>NC_086250.1:14789200-15425198 GCF_021018805.1 Prinia subflava | reverse complement strand
TTTCTTTCTCTCTTTCTTTCTCTCTTTCTTTTCTTTCTTTCTCTCTTTCTTTCTTTCTTTTTTGTCTTACTGGAATTGATCAGCTCAGCTGAGGATAAATTTCAGAAAATGGAGCAATTTTATTTATTGTTAAAGTGTCCTGCATTAAAGATTATATATTTTTTGTCACTTTTATAGAAGCAACTATATTTTCCATATTTTGACAGTTGTTATCAAAAGAAAAAGTCTTAAGATTGCTGTTGTAGAAGTAACCTTAACATTATTTTATGAGATGTTCTGTTTGCAACCTATCATTTGACAGTCCACCAGGACTGTAAAAACTTTCTCTTCACACAGCAGAGTCTTATTATAAAACTGTTGGTACTTTGATGCAAAACCACTCCCTCACTTGCTCCAGAAAATAATGATTTTTAGGGAAAGTGTCTTGACTTTCTGAGCAAATATTGCCATGGCAGTTACTTGCATATCATCATCCATACTAGCATTAAACTGAACTGATATAACTGGATATGCCTGAGGGAATAACAAGAACTGCCCCAAATTCTGCCTAGAGTTCTCTGCGTTATAAAGATGTGACCTCTGAGGTCTCTCTAGTTATGAAGGTGGTTCAGAGTTCTGCAAATCACCAAATTTGAGGCTGGTGGACTGCTGCAAACCAGTTCACTGTCCCATCTATGTGTGTGACTGTTTGGGGATTCTCAGACCCCTCAGGAAATAAACAAATGAAGCTGTTAAATTAAGCTCACTTCTAACCCTTGCCACAGAGTCACTGCTGCACTCCTACCTTGGAGGGGGAAATTATCCAAAGCCTGTAATATTCTTCAAGTGTGAAGTAACTCTTGCTGGCATTAGTGGGAGGTAGTAGAAAACACAGCCACCTAGGATGACTTTACTCAAATCATAGGGATAATTTGTGCTGTCAAGAAAAGGACTGTACACTTCCTGAGGTCAGCCAAGAGATCTCCAACAGCTTAGCTGCTCTTTCAGTCAAGTGCTGCCCACTTGCTTAGTACCAGCATTTCAGAGACAGTTCCAGACAAAAGCAAATGTCCTGCAGGCAGGTGTTTATTTGAATTTTCATCCCTTCATCTATATAAGATGCTTTGAATGTCTCTGTGGACTATTAATAGGCGTGGGGATGTCACTTAAACTACAATAAACCAAAACTGTGTGGCTTAAGGAGATGGTTGTTTGTGTAGGGTGGGCAAGGACTGGCTGGCTTTTGACACTGCTTAGTTTCCTTGGGGCTAAAACAATCCCTAAAAGGAGTGAAACAGATATGGGAAATATAGGAGCCTATCTTTTCTTTGCTTCTACTGTAACTACTGAAAATAGAAGGAAAATTTTTGATCCACCATCCTGAATTTTCTTATTAGGCAAAAAACACATTTAAAAGTGCTATTGTTGGGAATGCTGTTGCTGGTGTGATGAATAAGATGGGGCACAAAAGGGGTAATTTGGCACCAGCTGAGTGTGGAGGCTCTCTCAGACTTACTTCTCCCATCTCAGAAAGACACTCGTGGCTCTAAGTTGCTCATATTAAGCACAGCTACTTTCCTGTTGGTCCCTTGGCTTTTATTATCCATTACTTCATCTCTAACAGTTCTTGCCTGCCTTTTATTTTGACAGACTGCATTGCTTGGATACTAATACTGTATTTCTTTTGAATTTAATCTGCCAAAATGGAACAAAGCTGTTTTCTTGAGTACAATTTCTTTCTCAAGCCAAGGACATTCGGCCTTTACAACAAGCTGTATAAGTTACAAACATTTTAGAGACTGTAACTTTGTTATGAGGAAGGGACATAAAACAGTCAGGTTTGAAATATTTACAGCTGAAGGGAGTGCAGAATGGGTAATCAGCTTTCTACCAGAATTGGATATAAGATCAAATTATAGAGATGTTAATGGGACCCTTTATGGTGCTAGGAAATTTCCTGCCGCTTTCTCAGCCTGGACTTTGCTCTCCTCCATGGCAGACTTCTTCCATCTTTGTGTTCTTTCACATTTCTGAAGTGTAAATGACTTACAGACGGCCCAACAAATTCTAAGTTAAATTACATCCAGTGCTGCATTGAGGCATATTACTGAATGCTTTCTATCCATCACCTTTGAATTTATTGCAGTTTTATCCCTCCATTTGAGGGCTGAAGCCTTCTGTTCTTGCGGTGTTTCTTAGAGGTTTTCTGGAGAGTTTGATCAAAACCCAATTTGTTTACTTTTAAGAATGAAATATAAATATGGGTTGGTTTTCCCAAATATTTTGAATGGCAGTGGTTCTTCAAGAATTAAGAGAAGAAATGTGAAGTTCAACAACATCAAGCTAGAGCAGTTTCTTTCATCCTTACTATGCAAATGTATTTGAAATTGTTGATAATCACTTGTTGATAATCACTTGTTGATAATTGCAAATGCAGACATAACACAACTGTATTGTGAGTATTTCTTCATTTTGCTTAGTTTATTGATTCATCTTTAAATTCTTGCATCTGAGTAATGGTAAAATTAATTTTCCTTTTGCAGGAAATTCTTTCTCTTTTTTCTTGTCATAATAATTCAAAGAGCATTGTATGCAAAGCAAGGAAAAATGTAACATTCTCAATTGTGAATGTAACATTTCTAAATGTGATATTTCAATTCAGTCAAAACTTTTCAGAATAATCCTTATCCTTACACTTATAGTTGAAGTTCAGGTTGAAATGTATTAGTTGCTCAAATTATTTTGGAAACTAAATATAAAGATGAGCTGGACTGCACTGAACAAAACCATGAAAGTGTAGATATCAATTCTCCATGATAAGCATATTTTACAGTTATTGAAATAATTTATCATTATTATTGCTGCTAATGAAACACCAAGATTTCATCAAGTCTTCAAAAAGTAGTCATTTACTATAATGTTATATAACATTTCATTATTACAAAACTGTTCAGACCTTCTAAGGAAGATGGAAAACACTGTTTTCCTCTGTTTTGTTTTGATTTTTTAAAATTAATTAATGAATCAAGTCGAATTCTACATGGACAAAAAAGTGACCTTGACCAACAAAATCCATTTAATATCTTTGTCCCTTCTATGTGTTCCACCTATCTGGCATTGATTTATAAGGAGAGCTGGCAGAGAGCTGTTGCTAGGGGACAGAGCTTTTGTAGGTCCCCATTAAAGCAATATTCCTGAAGAAGAAAAGTAATTTACATGTTTCAAGGGCTACCTACCAAAAAAAAAATCAATCAAGCCCAAATAAGTTATAAAAGGGAACAAGTATAATCCATATGAATAAAACCCCTTGTGCTAGGGACAGATAAAGGAGCACAGGTCACACACTCTGATCTAGATGCTACTCCTTTGCAACCTGGTAGACAACCGTGGTGATTTTTTATTTTATTAAATTCCTTCCAATTTATACCTCATAACCAAGGTCAGAATACTTTAAATGAATTTTATCTACCATATACATTTCCTACTTCCATTTAACAGAAGAACTTTTATGTTCACCAAACTGCCAGTCTCCAGGGTAAAAGCCATAGGAGGGAAGAAAACTGTCAACACCACATCTTCTTGTTCCCCAAGCAGTCAAATGCTTTCTGAATTGTTGCCCTGAAAGGGAGTGTGCCTTACTGGGAAGAAGTAACCCTGTGATGGGACTGTGTTTTTATAGCTGCTTATGTCCAGTTCTTTAGTTCCTCTTGGGTTTTTTTTGTTGTTTTGTTTTGGTTTTTTTTTACTGCTCCATTTATATAAATGCATCTGAAACCTTTCTTTTATGTACATTAGAAATAATATGGGAAAGGAGAAAGATATTGAACAAAGTGTTCTACAGAGAAAAGTAATAATTTTCTTTCATCGGGGGAAACAGAAATTAATTATTTGCTTTAATCTTTGTGGAAAAGTTAGATTGTGCTGGATATGCTAACATATTAATTTTAACAAGTTGCTTGGAATTCAGCCTGGAGTAGAGAAGATAACAGTTCAGGGAATATTTATATAAATTTCCTACATTAAAATTCTCAGGATTTGATGAAATTCATCCCAAGAAATGTTCCAAAGTAACCTCTGAATGATTAGTGATCATCTCCTGGAAGATGCAGACAGGAAAGATCCCAGAAAACTAAACCAGAAACCTTTCATAATTTTTTCTAAAAAGAGCCAAGGAATTATAAGTCCAACAGTCTGACTTCAGTTCCTGGAAACAATACGAAACAAATTATTGAGGTAATTGTAAGTACCTAGAAAATGTAAGGGTTGTAACATCAGGCAACAAGAAACTGCCAAGGAAGAATCATCAAATTTTTCTGACTACTTTTTTGAGAATCGTGGCAGAAAGGAGAAAGCAGTAGATATAGATGTAAATTAACTCTGATAGTGCTCTTAAAAGTTCTTTCAACACCAGAATCTTATAAATTTAGGAAATATGGCATGCACAGATTTGCCTTTGGGTAGCTATAGAAGTAGTTGAAAATTTCATAACCAGTGAAACCACATCAAACATGGAGGACGTGCTGAGTAAATCCCCTTGAGCATTTGGTCAAATTCTACTTGATATATTCATGAAAGATATGAATAGTGGAATGGAGACTATGCCTTTTAATTTATGGCTTGTGCAAAGATGGAAAAAATTTTAAGTATTTTGGGGAAAATGCTAAAAATACTTGAGGCAGTTTGAAGAGTTGCTCAGAAACCTGAAAGGTTGCAGCCAAGTATTTATGAACAAAAGTTCTGTGCCTGAGAAAAAAGAAAGCAAATTGAAATTTGAAACAAGATATTTTTTTCTTTAAAGAAAATAAAAAGCAGAGTGGAAAAAGTTATAGTAGGAAAATACTTTTAATTTTAGATTCATGAAACAGACATTTGTAGAGAAAACATCTAGTTACACTCCTCACTTAGCTCCAGAGAAGCCTTGGAATGTATATTATCTCTGTTTGGGAAATGCATTTTTGAGGCAAAGGCAAAGTAAAGATCATCCAGCAGTGTGAATGATGGCTTTAGAAGGCATGATCTGGTAGGGACCTGACTCACTGAGAGGTGGTTGAGGGTGACTTGATCATATGTAGTTGCAATATCAGCAATCACTAAATGTGTTCCAAGGAATGAAGAAATCAATTTGTCTTTCCTAATAGAAGGTGATGATTTTGGATGCAAAAAGCTTAGGAAACTTGGGCGGATGGTGAAGCATAAGACTGGATAACCTGAAGATGCAGAGAATTTGCTTTTATGAGAAATTGTTAAGAACAGTGGGCAGTACAAATTATGAAGGGTTCTCAAGGCTTGTATGATCCTGGTTTTGGTGGGGACATTATGATCCCTGGGTTAATCCTTGAGTCTATCAACCACAAAACAATGTCTGAAAAGAAGTTAGAGAGGATCCATTGCTACCCATCCAGAAGAATCAGTACTGAAGGAGAGAAAAAATGTCAGTCTCAGGACAAGAATATGAGCTTTTGAGGTGTGGACTCACATTGTTTTATGAAGGAGCACAGTAATCTCTTTTCCATGTTAAACTTGTCAACTTTCAGAACCTATTGGTTCTTGGCACTTCCTGTCATGTAATTATTTTGCAATCTCTAAAAACTGTGTACACAACTAGAGGATATTATGCTTTTATCTTGATTTTTTAAAAGCAAGAATATTTTGAGTATTCCATTAAAAAGCTCTGAAGACAATCGATTTGTTACTTTCTTTACAATTTGCCACATTAAATTCTCATTTGGAATAACTTAGTCAATTTTAGGAGTGAGATCAGGTTCAGAGTGACGGGGTGATGGAGAGGAAAGGGGTAAGACAATTTACCCTGTATTTGAATGCCAGCTCACAAGCTACTGTTCTGTCTGGTCATAGACAAAAACCAGTTATGAACTGAATGTATTAATTCAATTTATATGATTGAATAATGTCTGGCTGTTATGTGCTTTGTGAAATCCTGAATGTGGATTGTCAAATTGTCCATCTAGAAAGAAAAAAGCTTTTTGCTTACAATGGGCTAATGATTGTCTGACAACTTAATTATACAGCAGGGGAGTTCTGAAGAGAAAATGGGGTATGGAGGCAAGTCTGCCTATCCACCCAGAAGTTTACTGCTTTGAACTGAATCTGAAGACACAGCATATTGCCCACAGAACAGACTTCTCACTCCACACTTCCCAAAAATCTTGTTGGATGGGTACAGAAAGGGGGACTCTATTAAAATTTGGTCTGAAGCTAAACTGATTAGAGCTTTTCTTCTATACCTGACACTGGACTCATGTCCAAGGCTCATGACAAGGCTCTCATGTCCCTTGCACCTGTCTTGTCAGTTACGGTTTCTTCTACAAACCAATGGTTTTTATTTCCTGTAATTTTATCCATGCTTTGTCTACATAAATTTTCAATTGGTTGGCATCCCACGTTTCACTTGTATAGTGTCTCATTTTAAAACCAAGGTTCTGGCCTAGACTTTCTGTGACCAGAACATGGTGTGTTTATCTAGGGCATCCAAACAGTGAGATGCATCTTCCAGATCCTCAGGACAGCTCAGAAGATGGGAACTCTGGTGATCAGCATGACTAGGAAATTTTGGCCTTGAACAACAGGTTTGAGGAAATGAAAATATCTGGAAAATTACTCATCAAATTAATCATTTCAAAGCTTCTCTAGCTTTTTTGCTTCATTGATGGACTTGTGAAGTGTCATGTTTTAAGGAAGCTTGACCACAGGGAATATCACGAAGTCCATGTCTGAGTTCAAATCAACTCAGTTCACCAAGGTTGCAAAACAGTTATCAGTCACTAAATTCTCCTTTACACTGACTTGAACTATTTTTAAACCAGTGACCTAGAGAGGACAGTCTTGCTAAGGTGTTAGTTTCCCTTTTAGTCATTTTCCTTCTTGACAAAGAGCAAGGAGCTGAAAAAGTTTGAAATCAAATATTTAACTCAAATATCCTTAAACACAAACACATTCCATTTCTTTTAAAATGGGCATAGTCTTCCTTTGCTTTGCAATTTGAATGGGGAACAAAGAAACACAGTGAAACCTTTTTCCAAAACATAGTGTTTTTTGATCATAAAGGACAATGCAGAGACTGAAGTCCATTTCTGTTAAAAACAGGCACATCTCTTGTTACACTGATTACTTGCAGATGGCACTGCTGACTCTCATAATCTGGCTGGCTGTGTCTGGGAACCCAAGCTGGAGAAAATGTCTGTTAGCACCTCTGGTACTGCTGAGAAAGGTGCTGAGAACATGAGGGGAAAGGAAATTCTGCACTGTATTCCTTTACTTGAGATTTGTGTTTTAATACAGAGTTTTAGATGATATTCAGGTACTCTAATGTGTTGTCAAAACATGAAAGCCCTTTTAAGACTAATTTAGATAACATGCATAATAATAATGTAATAAAAATTGAAAAATGCTAAAATTTGATCTGAAAAGCCAGGTTCTTTATTTTAACTTTCTAATTAGACTGTTTCTTCAAATAAAATAACCCTGAAGAAGAGGTTTATTTTTACTGACTGAAAAGTCAAATTTTCTAGACAATGGTACCAGAGGATTCCATGCAGCGTCTTCTCTCTGGACTTCTTAATGAAATGCATTTGATGAATATTTGTATTGCCTTTCTCTTCATACAGCCCTTACTGACTACACCAGTATTGTAGATATTATTAACATTAGAAAAAAAGACATATTCTTCCTTTAGAAACAGAGAGTTGTGCTCCATAAAATTTATGAAAGTTATTTATATTTCCCTGCAGTGTACCAACATTCTCCTGTCTTTGTGCAAGATTTTCTCCAGATGTGCTTTCTAAAGTGATGACAGGACTGTCCTTCTTTGGATGACTTTTTACTTGTACTGTCCTTTAGAAGCAGTTCCCTAGCTTTCACAGATCCACAGAAGGGTTGAGGTTGAAGGTGTTTCTAGAGGTCCATCTTGCTCAGATCCCTGCTTGAGCGGAGCCACCTAAAGCAGTTTGCACAGGACCATATCTTTTGAGTATCTCCAAGTGTGGAGACTCTACAACCTCTCTGGGCAACCTCTGCCAGTGCTCAGCCACCCTTGGAGCAAAAAAGGTATTTCCTGATGTTCAGTGGGAGCCTGTGTGTTTCAGTTTGTGCCCACTGCCTCTGTTCCTGTCACTGGGCACCACTGAATAGAGCCTGGCTCTGCCTTTTTGCACCCTCCCCTCCTTTGTGCTATTGGCAAATTTGCTGTGGGTGTGCTCTGTCCCATCATCCAGATCATTAATGAAGATGTTTTTATTTTTGTTGTATTTATTAATAAAGGTTGTATTTATTAATAAAGCCTGGGCCAGCAAAATGTATAGACTTCTGTGTTAGAAGGGTGCTGCTATATGTCTGCTAGGAAAAACAGGGATAATTTTGTGTATTTCTTTTTAGGATTTGTGAGATGTAATGATGGAGCAGAGGAGACAATTTGCTTTTAATTGAACCCTCCTTTCTCCCAAATCAATTTTGGAGTGTTGTTTGGAGTCACTGAGAAATTTGTTGCTCTACACAAAAAAGGGAATCTTGGGAATCAAAAGTATTCCAAAATAAAGCTAATTATGCAACACTTTTTAATGAGTTCTTTTTGATGAATAATTGATGCCTCTTAGGCTAGCTGGTAGGCATTTTGTATTGAGCTAGACCTTGTTCATGGGTTTCATGAATAGTATTAACTTGACTTTTTTTTTTTCTCTAAAAAATTCCTAGACCTAGCCTTTGTATAATCAGGAAAGAACAAATTGGAACAACAATTGGTAGCTAGATAACTCTTCCTCTCATTTCTATAGACCTGTCATATAAATTGTAGTCTGGATAATTACAGTCTAGACTAAAATATATTCCTTAGTCCAGGACTCATCCAAATTGGATTATCCATGGTCAAATATTGTGGGGTTTTTTGCTGTTAACTAGTATATTTGAGAATACCATTGGCTGTACTTAGGTTTTTCTTACCTTTTCTCATTAAAAAATCCTTTATCATATTAGGTTTGGTAATTTTATTCTAGATCTGTTTTCTACCAGTAAAAAAGTGTGAAATTTGAGTGCATGGTATTGAAACAAATATACAGAAAATAGACACAAAGTTTAAGGAACACTTTTTTTTCCCTTTTCTCCTTCAACTTCTCCAAGCTTAGAATCAAAGGTTGCTTCCTAAAGAAAAACTTAAAAGTGAGTTGGCTCAATTATGTTTCGACAGACAAAAAGAGACTCTGTCCAACATGCACATTTGTGTTCAGATAGATACATCAGTATGTTCATATCCCTTCTCATTTTTTTCCATGAGTTTAGTGCCCCAAAATCAAACTTTCTACATTGCATCTGAATTCTGTCTTGAAATCTTTTTAAAGATACTTTTTTGACAGTTACTAATTAAAAACCAGTTTGTGAGTTTGTTTCTTCTGGTCAGCTTCTTGGAAAAAAATAACAGTTTCTAAACAATATGAATTTATGGGTGTTGCTGTTCCTTTTTTTTTTTTTTTTTCCCCTTACTAAACAGAATGAAATCAGTAAAAAGAATGATTCCTTCTAAATCATTGTGATTTCTTTTTTTGTTCTTGAGCAGTCTGGTCACACAAAGACAGCTATGTAAACTAGTAGCATTTGTGGTACAGCATTTTGTCACATCAACTAGGCCAATAATTCTGAATTTAGAATCTTAAATCAAATGGTTTGAATCTGTAAACATAAGTGATTGAACCTGTGACTGCAATTTAACAGCAATAGTGCAGAATAAGCAAGTCATGGTATATTGTCAAAATAATGGATAGGTTGTAGAAATAAACTGGTAAAAATTAATAGTTTGCAACCTTGATTAAAGGAGTTTCCCTTCATTTAACTGATTCATCTCCTCATCAATTTTATTCCAGTGTTATTCTGACTTGATTAATGAAAATATTTATGTCTGAAGTCCCAACTGTAAACAAACCAAACTCATATTAGGATGGGAAAACTGTTTTTTACCGAAGAGATTTAGATATGACCATCATTTAAATTGTTTAGAGATCTTTAAAAGTGAACTTCACCTATTAGATCCTGCATTATGAGGTAATTTAACCCATGTACGTGGCTCAAGGGGCAGATTTGGCAGCAGCAATATTAAGTCAGTTATTAAAAGAGGTAGTGGGCAATATAACCAGCCAGGTGAAACTGATACAAAAATTTTCACTAAAACACAAGCATGGTTTCAAGATTGAAAATAATGTGGACAGTTGCTCTTTGCAAACACAAGTGTCTTCTTCCTTAGCCAACTGGAAGCAAAATAAGAAAATGATCAAGAGAACGTCAGTCAAAAAGAAAAGTGTGGACATGATGAAAAGCGTGTGTGATTTTGCAGAGCAAGGGCTAGAAACACATTGTTGACCAGGAAACCTAGTTTGATAGTCAACTATTTGCTCTTATAAAACCAAAGGGATAATAAAAATACATTTACAATTCAGAAATGAAACTTATCAATTGTAGTTTGATTAGATCAAACTAGCTGGGTGATTTTAAAAGGTCAAATAAAGGGCTTCCTGGAATTATTGGCTCTTCCTTCTGTGATACAGGGAAGAAAGAAAGATATTCTTCATAGAAGTCTTTCTCGAAAAGTTCCTACAGTACCCTCATTATTTCCAGACATGATCTTAGGCTCTCATGTCCCTTGCTGCCCTCCCTCTTGTACTTCAGCATGAGGAATTCTGGTGTAGCTGTGTTCCTTGAATGAAAAGAGACATCCACTAAGTCAAAATCAGTGAGCTTCACAGTTTGATCAATATAATATGATTTGTAATTGTAAAGTTCATGACATTTTAAAATATTTTCTGCAGCTTTTTGTCATAGCATTAAATAAAATACATTCAAAAGTATTTGCTGAAGTATGTCTGCCTGATAAAAAGTTCAGCATTTCACTGAGAAGTAAGCTTTTACTTTTTGGACATAATATAGAACAGCATGAACTTGTAAATATCCACCAAGACACTTAATTATCAAAGGAAATTGAAGATAAATCTGGAATTGTAGACTCAGGAAATAGAAAAGATCTCTGAAGTCTGCAGTAATGGCCATGGAAACAAGCTTTCTTTTCCTATTAAATAAGATGGTCAAGAAACTCAGCAGATCTGCTCCGTAATAAACAGCCCCATTTTGAACTACAAGTCACTGAGAACTAAGAGCCTTGGTAGAAACAACAGTGGATAAGGCTGTGCCATCCACAGTTCTTTTGGTAATGATGGAACACTAATGGATGCAAAATCACACCAACAAACCTTGGACCAACACCACCAACCATAACTTAGTAGTCAGCATTTACAGCATCCCCAGATTGCTCATTGCACTGTTGGTTACTATTTACCAATAGTAGCTCCACGTGATAAAGTCTTGCCTGTAACTCATTTTTGATTAACAGAAGTGGACTTAAAAAGAAATTAAATAATCTATTAATTCCAATAGCCCTTGAATCGTACACTGCCACTACAGCTAAGATGAGCTGTGTGCAGGTACCTATACAGAATAATTTTCCCTGTTCAAAACTGTGCTGCCATAGTTGGTCCTCCCATGTCTGGGATGTGTTGTGTCTGCTTGCACCAATTCAGTGAGACAGGAATTTGCGCCACAAGAGGTGCAGCACTCTTGGATCAGATCACAGAGCAACCGGTTGGAGTCTCCACACTCTGCTGCTTTACTCAGCTCTTCTTGCTGCTCTGTCTGGCACCAGAACTGATGTTAACACTGCCAAAACTGCTGCTCTGTATCTTCACAGCTGACTGACAGAGCAGAAGCCCTCTGGACTGAGGGGCTTCTCCATGAGCCTGTGCTAGCAGCAGGCACAGAGCAGGTCAGGACTGGTGCTCTGGCTGGGAGTGATATGTACATGTCAAAGGGAGAAGACTTATGGGATTGGAAGATGCAGTCAAAGGGAGTATGGGAATTCAGCTTGTTTCCCAGAACCTGAGGTGGGTCTGATGGGTTGCCCAACACACTACACCCCACAGGAAAGTGCACAGTCCAGCAGGATCCATTGCAGTATCAAGCTGAGCATTATTGCCCTCCAAAAGGGGGATGAAAGTTTTGATAAAATAATAACAGCTTGCAGTAGGATACAGGAAATCTACAGAGAC
This sequence comes from Prinia subflava, assembly GCF_021018805.1. NCBI lineage: Eukaryota > Metazoa > Chordata > Aves > Passeriformes > Cisticolidae > Prinia > Prinia subflava. The sequence goes on along the minus strand of NC_086250.1, from coordinate 15,413,124 downwards.
AAAGAATCATGAATTGTTAAATCTGCAATGGCTAGTTCATTGAATCCAAATAGTTGAATCTAAACACAATGAAAAGTAAATCTCTGTAAGCAAGACCCTTTAACCTCTCTTTTCCTATCTGACAAAATAAAAGTTGAGTATATTGAACGTCTTCTAACTTTTACCATAATAATGTTAGCACACATTTGGAAACTCTTAGTATGTGACACGTTATGAGGTTTTTTCTGTGTATTTTATTTTGTAAGTTGTTTTGTCACAAAGGTTTTGAAGCACTTAGCTGATCTGTCAACTCCAAATGGCTTCTGGCTACTAGGGATGTAAAATTCTGCTTGTGTATTAAAATTTTTATTTCCTACTCAAAAGTTTGCTCCATTGTTTATGCTACTGAAATGGTTGTTTAGCATCTGGCTCTTGTGTGAGTTAATGATACAAAAAATAGCTGTTGACAATTAAGTAGCCATAATATGCACTTATTACCAAGCAGAGAGGCAGAAATGTTTATGTTTGTTAATTATATGGAGCTTCCTTGTCAATTTTTAAAAGATTAATCTCGCTTTAGAAAGGCCCTATGATATTTCTTTTTTTATACACATTTGTGAGCAGTGTAGCTGAGATGTGATATTTAGTGTCTTGAAGTATCAAGAGCACCATCACATTTGTGAAAACTTTTATTAAAATTTTTTAGATGTTTTGGCAAATTATCTCAACCTACCATGACAAGGCAAACAGGACTTCAATGGTTATCTCCATCCCTCCAGGCCTGGATCTTTTACAGATTTACTAAATAAGTCTTGTAAGCTCCATGTTTATAGATGTTGAATTGGTGGGTTAGCCTCCATGTTGTCTGTTGGGTCATCACCACAACAATATGAGAATGTGAGAAGATGTCTCCATCCTTGGACTTCTTACACTATTCCCCAGCAACAGAAAATTCAGGCAAGGCCACTTCAATGAACATTGTTGTTTGAGTGAAAACAATTATTTTCCTCTAAAGTAATTATTATTCAGCCAACTAAAAGTTGATAGACCCAAAGAGTGTGAGCCTCTGGTTGATTTTGAAGATGATACCAAGACTTAGAGCACATGTCAACTTGAAGGAGAGTTCTGTGATTTTTCAGGTGCAGTCTTCCCTCATCTTAGAATGCAAACTAAGCATTTGCATACCCAAATCTTAATATTGCAGTTGTATTCTTTCTAGGAGTGATAAAGCAAGAAGTGATGAGACACACTTTAAAATAATAATGCACTTGAACAGACATCTTGACATTGGACTGAGTGCAGAAGCACTTGCTCTTCTTGGAGCCTCAAATCTTCATTTATTTGTTATTTAATCAGATACACTCAAACTCTGAAGAGGAGATTGACTTGTAATATTTTCGTGCTTCGAAAATACAACATTTAGTTACAAAACAGAATACTGTAAAGGAATATGGACATTTTTCTCCTCTACCAATCCTATCAGTTCTCTGTCTTCCTCCTTATATTTCTTGTCTATTTTGAAAGTGACAGGAAGCCAAATTATTGTATACTCTGGAAAATAAATTCCTCTACATCACTCCATAAACTTCTGTACTCCATGCATCAATCTCCTACTAACCTTCATTTCCTCCTCTGATGCCAGAACTTTTATGTGTTTAATATTTCCAGTCTCCCATCGAGTTGTTCCTCTTATTCTCTTCTGGGACACTCCTTTTCTTCATGGCAGATTGGCCTCTGAATTCAATATATCTCTTACAAAAGTGGTTCAACCAGTATTTTCCTGTGCAATACTCTCACTCTCTGTATCCAGATCTACCTGTGTGTCTTCACTCTCGCAATCCTGTCATAAAGTACTTCCATTCTCTATAGTTAATGGAAATTATTTGAGGCTTCTCTAGCTTTAAATTTTAATAGAAAATGAAGATTGAGCAGGCACAGAAGTTTTGTTTAACCCCAGGAGTTCATGAACTCCACTACTTTGGTCAGGAATCAGAGAGGAGGATGAACGTCTCTACTCTTTCATTGCTTTTCTTCCCCTATTTATTTCTTTAATGTTTGCATCTGTCACAAAAATATCTGCACTGTGATGCCATGAAAACACTATGAAATTTCAAAATGAATTAGCTGCAGCATCCAACATTTATCATGGTACAAAGAAATGCCAGACAGTTGAATGTGAAACATTACCTCAGTCAGCCAAAAGGATGGACATTGCTTTGTCCTCTGGAAGCCTTCCATTAAGGTCATTTGTCTTTGGCTAGCCTGACTCTAGAGGAATACTGAAAACATACTTGTGTCTGCAGAGACTGCTATGTATGTGGATGGCATATGCATTGGTGAAAAACCTAGAGTCACCTTTCCCATAACATTTATGATGCTGCTAAATTAATATATGTTAATTTCAAGAGATATGATAAATGATGACAAACTGCATCTCATGTGTTGACAAACGTCCCATCCAGTCTGATTTATGTTTGCTAAAACTGTAATTCAAATGAATGTTTCAAATTTGCTTTACCTATTTATAAAATAAATTAGAGGCTAGGTGATTAGTGCAAGGTAAATAAGGCTTAAAGATTTAGCAGATTTATCACTTCTAAGTCTTAGTTGGGGGAGTTTCTGTAGGTTATTAAAATGCCATCTACTTATTTAATTTAATACCTGTCACTAATGAGTGCTTCACAGTTAGCTTTGTGTGTGTTCGGTATTCATAAAGAGGACTCCTCTTTTTGGAAACCCATGAATTGCAAGAAAAAACATTAAAAACATTCAACCTTGTTGTCTCCCCTAAGAGTTGTAACATAACCCTCCAAGTATTAATTCTTTTTCTGTTTCTCTGTTAATGATGCATTACCGATCATAAAAATATGTGATCAAGGGATGTTAGAACAAACAATTTCATTGTAGTAACTGTGAAAAATAAATGCAGTACTAATAAGATAAAAACAACTTCATTCAATGGCAGATTTTGTTTGCAACAGATGAAAAAATGTCTTCATATTTCAAAGAACGGCAAGCCACACACCAGATTAGCTGAACTATTAAGGATTACAGATTCAACACCTTTTCTGATTTTTGTCTTGAATGCCGATCTTTTTGTGCATTTTTCTCAGCTTTGCCTGGATCTTCCATAATAAAACCATGTACAAGAAAGAATTCCTGTATACAGTTTCTCTCTTACGTCTCTATAAAACCATAACATCTACTTCCCCTTGCCTTGACACACTTCTGTCAACAGATTTTTAAGCTTTTTTAAGCAGGTTTTTCACAACTTGGCTAAGTTTGTGCATTTTATTAAACATTTGGTACAGAAAAGTTAAAAAGTGCTGACAGCTGAACAATACTAAGCAACATTAACATGTAAACAATCTTCATTGTGTTATATTAATTTTAGTGATGTGTTTGGCTAGAATATTTGTTTCATAACAGGATTTTTAGTCTTTATCAGGATGCTTCCAAAATTTGCCACTTCTTCTGGTAAAAAATAATCCCCAAACAAACCACAAATAGATTCTTGTGGTTTAGTTACAGCTAGTCATTATGTCATGGTTAACCCTTTCTAGAGATTTCTGTTCAGTGTTAGACAATATGTGTTGCCTTTAAGTTATCCTTAATAACCCAAACACTTTTGGAATTACATTGGAGTAGGATACTTAAACATGAAAGATGAGCTTTTCAGTAGCGGTATTCTTCTAAAATTTTTCAAGAAGTTTTACAAATGCTAATAAAACATCTCAGATGATAGTCAGCTGACACATGGCAACCTAGTAAATGATTCTTAGCAAGTTTTGTGATAGAAAAGAGAAAGCTGGATTAGCAGTGGTCTCATTTCCAGCTGTTTCCAAAATAGTAATATTTCAGTATTCTATTTTATGCAGAACTTAATATACTGAAGACATAGACATCTGATGGTTGTTTTCTCAAGGGCATCAGTGGGTTTAATCATATGTGAGCTGTTGAGGACAAGAAATCCATGACAATATCTTGAGTTACCAGAGACTGATGGGGTATCACATATTTTGTGAAGTCATCATGTGGGGTACACAAGATGTGCCTCAGGTGGGTGGTGCAGCTGCTTTGAGGCACAGTCTGCCAGAAGAGAACTGTTGCCTGAGACAGCTGAGGATCACCCAGTATCTGAAACCTGTCTGATATGTAGGATTTTTCTCCATCAATTTTACAACCTCAACTACTTAAACAATAGCAAAATTTCGCTTGAATCAATACAGCATTATGTCCAGAGAACATAATCCATGTATTTGATTTAACTTCAAAATAAGTGTCTTTCTAGCAGCTGAACATCTGTTGACATGCAGCCTTGTTACCTGTCCCTCATAGCTCAGAAGTTAATAGCCAGATGCAAAGCTTTTTCTCTTGCTTTTCCTCATTTCAGAAAATCAGGCTGACAGTACCAAGGGGTGAAAAATTGATTCACCTGCTCCATTTCTAGTCCATTTGTCATGAAATCTAACCACTAAAATATAGCTTGTGTCTCAGTATTTTGATGAGCTAAGCATTATATAAGGAGCAATTTCTACCAAGAATCTCTTCTGGCTATGTACAAGGCAAGTTCCAGGGAAGAGTTGAAAATATTATATCCTTTTGCTAAAAGTTATTAATTATTAAAAAGCCTGCTTTCACAATTTTTACTAGTGGAGTGTCCATTTGCATTTATTTTGTTTTATTCATGATTTAGGTTGATCCAGTGGCTCAGTAACATGCTACAATTCTTTTAGTTGATAGTTGTTTATAGAGTACCTGGAAAAGGAGGAATCAAAAATAACTTTGTTTGCTAGTACTGTTTTTATTTATTGTTTGCTAGTACTGTTCTTATTTATTACAGCTTCTTGATTTGGTTTGTATGTGTATCTTTGCCACTGATAATTTAAGACCCAATTTGCTTTGAGCAATCTCATCTAGTGAAAATTGTTCCTGCCTGGGGGGTCAGACCAGATGACCTTTAAAGGTCCCTTCCCACACAAAGCATTCTATGATAACAGCACTCAGTTTGGGGGCTTCTGCTACTTAGTTAAAAAAACTAAGTTTCTGGAATAGCAAACTAAGTACCAGAAGTTACACAGGGAAATGGGAGGGGAAAATAACAACTTGGAAGCATTAAATTTTAAAGGCAATGTATTCCAAGGTGATATAAAAATTATTCACTTGGTCAAGAATGCAAGAATGTAGATAACAATATAATCTGAGAGAGACAGTGCTTCCAGTCTGTGATCTGTTATTTATAATGAGGAAGTGTGGTCAGTGTGCAGTCCTCAGATTCCTAGTAGAAACCACACTTTCTTTGTTACACAATAAGGGCTAAATTGTGTGTTTTCTTCAAGCTGTGAACAGGGAGCAGCATGTGGCTTGTCTGTTCCAAGAATAAACCCAGAAACTTGATGGTGTTTTGAAGTTACTTTTTCTGGGAGTTTTTTGTTTGTTTGTTTGTTTGCTTTCTTTAGTGTTCAGAGACTACCTTAGTTTCCCATCTTGCAGAAAAGGAGTGTGTTTCTTTCTGTGGTATAGTGAATGAGCCTGAAAGCAGATGTGCTATTGCCTCTGTAATTTTAAATCCTCTAAAGTGGATGTAATCCTGCCCTGAAAGTGTATCAGTGCATCCAGTCCCTTCAGGCTGGACAGAGTAAAATGATAAAAAGCTTTTCTCATAAGGCTTTCAGTGTGACACAAATAATTTTAATTGAGACACGATTTTTTTAATACAGAAGGCATTTTTTTCTCCTAAAAATATTTTGTATTGTATTAGTTACAAGGATTATGACATCTCAAAGGCCATCTAGAAGAGTATTTTAAACTTATGTGTTATTTTATCTCTTCCTATCAGAAACTGCAAGCTGGCCAGTTCAGATATCTTTGCCAGGTATAACACCTGTCCAGATTTGTTTTCTTCCATATTTTAAAGATGCACAAAACAAACTTTAACAAAGATTTTTTTTCAGTGTCTGTTTTCCGACTGACTTTCATTAAGCATTAAGACAACAATACTGGAATAACTTTATAGGGAGTTTCGTAAGGCAGATGCTTCTGGGGAACAAATATATCATATAACAGAAGCAAATGTTGAAAGGAAAACCAGATAAAATTCTAGTGCAAGTTAAAAAGTAGACAAATTGAATTTTAAATGGAAACACCTCCCTCTTCAATACAAAGAAAAAACTCATGAAGTAATTTTAGATGCCTTACCAGAGAATGTCTCACTTTCCAGAAGTTTATCCTTTTGGTTTGTTTCAATGTGTTGTGACCAACAGAAAGAAAACAGTAAGAAAGAATAATTTTGTCACTTTTGACATCCAGTTATTACAAGAAAAAGCAGAAGAGGTCCATCTCTGCTTCAGTGTAACCACAGAAAAGAACCATGACAAAAAAGCTTGCATTAGGCTAGGGTTTGAAAGCTTAAAAAAGCTAATATGAGTTAAACAGTTATGATGTATTTAAACTAAAAAATGTTAAAGCTTTCACTTTTATTTCTGTTATAGTTGGAGCTATTTACATCCAGTGGTTTCTGCCCCCACAGTTTTCTAGAGAAATGGAATATTCAAAAATATGTGCATACTTTGATGATAAATTGAAGATGCAGAAGGAAAGAATGGCAAAAGTGATGTTAAAATCCTTTCTCTGAGAATGACCTTGATGTATGCATTAGATTTTGTAGTAAATGTAACACTCCACTTAACATCAAATGAACTTTTGCTGTGTACATAATTTCTTTGCTTACAACCACACTAAATTCTTTGTTTCATTTCTTCTTCGGCCTTCCCCGCATCTTTTTAAAATAAACATATATTTTTCAAATTTCTCTCATCCTTTACAGTCCTTTCATTTGATTTAGTTCAATTTTCCTTCTCTTATTTTACAGACTACTTCTACCTTTCTTTTTGAGTGATTTCCTTCTTCTACTTCAGTTCACTATATCAGGACAGTTTTTTTCTAGTCAAAGTAAAATAACATTAATGAAGGAATGATGAAACATTATATGGCCAATAGCTAACTTTTTGCTTTTGGGGAACTAAAGTTGGAAGAAATGGTGCAAAACAGGGCTATATGTATCTATCTATCTATCTATCTATCTATCTATCTATCTATCTATCTATCTATCTGTCTATCTGTCTATCTGTCTATCTGTCTATCTGTCTGTCTATCTATGTAATCTATCTATCTATGTAATCTATCTATCTATCTGTCTATCTGTCTATCTGTCTATGTAATCTATCTATCTGTCTATCTATCTATCTATCTATCTATCTATCTATCTATCTATCTATCTATCTATCTATCTGTCTGTCTATCTATCTATCTATCTGTCTGTCTGTCTGTCTATCTATCTATCTATCTATCTATCTGTCTATCTATCTATCTATCTATCTATCTATCTATCTATCTATCTATCTATCTATCTATCTATCTATCTATCTGTCTGTCTGTCTGTCTATCTATCTATCTATCTATCTGTCTGTCTGTCTGTCTATCTATCTATCTATCTATCTGTCTATCTATCTATCTATCTATCTATCTTTTTCTATCTCTCTATCTCTCTGTCTATCTATCTATCTATCTATCTATCTATCTATCTATCTGTCTGTCTATCTATCTGTCTATCTATCTATCTATCTATCTATCTATCTATCTATCTATCTATCTATCTATCTATCTATCTATCTATCTATCTATCTAACTATCTATCTATCTACCTATCTATCTTATCTATCTACCTACCTACCTACCTACCTACCTATCTACCTACCTACCTACCTACCTATCTACCTACCTACCTACCTACCTATCTACCTGCCTACCTACCTACCTATCTATCTAGTTGAGTACTAGGAAGGTACAAATAGCATAGCAAAGGCAATTCTGAGGGCATATCTTACTTATAAGCTTATTAAAATGACTTTGCTTTTAGTCCAAGGCCACTGTTTCAAGCATTGCCATTGGAAGAAAGGCATGTTTCCACTCTTAAAACATGTCTTGAAAACACTTTCTTTATTTTTCTTTACCAACTGCAGAAACAAGTCACAAGAGAAACTTGCAAACACTAAGACAGATTTGAGATTAAAAAATACTGCCAAAATTCTGTATAACTAGGGCTGCCAAAGGAAATAACAGGTCCTGTTGTCTCACTGACTGGTAAGTGAAAATTCCGTGCTGGAAAGATGCAGAAAGGCTAGCAGTTGGTACCTGGATCTGAATTTTGTTGCAACAGCCAGAGAGAAAAGGCAGTATTCCAATGGAAATTTATTGTAGCAACATTCAATCATGGGGCAAAGGAAAGATCACAGATTTTTTGTGTTTCCAGATGCATATCTGGAAGAGTTTAAAGAGCTGGAGATAAGAGGAGAAAGCAAGACAAGGAATCTATCCTCTGTTTTGACACACCAATAATCAATATCTACTAAAAAGCAGAAATTCAATACTATGAAAAAGGTACAGCAGATAATCAACACAACCAGTAAGGACTGAGCACTGTTAGATGAATAAGGGCATGGTGTTAGCAGATGGAGTGTTGAGTCTTTGATCACAGGAGCTAAAGGTGTGCAGGAGTCAGTGTAATCAAGATTTAAAGCATCTCTTCAAAAACAGTTTTGAAAGCTCCTTTGGATGCTCTGGACTCAGATGGTGTGTTATGATCTCAGTTATCAGCAGCCATGTATCAGAACAAGACGAAGCAATGATAAACTCAGAGGGTGAATGCAAGAGTCTTCGTCCTTTCTGAAGAGGTAGATTAGGAGTTAGAGAATTCTCTTAATTATACTGCATTAATGCATTAATGCTATAGCAACATTATCCTCTATAAAAATAAAGGTGGGATTTTTTTTTTTTGTGGGGAAATTATGCCAGTATATTTTGGTTTTGTAATAGGCCTGGGTGTCTTCTTTTTGCTAAACAAGATGGTAAGAGAAAGTGTTATTTACTGAGTTTAGAATCTAAAATAGATGTAAGAATTAGGCAACGACAAGACTATTATCTTTCTTTAGCAGGTGGTGCAAACTGGTTAACTGGCCAGACCAAATAATAGGCAGTCTGTACAAGAGTTTTACCACAGATTGTGTTTCCTGAGTATCAAGACAGTGAGTCTGAAGAGAAACTTCAGGCAAACATGGCTCCTCCTTGTGGGAGAACAACTTAGTGTGGGAAAAGAAAATCCATAGGCATAATACCTAAAAACATTGGATAGGAAATACATTTATATTTTCTTTTCAGAGTTTGCTAAATTGGGGAATAACATTCCTAAACAATCAACCCTTGATCAAATGCAGAAATTAAACACACTGTATTCACAGAGGAACATTCAGACTTGGTTCAGGGTGGTCCCAAACAGTCTCTCTGGAAAAAAATAGGAACACTTGTGCTTTTCAGCCCAGAGAAGCATAAAAGTAATGATAAATGCAAATATATTTATTGGGACAAAAGGGCTTAAACGAGGAGGTCTTAATTCCAATATGTTTTGACTTTCCAATGGCAACAGGGAAAGAAGAAAGAAAAACATCCCAATAGAATGAAACCTGGAGCAGATATCGGCTAGTGATGAACTGCACTTGGAGGGGAAGATAAAACAACATGAAAGAGACTTGGATTTTAGAATATGAGGAACTAAAATTGTGCAAGATCTATCCTGAAAGAGGTGGCAAGGGAAGAGTTAATGAAAGAACAATAGGAAGAAATAGAAAACTGTCTTCCGAAAAGGTCATGAAAGTGATTGTGGTGGCCACTTTGAGACCTTTTATAAATGTAGTATGACATGAAGACAGGGTCTGTTTATGCAGGAGCACATAATGCAAGAGAAAACATATTGCCTGTCTCTGCAGGTTTGTTGGGAATTTTAGCTGAACTAGTATTGTCCTTAGTACTTTATATACCAAAGATGTATGCAGTCTGAGAAAAGAGAACAAAAGCTGTTAACTTGATGTCGGCATGGAGAACCAAGTAATTGAAACCTTGTTTACTTAAGTGACTAGCAGGATGCTTATTTCATTATAATGTTCTAAAGTTATTCTGAAGGCTGAAACCCTAAACAAAGAGGACAAATTGCCTAGAATGGTACCAGTAATGTAAAGAAAAGGGAAAATTATAGGTTGTGTTTAGACCGAGTTTTCTAACTGGAAGATGTTGAGCCAAGCAATGGTTTTTCAGAGAAGAGGAAAAGAAAAAATAAAAATTGTAGGTAGACTTAATGGAACAAATTCTGGTTTTGTAGAAGGGAACTCTATTTTTATTTTTATTTAATGAATAACCTCCTGCTTCTGAATGTTATCTGTTGTCACACAACATATTCAAATTCAATTCAAGTGTTTCCAGTTTACTTGAAACAATCCTGCATCTGCAAGTTGAAGTTTGGCAACAGCTTTTTTGTGGCAAGAGAGCTTTCTGCAATTTCAGTCAGTCAGCTGTACTGTGGTTTTTTTGCATCTTCACTTGGTGGTCAGCTTTCTGTCACGTTTGTGATTATTTTTCTGATCCCTGATTGTGCAATCCCAGAAAATTCTCTCCAGTTTTCTAAGGTATCTGCTGATACAGTTAGACTTCACTCAAGAAAAAATAAAACTGTAGAGTTACAGTTCTCAAACAGAGGTTCCCAATTTTATGAATACAGGTATGTTTGATTGCAATCTTTTTGGGTCAGCCCTACTTTCAGAATTCATGAGTTCCTGCAGTGTATTTCTCTAGACACTGGATCTATACTTTACTCTCTCCATACTGGTCCTATTTCTGTTTTGTTGGCAGGATCCTGAGAGTGGCTCACTCTCAGGATTAATTAGCTCCTCTACAATACTGATTCAGGGGATGAAGGAAGCACTCCATATTTTTAACAAATCAATGACTTTTGATACAATAATTTAATTTTCACCTCAGAAAGGGAAACACAAGCTGTCCACTCAGATAAGCTCCTCATGCAAGGTATACTGACCAGTTATTTATGTTGGATTTAGCAGCAGGGTTCAAGTTCAGTAAACAATTTTGTTGACTGTGCCATTACTGTGGATTATTCCATAGTCAGGTGCAAAATGCTGAGGTTTATTTTGTTAGCCAGGCCATTTGCTGATATTTTGCTACACAGTACAATTTAAGCGAGGTTGCAGCAGTACTAGATGTAATTGACTGCTGAGATCTATAAACTCAGACTCATAGCTTGTATACTTATCCAATAGTCCTTGTTGGAGTCCACCCACTCTGCTAAACATCTCTGGTAACAAAATCTGCCAACAGATCAAAGTAAGCTACTGTTTCTTCAGGGTATGGAAAGTTCATGGAGTCAATCTCACCATAAGTGTAAAAAGTAGCATATTTTAAATGATTGAGAATATGACTTGTGAAACTTTACAAATAAAGAAACATTTCCACTTAGTGACCTATAACCACGTAGTGCCCTTTTGTAGAATGAGGAAATGCTACTTTGTGATGCACTGAGTAGTTAATCACTGCTTCTAATCGATCTTCATAACATTACTTTAGTGCCTTGAATCTCAGATCTTCCTTCTGCAGGCTCTGCATGTCAAGACAGTGGTGATTTATTAAAAAAGCTCATTGGAGTGTGAAGTCAATAGAAGATCACCCCCTAACTGCCCTACTATGGCAGTACAGAATGCCAGATTTAATTCCTTAGCACAAACATCTGTTAGAAAAATCCAGTCCTGTTTGTAATGCCAGACACAGCCACAATGCAGCTTGGGTTAGAGATATGAGCATTGATCTTTCAGAAGATTTGCTGTCTGTCCTTGTTTTAACTTTATGTGTGCTCTGCTCTGCCGGACTAACAAATTCAGTGCCAACCTAAATATTTCTTTCCCATTGTTACCTGTGGAACGAGAACAACAGGACCTAGACAAAGTTTGGATGCCTCCTTTACAATAAGCAGCCATTATGGGCCACTTGGCTATAGGCTTGATTAGCAGGGCAAGAAAATGAGAAAACAAGAAGCTGTCCTCTTCATCCCCATGTTTCTGTTCAGAGCACTGAAGGGGGAGAGCACAGAGCTCTGCATGGGAGAAAAGGTCCAAAATCACCCATTTTGGTTCATTTTCTTGTTGCTCCAGTGATGTCACCGGAGGAACTAATATATCTTCCTTATTCATTTGGATACTGTCATCTATTGAGATCCTCTCTTGACAGTTTACTGTCAGAAACACTGCTGAAAGAAGAAAACACTGAAGGCCAGACTAAAATGGGAATGGATAATGAATAAAGAAGCCTTTTTGGAACAATTTAGCTTTCACTGCCAATAATTAGGGATGTTTTCTTCATGTGGCAGCAATTTAAAATGAAGAGCTGGGTTTTGAGATGGCAAAAATGAGCAGAATATTTCCAAACCCTTGAGATACAGTGAAAGAAAGAATGAGACTTGGATTTAAAATAGTTCAAGATTTTGCAAAAATAATACCTAACTAATAAGATGCTACATAGCTTAAGTCAAGAACCATCTGACTGTAACTTTGGCTCAATCAGGTTTCATGACAGCCGCATATACATCCATGCCTTAGACAATTTAGCTTTTCCTTGCTTAATTTTTTTTTTTTTTTTTTTTTTTTTTTTTTTTTTTTTTTTTGCTAGAAAAAAGGGCCAGTATAAATAATTTTGTATGGTATTTTGAAGAAGGAATGCAACAGAGATTAATTCTTTTATTATATGGTCTTAGAAAAAATCATACTGAAATGAGCTATACAATTGTCATCTAGAAAGTGCGACAAAGTGGAAAATCAGACTGAATTCAGTCTTAGATTAGAATTCAAATAACATTATTGATATTCTTCTTTAGACCTGACTTTAAACACTATAGATTCCTGCTTGGTAACAAAAATTTAGTTCAGACTTTTTTAGGTCTGGAAGAATCCACATACAAGCACAACATGAAGTAAAGTAAATAAATCTCCTTTGTTTTTTCCTATATAATACATTCTTGAGTTATACTCAGACAGTAAAACAATTGATTTTTATACAAGAACTAAGGTTTGCTCTTGTGAAACGCAGTAGCAAAAAGGATTTGAATTGGAAACATTTCCTACTATCATTTTAACGCTAATAAGAAAGTAACAAGACCCCATTAAAATACATTGTTACAGAGAAATTACAAATAGGTTATATGTGAGGGTGAATTTCAATCAACAGTTTCATCAATGTGATGGATATTCTATTAACAGTCTCATTTTCATCTCACTAGTTTTCCAACAGAAAGAATTTACTGACCCTGCATGTACTTGGTTGTAATGAGGCTTCATTTATATTTTCACCACCAAAATACCAGCATGATTAAATTTTAAAACGGAGGGAGAACAAGGTCATTTCTATCAGTAAAGAAAACCTCTAAAAAGAAACAATTTGATCCCACAAAAGTGACTGCAAATATCCTTTCTTTCTTTCTTTCTTTGCACAAGACAAAGGGGGTGCAGTGGGCTGTTGTTCTGCAGCAGCCCCAGGCATGTGTGCCACGGGTGAGGATGGATCATTGTGATCTCACAGTGCTGGAATTTGGTGCCAGTGGTAACAGACCCAACCAGCTAGTGAGGGATTATGGTGTCTCTTAGCCATAGAGGTGGTCTGGAAGGGGAAACCTTACCTGGACAAGCTGGGAAGGTTTCCTTCCAGGGGGGACGTGAGCATTTCTTCCACCTGTCCCCAGGCCAGCCAACACCTGTGGCCTTTCTCCCTCTGCTTGCTTGACGTCCACAGCTGCAGCGCTAATGAGAGGGAGCAGTCCAACATTCTGTGTAAGCCCTTCCACCATACAGCTTCCAGCACCTTCCACGTCTCTCTGGGCAGCACATGGCGAGCGGTGCCAAGGAAGGCACGGGGGAGAGCGGCTCTGCTGCAAGGGCAGGGCCGCTGAAGGCAGCGGCGGGCTCGGAGTGCCCCATCTGCCTGGGCGCCGTGAGGCGGCCGGCCTTCGTGGCCTACTGCATGCACCAGTTCTGCTTTAGGTGCATCCGGCACTGGGCCCAGGGCAGGGAGGACTGCCCCGTGTGCCGGCAGGCCCTGGAGCAGGTGCTGCACTCCGTGCGAGGCGACGACGACTACGAGCTGTTTGTGGTGGGACTGCCCACCCGCCTGCGCAGGAGGATGGCCGTGGACAGGGCCCGCAGCCGCCGCCCGCAGCGCCGCTACGACCTGCGCCGACGGCTGCCCAACGACCGGCCTGTGCCCAGCTGGAGTGAGCCCACGGCCAGCCAGAGTGAGCCCACGCCTGGCCAGAGTGAGCCCACGCCTGGCCAGAGTGAGCCCACACCTGGCCAGAGTGAGCCCACACCTGGCCAGAGTGAGCCCATGCTCGGCCAGAGTGAGCCCATGCTCGGCCAGAGTGAGCCCATGCTCAGCCAGAGTGAGCCCATGCCCAGCCAGAGTGAGCCCATGCCCAGCCAGAGTGAGCCCATGCTCGGCCAGAGTGAGCCCATGCTCGGCCAGAGTGAGCCCATGCCCAGCCAGAGTGAGCCCATGCCCGGCCAGAGTGAGCCCATGCCCAGCCAGAGTGAGCCCATGCTCGGCCAGAGTGAGCCCATGCCTGGACAGAGTGAGCCCATGCCTGGACAGAGTGAGCCCATGCCCAGCCAGAGTGAGCCCATGCTCAGCCAGAGTGAGCCCATGCCTGGACAGAGTGAGCCCATGCCCAGCCAGAGTGAGCCCATGCCCAGCCAGAGTGAGCCCATGCCTGGACAGAGTGAGCCCATGCCCAGCCAGAGTGAGCCCATGCCCAGCCAGAGTGAGCCCATGCCTGGCCAGAGTGAGCCCATGCTCGGACAGAGTGAGCCCATGCCTGGCCAGAGTGAGCCCATGCTCGGACAGAGTGAGCCCATGCCTGGACAGAGTGAGCCCATGCTCGGACAGAGTGAGCCCATGCCTGGACAGAGTGAGCCCACGCCCAGCCAGAGTGAGCCCATGCTCGGCCAGAGTGAGCCCATGCTCGGCCAGAGTGAGCCCATGCCTGGACAGAGTGAGCCCACGGGCAGCAGGAGCTCCCAGGAGCAGGGGGCAGCTCCAGGGCCCTCCAGGGTCCCAGCCCAACCAGCTCCTGCAACCGGCACTTCCTGGGAGCCATCCCGCAGGGCTGGCCCTGGTGCTTCTCCGGACACACGCGATGGCACAGAGTAGCTGTGGCACCTCTACCTTTTTCAATGAACAGTATGGTGAATGGAAAGAAATGGTTAACTGTGGCCTCTCTTTCTCTCCCCCAGCCCAAAAACCAGACTTCTTGACCCATTGAGCAAAGCTGTAAATATTAATAATAAATTCAGGTAATTCTCCTACAAAGAGAAAGGTGAAGCAACTTACCCCTGAATAAACTTATTAATAAACTACAAAATATTGATATTGATATTGATATTGATGATATTGATACTGATAACAATAGCAATATCAGTAGCAATATTAATATAATGGTCAATATTAATATCATTAAGATAAGAGAAAACAGGAGATGTGTATTCAGACATTGACTTGTATGTATCATGAATCAAGAAACCCCATACGCTCTTTTGTGGCATTTAGGCCATGTTGTCCTTTTAAAGGCTGAATCAAAATGTCAAGGAAAAACACATTACCATAGAAACAGGGCTGAAAACATGTGTCAGAAAATACGTTTTATGTTTGTTTCAATCTGAGAACTAGATATCATACGTATGACTTGTAATCTGCATTGAACCATTTGATTTCCAGTATGACTCAGATAACCACATGATATTTCCTTACTATAGACTGTACAGAATACAGTCTACCAAGAAGTTAGAAAATGTCTTTTGTACGTTTCCCAGTAATAATAACATTGAGCACTCTGTTTGTTAAATGTAATTAGTACAGAGTGGAGTTTTACACAGTATTAAGTGGTAATATAATTACAGAGGCAGAAGAGTTTGTGTTATGGTTGATACATATTCATAAGCAGACACACTTGATGTCATCTCTCAGCTAAAAACTAAAGAAAAATTAACTGTGCACATCCTTCACAATCACTTAAATTTGCCATGAATCCAAATTGGATATTTGCAGTCTTTTATTCCTGACTAATAGAACTGTGGCCCTTTTAATTTCATGATTAAAGATAGACATCTCTCCATTTTTAATGATTTAAGGTCATTATACATAGCCAAGTTTAAAAGATCCTGTTTTATGAATACCATTGCATGTAGAGATACATTAAATGAGAGAGACTGGTTAAGCACTCAGAAGATCCAATGCAGCCTGGACAAAATAGATAAACTGCACTAAGGTCAAGAAGTCCCTGCAGCTGTTAACACCTGGGACAGTATTTAGGGCCAGTATCAAAGATGCTTGCCCTGCTCTTGAGATATTGGCTAATGGCTGCTGCTCCTACTGATGGTTCTGTCCCTGTTGTCTTCCTCTCATCCTACCTCTTTTTCTTCTCCAAAAATAAAATAAAATTGAACAAGAAAAATCCAGGTCAGTTAACAGATAACTGATGAAAAAAGTGAGAAATGTAAGAGGCAAATTAATAATAATAACACAGGAGGGTAACTACAGATTTTTCTACCAGGACATCTGTTTTCAGAGCATAACACAAATTTTTTACATGATCTGGTTTAAGGGCTGCTGGTGAAAATGAGCAGAAAAAATCCATAATATGTAATTGTTAGAGCAAGGTACAAGTGGGATTTACCTTAGTTGTGTTGGTAAATTTATCCTTGTGTCTTTGGAGTATATACACAATAAGCTTGTATGATCAGTGTATGACAGACACATCATGTTACAGCAGGAATAGATAGAAAATTTGGTTGTATAGATGACTAAAGATATTTCTTCTCAGGAGGACAAATCCAATATATAGATCTCTTTTGTAGTTTGGGAAACTAGCCCTAAAGACAGCAGCTTGGAGGCACTCAATTTTCTACATTTAAATTCATACAATGCTTAAAAGGTAATAACAATGATTATGTTTGTAGGACTCCTTTCTTCATGACAAATAGGCCAGAGAATTTTATTCTGCAGGCATTTGAGCAGCTGAATTCCACATGGCAAGTATCTGAAGATTCCTTATTTCGATAGAATGGGCAAAGCAATAACGGGCATTGATTTTACATTTCTTTGGCTATTCCGATCAAAAATGCTTCTGTAATCATCCAGCTAAAGAAGAAATGCATTAGCAGAAGATACACCTGCCAACCACAGTTATTCAGCACTGAGGCAGATCTGTCAGACTCTGCATTGGATCAGGAAACTTTATTCTTTGAATTGTTTTATTTTAGTTTTTAAGACCACAGATAATGTCATTACACTACTTAACTTGATTGCATGTGATCCATTTTATAGGCTGATTTATAGGGTGTTTCAAGGACAGGTGAATTTATACCTGGGAGCAGGTTCTCAGGCTAAGATACAAATGAAGATCCTTTTCAAAAGTAATTTACTTTTTCTTAGTGAAAACACGGGAGGTAAAATTTAGAAACAAAATAAAACTTCAGAAAAGATATTCTAAAAAGAGTAAAATACTTAAAACCAGTAAAAATAATAAAAGGAATCTTCACAGATCTCACAGAAAAGATTGTGGAAATACAGCCATGCAAAGAAGTAAAATCAAACTCAAATAACTGAGCTCATTAAATTTAACACAAATAATACTGTGACAAGCTTTAATATGCCATTTTCTATCCTTACTTCAGTCTTTCTCTTACATCCAATGCAGCTATTCCAGCACACGCTCATTTCCCTATCTGTTCCTCAGCAGCTCTGCTTTTGGGACAGATATTCCACGGTTAGATCAGTGTTATGGCTCATCACTGCACAGCTTGATGCACAACCTGTTTGTGACCCACACCGTGAAGCCTTTGAGCTGGCACATGGCACACATATAACACATAAGAGCCCCTAGAGCTACTGAGAGCTCTTAAACTCTTTCTCCAGAGAGCTAAGTGTTACTTCTCATCAACTCTGTGAGCACAAACTTCTAGAACAGTTATAATTAAAAGTACAGCAGAAACTTGTTCTTTCAAACGAGGTAAAATTTAAGTCCAAATTAATCCTGTGTCTTAATAATAATTATCATGAGCTAAGGTAAAAAGGTTCCAGACCAAAGCTCTGCTAAATTGCAGCAACAGAATACACCTGTCTGCTTAGTGCTTAGAAAGCTACAAATGTCTAAAGACTTTACTGTCCTTTATCATTTGTATCATCACAACTGTGGTGTCCGGGACCAAAAGCTTACATGCTACGAAAATGAAAAGTAAACATCGTAGCTGACAAAATAATAAACCAAAGTAAATGTGTTGTGTTAATCGTGTTAGGAGGATGCTTTTGGAGGAAAATCATGTCTCATAAGTCATCTAGATAGGGAAGAAAGAAAAGGAAGCCTCCAGAGAGAGCCAAGTTTTGTCTTTGATGTCCTGTGGGAAGCAGGGGAGTCCAGAGGGCTGGCCAGCCTTGCAGGAGTGTGGGGACACCCTGTGGGACTCAGCCCATGAGCTGGAGGACAAACATGAAAGTATTTTAATAACTTTCTACATTTCTACATCTAGTATTTTAATAACTAAACTACAGAGAAAGAAGAGAAATGAGAAGAAGCTATTTCTCACAGGCCATATGAATTATCAGCATTTAGGTGGGAAGGAAAAAGTAAAAATAATTATTCAATTGTCTTAATATAGAGAAATTACAATGGGGTGAATTTCTCTTATACTGCTGTTTTTCAGCATCTTCCTGAAAAATCCAGAAAGTGTATTTTTCCACTTCTGGAAAAGAAAGTGGAGACATGCATAAGATATCCAGATTTGCTAGTGATATAATATTATATCAAAAGTAAATTGTCTGCAAAGAGTTACAGAAGGCTTTTGATTGAGACATAAAGCATCTGATGAAATTTCTATTCCATAAATGCAAAGTCAGGCACACAGGAAAACAGTCTTAACTTTATACACAAACAGATGATGATAAGCTTGAAATGAAATATTATGAGTTTAGAGTCATTGTAGATAATTATCTGAAGACAGAGTAAACAAATGCAGAAAAGTAATAGAGCCTTTCTGCTGGATCTTAGGGACAAGGATGACCCTTCAAGAATTAAGAAATTAATCCACTAAAGCTGTGCTAAACAGGATTTAAAAAATTCACTTGTATATTCATTTTAATTAATGATAAACTTAGTAAAAATCATCTGAAATCACAGTTTGTATTCTAGGTAAATGCTTGAGTGGTTTAAATTCACTTCTGTGTTGCTTGGGAAATTCAGGATAAGTATCAAGGAAACAACTTTATTTCAGTCTAACCTGATAACATGAGGCAAGGTGAACCCTGAGGACTCCTGAAAAGTTTTGGTTCCAAAAAACCCAGTGAGACTGAATGGGCTCCATACTGGGACCTATGGTAGGGCAAAAACTGATGGAAGCTTCTTGACTCTGCCTCTGACAAGGTGTGCCAGCCAGGGATACATCATGAATTCTATCCATCAATTCTTTCCCTCAGAGCAGCACAAATCTAAATATATGACCATAACAATTAACTTTGGAAAAAGGAGGGCTGTTTGCTCAAGAAACCTCCCCCATGTTATGAGCACAGCACCTGCTCAAAGTGCAGCCATCTCTTCTTCCATGTGCAGTGTAGGAATCCTCCCGTGTGTACGCACTTCGCCTTTGCTCTCTCACAAACACTGAACAGAGGCTTGCAGTGCCTGGAATTCCACCTGCATTATTCTTAGCAGGAAGAACCAGAGCCAAACTTCTGTCCAGTGAGCACATGTTTTTGCCTGTAGAGGTAAAGAAAATAAAAATAAACAATTTCACACACACACACACACACACAAAAAAAAAAAAAAAAAAAAAAAAAAAAAAAAAAAAAAAAAAGGAGATTTTGACATTACCAAAGGCTACCAGAGTTGGATGTTTTTGCATTCATACAAATGTCATTTTGGCTAAAAATAGACTGGCAAAACAAATCATTCAAACTGATCTCAGAGTCTGATCTCCATGGTACAACAATCATGGAAGAGCAATCAATTGAGCATAAATCTATTCAGTCCACTCTTGTGCCAAGTGTGTGCACAACTTTGGCTAACACAGCTAAGGATTTCCTCTGGGGGTAATCCCAGATACATTTCTTTTAGCTAAGAAGAAATACGGATTCTGGTCACAAGTGGATATGCTGGGCATTATATGGGAAAAATAAGTTAGATACAATCTGATTTTGAGAAAAGCTACTAAAAAATCTAAAAGTACTCCTAAAAGCAGACACTACAGCATTTTGAGGGAGATATTGAACTGTGCTCAGCAGAGAGTCAGCAGGAGATGGACACCAAAATAACACCTGAGCAGGATCCATTAACACACCAAGTGAGCTTTCCATGCAACTGGTCCATTGACTGGGAATAGACACAAAGCACCACTGCCAGCACTGCCTTGCTGCCCACCTGCCTTGAATCTGAGTGGATCTGCTGAATGGATCCCATATTCCAACCTTCACCTGAACCAGGTCTCAGTGTTTTCCAATAGCTGGATTGGCAAGAGGGGAGGATGGGGTGATATCAGAGTTGAGGGTCATTAAGGAATATTGAAAAACTGTGGTTTTTTTGCTGGAGCTGACCGATATTTTTGAAAAAAGCAGAGGTAGCTGAAAGCTGGGCTCAAGCACTTATAAGGATAAGTAGCTACAGGCACAGATAAGTAACTACAGTATAGATAAGTAACTACAGTATTAAATGGATAAAAATAAAGAGGAAATGTTTACTTACCTTAAATCAGAATCAGCAGGCAAGCCAAACAGCATCAGTCCAAATACCACTCAGAAAAATCTAGAAGCTAAACCAGACTATCCACTCGAAATATTGATAGAAATGTTATGTCTTGCCTTTACCTTTGGGCAGAAGAGAAAGCATAAATACAAACTCTTGATAGCCTGTGACAGCCTGACCCCATCAAAGCCAGGTAACACATACAGCAATTGTACTGCAGATTTTCATTAGGTCTATTGAAATCTGTGTTCAAAACACAGGCCTTTACATGCCTGTGGATCTCAGAGAGGGTTTTTTTGTCAGGCTAAAACTGTTCTGTCTATGAGTGCATGAATCTAAAGCATTCCCTTGCAGGGAAAGACAGGTGTGGGTTTGGGGGAGATCCAGCAGATGGCTGTAAACCAGCAAGCTTTTCAAGTTCTGTTCTTCACTTGTTGGGAAAGAACATATGGATGCCTTGCCTATGTCAACTATGCTTTTGTAATTTTCCATGCAATATATTTTGCAAACATTTTTAATAAGAAAGATATAATGCGATGCATTTGAATCCAGTCTTCACCTTTCTGCCCTGGTTACTGCTTTGCCCCAGGAGACCAAAGTTTTGTTGCTAGGAGATCACCGTGCAGTCAAAATTTTCCAAATAAAATTCTTCATTTGAAAATAAAACATTGATATTAAAAGAGAATTTTTTACCATATACTTTATTCAGTACCTGGCCTTCCAGCAAATGACTTTCTACCCCCTATACTACTCCCCTTGAATTGGTTCTAGCATATCAGACAACCCCACCACTGAGTTGCTCATGAGAGCTAACAAATACAGGAACTATGCAAGCCTTGTTGGACACTGCACCTCTCCCTGAAAGAAATTCTTCAGGATGAGAACACACCGAACACACTGAAAAATATGATAAAGTGTGGCTTTAAAGTATTATGCCTGTTTTATTTACATGATTATTCCTTATTGAATATTAATGGTGACAACGTATTTCTGCACTGCAAGATCCATCTACAGTACCTAAGTCTACCTCTCCCACATTTTAAAGAATATTTTATTGAAACATTAAGATAATTCACATCATCATAATCTGAGTAAGATTGTCAGAGCTCTCCAACTTGCAGTCATTTTTCTCTAAAAACACTTAACCATTATCTTTTAATCAATGTCATTAGAACTTATAAAGTTATTACTCACTTTAAACTGTGCAATTTTGCATTTTCCGTACTTAAAATTATGACCTGCGTATTATTTTGGTGCAAAAACACTTTCCAGTTTCTCAAAGAAATAACACAAGAACTTTATATCCTAAACAAAGAGCACTTCAAATGCTCTTTAAATGCATCTATAAACTCCTTTCTTCATGGACCTGATGCTAAATACACTGTCAAATTCATGTGGGAATAAATGAGAATTTTAGAACACTAAGTAGAAGCCATAGTGCATAACTACCTCAAATTAAGCAAGAACATTATACATGTATTTTCTCTTGCTGTCAGACAAGATAGGAACTCACTGAGTTCAATTCTGCCTTTGGAGTTCACAGCATTATTTTATCTGATTACAATATCTGCTCAAGGATCATAAATAATTTGGAAGGGAAAAATCCCCATTCTCCTTACAGAGGTTCATTCTCCTTACACACATTCTCCTTATATCTAAACATGACAGAAGAGTGTTGAAGGAATTGCTAAACCCCAAATTTTATTTCTGCACTTAGTTAAAGGGAGTCTGTTTTAGAGCTGGTACAATTATCATGGGCTCAAATATGACATTGATGTGGAGCTGGATAAAGCAAGACAATAATGAGAGGAGAGTGTTTTCACTGACATAGGAACTTTTCCATGGTTCACATCCTTTCCCCAAGATAAGGCTATCTTTCAGATGCTCAGAGATTTAGGGATGACCACTGCCATGCTGTAGAAGCAGCAACTATAAAGATAAGGCCACAATTATATATATAAACTGTAGTGCACTGCTCCATGGAAACTGTTAGTAGGTTTCCAAGGCAGCCAAATCAAGAAAAGAACAAGGCTTTAAAAGAGTGAAGTAAAAAGAACAGCAGCTAACAGCTTGATGTGTAAGGAGGTAAATTTTGGAAAGTGCTTAAGCCCCGTTGGAAGTCAATGGCAGCTGTGCTCTTAAATCACTGAGGACTTTCTGAAAAGCCCAGCCAGAAGCACTGGGCTTGATGTGTGATTATTCATTGTCCAACACCACTGTCCTGTAGCTGCACTTTCATTCTACCCTGTGCTCTGCTCTGGAGCTGCTCCCCTCTTTTCTCTCTCCCACAGATGCTGTGCTTCAGAGGCCTGTTATTCCTCCTCATTCTCATCCTCCTCTTCCTCTCCCCACCCTTCATACCCATCTCCCCAGCTTTATATCCATCAAACAGCCCAACAACTCTCTGGCCTTTCTAACAAGCAGGAATGTGATGCCAAAGGAGTGTCTGTCTCAGGGCCAGCCACCAGAGAAGGTTTGGGCTGGCAGGGTGCAGCGGCTCCGATCCATTCCTGTCTCACTGATATTCCAGCCTGAGCTGGTAGCAAGAGGAGGCAGAGCCATGCTGATAAGCACAGCTAACATGGGCCCAGAGAAGGGCTCTGAGGAAGTGAGAAAGCAGAACTCTTTTTATTTTTTCCTAAGAGTGCCAATTCAAGGGTGGCTTGTTATTTTGGAAGCTGGTCCTATGAAACTGAGCTGACCTTGTATTGCTTTGCAAGCTTTCAGCCTTTCCATTTACATTAGAAGCAAACAAAACACTCCAGTGTGCCAGGATATATGACATCTCAGTAAGCTGCAAGCAGCCTAAAAGCCCCAGTATTTTTCAGCAAAACAATTGGAAAGTGCCAAAGCAATAAGAAGTCTTCTGGAAAAAAGTACAAAGACATAAGTTTAGTATGAAATTAAATTATCTTTGTAATATCAGCATCCACTAGCTGAGATTTATAAGATTTTATACTCTAAAACCAGAAAACAATCCCCATAATATGACAAATTTTTCATACACACATGTAGAAGCCTATAAGCTATGCAATAGGAATTCTCTTCAAGCCACTCTCTGAGACCTTGGCAATGAAATACAAAAAAATAATGTTAAGCCAATATATAATCAATTATATGAAGGTTTTTTTACCCACTTTCAGTATCTGGAAATTTCCAGGCAGTGAAATCTCCTCTGAGATCAAAATGTAATAAGTCTTTTATGGCAGTTGCCAAAGAAAAGTACAGACCCAATATATTAACTGAAAGTGTTTTGAGCGTGGATAAGAAAATTTCCACTTCCACCTCAAACAGAACTGGAGTTTGGTTTTCAGTGCATTTGCCACCCTAGATGCAGTCTAAAAACAATGAATATAATTTTTAAAACTAAATGCTCTCAATATATATTAAGGAAATAAACATGTCAAGCATTCCTTTAATTTAGAGTATAACAGAGATTTAAAGCTAGTGATTTATGTAGTTGATTTATGGTGAAGTCTTACAGCCATGAAGAGACTTTTTTTTTACTGAGAATGATAAATATGTATTTATGCACCATTCTTCAGCTAAGAATTTATCTCCCTTTTCACAAATAGTGTGTGAAGAGAGAATCTTCCTTCAGGACACTGGCCCAATGAAATCCCCAAGAGTGGCTTTAACTACAGAGACATCATACAGATTATCTTTCTGTTTTCAGATAAGTGGATCTAAGCATTTAATCACAATTAATGCAGAACATAGCTAAAATAAAGAGTCCTGACTGGGCTTCTCTTGTTGCTTTTAGTAGTGAGACTTGTTGCCTGAAGCTCTTATTTCAAACAGATTCAACCTATTTTCACAGCAGTATTTACTGAAGCTTTTCTGGGGGAAGGGCTATGCTTCACGCATTTACTTCACTGGTACTGAGCGGTTCCTGAGGTAAAGTTTCAGAAAAAAGGTCAACAGACATTATTTGGATTTTTATTAATATTAATAATGAAACAACCAGCATCATAGCAACCTGTAGTTAAACTCCATATCTCTAACCCAGGATGACTGTAGCAATGTCTTGTATGTTTTTGCAACCTGTTTCAGGTCAAGGTGATCTGACAGACACATCCACAGCACCAGTGGGAGGAATTCAGGATGCCTGAAAACTCCCTACACCCTACTGGATCAATGAAAAAACATCAGTTATGTCATAAACTCAGACCACTCCTGTCTTTCACAAGGTAGAAACTTTCAGAAGTCGTGTGTCCACAACAGCTTTTGTTGCATGGGTGTCAGATTTTCTGGGGAGAGAAGGAGGAGGGAAGGGCAGAGATGTGAAGGGTTCCTGTGAAGAAATACTGGAGCTCCACTGGACATGCCAAGAGTTACTGATCCCAGGTAGCAGGCAGCAAAGTCCACAGTACTGGAAACCAACAGAATCTTGTCCCAAATTTTAGTTACAAACCATTGCCCTTCTGTACCTGTCTGAATAAAAAGTATTACCAGATGGAGGGCAGGAAAGCATCCAGCCAGCAATAAACGGGAAAAATGGCCCTGGGACCATAAGGATGATTTTTCTTCAAAGATGTTGAATGAGATCAGTCTGTTTACACGATGAATGACCACTGGGTTCCAAGGAAGGTAGGCTTAGATCAGCAGAAAGACCAGGCTATGATCACCATCCTAGGGGACCAGTCAAGTGAGGCAAAGGAGATGTAGTCATGAGGGAATGGCCAAAGGAGCCTGGTAAAAATGGGCACCCTTATCACTTTGAAGCTACTCTGGAACAGGCTGCACTTCTCATACCTCTGTGTTTCTTTTGGGACTTGACTAATCACATCCTAAAATTCTTAACATGTGAATAATACCCAGCCTGGCTTTGTATAAAAATCGTATTCCTTGTTTTCACACTTTACCCTTGAAGTCTGATAAACTGCAGTGATCACCTAGAATTTATTTACAAATCTACTTGTTATTTAAACTTATAACTCCCACCAGGCTTTTAGCTCACTTTCTATTTTCAATTCCTTGCCCATCTCCAGACATTATCTTTGAGATGTGATGAATTTGCCTGGCAAAGAAAATAGTTTTGTCTAAATTTTAAATGCAGTTATTTTGACCTTTTTCTTCAAGTACAGATAAGGCACTTAGAGTTCTCTCTTCTGTCATACATTATCACCTTTTCAGAGAAGTAGTTTTGAGGAATTGTGATAAATGTTTTAGTATTTATTTTCTTTAAACTGTTGAATATGAGGTGAGGAAATTAGGCACACTGTAAAAGTAGACTGAACTAATTATGTAGAGGCATCATACAGAAATAAAAATTTGAAAACAGAACACTATTAGCCATTACAAAAGTTAGAGACACAAAAATCAAAAAATATTGTTGATTTCCAGTGTGTCATTTATTTCAGCTCCCTGGCACCTTAGGGTAATTTTCTTCAGCAATTATGGTTTTTAATGCAATCTTTTTAAAAAATTAAATTTAAAAAAGGCATAAGTAGAGAGGTTTTTATAGTTTTGCTGAGAACATAATTCTACTCCTTTTTCTTCTCAAACTATTTCAACTATTTGTCATCTGACTTTTCTCCATATATGTTGAATTAATTATTTTTTTCTAGTGCATCGGAAAGTCGTGCATATCTGTTCTTCTTCATTAAATTCCTCCAAGTGTTGTGGGTTCCTCACTCCTTTCACTCTCACAGTGATCAAAGAATTATTGACATTGGAAACAATATACCCACTGCAAGAAAATTGGATTTTTTGCAACACACAACATTTTCATATGTTTCTCTCCCTCTTGGAAGCATCCAAAGCAGACTTAGTGCATGCAAGAGAGTAGAAATAGCAATAATGTATCCATGAGAAAACAAAGGGAATCCAGGGAGGCAACCACTTAAATGTACATTTGTTGTGGCAGCAAAGAATAAACCACACATTAAATATGCTTTGAATAAAGAGACAAACCCTGTTTACTTGGTATAATGCAAAATCATGATTCATCACTATATTTAGGTGTAGCTTGGAGCAGGACTCTGTTCCTGTGGCATTTGGAGGTCCTCCAGGATGTCTTTGCTCCTGCCTGCCAACCTGATCTGACCCTGCTTATTCCATGGACCTTCCCCACTGGCAGTATATCTGCAAGGAGGATGCTGTGAAAAATTAATTACCTGCTGAAAGAATCAGCTTTGGAAATATGACAGATATAATTCACTTGGAAAACAGGTGGACTGCTACTGCAGGGTTCAAGCTTGCTCAGGCAGGGCAGGATCTCAGTTTCATTGCCTACCATCCTCATTATGAAGTGGATACCAGGCACTCTGGCTAAGGAGTGTAGTGGAAATCTAAAAATTAAAAGTGTTACTTTTCTGGATATTTAAATGGGCAACAGAATATATTTTGTAATTTTGGAGGTATTTCATTGCCACTGTACAAAGTCTATACCAGATAAATAAGTTGGGCAGTGCAACACAAAAATGGATGCATAAACACAGTAATGGATTTTTCTAAAGATTCCATACATTATAAACAAGGTCAGGTATTTCAGTTGTTTAATTTAAAGCTGGATCATTTGCATCCTCAGAGGAATAATGAATTTGGAAAATACTTAAAAATTCTACCAGTAAATGAAGGGTAATATTTTTTCCATAATTGTCACAATGACAGCTGACTTGAAGTGTTTTATTGACTTACCTATAAATAACTTTGAGTTGTGGAAGAAATAGACTTCATGTAATGTATCTCTGCTTAAAAAATAACTACACCATACAGGAAAGAGGACTGAATCTGCTGCAACAGCTCACAAAGTCTCATTTGGTGTGTCTTTTTTGGGTAGGAAAACCTCACCACATTCTTTGGATAAATCCCTGTGGCCTCCAAGGCACCACCCAACACAAGGGCTATATTTCGTTGTGATTGAAGCATTATTCTGGGGTGGGCAGAATTTTATTGATCCATCACAACATCAGACTGCTCCCAACACAGCTCATGACCTCTTTCTCAGAAGTTGCCACCTCAAACATGCTGTATACATGCGGGGACATGGGGAGAGTAAGGTGTTACCAATACAGAATCAACAAGCCCATGTGGTGCAGCAGAAGCAGACAGCTCATATCCTGCAGAGTGCAACTCCCTGCCAGATGACCCCACTCACAGAAGGGCTCAGACAATCTGACCCCTGAGGAGATTCATTACTTAAGGTCCTTCAAGGTACCAGATGAGCTACAAGAATCAAAGTCTCATCACAGAAGGACCCAGCTCATGGGTCCTCGTGGGCTTCCTGAGAGGAACACAACTTCCCTTGTGAAACCACAGGGATGTCTGCATGCTTAACAACTGCTGTGCTGAGGATGCCCTCAGCACACACAAATGTAGCTACTAACCTTGGTAATTTCTACTATTATTACAGAATATTCTCTTTGGTATTTGTCGCCCATGGCACCAAGTAAGAGTCTGAGATATGTGGCTGAAACACTGCAGGATGGTCAGTCAGCAGTAACTGTGGTGCACTTAAGGGGAAGTTCCAGACTCTTGAGAGAACTTGATATAAATTGTCTTAATATTTTAAAAATACCCTCAAATCTCTTCAGTAACAGGCTTGTCCAAAATTCCCATTTACTACATGTTATTGCAGCCTGCTGACTGGAAAAACCTAGATCCTCAATTACCATATTGTAAAAGGAGAAGGAAGAAACTCAAGAACAGGCATCGTTGTCATGAGCAGCTGCTGCTTTGCATTCATTTTTCCTCCTCTACATGATGAATATTATTAGAAAAACAATAAAAAATGTTGCTCATAAGAATGAGCCACAAATGTGTGCCATGACATATATGTAATTCCAATGCTGGCCCAGGAAAGACTGATCTTCTGGCTTGCCCTTGTATTGATACCAAATACCCCCAGTCCTAGAAATTCTGGCTTTAAAACAAATTAGTACATCAAAGTACCAAATCATGTTAAAACTTTATTTTTTTTTTTTTAAACTTTAGAGAGAAATGGCTAGAGGGAAAAAAAAATCCTGCTGAGTGACTGAAGGAAGACAGACAGACTGTGCTGAAGAACAATGTCAAAGTCACGTAATAGTCTGCTGAAATTTCAGTCCTGACTTCATTTATTGCTTTTCTAAAATGAAAGGAAGAAAAATTTTGTTTGCTGTGTTAATTATCAGCTTTTCCATATCTTCTGATTCTGTTCATTGAAACATTCTGCTCCTCCTCATCAGTCAAATAACACTTTTCCCTATTTTTTACAGACCTATCCTTACCTTAATCCCAGCTTGAGTTTAGGAAGAAAAGAAACATTTTTCCTAAATATAAGAAATCATGGCAAAAATAGATAAAGTGACTAGCAAACCACAAAAATAAGTTTATTGTGCTCAGTAAAATGACCATCCTCACCTCATATTTTCACCTCCATTCCTGCAATGTGCCACCCTGAACACAGACCAATTGAAATTCAGAATATTTTTCTTCAGAAGCTCATGGAATAGTTGGTTCTGAATTTTTATGGACTGACTCAGGATACAACTGAGCAAAGTAAGAGCAAAAACCTGTGGTGTTGAATTAATGCAACAAGTTAATTAGATGAAAAAGAGGGATGCCGATCGTTATTCCAGTGGCTTAGACATAACTATTGGTTTTTAAAAAAGCTACCTAATGTGGTCAATGCTACTGCATTTACCAGAAATTTAGTCTACCCAAGTGATATTCTAACACATTTTGGTTCCCTCACCTGTTTCAAATCTGCATTAGTGCTCCTTGCTGAACATGGACTCGCTGTTGCTGCTGCCACAGTCAGAGGAGGTAAATACAGACCACAAGTTAAACAGGAAAGGGCACAAATTACATTGGCCCAAGGACAGCTGCAATAGCCATGAAAATTGGGAAAGTGATCTGTTATTTATATGCAATACCTAAAAACATTTCCTATTTTCCTTGGACACTTGAGGGAGTCAAAGATTTTCATATAGACTTTTGTTGTCTGAATGGTAAGGATTTTTTAAAATTACTTTTACTTTTCAGTTCATTCTCTCAAGGTTCAGCTGCATCGTCGCTGTGACTGCTATCTGCTGTGTTAATGAGAATTTCTATTAACATTGGAAAGCACCACTGTCTGTCAGCCATTGGCATTGCTCTTGCTTGGATACCCGCTGCCTGGAACTTACACCTGTCTGATCTCACTAGTTCAACACAGCAGCAGCCACCCAATTTGGGCTAGACCTTTAATGCATTCAGCTTAGAGCATCTTTGCATCTCCAGTGCAGGGTTTGTCTCATTATTTATTAATTGAATCTCCTTTGCCTTAATACATGACCTAACAGCTATAGCAAATCTCAAACCTCAGCACACACAGACTTGCTTAATGAATACAGAGTAAACTAAATTGCTTTTTTGTGTTTAATCACCATCAGGAAGTTTTTGGTCCTGTGATCTGAAAGCAGCTTCCCTGTTGACTTAACTCCCAATTAGTTGTGAGGTACTTCATCCTTTTACTTAACCTTGCTAATTATGAAAGCCTTTATGTGCCTTTTTTCCCCCCCTGCAGAGTAGAGATTCCTTTGAACTTGAACATACTGTTGCAGGAAGCAAGGCAAAGAGCAGTTATGTTTCTCCTCTCAGGCACTTTTCTGGTACCTCTACTCTTTCCCCTGACACCTGATGCTGGAATCACATCCAGAGGTCAGGATGAGGAAAGCCTTGGAGGAGACTCGGTTATCTAGTGCCAAATGGTTTCTCATGATACCAAAGCCTCCACTGTCAATTAGTAGTTTTAAAGAACCTGTTTTTCACTCTTCCCAGAGTTATAACTCTCAAAACAGAGGGCTTGACTTCAGCTGTATTCCTGCAGCTTTGTTAGCAAACTGTAAGATTTGTATTCACTTTTGTCCTGGAAGTTTTGAAAACAGGAAAATATTTTGCATAACATGCTCAAATAGAAGCATAATCTATATTTTTTGCTCTGATTTGAAACATTCAGAATGATAGACCACTCTGTTCACCTTTAAATATGTTGTGTTCTGCTTTGTGCTACTCTTCCTCTTCCCTCCTTTACTCTCATACATACCTGGATGAGGAAGAATTCACTAAATTAACATTTGATAGGCTGGGGTAAACCTTAGATTGGGTTTTAGGAGAGATTGATAAAGAGGATAGATTTTAAAATCCTCTCAGTATAAGTAGAATTGTGCTATTATATTTTCAGCAGAACCTTAGCATTGTAGTGCACCAGGTGCTGACATTAAATCTACAGAATCCGTATTCAGCCAGTGAAAGCCATCTCAAGCTGATTAATGTCTTTACAACTGTTTACTCAAAAATTAAGTGCAAAAAGTTATATTGCCTTCAACTTTAATTTCAGAGATTTGTTCTGGTTAAGAATCTTTCCTGTGTGTACTTCTCCATTCAGAATTACATACAGTGTTACATGCAAAAATCCTGAAATGAATTATAGGATAAGGAAAAAATGAATATCCATTTAAGAATCCTATTAAAAGCCCCAGCTAGACTAGTCTGGCAGCTATCTGTGGTGATAAGAGGAGAGGAAAAGGGCTTCCTTCATCACTGGGATTCTCACCTAGGATGGAGGTTCTGGTCAGTGAAGCTCCTCACAGTCCTGCAGGACCCCATGACAAAGTGGGTACCCCTCCTCAGGAAGCACATCTACTCAGTTTAGCAGAATGCAGGGCAAGAAGTATAATTCAGTAGCCTTAGTGCAGAGGTGTGAAGCTGAGGCAAAAAGACACACAGATAATTTCCACCTTACCCAGAGTGAAAGGTAGATGCAGGTAAATGATGTTATTCCATTTCTTGTTTGGGCAATTACTCCCTGCAAGTGGTGACGTTGGCCATTCATGAAACAAAGAGCAAAACCACGTTTCCCTGGCATGACCCTACTCCTCCTCCCAATAGGTATTCAAGAGCCATCTGTCAGCTTCTGTTGTCACAAAGTTGGACAAGTCCAAGGTACAGGGTACCAGAAATTAGAACATCACCTCCTACCTCCATGTCTGCACAGCCTGAACTCTCAGCAATGGTTAACTGTACTCTATCAAGGGAAGGGCTAGCTCAGATAGATATTAAAAGGTTAAATGATCAGCTTAAATAAAGAGAATGAAACAACATTTTTTTTAATTGAAAAAGCATTGATTTTCAAGTGTTGCAACCCATGTACAGAAGCCCTAGTATTTTAAATAAAATAAGTGAAAATTTATCAAGTACAGTTGTCCTTGGCTGTTGTCCAAGACATCTCAGCTGTTGCAGTGAATGTAAAATGTGAAATGAATCAAATATATGAGAACAGATCTTTCATAAGCCATTATTTTCATCTTTAAATAATGAACAGAACTCCAACTTATCCTGGGAAAATGTCCCATTTTTTATACAACTTTCAGGAGCCATTTCCCAGCTGTATCTCCCAGCACAATAGCCTCCAGCTTTCTAGATCCAAGTACTCACCCTTAATTTAGATATATTTGGACCATGCACGTTCTAGGTGTAAAAACAAAATAGGAAGGCTCAATAAAATGAGGCACTTGAACAAGCTACCTTTATTTTCAGGCTTGTCTGGGATATTCTCTACTTTAGGGACTGACTGCTGCTCTTTCTGGATGGACACATAAAAATATGCATTGGGAAAGGTAGACTACGTGAGTTTGTATCTCTCATTGATGAAGTGACAAATTAATGAAATCTGAAGTGAAATTATTTTGTTTCTTCATTTATTTTTTCATTCCGTGTTTTCCAAAGGATGAAGTGAGCACCACAATGATCAAGAAACCTTTTCCATCACAATAAGCCCAAAGAACTGCTATGCAGAAGCAAAAGTTAAATCAGAAGAGGATACAAAAAACAAGGAGAAAAAAAGAGATTTTATATGTACTGCCAGAGAAATGCTCTCCAAATAAGATAACATAGCATAAAAAATACTTAGTTTTTTAATATGCCCAGGGTTCAGGCTATGTACGTTGTCCAGCATGAAAGTTTATTGAAAACAAATCTTGTTTAAGTCAAGGAAATGCTCTGAAATTTCTCTGTGAATGGATAATAAAAACTGTGCATATATTGTACCCTAGGGGCAGTTTCAAACTTCATCCCCAGACTGGTTGTAGAAAATGTCCTTCCTGCTTTACTAAACTAATTTCAACAAGCCCAAAAGGTATTTAGATGTGAGGTCATGAGAGCTGGGAGCCTCAGTAGAGAAAATAATAGATCAGGGGGTTCTGCTTAAATCAATTGAAAAAACGCAAACCCAAAGCTAATCAAGCAATAAAAAACCTCAAACCAAACCAAAACAAAAAAAGAGACATATTCTTTAGAGTTGCTTCAGAAATTAAATTTTACAATGTTAGAAAAATGTAATTTTTTTTGAACTAAGAAAAGTTTAATTCCCAGATAATTGGTGCTCTACAATCCCATTTTATGTCCTTGTTATTATATTTATTAAAACAGAGGGTATCCCATTTTTATATATATACACACAAAACACTAAACACTAATAGGAATTTAACTGATTACAGTAATATTCCTACTCTCTTGTACCTTAGCAAAACTATTTTTCTCTTTCATTGCTTCAGCATCTCTTCACGGTTGCTGCAGTAACAAAGTAATTTTCTGATAAATTCATCAGGAAAAGTGCACTACAGAGAACATACATAACTCTAAACCTGTCAGACTATCACAATTGTAAAGCAGTTATTCTCCTGGGGAAAAAAAGGAAAATTACATAATGTAATTGCACAGAGTGAAAGATAAGTTATCATAATTTTATGCTACCAAACCAAACTTTCTTAGATGTGCTCAGCATGAGGAGATGCTCCCTTATGGACAGTATAGATCATCTCAAGCTGTATCAACCAGTGTCAACTAGGCTGACAAATCAAGATTTCTGGTGCACTTGAACCACTAAAGATTATGGATGACAGAAAAGTTTTATGACAACATTAATCTTCCAAGTGGTAGTGAATATTTTGCTAAACAAAATTAAATGCCCAGTCTTCTTATTTCAATTATTTCAGGGGTACTCGAAATCTATAGCATAACTGAAAGTGTAATCACTGCAGTTAAGCTCAAGATTTATCCTGTAAAACATAAAACCTCCAATACCTGAAACCAATGGCAAATCCTGAAATCAATACCTGAAATCAATGGCAATGAAACAAATGGCAAACCAATGGATAATGGGAATAAGAAAGTAAATTTTAAACATTTTATATGAACCTTCCTTTACTTATTAAAGGAAATACAGGACATGATGAAGAATGCTCAAAATACTGATTTCTAAACTGCCTTCTACAGCCTCCTCTTCTTCCCCTGATAACATGAGAGGTTCCTAAAATGTCATTCAGAGTAAATATAGAATAAGTAGTTTTGATTTGCTAAATAAAGACATACATACAGGATCTCTTATTTTCCATGAAAAAAATAGTATTATCTCTTATTTTGGCATATCTTTGTAATTTTTTTACATGTGACTATTTGATTTACAATTTTTTAATTATGACCCAAAACTTTTAAACAAAATATTTGTTTAGGATCTGCTGTTCTCAAAAAAAGACTTTCAGTGTAATTCAAGACAAGAACTATTATTCTCCATAGACAATGTGGATGTAAAGCTTGAAAAGGCTGAGATTCTACTAATGTACTGAAAGTAGGTAATTGCACTGAATTTTTTGTCTGCCGAAAAAGAAGGAGCCATAAGACGAGTTTGTCAAAATACTGAGGGAACACTGATTTCATAACATGAAACAAAAAAAGAGAGATATTGAAATGGCTGTAGTCAGTTTAGAAGTCCTCTCCTAAATGTATCAGGACGTTTCTGGCAGTCGTCTGCATGAGACTGAAAGTTTATGATGAATCTGCATGCATGGGAGATTGGCACGAGATCTGAGCTGATGAACCAGCTTTTGACGTGGTCTTTAACAGAGTATAATGGAAAGTGTCTTAAATTAGGAAAAGCCACTAGGTGCCTTGTAGATTTACTCAACAGGAATAGAATTTTCCAGTCAGAGGGAAAAAAATGATCGTCCCAAATGCTTTTTATGATTTGATAATTTCACAAGTGTTCTATTCATATTTCATACTGGTTTTGTGTTTATCCCCAAAGGCATATTTTTTCCATACAAACTGAGACAGAAAGCTTGTCAACACTGCATGTCTAAGTGGAAAAGCCGACATTAAAATTTCTGACATGACTTCCTTTATGCCAGTGTCACATTAGTTCTAGACTTCTGCTCTCTGTGAATTGGTTTGTATAGATTTGACAAATTATTAGTTGAAGGAACACAGACATCTTGGTATTAAATTGTGATTTGATACCAAGTCTTTGCCTTGGAAAGATTACTACTGCATTTTTGCTTCCACATTAAACAAAATTGTCAATTAGTCACAACTAAGATTGTTGCATATTCCTGAATTCCCATCTATATGGTCAATGTGCACAATTTTTTCAGTTTGTTTTAGAAAATACTGTGCTGCAGTGTGTCTAGCACACTGATGGAAACTGTATCAAAGTGCTGTTCACTAGTCAATGACCATTTGGAATTTCCAGTAGGTTGAGAACTGGTGGGACTTCTGTCTTACATCAATTGCATCTTCAGGACTTGGATTCTGGCAAAGGTTTGGCTTTGTCTTTGGGAGTTGTTCAATGCAATAGAAGTGTGGATGCACAATACTCGTCTATATGGACACGCCTTCATGGAGAAACAATGTGGAATACCAGTCTGGCAGCTGGTCTTCATTGCAAGGATATGTTGACACTAGGCATTTAACTCAATGATGAAAGCCTTTCTAACAATCATCCTCAAATAGTAGAAGAGGTTCACACCAGAAATAGGACTGATGTTGTGTACAAGGCATCTTGTGCCTGACATGTGTCAGCTTTAATATGACCTCATCCCTCCACATGAGCTGCTCTCCACTAGAAATAGCATTCCTGGAAGAAGTTAAAGGAGAATGAGTCATGGAATAGTAATTTCAAGAAATACACACCTGTCAGTGTTTGAGGAAGGTTTTGGATGCAAGAATGAATATTTGACTTGCAATGTGTATTTTCAAGACCGATCCATTAACAACTTCTGCATATTCTGATGTATTATTTTGACACTTGCACTGAGCTCTTCAAAAGGCACTCACCTCTTCCATCAGTGTCTATGAGACATGATGTTCAAAGTGTATCTTATAAATAAAGTATCATCTAAGTGCTGCTCAAATTTGCAAGTCATTAAATGCTTTTGGAGCTCTTCAACATAGAAGCATCAGCTTCTCACCTGCAGGAGAGTTTAGTGGGAGATGAGCTACCAGCTACATCCGGCTCATTTGATTAGAGGAAAGGGAGAGGAGAAATGTAATCAAGAACTGCCCATCCAACTGCTGCCCACTCCAGTAGACTGATTTACTTTAGTCTTGGAGAGGATTAGCCCTTTTACAAGACACATTTCATCAGTCTCTAAAATTAGGAGACTGAGGGAATCTTGAGTTTTAGCAGAAAGTCTCTAGACATCATGCTTCTGGAGTAAAGCTCAACATTGTGAAGCAAAAACCTCCTAAAGGCTCATAAACCAAAGGAAGCTTGGCTCAATAGATTACTTTTCGCTGACTGAGATTAGCAGTACATGTTAGAAACCAGTGATAAAACATACTGGCTATGTTATTAGGGAGTACTCCTCTGTGAGAAACACATTTATATTTCAGTCCTGCTTCTGCTCATATCTCCCAGTTTGTATTAATGTCATTTTGAGAAACACCATTTTCAGGGAGACTCTTTCTGTGGTTGGTAATTGTGTGTGGCAGATATCAGATCCTGACCCGTATTTAGGTCAGTTTTGGAAATACAGCTGGTCTGTAAGGGCTGCTGCACTCCAGTGGTGAACAAAATTACTTATCTGATTAAAGCAATAATTATCCAAATACAGCAAGGAAGAGGTCGGGTGATAAAAACCTTTGGAGTTCTCCTACAAGCTACAAGACTACAATTCTGAGATATGCTCTACCTTTTTGTTATTAAAGATAGGATTTTCCCTGAGCATGTCACTTTTCAGATGACAGTGACATGCTCAGGGAAAACCTATGTTTAAAATAAAAGGAATGTAAGAGAAATGCAAACATCCTTTTCCAATACCCCTAAGTTCTGTTAATACTTGTGCCAGCATAAACACAACTTCGAATATCATCTGCAGAAAAGTTTTCTGTTACAGACTCAGTAGGAACAACAGCAAATGGTCCCAAAAATTACCTCTGGGTAGTGTGTGAATTTTGTATAATCTTGAATAGAACCTTGGCTTATTTTGTATTAGAAGCTATCAGAAACTGCACTCAGTTTAGCTAAACTGAAAGCACAAGTTTGCCATCCAAATTTAGAAAAACAAAGATGAAGGTTAAGAAAGTTAATGAAGCTAGCAAGTTGGCAAAATAGAAATGCCCATACAATAGAATCAGTGTTGTAGAGCATTCATGTTTTCAGCTATTTCATATCCCCAATTAAGTGTGGCTACAGAAAAATGTTACCACATCTGTATGGATGGATACTGAGTGATATCACTAAAACTTAGCAATGCTTAGACATATTTCCACCATTAATTTTTGATTTATCAGCTGCTCTTCAGCTTGACTCTTTCCATCACATAAGGAATTGAGTATTTAATTACTGTTTGTTTTTGATCTTTTGTGACAGATTCACTCAAGATGGAATCATGATATATCTAAAACAATGTCCTAGAAACCCCTACAAAGAGGAAAAACAATGTCATGCCAAGCCTTTCCACAACAATCAGAAGTACTGGGATGATCTTCTGAAGGAACACAGGAAGGAAAATATGAACAGTGGCATGGTTATATCAGCATTCCTAATATTTTAGAACAGATTGAGAAGAAACAAAGAAGAACTTACTGTAGCATATCTTGCAACCTATTTTGCTGTCTGTGCATGCTCATGCAGAGCATTTGCTTATTGTGGTAGAGATCTAGACAATACATCTTCATAATGCCAAACTGTTCCACTAATATTGTGTAAAAAGTGATGTTTGCTTCCCTTCCTTTCTCTTCTCTCCTCTTGGATGTCTTGAGTGCTTCAAAGCACTGGAACATTAAGGTTTTTGCAGCAAGTTTGCTTAAAAATATAGCAATATATTTTTCAGCACTTAGATATTCACAGGTTTCTAACATATGGTTATTTCTGCAGAACTTATTTTGAGATGGAGGAGTTCCATACACTTAAAAAACAAACCTGCAAATGAACAGGTGTAGCGCATCACACTATGATATGCAATAACTTCCAGTAAAGAGAAGGATGTTCACATTACAGATACAGAGTGGGAGTAATGAGGAGGAAAAAGAAAAATAATTGTGTTTTTAGCCTCTTCTTTTTCTTGTTTTTATTATTATCATCACAGTTTTTGGTTTTGTACTGATTTAACGCATGTTCATTGTCTCTCTGCAAACAAATTCAGGCTATTTAATGTTTATTAAATAGACCGTATAAATGAAATACAGAGATTCTGTAGTACTTTAGTGTCTTTTATAAGATCTCTTAATTCTGTCAGCATAAATAGTCTTGGGTCCAGGACTTGTTTTTCAAGTCTTCTACCCTCTATTCTTGGTGATTCTGGGAGGTTGAGGATATGGGACATGCAGGGAATTAATTCTATTTACCTTGTCCTGTAAGCTGAGGAAAAATGTCTTGATCCTTTTTAATACTTGAAACTGATATTTCTGTAAAAACCAATTTATACAAATTCCAGTAACCAAATTTACTAATTTGGCCATAGCATATTCACACTTTGAAGAACATAACTGAAAGCCAGGAGAAGAAGGACTTTTTTTTGTTTGTTTCTTTGTTTACACAAACTAAATAACTACCTCTCAATCTCAGTTGTCTCTAAGGTTTCAGAGAATCAGAGCAGCAAACCAGTAGAACACCAAATTTGTTTCCTAGGTGGCTAATTTTCATTCAGCTTGAGAAGCAGCCTGGATATGGAAGACAGCTATTCTTTAGTCAATAAAGTAGTGAGAAGAATCTCAAGAGAAAGCTCAGAAAGAATTACTCCCTATTGCCAAGCAATAAAATCAAATGTGTGTTGTGCTCTCTTTTTTTGGAGTTGCAAGTGGTATTGCAAACGATAGCATCCTCTCTCTCAAAGAAAGGCTTTCTTCATGTTTCCAGAGTTTACTGATTTCTTCTTTCTTCAAATTAAATTGCTGTCTTTCCAACACAAGGGATTGAATATTGTACTGCTAGAAGACTATGCCTTTAAGCCTTCTAAAGCTACACTAGAATGTCAGAACAATACTTATGAAAAATAGATATGAAATGTTTTATTTTTTACCATAGTTAAAATTTAGCCTTCTGATGTTCAGAAGAAATCTAACAGAAAACACAGAAACCACTATAAATATAAACAACTGCCAAAGAGTCAATTTCTCCTTCCAGCCCCTCTCCTTCATTCAAGAAAACAAGTGGAAATCTAACCTTTTGTATGTACCTCCCTGAGCATGCTGTGCTGCTGGATTGATTCACCTGCTTCAGGGTTTTCAGCTTCGGGTGATCAGCCCACTCGTTGAGGTCTGGCATAACCCATTTTGGTTTTGAAAGCAAAAGTGCACATTGATAATGAAAACCATAATGCATATCCAAAAAAATACTACTGGAGGCATTTAAGATTACATTATTTGTTTAGATGTTTCATTCACGAATCCCAGACACCTTTAGTTACTCTGCTTGTGGTAGCATCATGGAACAGCTTTAGAGCAGGAGAACTGGGTGACTTTTGGATGACACTAAACCGGGAAATCTGCTTCAAGTTTGCAATTTTCTGCAATTACGGACGCAGTGCCTGGGAACAGACTGGAGCTAA
This sequence comes from Prinia subflava, assembly GCF_021018805.1. Lineage (NCBI taxonomy): Eukaryota > Metazoa > Chordata > Aves > Passeriformes > Cisticolidae > Prinia > Prinia subflava. The sequence goes on along the minus strand of NC_086250.1, from coordinate 15,373,683 downwards.
TCTGAAGTACTACCCCTAAGCCCATAGAGCCTGGGACACTGCATTCTCATATTTGGATTCTCTCCTAAGGCACCCTGCTGGTTGTTAACACACAGTTGGTCATTTTAGGGCTCTTGCTCCGTTGCCAGCTTGCTCCCACAGAAATCTGGAATCACACCATGATTTCTCCCTGTGCACCCAGCTCTGTGTCAGCTCAGCTCAGCAGCGCTGGTGAGAGCTCCAGGAGGAAACTGCTTGTGGCAGCACCTGTTTTTCTTGGCAACTGAACTACAGTCCACCAAGAACAGTGAGGAAAGTTCAGGATGTATGACCTGGGAAGAAAGACTAGAAAAAGTGTGCTGCTGAGCCTAGAGAGGAGCAAAGCAAATCAGGGAAACTATGACAGTCTTAAAAATCTGAATGCTGCCGAGAATTTCTAATACAGATATTTTTCTCTGTGTCCATTTTGAATTAGACAAGAAGAATCTGCCAATTTCTGGAAAGAGAGATTTAGGATAAACATTAGAAAAACTTTATAATTGTAAAGATGGGGAAGCTTTGGAGAAAATTGCTTGAAGAAATCATGAAATTGTACCCTGAAATCTTTCAAAAATAGTCTAGACAGTTATCTGACAGGTATGATTAGTCACATTGTGGAGAAAGGTGATGGGCAAGACAACTTTGAAGCTGCTGTCATCCTGTCTGACATACAAAAAAGGCTTCATTTTATAAGAGAGAGTAACTTGGTACCCACTGAAATTTCTGAGGTCATAGAGAATTAAAAAATGGATATTGGATGGATAAGGTGTGGCCATTAGTGTGATAAATCTGAAGGAGCTCTTTACTTACCATGAAGTCAATGGGAGGCTTACCTGTCACTGAGAGCAAGAGGACCCTTTGCTTCAGTCAGAGTTTATTTGTGTGCCCAGTCATAACTTGATGAAACAAGCAAGTCCCAAAAGCAGCGATTGGAAAAGGAGAGGTACAAGTGATACTCTTCACAGGTTATTCTGGGGAACTGAGAAGCTAAAGGCAGCATTGCTGACAACCCAATAGGATACATGGCAGGGGGAGAATCTGGGCTTGGTTTGGATGTGTTTATTCTGCCAGATTATGCTGCATTTCCACTTTATGCTTTTGATTTTTTTGGATGCTTTCCTGTTATATAACTGCACTTTGTGATCCAAGACCTGAAGTTAATAACTCTTAAACAATCTCCACATGAACATTACTGGGTATTTATTTATTTATGCTGTTGCTGGTCTCCTGTAGAGGCACAAACTACTTTAGTGCATACAGAAGAGACTATCCCAAGTAGGAGGTGGTAGAAACAGGAAAAGAGGCTGCATTTATGAATGAATTAAGCAGTCTAAATTATTTACTGCAATATATTACCTGAATTCCTCTATCATGCTATTCACAACTATCTGTAATTGTTGCCATCTTGGCTGCGGCTGGGGATGGAGTCTTCACAGCCCAAAATGTGAAATTCTGCAACTCAGGAAGAAAGCAAAGCATGAAACCAGCATCTAAGGACAAGCAATTTCCATGGATCAGGGGCAGAATCCATAACTGCATAATTGATGTGTAACTGGAGCTAAGCAGTGACTCAACAAAAAATCCAGGAAGATGTTATACTGACTGTTAGAAGAGTGAAATCTTCCCTAAAATTTCATTTTGAAGGGATGTGGATAGATTCCTTTTTTAAAAAATCTGAAACAGAATGTTTTTGATGTATTTCAGATGTTCAATTGTTTCTCTTTTTATTTAATACAACACTAATTGTAGTACACTGTTTTAAAGTGAAGAAACAAGTTTAATTGCCTTAATGTCAGAATGATAAAAATGAAAATGAAATATCACACTATTTTCATAGAATTTCACTGATATTGTTCAGAAGTAAATAATTTCTTGTCTATTTTTCAATAAGAAACAGATGATGTGCCTGACTGATAATTAGTTTTTCCCCCCAAAATTAAATATTTTAGAAGGAATTTCTGCAATTCTCTGGCTTACACATACTGGTTTATCTTATCATGCTATACAATGATCCAGACCATCATATCTAACATATAATTGCACATCATTTATCATTGCCTAAAATGCCTAGTCATCTGCTTATTTCATTCTTAATCTACCAAATATTTGATGTTATATATTCCAATATTTATTGCTGCTTATTTATTTTGTGTCTCAGAGAAGCAGGGTAGTATGGCCAAAGTCAGACTGTCTCTAGTCCTTCCAGAAGGTCTTACTATATAATTCTGTGTAGAAGACATCACACACAGCACTAGCATACCTAAACACTTTGTTCACACACAGACAGTCACAGCAAGAGAAAACAAGATAATACTGTGGACTTTTCCCACTGTGTGCACACAGAAGGAACTAACAAGCAGATAGAGGAAAATAAAACAGTCTGCAGGAGCTTTGAAAACATTCCAGGTAGCCAGTCATCAGAGAAGCACAGAGCTGAACACGTATTTATGACATGCCTTCAGTCTTGGTCCTTGGATATCAAGTGAATATGTAATATTGATTGTACCTCAAGGTCTGTAAGTATTAATACAGAATAACATTTCTTAATAGTTTTCCCTGGTTTCCTGTAGATCTTAGTGAACTTTGGGGTGCTGCCTACTAGTGAAGACAGAATTCAATTGCTTGTGCATAAGAAAGTGCTCACTTGCAGATAAAGCAAAGTAAAAATTATACATATTTATTCCAGAAATAATTGAATAATAGACTCCCAACTCAAATGCCATTCAAGAAACATAGGGAAATCACAAGTATTCTAGGAATTTTAGCTATTATAGAGTTATATTAAAGCTATTAAAATTGTTAGTACTTATCAAGAGACAATGAAAGAATATTAGTCACATTACAGCGAAAATTAGTGTCTGCAGTACAATTGCTCACTTGTATGTGTATATGGATTACAAACACAAAGATGATAAAAAGCCTTTAAACTGTTTTATTTTTAAGCAAGAAGGAAGGCAAAATAAAACCTTTTTTTTCCCCCCCCCCAGATATTAGAATAATCTTCAAAACAAAGCAGGGAAATGCTCTAGTTCTGCCTCTGTAATGTTAGCTGGTGACCTGCAAAGATTTATTTAGGGTTACTCAGGAATTTGTCCTGATGCACAATTGTCTCAGCTAGGGTTGTCAGATGGGACCAGGCAGGTGGGATAGAAAAGCTTATCCCAGAGCTCTCCTGTGCTACTAATTAACTCTTACAGCCATCAAGACACTCCTGGCATGACAAAGCCATAACCATCAGAAAATTGTCTACTTTTTTTCAGTTGCACATACAATACAGGTGTGCATATAAATAGATTATGTATTTGCATATGGAGACAGAGCTATTTTTATGTATAATTCATGCAGCTGTTGAGAAGCTTCATCCATCATATGCAGAGCTTAATAAAGCACTGGATGCAGTGTCAGAGGCAAGCAGCTGGCGCTGATCCCACTGCAGAGGTTATCAGAGTAGACCAAATGTATTTTCCAATGGTGCTAGTGCAGGGTAGGGCTCTCACCTGCTGTTTCTCATTGACTGCATCTTATGGACCTCATTTATAGACTTGGGACTTTTCTTACCTGGTTTACTGAAGTGAAGTAACACGAATATAAAATGTCCTGCTAAGAGAAGAAAAGATGTATTTCAAAGCCTGGTCTCTAAAAAACCTGCTGATTAGTGCTAAAGAAATCAATTTAACTCAAGAAAACTTCATAGAAGCCTATTGACTCTGCAGAAAAGAAGTGTGTTATTCCATGGGGAAGTAAATGAAAGAAGCAAATATCTATCCAGACAGCCTCTACAAGATTTTCCTTCCCTAAAGGGTCCTTCTGTGTGTAAATTAAACCATTCTACTTGAAAGTAGTTGACTCAAAGAGAGAGTTGTTTAAAAAACTGACTTGCTATTATGCACATACTTTAGGGTCCTGGGTTTGAAAGATTTATTTTATATAAGGTGCATATGATATTTATTTAATTCATTACACAAATAGTCAAGGAACCTACTGCAATATTGCTGACTTAAAAATTAGGAATCTCTTCAAGAAAGTTTGTCACTTCAAATGGAAAACAACAGAAAACAACTGAAAAGCCTTCAAAGAACATCAAAACCCCTTAGATAGTAAACAAAAAATGTATAGAATTTATAAATACTTTATAAATGTTTAAACACATGGACACAAGTGGGTTTTTTTTTCCCTTGTGTGATTTAATTTTTGTATTTTGTCATTTTTTGCTTCTATCTTAGAAAAGCTGCTGATTTGTCCAAGGGAAAATATAAATACCTCATGCCATCACATATCCACTTTTTCTTGATTTTCAGGATTTTTTGGAAAACATAGGCAATCAAGAACAGCTTTATTGCTGCCAGGAAGTTTTTCTTGGTGTCACCCTGCCTAGTATCACTGACTTCAACTGTGTTTGCATATTTGTTCTGCCAGAGAATCTGGTCAAATAATTGCCAAATGTAGGTCTAAGAAAGAAATGTTAGAATCCACATTTGCACAATCCAGATCTAGAAATCACTCCCTAATAAAATTTAGACTTTGATGTTGATGTCCCCATTTTTCAAAATTTCCGTCCCTGTTGTTAGGAGACAACAACAAAAAACCAGCAACTCAGGACATGTTTGCTATAAACTTTATCAACTTTTTAAGAAAATTACTTTTTCTCATGAAATCTCTGCCACATACAAATCAGAACTTGGGGGAAAAAAAGTACAACTGGTGTCAAAGTAATGAAAGAAACTTTCTATCTGACAATTCAAATTTCAACACCCATGTCTCCATGTCATGAAAGCTGCAACTTTGGGTCCTCTTGTGTTAAACTCCAGCTTCTGTCACTCTTTTTTTTTCAGTGTTTAGTCTTTAGGTAAGTTTTTTGGTTTATTGATTTATATTCTAATAATATCATGTAAAACATCCTGGAACTATAATTTATATATATATTTCTTTGAGGTCCAAATTCTCCTTAGACTTTGCAGAGAAAGGAGAAGGCATTCTGGGATGAGTCTGGGGCCTTTTGTCTTCCTGCAAAGATCAGATAAATTTTTATTTTTTACACTTATGTGAGACAAGAAATTGACTTCAAAGACATAAATAAGGGACTAAGGTAAGGTAAGAAAGGTGAGTCCGCCAGGTTAAGCTTTCTATGTGAAGATGCCCACCTCTAACAGAAGACTTTTGGGTTCTGGATCCTGGAACTAAGGAACTGTTCAAGCCTGTTCCTCTCAGTCACTTGTCAGTTTCCAGTCTTGTCGGAGGATTATGGAAATTCATGCCAATTAAAGCTATTTTTGTCTGAAGTTAAACGTTATTTATAATGCACCCAAACTGTTAATTATACAGTTAACTTTCAGATCAGTTGTTTACTAAATGAATTGTTTGATATCTAGCAAAGACATTTTCTGCAGAGCTGTCAAACCAAAACATTTTATCTAAGACATATAGTATGTGGTCTTCAACTTTGTACATCAGATTCTGCCATGACTTCTGGCCAAATGTTCACTGTAGTCAGTGGATTTGAGTTGGCTATGGAATACAGCTCAGTTTTATGACATTTTTGATAAATGAAAATGAAAATCCCAACCCCAAACTCCAGGACTATTTGTAGCCTCACAACAATCTAACAGTAAAACTGACAACACAGAAACCAGAAGAAACTGAAGTCATAGAACTGGTGCTGAGTTTTTACCATTACCATTTAATTTGAAAGCAAAATAGTAATAAACAGAAAATAAAAGAATCACAGCAAACCAGCAGGGAAGGATGTTAAAATGTTCCTCATCAATCTGCTAGAAGGGCAAGACTGGACTGGAACTACTATGACTCAAAATTTTATTAAAAAAATTATTGCTACTGTTTTTCTCTAGAGAAGAGGAGAAATAAAAACAACTTACTTATGATAGATGTAGAACAGTACAGACTTCAAATTATAGTTTTAGGAAGGGTCCTCTTGAGGGTCATCCTCTGTCCATGATAAACCTGTGTTGCTCATAAGCAAGTCTCCTCATTCTTTTCAAATTTTACTTAGTAAAGTTATCCATGTTCTTCGTTACACCCCTCGTGTTGCTGGTGAACTTGGCACAGTGTCGCAGAGTCCCAGGAGTGGAGAGGGCTCCTCTGTGTCACGGCTCCCTGAGGTCTGGCAGGGACACAGCTGCTGAGGAGAGGTACAAAAGGAGAGGTACAAAGGACCTCTTGCCATGAAAGAGTCTGGTTCATCTGATTTGGGCACTTCCTTCACACATGAAAGCCTTCCTATTGTTGCATTTCACCTCTCCATTCTTCTATGGTCTTTATTTTTCACCTCTTCCCACTGTAGATTGGTATAATTTTTTCTTACTGTTTTCCTGATCTCTTCATTCCTCATTTTTTATCATAACTGTTACTCTTAGTGAAACCTATACCATGTTATCATGGTACACAAAAGAGATTCAGGTAAGGGCTGACCTTTTATTTATAAGGATAGTCAAAAGTCAAACACCGCTTCCAGCTGAAGGAGGATCAGGTAACATCTGGTAGCACAGCTTCTGCACGGTATGGTAAGTATTTGCAGTGGAAATAGGAAAGATAGACAGGACCTCAGTGCCAACACACCCCATTTGTACCATTCAGAAACTGCAAAGGGCCCAGATTTGCCTTCTCAGCAGAACCACCTTAGTTAAAGAGAAGTTTATCACAAATAAAACCTTGTAGCTGCTGGCCACACACTCTCCATCTTCCAAATCCCAGGGAAGAAGGCATTCAAGAAGTGTTGTTATGGTTTACAGACAGCATGGAATAACGACATTGACTCTCAATGAAGAGCAGAAATGAGAGCAATCTTTATTCTTCCATATCTTCCTTTTATACAGTACTTCGGTACAGTGAATATGATTGGTCATTCAGAGCCTACATCCCTTTGTAAACAACTTTCCAGAAAGCAAGTTAAAAAACACCACCTGCTGATGGTTTTTCACTTCTCAAGGATTGTTTGACTTCTTCCTTACGATTTTCCCAGGCCAGAATGAGAAAGTTGCTCGCTTGTCTTTCACACAGACTCTAGCAGTGCCCGAAGCCTAAAATCTGACCACTGTCAGTACCCACAAAGAAGAGGCCAGAGTCTGTGAGGAAAGTATGCCTGATGTGTTCCAGTGCTCCTGGCTGCTTTAACATCACTGTGGAGCAAACTAAAATGGGCAGAATTGACTCCCAGAATTTTTCACTTGAGCAGCACTTGGATGCAGTGAAGGATTTTCTGACACATATGGCAATTGCTCTCAAATCCACATGGTGCTGGCTTAGCTCACGACTGACTCACTGGTGCAGTGACTGGCTTTTTCTGAGACACAGGCCTTCAGGTAAACACAAAACTTCTCTTCTGCATAGATCAGCCTTTTGCAGGACTTTAGAAGTTATATTAATTCAAGTTTCTTTCTTCTTAGCTTTTCCAGTGAAGCCAATTATTCGGCTATGTGAACAGTCAATTAGCTGGTGCTTATTCTTTCTGTATCTGACAGTCACCTTTTTGAAAGTACACAATGGGAAGCGTCCCATGATGACACTATAATCAACAAAAGTGCCAAATGTTCCTCTAATGAGTTACACCTCCAGTGCTGAATGCACAGGATTCACACTTCAAGTTTTCTTAGCACGATTTAACAATGGCAGAAGCAGAAATAACAACCTTCTTTTATCCTGATTGACAACTCTTCATTTGCAGGACAAAATGCATCAGGACGACCACAATACTTTTTTCTCTCTTTATTCCTAATTTTTGTGCCTATTAACCCAGCATTTTATTTTTGGAATTCAGGATCATGAGAGAGACACACAGAAATCTAAAGTCTAATTAATTTCAAGTGAACAAGGAACACATCCTATAACCTCATTTTAGAAACTTTTTGAGGCTTTTTTTTTTCTTTCCTGTTTTAAAGGTCTTCTACCATTTTTCATTAAAATAAAGATTCCAGGTGAAACAGGAAGTTTTTAGAGTGTGGACTGCTGGGTTGGATACAGTTTTCATTTACTGAGTTTTTGCTGTACCTGTGTGGTCACAGCTACTCTGAACTACTACAGTGGCCTCACTGGCCACTGCTCGTGTGGTTTGCAGGGCATGGCAACTGAACATGTGACAAAAAACAGTGACAAAACCATTTCCCACCATTCTTCTCCTCTCCCCCTTGAATCATAGCATTATGTAGTGCCTTCATTTTCGTGGGTTTTTGTGGCTATGCTAGACTGCTGGAGCACTGTTAAGCTGTTGGCTACCTGAAGGCAACTTCATGTGCCCCAGGCAAGATGTGCACTCCCAACCTTTTCCCATGGAGAGGTATTTGAAAGATACACAAACTTCAAAGAAAGAAACACTTCAGAAGACATCTACAAGCTTGTACCGAGGCTCTGAGCAACACTGAAGAGGGTTCAGTCTGGCTGCAGAGATGCTAATACTCTTAGAAACAAAGTTCAGAGATTCTTCCTATCTCAACATAGAAGCAGAATGAAATGAAGAAAATGACATAATTTAAAGTAGTCATTATCTTAAGGATAAGAATTTTCTTGGGCTCTGTATGCATGAACAAGACAGAGAAAGTGTCAGATCTATGTTAGCATTACATCTGAGATAGCTGTCCTTCAAAGCTATTTCAACGCCCAGCACACTCTGGATATCTGGCATCTCATGTGCCCATTGACCTCCTTGGCAACTGATGCTCAGCTGGAATTTCAAAAGAATACAGACCCAGCTGTCTTTTCAACCCTCACCACATTTTTTTCCATCAGGAAGCCATGACAGAGTGTCTTGTCCACCTGTCATGGTCACAGGACTGCAGCACACAGAGTTTAGATGAAGGCTGTGGGCTAGACAAAGAATTACAACCTTGTGTGGTATTTTATATGTGGCGAGTGTTTCCACGTGGACAAGGGGTACATCTGAGGGTAGATAAAGTGGATGAAAAATTTGGCCTTGATCTTGGTAGTTTTCTAAAGCACAAACCTTAAGGCTGAACTCTGAGAACTCCCTATTTTTATTTGAAGAAGCAAAGGTGATAGGGAAGAGGGGAAAAACTTATTCAAAGGACAACTAGTTTTAAAATAATGGAAGTGCATTGACTGGAGACAAAACTCTTATTCTGAGCATCTAAAATTACAAAAGCTAGTTATTTCTAGCTACTTTAGATGCATGTATCTATATTTTGTAGTATTTATAAAAAGTAGGAACATCTGAGATGACTGTCCCTAGCCACTGCTTGACATTTGTCCATGTTCTTCCATGATCCACATTGCTGCTCCAGCCTTTGGGTGTTTCTGGGTGACACCTGAGCAGGCAGCCATTCCAATGACCTCCATCCCTGCTCACTTGCAAAGTAGTCCTTGAATTCTCTGGAAGGCGTTCACACAGGTGGCTGCAACTTGATGTAGGCAGATCAAACACTGTCTCTGTTGTGTGTTTGCTTTTATGTGAGAGGCCTTTGTAAACTCCGTAGCATAGACGTAACAAAAATGCTTACAGAAATTTGGCTTATTCTAAATGATTTCTCATTCCTTTATTTTTCATGAAGACTGTGTTACTTAACTGTGTTTATACATATTTAGACTACATATGTGGCTTTATAAACTGTAAATTTTTAAATTTTTTTCATTTTTCTTGGGTGTTTTTGTTTGTTTGGTGGGCTTTTTTTTACCTACTTAGCAATTGCAAGCACACTGCAAGAAGACAGACCAAAGAACGAAAGATGAGGAGAGAAAAGATGTTTGCTCTGATGCAGCTGAGTTTGCTCTGATGCAGCTGACAGTCGTGCAATTAAACTGCCAGGAAAGAAAACCAACATGCTTTACTTGTCTAAAGAATGGTTTTAAGCCAAGCACATTTTGTACTGCATATTCAAGGAAGTAATTAGCATATCTGGCATTGTAATAGCCCAGCTGAGGGGCAACAAGATATTAGTCACTGCAAATAGCTGCAGTTTGTGACTAAAGTAAATTACACGGATGCTTGTTTGACACCATTTATTTGATGAGAAAGAGCACAAAAATGCATCCAAATAAATTAGAATGCAAAATTACATTTGTGCCTTCCTTTGGAGAGCAGGATTAAATTTATTGAAATAAATTTTACGTGCTTGCCTCACATTGTCTTGTGTATTTTTTAAGACTAAATGGGCTGGACACAGTGGGCAATCAGAGATCCTCTAGCTTGTGCATTAGCACATTTGCTCTAAGAGCAGCAGAGGTAGGGATTATTCTGAGTTCCTGGCTTACAGTAATCATATGGACAAATCCAGTAACGTCCCATATAATTTTTTGTGTAGGACTCTATGTTCCTCATGTGAGTCAAAAACCAACTCATCTGAATCAGGTAATCATGAAAATGCAGGTATAATACATATAATAATAATTCCTTCCTGACCTTGGCAGTGAAGAGTAATGCCAGGGTAAGGAAGGAAATTGTTGCAAGGAACTACACTCAGGCCCAAAATGTCAGTGTCAAATGGGAAATAGGTCAGCCTCTCTCCTCACACTGGAAAGACTGAGATCAAGGACAGCCACATTATTTCTTTTTCTGATGGAAGCAAAACAAAACACAACAAAAGCCAAACCATAGAAGGAAAATTTAGTTTTCTTTCCAAGTATTTATTTGCATAAAGTTTCCACTGGGGTGGTTATTTGAGTCTTTAAAAAGCCTGTGTGTCCCTCCATACTCAAGGATATCACATGCTCAGCTGACACAGTATAAATGGCAGGTCTGATAAAATAAGTACGTGTCAGCTCACAAGTGACAGCAAGCTCAGAATTAAATTATCCATAACCACTCACTAGATGAGTCTTTATACAAGTAAGGTCACAATGCACAGCAGATCCCTGTGCATTGAGGGATACTAACAAAAGTTCTTTGCTAAACAGGACTGTTGGTACAGAGGCCATGGCATTGGCTGTAATCACCTTTTACAAGATGCTAATCTTAGATAAAACTCACCATAGACAGAGTGACAGAATGGACCTATCAAACAATCCCACATATGGCAAGGCAGAGATTCTATTTTCACCCAGAAAAAATCTGATTTTAGGCACCCAGTGAAATGTCAGCTGTGATTATCAAGATTACTGCTGTAGGCAGGTATCCATAGGCAAATTGTGGAAAAGAGACAAAGCAGCATATTACCTGCATCTATTATTGATGACATAAGAAATTCTGGGTACATAAGGGGCTCTGAAGAAGACATCCAAGAGGGATATGTTTACTTTTCCTAAATGCCTCAAAAGGCACCAAATCAGTTTAGTTGTTTGTCAGAGGACTCATTTCCATTTTATTGACCAAATCAAATTGAACTTCAGTAGTTTTAGATATAGTGTTCTTGGAGGAGTCATCTATTAGGAATCTCTCTGTATAGCCCCTGCTGGCATGAATGTTAGCATTTTTGGTGGAGAAACACAGACGTAGAACTGCAGACTCGCAGGTGGAATTGCAGTTTATGTGTAAGGAGGAACCACAGGGGAAATTTAATTCTCTTCAGGGGAAAAATTCTCTTCAGAAAGGATGGCATTCTCTCTTATGTCTCAAGAATTTCTTCCCTCCTGCTGCTTTTATTTTGATTCTTTTTTGGTTCTTGGCGGCAGTTTATGCTTTTATAAATTGGCAGTGGGAATACTTCATGCTTCCAAATTCTCACTACTGCAAATGTTCTCATTGTTCATTCAAGAACTAATCCTGCATCTGGAATACAGTGAGATTCCTGTTCCTAGCCCAGGTAGCTGCTATGCACTGAACTATCTAGCTTTTTATTGTTGACACATACAAAAGTAAGATTATGACCTGATCTGAATATTAGCACACACAGAGTTATGTATAGTGCTTGTGTCCAAGGTCTCTCCTGGAAGAGCATGACTTGACTGGAAGATGAGGGCTGGTCTCCTGAAATAAGTGATTTGAGTGCTGCCACTGGGGCCTGTCCCTATTCAACCTTCCTTCCCCTCTGCCTTGTTCCAGGGCCTCTCTGGGTTAACAAAAGATCTTTTTTTCCTGCAGAGATGAGTGGACATTTGGTATGTATATAGATGTCTGTACAAACTGCAATACAAGAGTATGGCAGGCTCAAAGAATATTTTACTTTCCCTACTTATATATTTTTTGAGACTTTAGAATTCAAAACTTTTAAAAATAATAAATGGGTAAATCTCTCTCTCTCTTTTTTTTTTTTTTTTTTTTTTTTTTTTTTTTTTTTTTTTTTTTTTTTTTTTTTGTGATTTAGATGCCACTTTACCAAAATGCATGTTACATATGGCCAGTATTAATTTGTTCTGCTTTAATGTTTTTGGGGTTGTTCTGGGTTTGTTTTAAGGCTGCTATTTTTCTGGTGGGCTTGCCTAAGAACATGATCTTATAATTTGTAATCTACTTTACTTCCACATATAGTTTTTGTGCAGCTTAGCAGGTGAAATTCATCAGTGATTTCATCTACATATGCCTGTTCAGGGGACTGCAGTGCAGGAGGGAATGTACCAGAGAGACCTTGTAGTGTTCCAAGGTTAGGATACAAGGGAAGATGCAGCAAAGGGAAAAAGAAATTCTTCCACTTGTTGTGACAAAAAGAGAAGATACTACTTTCATTTTTAACATAAATAGGGTGAGGTATATGAAGCTGATGCAGCTGAGGGAGGCAGAGGGGGACTGGGGAGTTTTGAAGGGTACCAGGTATTCTCAGGGATGAGCAGAACAGGAAATATTTGTTCATGAAGATGGGTAGGATAGGGGATGAATACATAAACTTGAGGTCTGTTCACACTCTCTACAGTTGAGGGATCTTAATTTTGCCTTAGGAAGAAGAAGGCCATCTTGCAAATTCTTGTTCATCATCTCTTCAGTAATCCACACAGGAAATGCTTAGCTTTGATTTCCAAATGGCTTCAAAAGTGAAGGGAACTACAGACTTTTCACAAGTGTAAATGCCAGGTTCACAATTCCAATAGTCCCAAATTCACAGGACTAACTTAAGTGGTACTTACTTATGAGTGATTAATGTCAACATTCACTTGTATCTGAAGTTGTAGCCTTCCAGGCACGCTACAGTTGCACTTTTCAAATTTTCAAATTTCATATTCAGTTGGATATTTTTAAATATTTTTTTTTACTTAACAGCCAATACCTTCTTGTGGGGCCAAAGGCTGAAATTTTGGGGAACAAACAAATCCCAAATCCCTCAGAACAAATACTGTAGGATCCTTAAGAAACCTGAGATATCTGACAACTCCCTGGTCAAAAGGACCAGGTCTGTATTTTCATTTGTCCCTCATACAGACAAAAACCCTATCCAAGATTAAAATCAAGGCTGTAGTAATCTTGATAAGCAATAAATAAATAAGCATGAATTTGAAAACCCTTTACAGATTGTATACATCTGCCAGTGTGCCAGTGCTCCTCAGAAACAAGAACAACAGTGTCACCTTGGCCTCAGTCATCACAGAGGGCAATGGGACTGTTCCAGAAACAGGACTGTGAACTGCAGTGAATCCACCTGCATATTCAGGGACTCTCCTTTGGATGCAGGGAGTAAGAACACTCTTCTTCTTGGGAAAAATCCACCTTTGTATGCAGAGACATGCTATATCTATCTATTTACCTCATTTGTTTCTCTGGAATGCATAGTTATATTTAAATCAAAATGCTTGCAATTTGAATGTATGTTCCAAAGTAAGATGCCTTATTGATGTATTAAATCTAAATAATACAAAGTGACACTGAACACGCAGAGTAATTTGTCTGACTGCTGTCACCAAGCATAGCCTCTGAAGATAGATGATAGAAATCCTTGAGTTTTTCTGTTTCCTAGGTAAACAGCTGAAGGAAATGTGTCTGTGTTCCTCTAATCTTGCCCTAGGGCATTTGGATTAATATTGACATCACCAAGCCCTGTGCCAGTGGACCGAAAGAAGAATAGCACATTCTGGTGACTAATTCAATACCAACAGGAGCAAGCAGCCTGAATTCAACATAGAAAAATATTTTTAGTGGATCTCTCATGAGTCTAGGACTGAAACCAGCCCTTGGCAAGTGTCATCACTCACCAGACAATCAGCTGGAACTTTGAAAGCTTTTGAAGATATGAAACAATGTATTCTTACCCTTTAGCATTTCACCTTGCACAATCAGTTTTAAATTCAGCTTCTTTGAATTAACCAGTAATTCAAATGTATCTGGCAATCTGCAGCACTGAGCACAGAACTGTATAAACAAAAGCAAACAACACCAGCAGTGGTACACTTAGAGAAATGAAATCACATGACTTTAACTGGAATTTAGCATGTTTCCTTCCCTTCCCTTCCCTTCCCTTCCCTTCCCTTCCCTTCCCTTCCCTTCCCTTCCCTTCCCTTCCCTTCCCTTCCCTTCCCTTCCCTTCCCTTCCCTTCCCTTCCCTTCCCTTCCCTTCCCTTCCCTTCCCTTCCCTTCCCTTCCCTTCCCTTCCCTTCCCTTCCCTTCCCTTCCCTTCCCTTCCCTTCCCTTCCCTTCCCTTCCCTTCCCTTCCCTTCCCTTCCCTTCCCTTCCCTTCCCTTCCCTTCCCTTCCCTTCCCTTCCCTTCCCTTCCCTTACCTTCCCTTCCCTTCCCTTCCCTTCCCTTCCCTTCCCTTCCCTTCCCTTCCCTTCCCTTCCCTTCCCTTCCCTTCCCTTCCCTTCCCTTCCCTTCCCTTCCCTTCCCTTCCCTTCCCTTCCCTTCCCTTCCCTTCCCTTCCCTTCCCTTCCCTTCCCTTCCCTTCCCTTCCCTTCCCTTCCCTTCCCTTCCCTTCCCTTCCCTTCCCTTCCCTTCCCTTCCCTTCCCTTCCCTTCCCTTCCCTTCCCTTCCCTTCCCTTCCCTTCCCTTCCCTTCCCTTCCCTTCCCTTCCCTTCCCTTCCCTTCCCTTCCCGCACCTTCCCTTCCCTTCCCGCACCTTCCCTTCCCTTCCCTTCCCTTCCCTTCCCTTCCCTTCCCTTCCCTTCCCTTCCCTTCCCTTCCCTTCCCTTCCCTTCCCTTCCCTTCCCTTCCCTTCCCTTCCCTTCCCTTCCCTTCCCTTCCCTTCCCTTCCCTTCCCTTCCCTTCCCTTCCCTTCCCTTCCCTTCCCTTCCCTTCCCTTCCCTTCCCTTCCCTTCCCTTCCCTTCCCTTCCCTTCCCTTCCCTTCCCTTCCCTTCCCTTCCCGCACCTTCCCGCACCTTCCCGCACCTTCCCGCACCTTCCCGCACCTTCCCTTCCCGCACCTTCCCTTCCCGCACCTTCCCTTCCCGCACCTTCCCTTCCCTTCCCTTCCCTTCCCTTCCCTTCCCTTCCCTTCCCTTCCCTTCCCTTCCCTTCCCTTCCCTTCCCTTCCCTTCCCTTCCCTTCCCTTCCCTTCCCTTCCCTTCCCTTCCCTTCCCTTCCCTTCCCTTCCCTTCCCTTCCCTTCCCTTCCCTTCCCTTCCCTTCCCTTCCCTTCCCTTCCCTTCCCTTCCCTTCCCTTCCCTTCCCTTCCCTTCCCTTCCCTTCCCTTCCCGCACCTTCCCGCACCTTCCCGCACCTTCCCTTCCCGCACCTTCCCTTCCCGCACCTTCCCTTCCCTTCCCTTCCCTTCCCTTCCCTTCCCTTCCCTTCCCTTCCCTTCCCTTCCCTTCCCTTCCCTTCCCTTCCCTTCCCTTCCCTTCCCTTCCCTTCCCTTCCCTTCCCTTCCCTTCCCTTCCCTTCCCTTCCCTTCCCTTCCCGCACCTTCCCGCACCTTCCCTTCCCTTCCCTTCCCTTCCCTTCCCTTCCCTTCCCTTCCCTTCCCTTCCCTTCCCTTCCCTTCCCTTCCCTTCCCTTCCCTTCCCTTCCCTTCCCTTCCCTTCCCTTCCCTTCCCTTCCCTTCCCTTCCCTTCCCTTCCCTTCCCTTCCCTTCCCTTCCCTTCCCTTCCCTTCCCTTCCCTTCCCTTCCCTTCCCTTCCCTTCCCTTCCCTTCCCTTCCCTTCCCTTCCCTTCCCGCACCTTCCCTTCCCTTCCCTTCCCTTCCCTTCCCTTCCCTTCCCTTCCCTTCCCTTCCCTTCCCTTCCCTTCCCTTCCCTTCCCTTCCCTTCCCTTCCCTTCCCTTCCCTTCCCTTCCCTTCCCTTCCCTTCCCTTCCCTTCCCTTCCCTTCCCTTCCCTTCCCTTCCCTTCCCTTCCCTTCCCTTCCCTTCCCTTCCCTTCCCCTTCCCTTCCCTTCCCTTCCCCTTCCCCTTCCCCTTCCCCTTCTCTCCCCTTCCCCCTCCCCCTCCCCCTCCCCCTTCCCCTCCCCTTCCCCTTCCCCTTCCCCTTCCCCTTCCCCTTCCCCTTCCCCTTCCCCTTCCCCTTCCCCTTGCCCTTCCCCTTCCCCTTCCCCTTCCCCTTCCCCTTCCCCTTCCCCTTCCCCTTCCCCTTCCCCTTCCTTTTCCTCTTTTTTGTATACTTTTCATCAATCTAGAAAGGATGGAAGTAGTGTCTAACAAGAGCAGATACTGATTGGCAAGGCAGAGAGGCACCCTTGGAACTGAAAGTTGTATTGGTAGGAAACAAGCTGTGCTGGTGGGACTTGGTTTTTGCAGGGAGCAGAGGACCTGGGTTCAGCCAGTTGCTTTGAGGACAGGACATGATCTTGGTTACACAGTGGAGAAAGACAGAGTGGCATCCCACAGTACCTTCTACAACTGCTCTGCATTATGTCTGTAGCCATGCAGAGCAGAGTGGGGTGGTTTTTGTGTCAAGTTCTTCCTCTTCATGCAGGTGGGGAAGGAGAGAAGGTAGGAAAAGGGCTCAGCATGGCTTTTTTCAAAGTATCATTTCAAAAGGAAATGGCCTGGGTATGAGGAGACAGTAGCTTGTTATGAGAAGAGTCACATGTGCTTTCTTTTCTGAAGCGAAAAAGAGACCCCATGAAGACATGAAATGGCACAGATTACACTGCTTCAAGCTGATTCTGGATTTTGCAAGTTCTGTTTTGGGGAGAGAAGTGAGGCTCAATCCAGTCCCCTAAATATCCCCCATGAAGGGTGAAGGACAGGAGCTGACTGGCACAGAGGTGACATGCCTGCAAGGGAACAACACAAATTTTCCTTTCAATCCCACAGCTTACGGAGGTACAGTCTGTACCAGGAACATAATAGAAATTTATGTTCATTGGCAGATGGGAAAGAATCTAGATGTGAGTTTCCTAGTCCCATACATAGCTCTTGAGGTAGGAGAAAAAAAAGTAAACTCTAGAAGATTTAAATTTCTTAATATGCTGACTAAGTTATTCACATGGCATGCACTTACAAAACATTATTTGTAGATGTTCAATTAGTTTTCTGAAAGCTATGCTTGGTATCATATTACTTGAGTATGCAGTCTGCATTTGTCTGCATAATAGAACTTAAACATCCAAATCTAATAAGAATTCAATGTAAATATTTAAATCTAATTTTTACTAGCTGACAAGCACACAGATAAATATTATTAGACTACAATGTCAGTCAAAATTACACATAATTCAGTGCACTTGCAAAACAATCAGAGTTATATGAGCTTGTGAGGGCTTTATGCAATTAAATGGATACCAAAATTAGCTTGCATTACCATGCTGCAGGCAGATTATCACAATCCTCTAGCTAGAACCCTGTATGGCATCATGGTTGGGCAGTGTCAGCTTTCCTTCTCTCATTTGAAAGAATTAGAAACTAAGCTCTACTGCTGCTCAAGTAAATGGTTCTATATGCCTGAATGACATTTGTTTTTCTGCTGGAGGTACTTATGTAAAATTGCTTTAAAATCAGGCCAAGAGAATAATGGGAGCCAGCTGAAAGCAGCCAAACATTGTGGAGTTTGACAATATATTTTGTTTTCTTTTTCTTATCTACCGTGGATTTCTTCCTTCTGTCTCTCCTCAAAGGCTGTGTCTCTGAAACCTCCTGAATAGTGGTTGAATTTATGGTTATGCTGATCTCATTAAGAGCCTTTGTGCCACAGCTAGAGCACAAGACTCTGCTGCCAGTGAAAATATTTGTGAGACAATGAGAATGATCCCTTGTGTTATTGCAGTGGACAGTTGTTTTGAATACAAAAGTGATTTCAAAGAGCTTGGGAAGAAGATAAACAAATACTTCTTCTGAGGCTTGAGACTATTTCATGCTTGTGTGATGGGTTCCGTCCCCAGCCTTTAACCTTAGTGGATTGATTCTATCAGGTTTTGGGAGTAAAGAACTGAGCAGTAGTTTAGGATTAAAATTTTATAAATAAAAAATAGACTTAGATTTCCAGGAACACCTACTTTCAATTTTTAGCCAGTAGCCACAACTCCTAACCAAAGTTTTGCTCCAACTTTTTCTGTGAAGAGGCCAACCGACTCCCAATCCTACTGTGCTGTGTGGAGGTGATGCTCTCCAGCCAGGTGTTTCCCATGCCCACCTCAGCAAGTAGAAGACCTGGAATTGTCTGAACCTCAGCACTTTTCAGTCAGAGGCACAAGCTACAACAGAAAAGCAAAGAATTGTTGATGCTGTCCCTCTGGATGCCTTCCAGGTTTGTGAGGTTGGCTGCTGTGCTGGTCAGGGCCCCGGCCTTAAGAACCTGGGCACAGGTACTTCCTTGTTTGTCTGTGATTTGTTAATGATGAGGAGGGTGCTGGGTGACTGGGGTGGTTATCCAGCTTGCTTATGATTTAGAAATGTCCAAAGTGATAGTTATCACTTCGTTTAAACCAGATGGATTTAGCAAACATATTCTAAAGAACAAGGCTAAAAGCAAGAAAAACTTATTAGGCAGGTTCTTTATGGGCTTCATGGGCTCAGAGCTCAGAAATAAAGAGCTGAAAAGTCAAGAATTCCCAAATGTAAATTCCATTCTGTTAGTTTCATCTATAATCAAGTACAAAACTATTATTATATTTCAATATTTCTGCAATTTTTTTTTAGTAATATGAAAAAAATAATATTCAAAGAGTGAAACACTATCAGTTCTGCTTAAAACATGTCTGCACAATCCTACTATTGTTAAGACTTTACAAATGATTTATTTTTATATACTATCACATATAGCATTTATGTGTATACTAAATAGTCTCAGATATTGACTTGGTTCCTGAATCTCAGTGAGCATGTCATGACAGAAAACCTCACAGAAAGTCTTCTTCAGTCATTTCAGTTTTGATCCTCAGATGCTCTGGGTCTGTTAGAGTTGAGGCACACAACAGCCTCTGGCCAGTCTCACACTTTGGAGCAAGGCAATTGTGCTCACCATTTTTCTTGAGAAACAGCACTAGACCAAAGAACATTTCTACTGAAAAGCTATGAAGGAAAATAAATGGGGAAACTGTGGCTGGTCAACCAAACTGGAAATGCACTCCATGGGATGTATAGCACAGACACAAAGAGAACTGCTATTTTTTGAAGGCTGAGGACATAAAATATATTCTGGAAAAGGCAAAAAAGGCACCTGAGTGTGAGTATGCTCATCCCTTAGGCAGAAGAGTTTAGACTGTGATTGCTGCATTTTAAAATTCCAAAGGGGAGAGTAATAGGTCAACTTAAGCACGGTGGGCATGTTAAGAAAAATCAATGAATGTGCAAATCAGAGCACTTGAACTGCTCCCAAAATGCCACTTTTCAGAATGTGACAAGTGATAAAGATTTCTGTCTTTATTATGCCATAGACTTTAAAATAATGTTTGTATTACTGTAACCAGCATTGTGATCAATGGAGCTGCATCCAAGCAGCACAGGGAAGGGAGTTCATTCAGCACCTTTTGTTCTGAAAATACATGTGTCTGTCTTTTGAGTTGAAAAACAGGTGTTGTTATCTACAGCAGTAGCAGCAGGAGGGTTTTTATTCAACTTTCCGAATGACATAGTAAACAATATTGTGAATAAATCATATTTCTGTCTCCTTATCTGAACCAGTGTGTTTTAGCAGGATAAGAGGTTACTATACATAATTTTAAAATCATTTGCTGCCTCCTTATGCGTCACAGCTTTTCCTTTGGGAGGTTCTCACATATTCCATGCTAAGCAGAAATCCAAGTAAAGGAATGGGAGTTTTGTGGTCTAGAAGACAGGAGATCTAGATTCACTTCTGAACCCTGATTTTCTCTGCATTGCTTTTAAAGCTGTGGTGCATTTTGTGCGGTGATTGAAAGACAGTGCTCTTCTTTGTGTGCAAGAATACTTTATAATTTTCAAGATTTTATAATGCATATTTTTACTGGGCTTTGTTTGCCTTTTTTTCTTCTCCTCTTTTCCTGAAAAATCTGCTCCCTTCTGGTTCTTGCACCATTTTAAGCTGCACGTACTCCAGCTTTTCTGTGGTCTGGTAAATTTGATTATTGTAAGGAATGAAGATACATTCAGGACTGACTGAAGCAAAAGGTTTAGGACTTCATGCAGAAATTATATTTCACAGACTGCTGTGAAATTTTAAAAATGATCCTGTTGCTTCTATGAGAATTACAGACAAGTTCAAAATAAATAACAATATTCATAATCTCTAGAACCTATCACTCTAATGAAAATTAGCATTTTATATGTGTGAGAGAGAATATTAAAATTAAAGGCAGTGGCAAACTGGAATGACATTACCCATGCTAGAGAAAGACAAGCAGTTTTCCAAGGAAACAGAATCTTTAAATCACAGATGTGAATCAAGTCCCTGAATTGAAGCAGAGATTTGCATTTAATAACTTAGCAAGAACTTAGCCTAGTAGAATAACTGGTAGAATAGAAATAGATCACATCCAGCTGATACTGAACACTTGAAGATTAGTTTTCCTCTTTAAACCATCCTTGTAAGTGCCAGCAAAGATCTAACATACTTGAACCTGTCTACCCTGGATCATCGTTGCTTCATAAGGTGTTGTCATTAACACCAAATCAGTTTAAATGTAAATCCTTTTCAAATCAGGCAATTCTTTTCCATTTAATGGTGGTAAAGTTCTTGTCTGTTTGATCTACATGATTGTGCAACTAGAAACAAGGAAGATGGAAACTAGGCTTGTGTCTCTTTAGTGAAATACTTCAATATTCTTAAATACTTTAATAATATTAAATTGAATAGTTAATCCATTATTTAGAACATGGTCTAATGACTTTGAAGATTACAGTAAACAATATCATAGCAGGAAATGGAAGATAATGTGAAAAGAATTACACAAAGTAATAATGGAGCTGCTTGATTTAATTGTTTTCACTCAAAGGCATTCTGTGTTGAACCTTGCAAATCTGGTGGCAAAAATATCCTTTGCTTCTTCAGGGTGTAGAATTTTAAAGTAACAGTTTCATAAGAAGAAAACCCCTCCGATATAGACAGGGCTGCTCTACATGGGGCCATTGTAATCTACTGACCTTGATTTACCTTTGAAAAGTTTGCTTTTGTAAGAATGACAGAACAAAGTGAATAATTTTAGTCACTTTATTTCTTGTTCAAAATACATATGAAACAATTAGAATAAAATTATTTCAAATGAATTATTTTATTTTTCTTGTCTTTTTTAAATATAAAATTATCACAAACTGTACACTTCATAACATCTTTTGAGGTTTCATAGTTACATATTTTTTTTCAGAACTGACAAATAGATTCACACTTTCTAGAGAATACATTGTAAAAATACTGAAATGTGTTACAGCTCTCAAAGGCTAGTGCAAAAAAACCCATTTACTATCAGTAGTACAATTTATGTTGCCGAGTTTCACAAATGGCCATTTAGCGCATACAAAAAGCCAGTAACACAAGTTCAAAAGGTTTTGTTTTCTCATCTCTATAACGCAGAAGCCAAGGATATTGACTTGAACAATGTTTAGGTATCAAATCACAGACTTCATTTAAAAAGTCACATAATGAACACTGAATAAAGGGTACTAAAACAGGTATTTAATATTAGATCTTGGTCAGCCAACACCACATAGCAAGAAGAGACAAAATCTTAGAAGAACTCTGCAGTTCTTTGTAAGCTACATAGACTTGGCAACATTTCTGATCTAATCATAAAGATAATTTTAACGGTAGGGGGTTCTGTTAGAGTTTGGGCCAATTAGGGCCTAACCCAGAACCCTCACTGTCACAGCAAAGATGCTTATCCTGACAGGCATTGTGCTGGGTGCTTTCTTTCAAGATATCAAAATATTAAGTGTTTAAATATTAAGTGTTTTTTTTAGCTGTCAATATTTCCTGTGGCCAGGAACTCCATTTTAACTTCCTACCTTTTGAAGCATACACTCAGGACAATGCCTTCCCCACAGGCAAGCACATCCTAGGAAAACATGATGCTCTGTGCTGAGGCAAAGATGTGGATAATTTCCATTCTCCTCCCCCTGCTTCGGTTTTCACGAGGAGCGCACTGGAGCAGTCAGCTCGGATGCAGCATGGACTGCAAGCTCATGGAAAGGAAGGAGAAGCTTTTTGGGACTCCCCTCATGGTGGCTGGAGGAGCATGTGGATGGTTCAGAGGAGGATGTAAAACTAGGATATAGAACTACCCATATCCCATCCTTAGACGTGCATTTAAGTCCAACATATCCTACAGAAACCTAAATAGAGGAGCACAGAAAGTATTTAGACCTATACTTGGAAGAAAAATAAACAAGGAACAATACTAAATATATAACTATGCTTTTTCCTTCTATTGAAGGAAAATAGTTTTCTATTTATTTAAAAAAATTAGACTTTGTTCAATACTTTTTTCCATAGAAATATAGACTGAAAAGAAGTGTTTTATATCTGATGTGCAACAGGATTATCTAAAAATTCCATATGAAAGGTTTCATCTGTACACACACCCTCTGAGCTTCAAAACAAAATGGCATTTTGTGGAAACCAGCAGGCCACCATTAAAAAGGAAAAATCTGTAAAAATATATCACCTCCATGTCTGACTACATACACCAAACATTTTAATTTACCAAGTCAAGCAGCTGAGGCTCATCTTTCCTACCAGTATTAGTAAAATCAGCATTTGCAATAATACTTCATACCCTAAAGACATGCTGAAGAATTCTAATATAGTCTGAGCTGTCAGAAAGTGACAAAAATCCATGGTGGATGTAAGAGAAACTCTGCTTGCCTTGAGACTGGGCTCATTTCATAAGATTCTATGACACATCCTCACGTGCAGAGTGCACCGAAATCAATAGCAGTGGTCCTGCTGGATTTCAGTGTTGGGCTGGGCAAGTACAGAGTGCTGAGCTTTCAGAGGAAATTATATATTCAAAAGATCTACAAAGTGATTTTGCTGGGTACATTTAATGGTCTATTGTAACAATATCAAGAAAATATTTTCATTTTAATTAATACAAGAACAACTGATGTATGAAGTGATTAGCCTAAAAGAAAGAGCCTTTTGAAAGTATGCTAGAATTCTTGTATATTTGAACTAGGGTGATGAATAGATTTTTTAGCAATGCAAAATATATAAATAAATGTATATTGTTAATACTTACACCTTAAGAGGCTGAATTGAATCACTTTTATTGTGTTATATTATTCCAATAACTATTAAAACTACATTAGATACATTTACCCTTTTGTGTTTTTCTTAAGATAACCTAAGAAGGGAGGTGGGATATTCTAATTCTAGTCTGAAAAAGTCCCATCAAAAGCAAAATGCTTTTTTGTCAGCATCTTTATATTTTGTTACCACAGAATTTTTTTCCTGAAAGCTTGTTTTATTTTATTTTATTTTATTTTTTTTTGCATCAATATTATTTTCAGTGCATGAGTAGATTGGTACTTTAGTACCACTATTTGCCCTGCTTGAGATTAAATTGTAAAATTCTGTCTTGAGAAATAGTCCATTTTTAACAACAGTACGTGAAAACAAAGAAAAAAAAAATCAAAGAAAGAAAAAGTTATGTTGGTATTATTTGAATAGAATCTCTTTTCTCAGCACAGATTGCTCATCGTCAAGCCCTCCTTGGGTAGGACTGCTCCTCGGCTTGATAGACTGCCCTGTGCCTGGAGGGCAGGCAGAATCAGAGCCAGGATTTTAGGGGTTAATCCTCACAGCTTCTCTGAAACCTGGCTGTGCCCTACAATTATTTGTCTGCTACTGGCAAGTAGCTAAAGTGCAATAGTGCCAGGCTCCCTCTCAGAGGAACACAGAAAGGTCCAGCTGTGCAGATTTCGGCTGCTGGCTAAGGTAAAGCTCTACTTGCTCATTAGTGGTTTTGATTCCCTAGCCCAAAGTTACCTCTGTGGACTAGGAACTGAAAAGGTTGTAGGTTTAAAGAAATGAATCAGGTTCTTGTGCTATAAGGATAATTAAGATCATTAGACATTTATAATACACGAAGCTTGAAAGGAGTAGATGTAAGAGTGTGACGTGCTCTTTGGAGAGTCCCCAAAATCTCATTTTTCATTGTCTGTGGTAGCCAAATCTCCATCTACAGGAAGAAAGATACACCCATCCACACATGCCCATTTGATAAAAATAATTACAGCTGGCAATTCTCTGCCTTGTTCAGCTATGCGGTCATTTCCCTCATAGCTATTATTACACAATTAAGCCTCAGAAAACTGTAGTGAGAGAAGTAATGGTCCTCTATTGATCACTCTGATTTTTAATAAGAGGCAGCTACTGCCAGGGTGAAACATTCACAGTACACCCTCTACTAAGTGACAATCTGGGACAAAAGAATGAGAATTCATTATTCAGCTGAACCTCCATGAACAGGAAGAACAGGAGGAGATGGGATTTGGCTGAAACCTCAGTTCCAGGACCCTATTCATACACAAAGACCTCTGGGACATTAAGGTAGAAATACACCATAATTATGACTTCAGACTTTTGAGTCATCAGAGAATTAACACCGCAGCAGCCCAATGACTTGTCCAGCATTTTGTGGTGTTAGTGGAGGCTGGACTTGAGAACAAAACCAGTACCTTGTGTACCACAGCAGCATTTCTAGAGGTGTATCCTGTTGGTGATTCAAGCACTCTTTGTCAGAAGCTTTGATAATGTGAAGGGTGACATTATATAAAAATGTTTTTTCACCTATTGGACATCTTCCAGCCTATGTCAGGTGCAGATAGATAGGAGGCCATTACAGCATCTAGAGAGGAATATGTCTGAGTATATGCAGGAAATGTCCTTTTTTTTTGCCTCAATCGTGCTTCAAGAAAAAGACCAAGGGGAATAGGATGTGCCATGAGCAACTACCAGTGCTCTTTGCACTGTGAATCCTCTGAGAGTAAGATCTGAGGGGCAGAGGGTTGTTTTTAGTTCAAGAACAGACTCAGGTTGGGAAATTGGCTCCCACTACCCTTGTGAGCTTGCAATGACCATAGAAAATATGAGGTAAGGGAATCACATCAAAAATACCTTTTCTCCTTGGAAGTATTTGTTGCACATACTTTTTTTTTCTAATGAAAAGACTATTCAACCCCTTTTTATATTTTCCACTTTTCCTTTTAACAGATTTTTTTTGTTTATTGGTGTTATTTTATTTTATTTTAATTTTTGTTAATTTTTTTTTATTTTATTTTCTAGAGGCTTCTTTTCATACTCTATAGGCTCTTCCTCTCCTCTCTTGGTTCCTGTTATGGCTCAGATGTCCCAAGAGATTTATTTTAAATATCTTCTTCTTCAGTCCACTTCTTATCCTATTATGAGTCTCAACTCATAGCACATTGAAAAAATGAGTTGTGCATTGAAAAAACTCAACCCTTTTTCTCTCTCCTCTTGCAGACTACTTTTATGGAAATATAACTGTTTCACAAAAACATCCAACAGCCTACAATTGCTCCTGGTATTAACCTGGAAAGTCTTCCAAAAAACACATTCCTTATTGCTAGTGCTAATCTTAAGTGCCTAAAATTCATGTCTGTGATGCTGACAAATATTTGTTGGAACATTTCTGATATTTGAAATCTCACATGGCCAGGCAACTAAGAATTCTATACCTGCAGGAAAATATTGCTTTATAATCAGAAACACAGTCTTTCCTTTTTAAACTAAGAGGTCCCAGGATATTAGGTCTTAAATCTATATGATTATTCTACACAGGAAAGCAATTTTAAGTATGTACTGAGCTTTATGTATTGTACAGAGAGTTTTTACTCCTTGCTCTTGTTTAAATTTTATTTTCCTCATGGGTGGATGAGTGGATAAATTTACTTTACTTCAGGGTCTTGAATTTTTAAGGTATGAAAATATTCCAAACTGTTTAAAAGCAATCTCTCAAAAACACTTATATGCTTGTATTTTGAAGGAGAAGAAAATTGTATAAAAGGTAGGTTGCTGCCATGAAAACATGTTTCTGGTACCCTTTTTTAATCAATAACTTTGTGAGCCCTCAAGTTGTGATGAAATATCTGTGCCCTCATCCTTTCCTTGGTCTGTTTTCTGTTCTTTTTTTTTTTTGTGTCAGGCTTCCTGACTTCACCTCTCCAGGGGAGAGGTAGGATTTCACAATTCTTTAATTTTTGGTGGGCTTTGGGACACTGTGTCTGTCATATTTGTGCCAACTCAGGCAGTCTGAATGGATTTGCAGCTTTTCTGTTAGGGAGTCTGTGAACACTCCACTCCATTAAAAATAGAATGGTATTTAAATATTTAATCTTAAATATGCAAACTTAAATATTTCAAATAAATGGAATTGAAAATAACAGTCTATACACATATTTGTGTTGCCACAAGACTTCCCATCCATTCATGGGAGAGCAACCAAGCCTATTTTCTCTGTAAACTACAGTACCAGCTTGCATCCCCAGCCTGCTCAGACATAAATCTTGTCTGCTCTGAATCAGATCTCTTGATCTTTCCTGTGCCTTTTATCCTATCCCTGCTTGGGCTTTTGCCATTTTAGATGAGATGCATTTTTCAGACTGACTGTAGCATCAGCAGACTCTCCCAGGCCACCAAGATGGACATTAACATTTTATACAACTCACTTGCTCCTGAGCAACACTCCCCTGTCAAACATTTTCTGCCCATTTTTCCCTAAAGTAGATTTATTGAATGCACCTAGCTCAGGACCAGCAGTCAACTCAACATATTGTATTCATAAATTATTACAGAGCAGCTCCACTTTCATCATAGCAGCTCTGTGACTTCCTGCAGATCCAACTTCCAGAACGTACTGCCTTGATTTATTTTTCAGAGAGTCCTCATTTCCACAGGAGGGAGCTTTGGTGTTCTGGCAACCTATATAACCTGTATTTATATGGATTAGTTATATTTTGACAGTGTTGGTGCTGCGGATCTTCAACAGCATCGACATGGCTCAGCACCAGGGGCTTAGCCACAGGGTGCTGTAAGAAATCCCTCCCTTGGACCAGCAAGGCACAAACACTTTGTCCTTAGTACCAACAAAGTGCCCCGTGATGGCAGAGTGCCCAATTGCTTTTTCCTGTTCTGCAAATTTAACATGCTTTCTGCCCTTCCAGGGGACTGAGCCCCATGTAACACAAGAATCACATTCTACACTTGGGCAGAAAAAACCTCACATGGCAATAGCAGAGGCATTCTCCTCTCTGAGCCTGTGAAGAGGTTTCCCAGCAACAGCAACATTGTAGAGGTGTTATCAGATAAAACATAAAATCACAGCCCTGAGAACCTGCTATCATCAAGCATCCCTTAGCACTCAGCACAAGATTGAAGGTGTTAGTTCCATTTTCCTGACCAGATTCCCCTGTGAAATTCAAATCCCACCTGCAGCTTCACTTTCTCTTAGATGTCTAGCTCCTGGTTTCCTGCATGCTGTTAAAAATCTACCATTTTCCAGGGTTAAGAAAAAGCAAAAATGTGCAGGAGATATTTATTAATCTAGATTAATTAATCTAAACAAAAGACACTTTTAGAAGTTAAGGTGTTATTTGCCTTGGAAAAGGCAAATGGCTATGGTCAGCACCTCAATTAACTCCTATGCTTAATGCTGATGCTTCTTCAGGAACATGCTTCTTTTGTCCTGTTTTACAGCAGAGGAAGAAAGCACAAGTGGTAAAACTGTTGGAATTATTATCAGTTTCAGGAGGAAGGTTTCCATTTCAGGGCATTTGCAGTTGCATGGAACAGCTTTGTGTCGACTGCCACATTTTCCTTCATCTTTCCTAGCCCTGTGGTCTGTTCTGTGCCATAATTCAGCTGTTTTCAGAGAGCTCAGTTTAGACTGGCAAGGCTCAAGAAGCAAAATGAAAGTGAATCTCGAGTTAAACTGAGTCTCTGCTGTGGTGTGAATGAGAAAGAAAATGTCCCATCAAAACATGCATTAGTATTTCTGATATATATGGTATATTTTATCCATATTTTTGGATGGTCCAACATATATTACAGGAGCTTTGCCCAAAAGTCACCTCACTGTCTGATTGACATATAGGTTATATTTTAACACCTACTGAATTATCAAACATGTTTATTTGCAGAAATAATGTCATGTGAACTTTTCAGGGCCACTCAGTACAGATTTGTCAAGAGTTTTTCATGAACTAAAATGTATTTCTGATTAGTTGTGGATATTCTATTGTAACAGAAGTGCTAAATAATAGTGATTGTTCATCCAGCAAGTGCAAGTACTCCTATGTGCAAACCTAGGTTTTTGCATGCTCAAATAAGGTGATTTTCAAATTTGACAGGCACAATTACAGATTTCTGAAAAATTTTACATTTTCAGCAGAAGAACTCTATAACTGGGTTCTGAAATACCCTTCTTTTAAATGTTTGCACACTCAAAAAATACAATCAAATTATTTCAGATGTATAAAGCCTGTTAAATTAATGGAGTATAATAAAAAGTTAGTCCATATAAAAGTTTATATAAAAGATAGCAAAACAATCTTGGAACTAGACTATCATGTATATGTTGTACATCATCATGTTAAAAATTTTTAAAAGGATTGCGTTGAACCCAATTAAAAAGCTGAGAAAGAGGAGAAAAGGATGGATCAAATGAGTCTTTTAGCTAAACTTTTTCTTAATATTGCCCCAAAATTGCATCCACAGAAAGAAATTAGGTAATTAATTGCTTTTTCCCTTGAAAAAAATCAACCTCATGAAAATAGTTATTGTCAGCTCAATATTTTCATCAAAAAATATTGGAAGTGGTGGTGATTCTTTAAGAAAAATGTGTAATTTTTTTGCTTAAGCATAAGAAGTCCAAAGAATTGCATTTATTGTAGAAGAAATTTTGCAGGGGAGGTTGCTGGCCACGTTATCTCTGACCAACATTCATATTCCTAAGCCCAGCATGGACAAAAGATGGTGAGGAAAGAGATGGTTGTTTGCTGGGAGGGCAAGGAGAAGGGTCGTGTCAGCAGGACAGTAAAATGCTGTGATCCAAAGTTGAGATCATGGAGTGCAGTACATGACTTAAACCTTCATGGGCTTGTGCTCACCTGTGCAGTGTGAAAGTATAAAAAAAGCTAGGCTGTGCAAATATAATTCTTATTAAGTACTGGTGCTGTTTCCAGTAAACTGCTTTAAGAAAAAGAACCCAGACCTTTAGGAAAGGAAGCTTTTCTAACTGTTGTAAAAGCACTACAATATATTTTAAACCAGCCTTTGGCTACATTTGATTTTTCCCAAGTTAGGGTAATGCATGAGATATGGGAGAAATGTGGATAAGTAGAAAAAAAATCAGTATGGGAGCAGGGAACTTGCAACTTCTCCAAATTTCCAAATTAAAATGTTTAAAATTCTTTAATAAAGATGTACATTGAGCAACATATTCCTTGACTTAAACTGTGCTAGGTTCTTCCTTGGTGCTTCTATGATGTCACTTCTGAACCAGGCTCCAAAGCCAAAGGATGGGTTATACTAAGCGCATATCCTGTCTTAATGAGATAGCTAAGGAAACAACAGATACAAGATAATCTTTTCCACTAATTCTATTAATCACTGCAAAGGGAATAAATATAATTACTTAGGGGATCATTTTTGAAGTTAGATGTCCAGATGATTTTGAAGCCTGATTTCTCCTAGGTGCAGAGCACCCATCAGTCAAGTTTAGACACAGAAGTCATTCACTATTGTTATTAACAATACCAAAAATAACACAACAAAGAGGCACAAACTGAGCCTTTGGTATTTGACAACAATTAAAATTTAAGAAAATGAATCTTGAAATACCTTACTACCTATGATGAAACATACAGGATACTCATAGAGAACAGTACAACAGGTAAAAATACATTGCTCATTGCTGAACACTTATGCTACATTTGATTGTGAATTTGTTCGCTTTTTGGATATTAGGTGCAAAAAAGTGCAAAGAATATTTAATTAACTGTTACAGTACCACATTACAAAAAGTATTTTCTAGGCCACAAAGGCCACTGTTGATATAATTTATATTAAGATAAATGTATACATAAAATAGTTTTTCAGTCTCCATATATATATATATATACCTCTTTCTGTATCAGCCTTGCAGAATCATGTTGAAAATGATCTAGGCCACAGAATTTTTTTAGGATAACAATGATAGGAGAGAAAAAAACCTCACAGAGGAAAGTTTCTTCTCCTAGTAAAAAAAGTTACTCATCCAGGGCAAATGGAGAAATGAAATTCTGCAAGGCTGCTCTGTATTTATGGTGATGAAAATACAATCTTAAGCAGGGAGGATCAGTGTTCAGCATTACCAATCCTCTTTGGGAGAAACCATTTCTGCCTAGAGGCCATGAATAACAACCTGAAAAAGGCATTCAAAAACTTGGGCTGCAGCCTTTTCTTTTTTCCCTTTTTTCTTTCTTTTTTCCCCCCTTATTTGTAAAGACTGTCTGAGAGATTGATTTTTATATTTATTTGCTTGCTTGGTGTGTTCATATGCACAGGAGGCAAGGTATAAAGGAGGCAAGGCTGCCTCCTGTTTTGACTTTGACTCAACATGTAATGGTGAGACCAGCCCTGCTAGCTTTTCTGGAGTAGTTAAGACACTTCAAGGTATTTTTGTCAGTCTTAGAGATCAGTCAGTGGCATGGAGGGACGGGGTCTTCAGGAACATATTCTGTATCAGCCAGGCTAAACCAGCTCAAAATGGTTCTTCAGAAGCTTGCCAAAATGACCTTTTTCTTTGATATCCAGATTTATTTTCAAAATTTCTTTCATTTTCATAAATCAATCTTCCTTTGGCGTTTTTCTCCTGCATGACACTTCTGTAAAACTGCTGTTTTGGAAAACACTGCCTCCTCAGTTTTCTTTATATATATTGCAAAGATATCAAAAATGCCACCACCCATCTTTTTTCTAATTACAGTCCAGTTTCCAAAACCTCAGACCCAGTCATGATGTCTGTGCTACACTCTTCACAGAAAGAAAGAAAAAAGGAAAAAAAAGAAAGCAACTATCTGATTTATCTGATTGAGGTAAACTGTGGTGTTTAGAGATAAATCCACAAAATAATATGCAGCTCTCTGCTAGTTTTTAAAATACCTGACTACAGCCAATAGATTTTTGTATTTGCTGTCACTGTGTATTCTAATAAATGAGTTTACTTGCTTGTGAAATAGTTACATTTCAACTTCTCTCTCCACAGACTGACAGAAAACACATCTGAAATTCATATTTAGTATATATGTCTAGAGGCATCCAGCCAGCAACCAGAAACTAAATTCCATGTGTGCTGTGCACTCAGTCAAAATAACTCAAAGAAATCCAAGTCTGTCACATTAAATCAAGAATCACAAAAACATTATGGGTAACTGCAGTATTTGGTCAATTTTGTGAAGAGATAAATCACATTAAATCAATTCCTTTATGTCTGAGAATTCTCTCCTCTGCAGTTTGACTTGTGTAGAGATGCAGCTGTCATTATGAGTGCTGGAAGATTATAACTGCATAGATCCAGTTCTCATACCTGTTTCATAAGGGCTGGACTAAACCCCATTGAAGTCAGTAGATCCTCCTCACTGGCTCCAGTGGGCTTTAAATCAGCCCTTCCTCCCTGCCTAAGGAATGAACTGATTTTCCAGACACTCAAAACAAGACAACTGTTGGGTTTTTTAATGCAACATTCAGTTTGAAGTATGATTTTGCAAAGTCATAGAGGATTTAGTGCAATTTAGAAGGAATTTACTACATGAGCTGTATATGACTATTTGCTTTCCCTCAAAAGAATTAGGTGTTAAAAGCTGCAGTAGTTTTGAATTGCTTAAGGGATCTTCTTTTCTGATTTCTTGGCCTATGAAATGATACAGGCCCCATCAAAACACTGCTTGAATATGACAATGGATGTATGCCAGAGATAAAACAGGTGAATGAATTTGCACAAGGAAGGGTTATATTTGACCCGAGTCAACTTCATTCACACATTAACAAATTGTTATAAACTGTCACATAAGACTTAGAATAGCAAAGATGTATTTTGATAGAAAGATACGGATACAATTCATCTGTGGAAGCCAAACCTTCTGTTTATGTAGGTATGAGCTGGGAGGGAGCTCTGGACACTGGCCACGAGGAATCACTGTGGCTCCCTAGGGCGTGAGCGGAGGTTTGGGAGAGGAGCAGGATCCCTGGCTATCAAAGCTGGTTGCTCGGCCAGGTAGCTGCAAGGAAAGAGTTATTTTTATAAATGTCATCATATCTGCCTGGGCACCATGGTCCTTTCAGAGGATGAGAGACTCTCTCAAAAAAGAATCCAGATCACATCTAACCCTTTCGAGTCTCTGGATCAAAGTCTCCGGCAGAACTAATAATCGAAAGGAAATTTCTGAAGTGACCTTCTGAAAATGCCTCTGACTCGTTTCACAGGAGCGGGTTTATACCAACAGGGGTGCTACCTCTGTCTCCTGACTTACATAAACCAGACAGAGCCATGAACCTCTAACATGAACTTCTCTGCTTCCTTGACTCAGTTTCCTTGCCCTCACACTCTTCTTGGTGTTTTATTGAAGCCTTGGTATTGTGCTTTTGTTACCTGTCACAGGACATGTTGAGCAGCCATGTGCCAGAGAGTGGGGAAATCAAATGACCTCAGGCAGCAACTCATTTTTCTACAGAGATTGCTTTTGTGATGGGCTAAACAGTGCCCCTGCTGCTCCTTAAGGCTTCAATGGGTATCTTTCTGAGTCCAGAGCTGTGAGGGTTTTGTGCACAGAACACCAACAATGTGTGGCCACAGCAGATCGCAGAGGGAGTCCTAGCCCAGGGACTTGTAGATATAATCACTCCACATTTGAAAAAGCTTCCAGTAAACATCTGTTGAATAACTCTGGAGGGAGCTGCTGGTATGTTGCCACAATTTAGTCTAATTTGCAGGCCAGTTCCAGATTAATGTTTTAGCAACAGCAGCTTATGCTAAAGGTTTTTGAGTAGGAAATGATTGCTTTTGAAATTTTTGCAAATGATCTCTTCTAAGTAGCTGTAAGCTCTTTATTGTAATCTCTGGAAATTTTAAATGTCTAAAAGTTATCTTACAATGCCATCAGAGCTTCATGGAAACTGTTGAAAAGGCCCTTTTAAGTGATAGATAAACCCATGCAATTAGATTTAGGCTGTGCTAATGATCTTCTACCTGATCTATAGGTGCTACACTGATTTTTATGATCCTCAGAAGTCCATAAATGTGAGGGACAAAACCATTCAATATCAAGGAGAAAATTTTGCTACTTCTTACCTCTACCAGAGGGTGCCAGTGAGTAATTGGTTTACGTGGGTAAGCCAGCATTTCATTCCAGTGATCTCTTCCAAGGCCTTCGGCATCAATTCCTGTCCGGCATACTCCAATGACCTCATTGTGCCCTACTCTGAGAATTGGAGAGAGAGAAAGAATTTATTTTTAATAAAAAATAGTTTTAATAACATCTGATATACAATTCTGTTTACTGGTTTAGTGTGGCACAGAATACATGACCAAAGTGTTCACACCATTTATTACAGATATTAGTTTTAATGGTAGTACAGTAATATTAAATTCTGTAATGGTAACATCAAAAACCTCCAGCCACTTCCAGAGTGCTTCTAGCAGCTATAAAAATAGCAATGAAAACATAATCCTTGCCATTAAAAGGTTACAACCCAAAAGACACAAGGATAGAAAAGGATCATAATACACAAATTTATCTGAAGGAAAAGATGCTTGAATTTTGTGGGAGAGGAAGGTGAAAGAAAATGGTGGGGAGTACATTTCCTGCTGAAAATGCTTCAGACAATTTCATAAACTATTTCTCACTCAAGCTGCTGTCATCTTTGGAAATTCAGTCAAAAATGTGAAAGCAAAGAGTCATAGCTGCAATAGGCTATACCTTAATACTTTGAGCTCCTCACAGTGCTGTAAACTGGTTAAGGAAGACCAGAACGTAATTTTCTGTACCTTGACTCTGTGTACCCTAGAATAATGCTTTCCAATTTCCCCTTGGCAAGTGCAAGTGCAGGGAAAGGAGGAGCTGAGGAGGACTGAAAGTGTGCAAGCTGCTGTGCTGCTTCCCTGCTAATGGCACAGTGGTGCCACTCACGTCTGACTGAGAAGTCTTCCTGGCAGCACTTGGAGAGCAACCAGAAATCCGATGGCGAGGGAAAACAGTCTGAAGGGTGATGTTACTAAATTGGACTTTCATTGTTTATTTGCCCTGCAATCTCAAGAGCTCATTACTAATAGCACTTGAATGGAGCAGACTTGGCTTGGGCAGAATTCTGTCAGTCACAGTCTTGATCAACCTGCAGTCCTTGAGCCACTCTAAGCAGGAGTCTCTTCCTGTCAGTTCTCAGTGAAGCCATAGATAATTAGCCTTAGTTATCAGTGAAGGCTGAACCCAAAAGTTACATATTGAAAGGTTATTTTACTGATCATCCGAAGAATTAATTCAATGACGTAATTAGCATCTAATTCCTTTTTAGTCATTGGAATTCTCTTTAGTTTTAAATACCCGCTATTTAAATAGAAATTAGAGGGGTGAGGGACTTTTTTAAGCTGGAAGACACATTTGATTTATAAAGTTTATACATAATCCAGCCCCCATAAATGGACAGGAATGTATGTCAGGACTAGTGACCTGAAAGAAAATTGAGTAATATTTCTTTCTCATCTCAGTTATTTATGACACAGATAAAATGCCATGTGCTCTAAAAGGTGTGGGACCTTTAAACCTCTTCAGGAAAAGGCCCCAAGGCTTTATCTTTTGTGACACTGAAGCTGCTTGTAAGCTCAAGGAGGCAGAAAGCAGTCACATGCTGTGATCAGGAAGTGTCTCAATGGTCACAAAGTGGGCTGTGCTTACCTGTCATAATCCATCACTGCAATGGAGAGGCTGACCTGGTCCACGTTCTCTGGAGGGATGTCAAAGATGATGGCCTCATTATAAACAGGATTCAGCGTGTTCTTCTTTGTGGTTGTTTTCCTCTTCTTCAGTCTCCGTCCCTCGCACATCAGCGACACTTTGACGTAGGGATCTGAGTAACAGGCAGTTCATGCATTAAGACTCAAAACCACTCAAATGTGTAGCATAAGAACAATATTTGTGGTAGGAATGTTATACTGCTAAGGCAAAAAGTTGCAAAGATTTGAGTGACCCTGGCAAACGCTGCTTTCATCATGTTGTAAACGCAAAGGAAAGGTATGGGCACTCTGGACAGCCACACTGGCTGCCAGACCAAAGACAGGCACTCCATCTAAACAGGTATCCATCTTCCTGCTACTTCCATCCCTCAGCCATGTTAGGCACACAAAACCCAAGGTCTTATTCATCCCCTTCTTGAACAGACTCTGCCTTGTTGTTTAAAAAAAACAGATTCACCTGATGCACCAGTTATATCCATTGCTTTGAGGTTCCGACATTTGATGACTGTCAAAGTCATTCTCCCAGCAGTAGGCAAATAACAAAGGGAAAACATGATCTCACCCAAATCTATGCTTTCCTGAAAAAGAGAAGCAATTTTTAGAAACCTGCTCATACTACCAAAATTCAGTTCAGAACCTGCAAAACCGTAATTTTTTTTTTTTTTTAACATGGACAGAGGCTTCTTTTGTAGCCTCAGATGCTTCTAAAGAGGTCACAAGCAATTTAATTCAAAAACTATTTCCATAAAGTACAGGAGGAGTAACAACAAAATAACATTTTAGGGAAAAGAACTTCAATTATTAAACTAAGAAATTAAAACAAAATCAGAGACAAAACTTTCTGGATTCCTGGTCTTTTTTGTTGAATTAACATGAATGAAGAGGTGCTGAAAGTAGAATGTCAAGTTCTGCTCTTGAAAACACTCATACTCCGTCAGCCCAAATAGAAAGAAATCTGATGGAATATTTAGATCATGCACATTTACATGCCCTTTAGACACTAGAATTTATGTAGGAGAATAATTTCTGCACAGGTATGTGTATAGAAGGCTAATCTTGTCTAAATGCTTCGAAAAGAAGAACAAGCTTGTAAAAGTTGCTCTCTTTACTGCTCTCAATGTGCTTTGAGAGGTTGTTGTGCTTCAGAAGAAAAGCAAAGTAAAGGAGTATCACCTACAGCTTTCCTGGCTCAACAACAATGTTTTGGAGGATAATATACTCAGAAGAATGGATAGGGTCCATATGAATGACAATAATCCTCACCAAGAGACAGGTTCTATATTGACACCATGTGCTAAGTACTCATGCAATAGGACCTTGCCATACAGTTCAGATGCTTCAGATACTTGAGATGTGTAGCCTAAGGAAGAGAGTCTCTACCAGTTCTTATTTTTTCCTTTTCTCAGCTATACAGTTTTCCTAAGACTGCAAAAGTTTAGGGTTTGGGATGTTTGTTATGTTCTAAATTCTTCCTGTTCTAAATTTTAAATACACCTTTGCTACCTTCTCACCTCCCAAAAAATTGCATATTAAAAACTTAGGATATGAGTTTGTAAGGGGCACATTAAGGAAGCCACTCTGTAAGGCAGCCACTTTCAAGCATGCTCATGTGATCTCAAAGGACTTTTTTTTTTTTGGCTAATAGTAAAAAGCTTATTTTTAACATCTCAGTTTCAATATTTTTTCTGTTAAAACTACAGTTACCCTGAGAGTACTAATTCACTTGAGAGCTGCTGGATTTATGGTACAGCTGTTCTAGCATCAGAAGGCAAGCATAATATATTTTTAAATGAAACATATTAAAATAATGATAGCTGTGTAGATGACAAATATATTGTTTACAGTTATAGGACAAGACTGAGCTTCTTGTTCACATTCTTCAGCTGCTTATGTGAACAGTTTTATTGATTTCCTTCAGGCTAATACTCTGTCTAAATTGAAACAAGTATTTCACATCTTTCTTGAGCAAAGATGGACTTAATCACATGCTTCAGGGTGTGGGGTTTTTTGTATTTTGTTTTGTTATTGTTTTTTCCCCTTGCATTGCAGACTAGATTGAAGAATACTGTTTTGGAATAGCTTTAAAGTCTCTGTTGCAGCAGTAATAAAATATTGACTTTTGTGTAGGTTGGTCAGTTCACATAGTCAGTCATTTTGCTGGGATTTTGTTTTGACAATTACTACTTTGATAAGCATGTAAACATGCACTGTGGGCAAATTTCATGCTTGTCAGAATTTCAAATTTCTCAGAATTTCAAAATGGTTGAGCTCATTGAGTTCACACAGGACAAATACAGCTATATGACCTCTCCCTTTCTTTGTCACAAAGAGTGCAGAATTCTGTGCCATGGATTAAATTATCAAACTCAATTCTCTATTTCAGAAAACAAATAGAACTTGAACAAATGAACAGTGATTCTTTTCACTCATTTGGTACAGAGGCAAGTGATGTCTTCTTCTTTACAGTTCTGATTTATCTGAACACAGAGCATCTCTTACTGACGTTACTCTCTGAGTTCAGAGTCTGATAATTGTTTCTCATAGCCATATATCAAAAAGACCTCACTCTTTTGTTTGAAAAGAAAATAGAGTTCCCTGAGTTTCAGTGCTTCAAAATTACCTAAGGTCTGTGTTGAGAAAGGTGATGAAGATGGGATGGATCATGAAACGTCATGGATAGCTCATGAAATGATCTAATTTTTTCTTCAGAGAAATGGCTTGTGCAGCTGAATAGAGAAAAAATAATTTTTGAAGATGGGAGGGTGAACTTGAGTGTTCTATTATTTCTTTTTGAAGAGAAATTGGGTAGACACTCAAAGATTTGTGTGAGCTCAGCTGATAAAGCAGAATACAGACAGGACTATGTACAATGACTTAAATACTTTAAAAGAAGCATTGCTCAAAATGCTTGTCAAACTCACTCTGTTATTACTCTCCACTACATTATTGAGGGGCAGAAGAAAGCAGTTTCTTCTCTGAGTATCTGCCAAGACTGGTGATCTTTATTTATACAGGAGTGTGAGTGTGTGAAGTTCTAAATGTTTTGAAGAATTAAGATTAAAATTATACCTATATATTATAGTATAAGAACCTGTGTATTGCATAAAATCTCTGAGCTATCTCCATTTTTGCACACACAATTTTACTGTTAATTTGAGCAGTAGAGATTCAGAAATTTGGAGCTGAAAACACAGATTCAGATCTAGATTATAAACATAGTAATGCTTTGTTTTGTTGGTTTTTTTTTTTAAACTTGTTATGACAGTCTTTGTTAATCATGTTGATTATAATGAGTAATTTTTTTTAAATTCCCTGTATCTTTAAACATTATCAAGTTTAGCTGGGATTTAAATATAAGATTCAATTTAATTTAGAATCTCAGTTTTGTGGAAAATTCATGTTTTTCTCACTTTATAATATACTAGATAATTAAGCTGACACAAGTAATCTGACAGGAGCCCTTCAGTACAAGCAAACCTGAAGAAACCAAGGCACAGACTGCTTCCAACAATCACATCTGCATTTTATTACAGTGTGCCTCCAACAGAACACAACTCACAAGACACAATCCAGTGGTTGTCATTTGTGCATATTTTAAAATAATCCTCAGATTGCCTTACTTGTATCACATATTTTCCAAAAATTGCACATGACTTAGATAACTCCCATGACACTTCATCTCTTTTATACATGTATTTTGAGATTTCTTTTTCTTCTTGAACTGAATTTGGGTTTCAATTAACAGCTAGCTTTATGGATGTTTGTAATGATTGCCTCCCACTGGCTTCCAATAGCAGGTACAGAAAAGCCAGCATCGAGCACAGCTGCACTTATGCAAATGAAAGCATTTGTTGACACCTCATATCTCTCCTTCACTTATTTCCCTTCTGTATCCACCAGGCATCACACAGTACTAAGGACCTGAAACAGTGGCCAGCACTCTACCAGCTTCAGTTACTTTCATAGCTACCATTTTACCTCTACCCCATCCATTTTCTGGTATGCTGGGTCTAGAATAAAATAAAACAGAGAAAACAGTGGTCTCATATGCTCATATCAGTTATTCTGATGACCTCTGTGGGTTTTGAGCTACAGAATGCAGATTTTTTAAAATAGCGTAATTCTCATCCCACATGGGTAACCACGTGAATGAATGTGCTAATAATATTTTTCTGTTACTTCCATTAGGATGGATCCATTAGGATCTGTCCACTTTCTCCGCCTTGTGGGCTCTTGGGAAATTAGTCCAGGAGTTGGCAGAGTCAGAAATAAAAAGTTCCTTATTCTATTCTGTTTGTTATCATACCCAGTGGACACCAGTGCTCTCATTTTCACACATATGCCTGTAAAAATTGCAGCATTTCTACAGAGGCTGTGCTCCCCACTCGCAGTATGGATAAAAAGAAAGGGATGTGAGGAGAAGTTTGGAGAACTTACAGGGAAGCATCAATTAAACAGATTGAGGTTTTTGAACTGCTGTTTCTGGAAAAAGCTTTGCTGCCACTTACTCCAATTAATTATCTCAGTTGTTTCCACTAAATTCAATAAAAGAGACAACTTTTAACTAGAAATCTCCACAAGTTCAGTGGGGAAGGTGGCTATAGATCCTTCCTTGTTCAGGGTGGTTTCTACTAATGTATCAACCCACATAACTCTGAAACACAACCGGGAAATTGTTTATTGCCTATATTGATAGTCTAGCAACCTTCATAGCCTCCCTCCTCTATGCCAACATCCTAACTGATTTCCTGTGACAGCAGAGATAAAAAGCTTATAGGGACCTGATATATGAAAAAAAGTGTCACTTCTGAGTCACAAGTGAACTTTAGACCACTTTTTCACTGATGTTTGTTTTGTCTTTTCCACTAGTTTTTCAAGTTTTGAAATTGAAGCAAAATCTCAAAACAGTAATTTTTCTTACTGTTTCTCTTTCATGTGTTCTTATAATGAACTTTGTAAATGTGACTGGAACTGGAAAATTTACGTTTTCATTGTTATTAGTCTCTCTGTAATATCCATGGTTAAAATAACAAGTATCTGCATAATTAATAGTGCAGTAGAAATTAGATTCCCTCAAAAAATTACTTGTTGCTACTTTATTTATCATTCAGATTATCATAATCCATGTAACAATTTCAGTTCTTAATCTCAATTTTAGTATCTGGAACTACTTTCCTATTAACTGGAAATTGATATTTTAAAGACTCCATATAAGAGTAGCATAACAAAAATACTAATGGCAGCATGAATTCCATTTGTACTTGATTTCTAAACAAATTATTTGCAAATTTCATTCTCACTGTTCCTGCTGTATTTTGAGAAAACAGCCGTAATAACTAATAATAGTAATTTTCTTGCTGCCTGAGAAGATACTCAGACATTTGTTTTTTTAGACTTTTAGCTGTTTCCTTGAGTAACATTGAATACTGTTTTTCTATATAGCATGCAAACTTAAAGAAAAATGCGTTGGCAGAGCTAGACCTTTGGATTTCTTGAATATCGCAGAAAGATAATTCCCCCGTAGCACAGATTTCTCTTTCTCTGTTTAGAAACATTTTACATTTGTTTCGGCTCTCCAAGAAAAGCTACTGACATTAGGCTTCAAGAATCAGGGATAAAATATAACAGTGAGTGTTATGAATTGGATGGAAAGAGAAAGAAAACCTGTCCTTTGAGAAAATTAGCTAAAAATGTATTAAGGTATTTTTTTGTTTTGATATATATCAAGAGTTAAAAGAGTGATAGGAAAGAACAGAAATCCACCAGTCTATTTTCTCATTTATGCATTTAGAATCTGATGGTACCCTTGCTATCACAGAAATTATTAAAAGTTCAGTGAGGCTCAAACTGGAGAGCTAATTCTACCACCTCTTGAGGGGATTTTCCTTTGGAAACCAGTCCCCACTGCTAATATTTATTTCTGTCTTTTGTTATTCTTTGCATATCAAACCCAGCTCCTTCATTCCTCTCAGCACCAGTTCCTGATTGAGCTGTTGCCCTGGGAAATGAATCAATTAAGTTTGTGTTTGTTCTTGCCTCTGTGGAAGACAGTAGGGAAGCAGTGGGGCCTGTTGCTCTATTTTGGCTGTGTCTTCTGCTTGTGGAGGGCTAGTGCTTGTCTGAGCCTGTCACCCTGATGGCTCTGGGTGAGCTCTGCTGCTGATTGCAGCCCTGATGGCAGAGGGAGCCTCCCTGGGGCTGCAGAATGCCCTCAGTAGCTCCCTGGAAGCCTCCTGGGTGCTCCTGGTGCTGCTCCCTCTGTACAGAGCCATCTGTCCTGTGCACCTGGGGGTTGTCACATCTTGCCAGGCAGCAAGGAAGCCCATTGCTGCCTGAGAACTGCTGAGAACAGAGGTGCTCCTGTGAGCTAACTGTGACAGGAGGATGAACCACAATGTGCATGGCCTCCCACAGAGAGATGCTTTTCCTAAGCTGCAGTGCAATGTCTGCAAGGAGACTTGGCAGTGAGAAGCTCAGAGAGCTCCCAGGTCAGACAAGTCATGCACCTGCAGCTGCCACAGCACTGTCTGGATGCAGAGATGTTAAAATCCCTTGAGGAAACCATTCCCCTTATTCACCTACTATTTATTACATGTAGGATAGAGTGAAAGTAGCAGTTTGCCCCTAGAAGATCAAAATATTCAAATAAATTGTTGTTTCAAATGAAAAGAAGTATTAAATAATAGTAATAGAAACCTTCCCTGCCTTCAGTAACTGGATGGAAACCCACCTTTTGTCCATTGTTTTTTCTAGTTATCAACCAGACCTAAAGCAGTTCCAAACATAAATTAAGGTCTCTAAAATGTTTCCTCTAAAGACTGATCCAGAGTGTTCTTTCACCTGCTCAGCAGCAACACTGGTCACATGGATCCCTTTTATCCCTGGCCCTGAGCAGAAATGACAAATGCCAGCAGTTCTTGGCTTAGAGGAGGCTATTCCCACTACAGAGATGATAAATGTCCCTACATGGACAAGCCCTGAGCCTTTCACACCTGTTTAAGGTTCTGTGAAGCCTTTCAGGTGCATTTCCCCAGACATCCATAAGTCAAAGAGTATTCTGAAGAGGATGGGTAGCTGTAGAGCTTAGCCCACCACATTGCTGGTGATAAAACCTTTCCTCATAGTGCTGCTCTTTGAATGCTAAGAAACAGGACAATCCTAAAAATGTGGCCTCGAGGTTGGGCTACAAAAGACACCTCTGTCAGCTCTCTACCACAGTTGCCTTACTCAGGGAAAGGTCTAAAGCTATGTCCACTTACAAAACAGGGAATATGGAGAAAACAAAGCAAATAATATGTTCTGGGTGAAATTCAGAGGTGAGCTTCATTCTTGTATGATGAGGAAATCAGAAGGATCTATTTCCATAACAGGGGCCAGCAGCCAGCAGAATTACCTGTGTTATGTTCTACTCTGCCAAGTGTTTGATACAAATGAACTGAGACAAATGTTACTGTCCTACTTATTTAAAAATATATACATTTAACCACTTCTGTCTTTCCCAGTGATGCTGTTAATTATATTCCAATTGCTTTAGAAACAGCAATTATGCACCACAGACATCACATGAAGACTGTCCTTACAAAATCTGCTTTTACATTCCACTTCAGAAATGAACAAATTGCAGCACTGAACTGCCTGGTGTTGGGGAACTAAATAATAATCAAATTCCATCTGTCTACATGAGATCATTCAAGAGGCTACAAGTACATGACAATTTTATGACTAAGATCCCCAAGAGACTACCACTGTTGGAAATGGAAATGACTTTCATCAAAATTCTGAGCTTTAATTTTTTTCCCCCAATTGTATAGTTTCCTGTAATTGCTTACTCTAACAGGATATCTTCAGAGAAAAAAAAACCAAAAACCAAAAAACTTTTTGACAGTCACTTGCCAATTATTTTAGGCAACAGTATTAGAGGAAATTTCCAATGCAGGTGATAATTTTTAAAAGAATTATAGGAACTTAATAAATGTTTACATGCAGAAATTATTGGATTACAAGCAGTAGATTTCTTGCCTAGAAAATTTTAGGACAATGAATATTAGAAGTGCTTGTTAACAATTCAAAAAATAATTTTCTTTTTTAAAGTAAGCAGTATACTTTTATAGTAATGAAACCTTAGAAATTTATGCAAAGCTTAAAAGCACTCGAGAAAAATAGAAGCCTCATTTGTTGATTAAACAATCCATTTGATATTATTTGTTTGCTTCCAATGTTATGAATTAAATTTCTCAAGTGTAGTGAGAATTACAATATTCCAATATAGTGAACAACCTTCACAGGTAGTCCAAAGCTGCCTCTTGATTTTTTTTTCTTTTATAATTAATTCAGTGAACAGAAGCAAATGATGTATTATTAACTGAAAATTCAATCACCAATGTACAAGCAAAATTTGGGGATATATCAGAGATCTAAGATACCTTTCCTACACTACTGATTTTGCTCTAAATTTACATTAATAATCTAACATTAAAAAATGAATATACTTCAGCACTTAAATGAGGTACAAGTTATATTTTATAAAACATGGTGTTTTCAGCACCATATATAACAGAGAAACAATGGCATGAATGAAAAAATAAAGGTAAAAATCCAAACTACAAAATGTGAATGAAAATCAGCATCTGAAAACAATGAGAATAAAAATGAGTGTGTCTGTGTGGGCCAATCCTGCACTTTCATAGAATAATTTCAAATTATTATTAGGAGTAAAGAAAGTGTATTAAAACTGTAGATTCACACAGAGTCATTGGGTTTAGAGACAGAAGGACTCAGCGCAAACATCCATCTGATTTTCCCAGATTGGGTTTCCTGTTACCAAATAAAAATTCTTTATGGTGTGCAAGCAAATATTGTAAAAATTATGTTAGCTACTGACAACGAGTTGTTGCATAACAAAGAATCTCCTGATCTCCTAGGGAAATTTCCTTCACAGGCAAAATGTTGCCATCCATTTTCTTGCTAAATCTCACTAGTAGTGTTTAAGACTGTAGAGTTTGGTGTCATAAGAATAGATTCTCTTTTACACTGGTAATAGGAATTGCTTCTACCCTCATTTTAACTTCTGAGTAGAAAATTCTTGACTGTGGAAGAGATGTAAAAAATTCACAGCTGAGGAGAGGCTGCTTCCACTGGTTTTTTAAGTTTTGGAGTAATTATTTGATCTATCAGTTCTCTTATTTTCCATATCTATCATTTAGCAACAGCACAAGCAGGACACTCAGTGTAGGAATCATGTCTGAACAGGGACAAAAAACTTCTCAGAACATGCAACAAAACTGAGCAAAGGTGAAGAAGTTAAAAGCATGAGAGAAATGTATGTGCAGAATGGCATCTTGGTTCCTGGGCTGTACTGGGTGGGTATGGCCTTTTCCACTCACAGAGCCTACTTCATTTG
Source organism: Prinia subflava (assembly GCF_021018805.1). Classification (NCBI taxonomy): domain Eukaryota; kingdom Metazoa; phylum Chordata; class Aves; order Passeriformes; family Cisticolidae; genus Prinia; species Prinia subflava. The sequence goes on along the minus strand of NC_086250.1, from coordinate 15,329,152 downwards.
TAGAGATTCTTTACAAACACCAAAGCATATTTGCTTGGATTAGAATTATTTTCCACCAATTGCAGAACCAGCTGGATCTTTCTTTTTCAAGGCTTATCAAAGTTCAGTTGACTCTGGCCAAGATTAGTCATGTGACTGCTAGTTAGTGACTTTGGTAAACTTTAAATCTGGTGTTTAAGACAATAAGTCCTCACTGATTAACATCTCACACTGTTTATTCCTGTGAAGGCTTGGCTCTCTCAATTTACAGTTTCTGAAATGCCAGAACTGGAAACCTGCATTACTCTTTCACAAAACAGCTCAACTAAAACACAAGGCAGCACATTGCACATAGAGTTACTGGACATCTTCTAGGAAGGCTTCATTTTTCCAGGAAAAAAAAAAATCAATCGCCAGTTTCTTTCATAATTTTCTGAGAGTAGGATAAGGTTTATGAAAGCTGATGAGGTTACCCAACATTAGAAAATATCTCAGTTTTATGTACCTCTCTTTGATGGTTTAAGTGCAGACAACCTTTTCATACACATGTACTTTATACTGACTGAAAGGCTGAAATTCAAAACCCTCATGCTTTCTCTTAAACTTGACACAGAAGAGAACACCAGTAGAGTGAGTTAGGCTCTAAACCTGCATGCACTAACCCTTAGTGACAAAGAAACTTGAATTAGGGTGCACTACCAAGGTTAGCAACCATTTTTATCCATGTGTGTATTAGTATCAACCCCAAATGCATAATCTGATATGGCATTTCAATCTGCTCAAAACCGGTGAAGAACAGTCCACAGATTCTTATTTGCTGAACCTATTCTAGTTATCAGTTAAAAATCTCACACACACACCTGCTGGAAGTGACCAGTGAGCTTTTAAGTAATTACTAAAGTATTAAACACGGTATCAAAGCTAGAAGAAATTTTAAAAATGGTTACTTGGACTATAATTCCAAGACCTCAAACACGGATTCCATTCGAAGCTTGAGAACACAATTCCTAAATTTACCTTAAATCTCAGCTTGATCAAACTAAGCATACACAGATTCAGATTTCCTGAGGTATGCTGAAGGCTGTTCAGAGCAGTTTAGTGGACCCAGCAGTCAAAATAAATAGCTGCTGTTGTGACTTCAGATTTGAAAACTGCCTCCACCATTCCACACTCTCTGGTATTTCTCCTTTCTCAGGGATCACAGTGTTCATGCTCAAATTGGTGAGGCCATATCAGTGCTCCTTGTCCTTCTAATCATGCAGGACTAGACCTGTCTGTCCAGCAGGCATGAACGTCATGAAAGGGTTTGGTGACAAAGGCATGGGAAGCCTCTGGCTGCAGAGAAGGGATGCTGTGAAGCTTCTGTCACTTATGTGAAATATTGGTTTGTCCTCTGTTCATCCCCGTGTGGAAATCCAGCCCTGCTGAAACCCTGGCATGAGTCACACTGTTTGGGTACACCCACAGAACCAGGGACGGGAAAACTTCTACATAAATAGCATGCTAGCTAAAAAAGAAACTGAAACCAAAGCCAAAACCAAAACAGACACCCTACACCTCACTATTTTAACAGGTGGTTTTTGTTTTTTGGTTTTTTTTTTTTTTTACTTCCAATCTCAGCCAGGGAGTATGAGTTTGGAATTCAAGGTTAATAAAGCAATATCTGGAGACTGCTGTTCTCTGGTAGCCTGTCATTCATCCTGTCACTCGTGCACAGACATCCTTTTCTTGCTTACAACAATAAGCAAATTAATTTCTATTTCCTAATTCTTCTTGCCTGTGCCTCTTGAGTTTTCCTAGCAACCAGCAGCAATGCAGATACAACTACTGGGGACACTAAGCACAGTGTAGTCTGCAAAAAAAAATTTACACTTCAAGCACTTTCAGCCTCTTTTCCTGGGCAAGATTTCTAACCTATGAAAATTTCCTAACAAGAGCAGGATAAGATGGGCTTTTTTAAAAAAATAGATGGTCATTTTGCAGGACAAGGTGTTTTGCTAACAGGAAAATGTTATTAGTTCTGGATAAGCAATGACTTTCATGATGTAACACTTAATTTATAAATGTAATTTATATACACACAGTGAGCCATAAAGATGACAGTATGCTCCCAGAAGATTTTTTGGTAATTAAATTTTATATCTTCCCAAGCATTATTCTCTGTGCTCAAAGGAAAATATTGACAGCTCCTCTTTTTCAATTTATTTTTTTTTATTATTTTGGACTCTGCTGATAAACAGGGTACACTACCAAAAACTACAAAAGAGAAATGAAAATATGACGTTAATGCTTCTGTAACACATTACTTACTGTGGTAGCACAGTGGATGTCTTTCCATACATTGGCTTCCCTGGAGAGATCTGAGACTTCAAAAAAGTTATCAAGAATAACTTCCCCAATCATGTCATGTCTAGAAAATCTGTCAAAATCATAAACACTGAAATGCAATTTCCTGTTGCTGAGCTGGTCATAGGCTACAGGAAACTGAAAGGTTTCATCAAAGACAGGATTTAATGTCTTTCTGTGAACTCGTGTCTGAAACTTCTTTTTCCTATCTGGAAGCAGATAAATCTTAACGTAGGGGTCGGATGTTCCTGTGAAGTCTTTAGCAGGCAGATCTAAGGCTTTGACAATTGTGACAGCCAGAAGTTCATTCTCATAATCATACCGGAGAGTGAAGTTAAGCTTTCCACACGTTTTCACATCTTCTTGTTGCCCATCAGAATCTACAGACTTCTGCTTGTAGAGCTCTGGTTTTATTCTGCCAATGCTGGTTGTGGTCTCTCCCCTTTGCAAAACTGGGTCTGTCCCCATGTTAAAATCAACGCTGGACACTTGCATCTGCCTTGGCAAGTGCCTCCTGAAAGAATTGTGCCTGCACACACACACACACACACACACAGAACAAGCCATGGTTATCTCTGCGAAAAGACCACCTCTCAATAGGAAATACAAGAACAAATTAGTGAGGGCTCCTCTCCTTAAAATAATTTAAAAATAATTGTCTCCGCACCCCCTTCAGAGTTTTGCAAATGCTAAAGCATCCTTGAGAGGAAATGATCATTATGAATTAATTTCTTGTCCCAGGGGACACCCGCTTTCCCGGAAATAAATACATTTATCACTTTGCTTTCAGATGTGCAGCTGAAACTGAGTTCATATTCTTTCACAGAACAAGTTGACAGTTCCAACATCACATGATCCCACTTGGCTAGGGCCAGGGTAAAGTACGGTCAAATAGAAAATAAAAAAGCACTTGCAGAGTTTTCATGAGTACTTTCTGGGTTTTGGAGGCATTCCATGGTGATTTTCCAATTAAATATTTACCAGCCTTCACACTGATGACCGTGAAAGGCGCCTGAAAGGGAAATGCAGGGCTGTGTCTGGAGGTTTTTAGCATAGTGCTTTGCCATCCTAGAACATCTTATATACACCTGCTTGGCATCTGCTAAACTGAAGTGCAGGCTGCCTTCTCCAAAAGCACTGGGAATATTTTGTTCTGCCTGCAATGTATTTCAGAGTTTTGTCAACAATTTTCTGCCACATTTTTTTTCCCTTTTGTTCTCATGGTCTGCTGTGCAGTGCATTAGAAAACTGATTCCTGTACAACTAGAAAGAAACAGTATGTTAAATTCCTTGCAATTCTGAATACAATGTTGCATAAGCATATGTATTTATGGGCTTATCTTGGCTCATGAATCCGAATGGAAAGTTGTGCTGTTCCTACTCAGAGTGAAATCAAACCCCTGGCATGCCACACAGCCTTAGAGTAGTATAAAAACACTGGTCAAAAAGCTTCACAGTATTTATCAGCAGCAGATGCCATTATGACTACACTATCCAGTTTACTTTTTAGGCATTTTCACATTTCCTTGGCACTTCCCTACCCCAACAATCTGTGCTGCAGAAGATTACCACCTCCTCCTGTGAGCACACTTAGTTGCCATTAAAGAACAATCCGATTGTCAGAATCTCCTCTGCTTTTTGCAATCAATTGCTTATTAATGCCACATGTAGCCTTGCCTTATTGCTTGGTTTCTCTGTGGTGTTGTGTTCTCAAAACAAGAGGTGTCACAGCTGCGTGTTTCTTTCTTTCAATCAGAAATGTGAATTGTCCATTTGAAAGCAACCAGGACTCATTTCATAGATATTATTTGTATTTTTGTTGTAAGTGAAGTGGTTGCAGAAGGCAGGAAGCACAAAACTACTGCAGTTCAGCAGAGCAGAGTTACAAGAGGGTAATTTGCAGCTATTAAATAATAGACAAGAACGTTTCCCCTTTCAGCTGTTTCAGTCCTGCTAGGTGCAGGGAGCAGTCCCAGCTAACACAAGAACAGGGCAGGGAGAGCTTCATAGCATGGACTTGAGGTAGCTCAAAAATATCCAGATGTTTGAATGTCAAATTCAGATGAACAATACACCCCTCTTGTAACACACTTTGCCTTTCTTTCTTTACAGATAGACAAGTAGAAAGATTTTTTTTCTGTCTTAAATGTTAAAACTCTCTGAATTCATAGTGTCTGATGTCCACATTGGAATGGAGTGAGAAATGAAAAGGCCCTGACTGGTCAGAAAAGTAGAATATTGTCCTCAGGGAGTTTCACAGCTGTCCTTGTGCATTTGCCCTTCAAAAAGTGCAACTCATTGGTGCGCCAAAACATGGGGAAGGAGCTGAACTCCACCCAAAATATAGCACAATGAATTCCTGGGCAGGCAGCAGTTTGGGAACTATTTTTGTAGTATCTTTGACTCATACTGAGGTCCAGGAAGACCTATGTTACTGCTACTTCTGTCAGTGCCAAGGAAACCTCTGCAGAGAGGCCTTCCTGAGTGCTCTTCACGGCTGCAGCTTCACTGCTGAGTTCCCCAGAAGATCCCAAAGCCACAGAACAGTTTGAGCTGGAGGGGACCTTAAAGATCATCCAGTTTTAATCCCCCTGCCATGGGGGTGTTGTGTTCAAACCCTGCTGTGCATAAGCAGCAGCAGCTGGAACTGCCTTCACAGGGAAACAGTGAAGCTGATTGCACCACATCAGTTTGAGCAAAAACAGGTACATGACAAACTCTCTGTTCTTCAGCTTCTTTTGCATTTTTGACAATCTGGGTTAATGCAAGCAAAAGCAATGTATAAGACCCCAAATACCATTTCTAAGGTACCAGCTTTCTTTTAAACTTTCGGGCTTCATGCACTTCAGATCCTCTACTGAATTGTTGTGAGATGTCAGTCACAGTACAAAAATGCAGTTGTGTGGCTGTTCCCTGTGGGAATCAGCAGCACTTTTTGCTCTAGTAAGCCAAAGTCCTAATTACACAGTGCCTAGTATCTGTTCTGAGTCACAGCATTTCACCAAGACAGCTAATTGGTCTGTTAATTATTAAGATGTTTCATTGTTGTCATGGCAACATATTTATGGTCCTTTGTTCTGCAGTAACAAAGGGATTAATGACTGTGATAATGAAATACAAGGATGTCAGAAAACCAGGTTGTTAAAATGTGGCACAGCTACCAACATCTGCAAATCCAGGTACTTCAACCTCTACTGACTCTTACAGGCAGCACTCCTAAAGCAGACTTGCCTTCCATAACAGAACAAATGCATTTTGAGTGATAGCAAATCTCTATGTAAATCTAATATAAAGATGTCTTTTTGTGGGCACAATGACACTATGAAGCTGATTTCTAACTCAGTAAGACTGCTACATCTGTGACAAAAGGGAGGGATAGGATGCTGATTTATGATATAACTAAAGATTTATGAGGGGTGACTTGGGTCTAGTTTTCCTAGATGGCATTGGAGCAATCTTTTGGTCCTAATCCAGAAAAGGGCATGATCACTGGTGGTATTTAAACAGAATAAAAGCTTATCTTTTCTCCTTACAAACACTAAAATCAACAGATATGTGTGTTTTTCTTTACCCTAACAAACCCAAGCACCTCACTTTTGCCTTTGTGCCTCTTGGGAACTGACTGGCTCAACATATTCCTCTCCAGCTGATGCTAAAGAGCAAAAAGCATATTCTTGGAAAATATAGGTGAATGTTTGAAGGAGGGATTTTCATAGAAGCAATAAACTATATTGCAAAATATTATCACAAAGTGTGGGAAAGGATGGTTCTCAAGAACATAGAGCAAAATCATTTGCAAATGAGCACCACTGCTGCAGTACTTCTGCTGTAGTGTACTGGTTAATTGGTGTCAAGGACTAAAGAGCTTTTAACAAACAGGTCTTTTCATATTATCAGGGACTATGAAAAATATGTAGTTATAACTAAACAGAAATGCATAATTTTCCCATACTAACACACCTCTGTGTTAAATGTACAGTCTAAAAAATGTGATCAGGCACATTTGATTGTTTCTCTGATTGGCTTATTAAAATGATCATGCTTCAATTACAATTATGTAATATGATTTCACTTATTTTCTTAAGAGCTGATGGCTGCATGCACCCATCATAGGACTGGTTACAACCCTTCCATTTGCCCCAGCTCAGGTGAGATCAGTGTACAGGGGACAATCCGGACAGCAAACATTTCTCTCAGATCCTTTGTCAGTGGAATACATTTAGGAGAGGGTGCATCTGAATCGCTCAGGACTCCTGAGGACAACAAAACAGTGATGCACTGAAGATGGTGCAAGAGAAGTTGTGCTACCTCTGCATCTGCCATTGGTGCCTTTTTATTTAGAGGCCCCCTAGTCAAGGACACCAGAGTCAGGTTTCAGTCATTTTGCTGATACATTGTTGCCAGCTGGGGTTAACACACAATAAGGAATAATTCAGAAACCTGGTGTAAATGTCCAGCCCTATTCTCATACGTGATACTCTTGGCAGCAGCAATTACTCTGCACTGTTGTTAGGATTCCCTGTAAGACAGACAAAGTGTCAATAAATTGTGTTTACAAACAGAAAGTTCACCATTTCTGGGTAATTTTTAAGGCACGTCATTCTAAACATGTTCTGTAAAAGGATGCAGAATTTTTCACCAAACTCTGAAAGAAGGTGATGTTTCCAAACACCCTGATACTGGTTGGCTGTGGTGGGACAATCAGTTACTCGAAGCAGAGGAACTGTCCCTTTCAGAGGAGGAGATTTAACTCTGATAATCTTGAGAAGATAAAAAGAAACCTCCCTTACAAGGTTGCACAAAGATTGTTATTGATAGGAGGTTTTACTTTTGTAAAACTGTCCTTGGCTTCACAAATATTTTGTACTCATTTAGATCACAATCCAAATAACTCTAGAGAGCTGTAAGAATATTTTCATTGCCTGAAGTTGATCTGGAGAATATCCCTGGAACTTCTCTCTTCCCCTATAGTACCACTGGGACCATTCAAATCCATTTGCCAGCCAGCTATTTCTTCTGTCTATTCAGGAGGTCAGACAGTCTGGACACTTGGATTTGATGGATAAAACTCTTTCAGTTAACATCCTTTTAGGTAGCAGTGAGCTGGGTAATGGGCTCATCATGCTAAACTGCGCCAATTTTTGTTCCTCTGTGTTTGGTGTAACAGTTACAAGTTCTGAGTGTTGTGGGAATGTTCCTTGGTGTAGTTTGCATACTGTGCTCCTGTTCTGAGCAGATGGACACAGTAGCAGGAACCAGGCAAAGCCAGGGTAATGTGGCTTAAAGCCAGCTGGGCAGTCTCATAATTTAGGAGATGCTTTGGCTGCTAAAGTCAGTCAGACCTCCTCTGGCTGGAGTGCTCTCCTTTTGGGAGCTTCCTGTGGCTTCCTGTTGGCTGTTCCATGAGGTTGGGATAGCTGAGGAAAAGCACTTGAGCACTCACTGCCACAACAAGTGCACTGAGCCAGCCAAACACTGTCTTTAGGGCTCCCAGGAGCCCAGCAAAGTATGTGCCCACCCAGTGCAGAGCATGTGTCTGCTCCTCCTTTTGCCTCTAGTTACTGTGAATGTGAGCCTTTTTTGTTTGTCTGTTTCTCTGGGTTTAGTGGGTTTTTTGTTTGGTTGGTTTTAGGATTTTTTTTTTTTTTTAGTTGGTAACATGTTTCCTTACCAAAAGGCATTCTGAGAAAAAAGATACTCCCTACACAGTATCTGTACCATAACTTATGACATTACACAATACTTCAGGTGGCTTTTTTAATCTTAATTTTCCCAATCTTTGCTTATAATACAGTCCCCTTTCTTATTTCAGGATTTGATCTTTGCAGTTCATTGTTTGTTTCTATGCACTAAATTTGCTAACAGCTTTTGAAGAAAATCCCATTTGAATCTATAGGTCCCTGCACGTCTCCACTGGTTTTCAATATAAAGTGGCATCTAATGCAAAATTAAAGTTTGTATCCTCCACTTTAAGACTTTAGAAACCACTAAGGAATGCTGTGTGCTTGTCATTTATTTATAGACTTACATGGAATCTGGACAGCTTTAAGATCAACCCATAAGGATCTGTATTTTTAGACTGGAATCTTAATTCCTTTGTAATCAGCAAATCATGTCTTAAGGAAATTTGCCATCAAAAATGAGTCTATCATTTATTTGAGAGAGTTGAGAGGGATACATTCATCTCAAAAACAACTGATATATCTCTAAAAAAGATCTCTCTGAAAAATCTAGGCTTGCACTTCTTAAAAAAACCCCACTGTTTTCCTGCGATCAAAACCCAAAAGGGAAATGCTTGAAGTAGCAACATCTATCTTTACAAAGTAGTAGAAGATGTAGATTTCACTTTCATATGTTAAAATGGTTATGTAACTGAAGATACACTAAATGTTTCAGAGTATTCTGAGCAGAGCACAATGTGGCTTCACATCCACATGACTGATGTTTCACCCATAACTGCCGAGAAGCCTGTGAATAATCCAGGATGCTGGAAATTTTCAGCAGCGTTCCTGCTCTGTTTGTTCCCGGGAGAGGTGCCACAAGTGCGGTGCCTGTGACCTACCTTGAGGAGGACGTGGGCTCGGTGATCTGCCTCTGCATGCGAGCGTGTCTGATCAGGTGCTCCTTCAGCGCGTTCTGGACCTCTGCTGGTATATCAGGTGAAGTGTGGCTGATTTTCAGCGCCGCTTCGAGTACCTTGGTCGTGGCTTTCCCATTTTCTTTGACTTCCTTTTTCTCGCTGTTCTCCAGAACCTCGGCGGGAGCGCTGGAGTTGCTCTGCGGGACATTGCTGGCGCTGGAGGTGAGAGGTTTGCTCCTCCAGCACGGCCAGCACAGCTTCCAAAAGACAAAAAGGGACACCACCAGCAGGGCGAGCCCACAGAAGCTGACCACGACTGCCAAGAGACTGACTGAGACATCTGCAGGGAGTTGGAAAACAAAAATCATCGTGACAGACAAACACGTAGAGAGAAACAAAAAATTAAAAATGACACAGGAAAGGAATAGAAGCATTTTTTATTATTATGTTTGTGTAAAGCTTTAAAGTCCTATTTAAGATTGTGAGTATTTTTCTTTTTCTTTTTTATATCTAAGCCTGTACCTTTAAGATGTTATTATTTTCTGATATCTGCTTCACAAACACCCCTTTTATTGTTCAGGCCAAGGGCCAGTTTATGTGCCACTCACCACATACTCAGACATCCTTCTGGGGAAATTTCCTTCTCAGGAAGTAAGGAAACAATCCCAAAAACTCCCAGCCATTGTTGGGTAAGGACTTTGAGATCAGTAGGTGAAAGAAATACAAAATATGAAATCCTTTGCTAAAGCAAAGTTATTATAATCAAACAACAAATGTCCTCACTGAGATTTAAAGCAAACATATGAGAATTCTGTTCCCAAATCTAGATTTTTAATTTTGAAAGCACCTATGTAGACAGATTTCTTCTTCTGGGTAATGTGCACATCCCTTTACTTACTGGCTTCAGGTGGAGGATTCAGCTCCTGAAAACATCAATAACTTTAACTTCAGTCAGAAGGGCTGATGTTGATGCTTAATTCCTTTAGAATGTATATTTAGAACATCAACAACACGTTGATGAAAAAGTTAAACCACAGTTAACATTTTCTATCAGTCCACATGCATGCACACACACAAATTTCTTCAAGATCTTGAAGAAAAGTCTTCTGACTCTGTGTGCCAAACTTCTGACTCTGTGTGCCAGCTGCTTCAGAAACATTTTAAAATCTCACATTTAGGCATAAATAGGTACAAGTCTGTCATAAAGAAGAGATTTCTGTGGTTAAATCGTCAGCTCTGGAGCAAGACTGTGTCAGACTAAGCACAGATGTATCAGTACCCAAAGTTCTGCTGTGAAAATGCAGCTGGCTTCAGAGAGCACACTGAAATGCCCCGAGCTGCACAGATATAATGCTGCACACTGACCTACTACTGCTGCCCTGTATTTGACTTTTGCTGCCAAAACTGCTTAGAATATCCAGTAGCCTGGCTAAAGATGGGAGAACAGATTTCATACCAATAAAATTCCATGGACACACCTGTATTTGAGGAGATTGTGGATCACCAGGACAGCCAGTTAAGTCCTAATTAGGAGTGTTATTCTATGTGACATGCTTCCATTTGATTTTCCCAGTATCCTGTAGCATTATAACTAAAAAATCCCATTTCTTTTCAAAAGAGCCTTTTGTATGTCTTAAAATTATTCACTAAACCCTGTTTAAATATCCCTCAAGGAAGAGCTGCTGCTCCTTGTTACAAATTTTGTCAGTTTAAGAGCTAATAATTTGTATCCATAATTCCAGGCTGCAGGCCACTAAACTGGACAAGTGCAAAGAGAGTTTGAGCATATTTTTATAGATTTTCACATGAGCAAAAAGGTATGGATTAGTTCCATGGAACAGTATGTACCTCACCAGACCTTGTGAGAATTGAAGACGGAAAGATGGAGCAGCATGATGAAGACAGAAAGCTGAAGATCAAAATTTGGGAATGTTTTCTTTATTAATATATAATATCCAGATTCATCTCTCAGTAGCAAGCACTGAACTTACAGACCACTCCTCATGAAAATTCATGAGAAAAGCAAAAATGTATAGAAAATGTTGTAGTCTGGAGATCATACCCTCCCAGTCAATTCCTAGCTGTGGATCAAGAATTAGAATAGGGAAATGATCATTCTTGGTGGGTGGTTTGGATGTAGCCCTTCTGTTTCAGCAAATGACAGATATTAACAGCAAAGAGAGAGGCTCTTGCATGACCTCAGTGCCAGGGAATGCTCTGTAGTGGGCTGATGGACAGAGGACAGAGGTCCATCAAAGCTGCTCTGTCAGTCCCCTCCTCAGATGGACAGGGGAGAAAATATAACAAAAAAGCTTGTGGGTCAAGATAAGGACAGGGAGAGACCACTCAGCAATTACTGTCATGGGCAAAACAGACTTAACTTGGGGAAATAAGTTTGTTACCAATCAAATAAAACCAGAAAACACTTTTCCCCACTCCTCCCTTCTTCTGGGGCTCAACTTCACTCCTTTCTCTACGTCCCTCCTCCAGCAGCACAGGGGGTGGGCAATGAGGCTGCATCAGTTCATCACACGCTGTCTGCTGCTCCATCCCCTTCAGGGTTCCTCACACTCTTCCCCTGCTGCTCTCCTCCCGTGTGTGGTCCCTCCACAGGAGACAGTCCTGCACAAGCTCCACCTTGGGTCCTTCTCACACCCTGCTCCAGGGTGTCCCTCCCGCCGGGAGCAGCCTTCGGAAGCAGAGCCACTACAGGGTCATGAATTTTGCCAGCAAACCTGCTCCAGTGAGGGATCCTCCCTTTCCACAGGCCCACAGACCCTGCCAGGAGCCTTCTACAGCCCAGGGTGGGCTCCTCACAAGGTCACAGACTTCTTTGGGAATTCACCTGCTTTGGGATTGGGATGCTCCATGGGCTGCAGCGGTGAAGACCTGCAGAGGGAGGCAACTCACTCTCACACCTGGAGCTGCTTTTCCCCTCCTTCTTCTCAGACCTTGGTATCTGCAGAGCTGTTCCTCAGGAATTCTGACTCCCCTCTTCCAGCTGCTGATGCACAGTGGATTTTTTTCTTTCTTCTTGAAAATGTTTTCCTGCAACCCTTGTGTCCGGGGGGGCTCGGCCTGGGCCATCCTAGAGCCAGCTGGCCTGGGCTCTGCTGGCCATGGGGGAAGCTTCCAGCAGCTGCTCACAGAAACCCTTCCTGCTACCAAAACCTGGCCAGACAAACCCAATGCACAGCCAAAAATGAATTTACTATATTCATACAGAGGTAGGCCTCGCTGAAGAACCCTCTTTGAGAGATTGAGCCAGATGAACCATCAGGCAAGTTGAATGGCAAAACCATCAGGCAAAATGAACCATCTGGCCAAATTTTCATCTGTTCTCAAAGTGTGACAAAAAGTAGAACTCTTGAAAGTGTTGATGGTCTGCCAGAAATAAATAAAAATTAAGAAAAAAAAAAAAGGATAGAAAAAATAAATTCAATTTGGGGTGATTTGCAATATTTCCAGCTCAGTTTAGGGACGGTTGGCATAATTAGGTCATATTTTGAGAGGAAGACTTTTAGAACTGAAAATTGTAGGGTTTTTTTTTCCATTTGAAAAATGTTGAAGGAGGATGTTTTAACAACTTTGAAACTGCTGGAAACATTTCAAAACCAGAAATATGAAAATTGATCCCTTCCAGCAGAGCTTCAATTTGATGAATAGATACTATCAGCTGAAAAACATTACATCAAAGCATTTCTAGCCAATTCTAATTTAAGTTTTTCACTGCAAGACATTTTTCAAGCCTTCAAATAACTTGTTGTCTCCTTTCAACACCTACTCCGTACTTCAACTTTCTCTAAGCTGTTTTTCTCTATTTCCATTAAACTCTTCAAAGTTGAAAAAGCTCCTGAAATCTCTACAGAAAATATATTTTTTTATATCCATAAAATAATCCCGTGAAACATCTAAAGTTTCACAAGCAGAGATAAAGAACTAATTCTATAAACAGTTGTAGTCTCAATTTTTGCTATTTTATTAATGAATTAAACAACCTCTCACACTGAATTTCATAGCGCAACAATTACAGGAAATATTTAAATTGCCAGAAAATTGACCAAACAGTAGTTCACCATTAAAAACTATTTAATTACAATTTATTAATTACAAACCCTTTGTGTGTTAGGCTGGATATGTCTCATATTTTTATAGGAAGTTTGGTTGAAGAATGTAAAACATTAAGAGAAAGTTCCACAGACTTGGGGCTTCTTTACAGCCCTTCCAAAGAATCCTGGTTGGGAAGAAAGATGGGTACTGAAGAATGGATTTGTCATCAGACCAGGTCTGCATTTCACATACATAAGTATTTTTTAAAGATATAGAACTGGTGACAAAATCAAAGACTGCTTAATTTTGTAAGGACAGAAGGAGATACAGACACTGCTGGGACAGCATTAATTGTCAACATTGTGAATAAAGTTCTCACTGGTCTGTGGTCCAAAAGAAAACAAAAACCATCTTGAATAACTCTTTCTGAACTGGTAATTGCAGCTTGTCTGCAATGATCTAGATTTGTACATAATCAGACATCCCTCTGAAAATTCAAAAATAATACAGAATTATGCATTTCCCATTCTTGTTCTTATGTTTGGTATACTCAGGAAAGTCAAGAAGACTTTTTTCTTCTCACACCTCTTTCTCGTCAGTGGGAGATCTTCCAGTGATGTCATTTCACTCCTAAATGTCATATTTTTAGTCTTGATAAAGTTTAATAACTGAAAGCATCCTGTTTCCTCATGGTTTTCTATTTAATACAACTCTTTCAAGATACAGAATTTTGGACAATTTTACATTTCTCATTTAAGAAAGGCATGTCTATTGAGAACCCTCAAAAATTCTCCGCAATTTTATAATACCCTCTGATACATTTCTACCATAAAAGTCTCCTTGATAGCCAGTCTTTCATACCAGGCAAGTACTTCAGAAATATCCCCATGTGCTGCTGGTTTTTTGTTTTGTTTTTTTTTTTTTTTCTGGATGCTAAGTGATGTATTGAGCATTGGGTTTGGTACTACAGATTCCAAATTTTTTTGTTTGGTACTCGCCTCAGAAAAGTTCTGCCCATGGATCTGTTTGCAAACATGCACTTTGGCAGAGTTCCATTTCAAAACCTAATTAAGATCACTTACATTTTTAGGCAACATCTGCCTCATGAGGCTGAATTTGGAAAAACAAACTCCACAAATCCATGATCTTGAGTGGAGACAGAAACACCACACAGTGCTCTCATGTAGATGCCCAAATGTATGAGGGTCAGGAACATCTGATGTGGACCATACTAAAGAGAATGAATTCTTCCCAAAAAAGGAGCAGGGGTGAAAGGAAGACTTGTGGAAAATCAGGGTTCTAGTCTCTTCTGGCCCATTTCTTTGTCTATATCTGATCTTGGTTCTCTTTACTATTTAAAATGCAATGTCTGTAACCTGTGTTCAAAGATATTTTTCTTTAACTTTGAATTTGTTCTCTTGCTCAACAAGACATAAGGAACTTCCCCCTTTCGGGAATAAAGGAACTCTTGTGTGTGAAATACCAGGATTCAGATCAATCAGATAAATTATTGTCTCTGATTTTTTGGGATTTGAAAGGAAGCAGGGCCCTGGTAAATCATAGAAGGTCTGGGCCAATAAGTTTCCCCCATCCCTACCTAGATGAACTAGTTGGTCCAATCCATCATATCTGTTGTTCAGTTTTCCTTGGGGAAATTTTAAGCACATAAAAACTTGCTGGTATTAATTTTTATTCTATATCAGCAGACCTTCCACAATTACCTCTGTCTCATCTAAATCCCTTCAGATGGGGACATGACACTCTAGCATGCCTCAGAAAGTGGCAGGTGCAGAGTCTTGTATTTGCTCTCTCAGTCTGAACTTGTCAAAACACCTGACTTAGATATCAAATGGCAAAAAACCACTTTCACATAAAAGAGTAGGTGTGACCTCCTCTCCTGTTCTTGTGGAGAAGCATCCTTAAAAGATTTCCCTCAAACTTGTATTCTGGTCTTATTGTGAATATGTTCCCTCCCTGTTAGTTCATTCCTGTGTCTGAATTTGTTCCACACAGCCACCACCATCTTCTGGCTGGTAGATCACTTAATGCCAGCAGAATTCTGTAGTAGCTTTTTTCCTGACAGGAGGGGAACCAAATGAACTGAGGGATCACTATGATTTACTGCACGATCACAGCACACAGAATTATTAATCTCTTGTCAAAATCAGTTTATCTAAGCTATATTAGAGATGATGGTTCTCTCTTTTACCTAGCTGGGTCTGTACGTTATTGGTCTTCACTCTCAAGAGTTTTTCTGGTCTACATGCTTTTCTGCTTGTTGACTCTCAATTAATCTCATCCGGAGGGATGCTCTGCTAGACCCACACTTGCCTCTTTAGCTTTCCATTAAATGAAAAACAAACAAACAAAAACAACCCCAGCCTTAGGCTTGGTTCTGTGCAGTTCTCACCCTTTTGAGGATCTCTTTGTGTCTACCAGAAGCCCTCATTATCCTCTTTCAGATGAGACAAGTAAATTAGAGCAGGTCATAAGCTCACTGGACTGCTGTTCACCGCAAACATAGAAGGAGGTTCATGCAGCTCAAGCGTCATCTTTGAATTGTCATGGTTATGTTTATTCTTACCCAGTATTATATAACAAACATCTCACACATATGACAGGAGCCAGGAAGACACTATGTCTCTTCATCATCTTTGCAGATTTGTCCTCCAGATGGTATAAACCTTTCTGTATTTTTCACCTGTATTTCTTTACAAAATGTGTATAGAGGAAGATTCTTCTGTAAACCTCTTGTTTTTACTGTGTATGGCTGCTGTCTGCATTGTTGTGACTGCCTTCACATTTGCTGTAAATAAATCTGGTCTCAGTGGCACTTTTACCCCCCCCTCCCCTGCCCTTTACTCTGCTGAATAAGTTCCATTTCAGGTTTTCACAGCTTGTTAACACTGATTTTGTAAGTTATGTTTTTCAGTAACCCTACACTTTTTTCCCCCAATCCTTATTTCTCTGATAGTAACATTGATCTAACCAGGTGATGGACTGTACGGTAAATAATTTGGCTGGTCTGTTAACTGTTAAAAAGTTCATTATTTGCTTTTCTCACATTCCCCTGCAGCAGAGACACTGTTTCATTTCTCTGTAACAGAATGCTCACTTGTTTCACACAACAGTTACTTTATCACAAAGAAAAATGCTCCTTTCTTGTATGGCAGTCCTACACTGATCACAGAACCTTCACGTTTGTCCAAGCCGTTTCTCGCCGCCTTCTGCTTACTTTGGCACAGTTAAGAAGAATTTACAAGCACTCTGTAGGGTAAATCTGTTATTCCCCCTCCCCTAAATACATCCAGGCAATGCAAGCATAGCCACAGCTCACAGTGTGAGTGCACTGTGTGCGTGAACACAGCGTGTTCAAAGGAGCCAGGGCTAAATGCAAACCACCAGCTGCCATCCAGCAGGTGGAGAAGCTTCTGGAGAGCTGTCAGAGAAGCTTCTGACAACCAAGAGGAGGCTCATGCCAGCTACAACAGGAGGACACAAGACGTTGCTTCTGGGGGAAGAGTGAGTCTCTATTACAGCTGGCCATTTGCAGGATGCTCCAGTGCTTTCTTACTCCCTCTGTACTTTTATAGCAAACTCTCAGGCAGAGGTAGGGTTAAAAACTTGGTAGGCTAGGCTGTTATGTTATCTGGATAACTGTCAGTAGAATATTTACATGAATAACAAATGATCCCCTAGAAGCTGATGCTCTTTGCATGGTCATCTTTCAAAAATCAATTGTTTGACAAGCAAAGGAGCAAGAGTGAGCATCACTCTCCAGATATTCACTACCCACTCTAGTGGGCTAAAATATGCCCTCAGTATTTATAACAGAGATGGTTTTGTTTTCCAGCTCTGTAATAAACATTGGTCACCCTTGGGAAATGATAATGAGAGAGTAAAGTTTTGCATGACCAGCAGGCCTAAAAAAAGGCAAAGAGCACAAAGTACCCACCATTTGCAGAGGACATAAAATGAATTTTAAACATGTGTCCCTAGAGCAGAATGTCCAAACTCCTCTCATTATGCTGTATGCAATTGGCTTAATCTTCAGAAATGCTCACAACTGGGACCTTTGATGTGCTTGGTTCCATTGAAAATGAGGAGGGATGCTCAGCTGGAAAAAATTAATTAGAGTCCTTTATTAATGAGATAATCTGAGCCAAGATAGTATTATAACCACACTGCATATATGAGTTTGGGACAGTTACAGAAAATTAATAATTTACCAAGCTTAGAGAGAAATTTTATTATGTGAAATCCTGCACATCCAGCTTCCATTTATTTTCCACCTTAATTCTTATAATTGACATCTTAATTAGTTTGCCCAGCTATATTGGAGGTGTAAAATAAAAACAAAACAGCTGCATATCTAATTGAGCATTTTCCCAAAAATGCTATAACTTTCAGAAGAAAGCTCACAGTCATCTAATCATACAAAGGTACCATAAACTTAAACAGCTTCCTCATCTTTTCACTTAAACATTTCCCTGAGATGAGTGAATTAATAGTTCTTGTAATTACTGGGGCAGAAAATACAACAACAGATGTCTACATTCACTTGTCCAAAGCTCTAGTAATTTACAAATTTTCTGTCTCATGAAGATTATTTGCCATGAGTTCTGTGGATTGATTGTTCATTACAGTAAAAATTATTACCCCTTCATGACCCAAGTTGTGAGCAGTAATTGAGGGTCCTAAGGTGTTGGTGCTCACACTGAGAGGAAAAAAACTGTTGAATAATCAGTCATTTCTTGGATGTAATCTTGTCTGTTCCCTTATTGTCAGGAAACCTGAATATCTCCCCTTTCTGCTTTGTTGCTTCATTTTGTTATACTCTGCCTTCCCAGGGCCATACTCACCTTTTTTTTTCTTCTGACTGGGTCTCCAGCTTCCTCTTCTTGGTTTGTTTGTGTTATCTTTTTTATGCTTCTTTCTCCCATCTAGGCATATACACTATCAAAAAAATCACTGCCCAGCATCTCTGCTTCCCTCTGGAATTTCTTGGGTCATGGGGTCAGTATTGCCTCACATTTTGCTTTGAGCCTGTAATTGGGTGATGCAGTTTCTGCCTCAAGTAGCTGATTCCTCTGAGAAGCTTGGCTGCTTTTCATGGTCTAGCTGAACAGAAAGCTATCACCATACTCACTAACATAACCAATCAATGCAGTTCTGGTTGCATTTCACAGAGTTTTCAACTTCCAGAACATGTTTTCATCCTTGTGTTAAATAGAAATGGTCTGCTTTCCTTTTTACCATCTACTCTTTTACTTTCTGAAAGATCCTTTCCAAATATGTCTCCTGATGGTTTACAAAATAACAGAATATTCTGAGTTGGAAGGGACCCACGAGGATCACCTAGTCCAACTCCTGGCTCTGCACAGCACCATCCCCAAGAATCACACCATGTGCCTGGAAGCATTGTCCAAATGTTTCTTGAGCTCTGTCAGGCTTCATACTGTCCAGATGTCTTTCCTTTGGTGACATCTCTTTAGTGATTTTAGCCCATTTTACCTTTGTGACACTTTTAGGTATCTTTTTGAGATGAGGAAAACAAGGAACTTAACATTTCCACCTTTAATGCAGAGGATCTATGGTTGTTCAATGGTCTGGACAATATTAGCTTTATCCATAGAGGTGACAAGAAGCTCTAAATGCATTTGAAGAGAAGAGATATGGCATGGCTCAACTTTCAATGACACCACTTCTCTCAGCTTAAACTGAGAAAATTTAGAGTATTTCTGCTCATGACATTGATGCAAGTTATATTTATATCTTGTCTACCCAAGTGTTTACGTGTTAAAATATTGTCAATTATCAACAATGACTGTGTATCTGTTCCTCCTCTGGAGACAAATTATGTTCATTAGCAATGTTGTTGATGAGATAATGCTCAATATACTGAGCATCTCAATAAAGTTGACACCCATCATCTAATATCGGTTTCCTTTTAAGGGGGAAAAAGTGAGATTCAGGAATTCAGCTGAGTTATGGTACCCAGTGGTTCCAGTTCCTGGTCTGTTAACTATTTTTTCCCTAATCCAACAATTGTAAGGTAGTTAGGGTTTACAAATGGAAACCCAAGAAGATCATTGACTTTCAAGAAATGTTTAAAAAGAAGCTCCTCTTTTTATACATAATGCAATATCGATCCAAGTGTTGAAGATTCACATTCTCTAAACAGCAGATCTTGGTTTACCTCTTGGAATGTTTTGTGTCCCTCATATCTCACCTGTTTATACACCAACTTTGCAGAGCCAAATTTTCAAGGCTCCATAGGGTAATGCTATTTTCATTCAACCTTCTACCATTCAGACCATGAAGATTAACACAGAGCATGATCAGAATATTCATGATCTGTGCTGGGGGAAAGGCTGCAGCCCCCTCACCCCTCCTTGCCTTGCTGCCCTGCCGGGTGGCTGGGATGGGCTGGGCTGAGTAGGGCAGGGTCAGAAAACAGTGATTTTGATTTGAGATACTTCAAATAACCCGAGATTTGTGTTAAAATCTGTGGGTATTCAAAGAAAAGAAAACAACAACAAAAAGCCCATCAGCTGCTGCGGCAGCGACAGTGCAGCTGGGGCACACGCTGAGAACCTGCTGCTTTACATGACCCAGTGTTAATTTATTTAATTTGCACTGTAACACTTGGCATTTGCTGCCCATAATGCAAGCTGTTCATTTGCATTTGTGGACAGACAGCAGAGGTTCTCAATCCCGTCTAGCAGAAATGAAGCACAGAACTTCGAGCGATTTTCAAGCCTAAAAATAAGTGCCAAGGAAAACAAAGTGTCCAGAGAGCACCACACGAGATAATGTAAAAGTGCAGAGTCGGTTCCAAAAGGTGCAGAAAATCCAGATATCAGGGACCAAAGACATCACTAATAGGACTCAAAATCTTAGTTTCAGTATGACAATTTTTCTGAATTTGGATTGTTTAAATTAACCCGGATTTTCTCTATCCACCCTACCCCAATTTTCCTGGGCAAGTGTTCTGGGCCGGAGCGAAGTTCTGCCCTGACTCCGCAGGTTCCCACTGCCTGTCAGACGGCTCTCCTGCCTCTCCCAGCGATGAGCGGAGAGGATGCAAAATGCTCAAACCCCGCTAGAAAGGGGAGACAGCGAGGCGGGACCGCCGAGCCGCGCCCCGAGCCCCGGCTGCGCCCCGAGCCGTGCCGAGCCGAGCCCGCACTGCCCGCACTCCCCGCTGCCCAACCTGTTGCCCGCGTCCCCAGCATCACACGCCAAACGCGAGGGACGGCCGGGGACAAGAGAGGGCGAGCGGGTGCAGCCCATGCGTGGCTCGCCCGGCGCACGGAGCCGCTGCCCGCCCGTGCCCAGAGCATGGAGCGCAGCCTCTGTCCCGCTGCCCGCCCGCACGGCCCCGCACGCACATGCATCGAGCTTTCCATACAGACAAACTCCCGTCGTGGGGAAAACCTTGCCGAAGCGGAGCTGCGGGTGGCAAACGAGCGAGCTGCGGGGGTACGGGGCCGTCTCCGGAGGCGATTTTTGTCCCCTGGGTAGCTGTCCGTGCTCCCCGGCCCCACGCCCGCACCCTCGCCCGCTGCCCCGCGTTTGCCCCGCAGCGCTGCTCCCCGCTCCGGCGGTCCCGGCGCTCCGCTCAGCGCTCCTCGGCAGCCTCGGCGGGCTGCGAGAGGGAGCGGATTTTAAAGCGGGCTGCGAGCCTGCCCCCCCTCCGCCCCCTCCGCACGCAGGGAAAGCAAAGGAAAAAGTTGCGCTCTCCGGCCGCCCACGCCTCGCTGTCCTCCCCGCGGCGGCGGCAGGACGAGCCCGGCGGCGGCGGGGCCGGTGTCGGTACCTGTGCCGCCGATGCCCTGCCGGGCGCTCTCCAGGGGGAAGATGCCTGCGCACTTCTCCCGCTCCACCTGCCCGCCCAGGCACAGCTCCGAGATGATCTGCAGCGCCTTGTGGCAGAGGCTGCCCACGCCGTCCTCCGCCGGGAAACTCATCTTGGCGCGGCCGCCGCTAGGCCATGGCCGGCGCGGGACGGCTCCGCGCCCGGCCGCGCTGCGTCCCGCGGGGAGCGGAGCGGGGCGGAGCTGCGGCGGCGGCGGGAGCGGCGCGAGTGAACCCAAGAAGTACTGAAGGAGCGGGGGGAGGCAAAATAAAAAAAAAGAAAAAAAAAAAAAAAAAAAAAAAAAAAGGAAAAAAAAAGGGGGGGGGAGGGGAAAAAAAAAGAGGGGGAAAAAAATAAACATCCACTTAGCAACGCCTTTTGTGTGGCTCCGTGCTCCGGCAGGCGGCTCGGCCAATGGCAGCCCGGCGCGGGGGGCGGGGGGCCCTCGCATCCCCCGGGAAACTTTTCCCTCCCCCGCCCCGCGGCCCCGCTCGGGCGGTGCTGCGCGGGGGCGGCGGGCGGAGCGCTGTCCCCTCCCGGCAGCAGCAGCACCCCGGCCCGGGGGCAGCGGGGGCAGCGGGGCGCTCCGGTGCCGCTCCCCGGCCGCTCACCGCGCCGCCAGCACCGGGCGCAGCTGGCTGCCACCGCTCCGCTCGCTCCTCGCTCGGCGTTTATTCCGAGCTGACCTCGGCGGGGGGATCTTCAGAGCTAGCGAGCCGCGTCCGATAACTTCATTGACCGAAGCACCGTCTCCGCTGCGCTTCTCCGCAGCGGGGGGAGCGGGACGCTCGACTTTGTCTATTTCTTTAACTTCTTAAAGAGTTAAAGGAACCTTACGGTTGCCTGGTCTGTTTCCTCAACAAATTCTGTGAAGTTGGGTTATTTTATGGATAAAAAAGTTGGAGGTACAGCGTGTGTTTGAATATACTTCTAAAAACCGGTGCAGCAGATACCGCTAGTAGTTGTTTCAGTTGTTGGCTGTGGAGCTGAACGAGACTTCACCTGTTAATTTGTTCATCTACTTAGTGAAAGTCTGACACAATTTTATGTTTGTGAGGGAAAATTCCTCTAGTTCGATGGCATACATATGTCTTGGAATGCTTAATTCTAGCTAGGCATAACTGGAAGGACTTCTGTTAGCAGTTTACATAGCAGAGCTGCCTGTAGTCTGCTGCTTGGGTGCCTTGGTTTCATGGGCACCAGAAGTTAACTTCTGTGCTGCTGTGCTTTCTTTCCCTCTGGATTTAGAAGTTTTTAAACTGTTACCTATAAATTAATCTCTCTAGCAAACTGTCAAGTTTAATAGTTGAAAACTTTATAACCATCCTTCAATAGCTGAATTACAGAATAATAAAATGAATTATTATTCCAGTTTTAATTCTGAAATTCCATACTTTATATAGCATAGATGCTTGTTAAAAACTCAAGAAGATACTTCTAAACCCCAGCCTTTTGGTGTTTTGAAGGATCATGCATTTACATGGATGAATTCATACACATACAATTTTCTAAATCTTAGGACTGGGTTGTACACAAGCTGTAATATCAACCCAAAATCTGTTCCACAGAGCTGTTTTTCACAGATATAACACATATGTCAGAAATACCAGATGCTGCTAAAGAAATTGTTCTCCATTCAACACCTTTCCTGAGACTAGCATTGTCAAAACCTTGTGTTAATGCTGCAAAATGTTCTGTCAAATCTTAGAATGTTTAGACTGTAACTAGTCAGGGCACAGAACTGTGGAGGTCTATTGAATACTCCTTTCACCCTCACAGGGACCTAAATCGGTATAATTATTAAAATAGTCTTGCTAGCAATAAAAAAAGTGTGTAGATATTTTCATTGCAGTGAAGACAACTGCTGCCTACTTTCAAACTTCAAAATATGAACATATTTACTGTCTGTGTGACATTTACAGTCCTGTTCCCAAAATTCTGTCATGCATCACCAACTAATAATTAAGCAGTCTGTTTATCTTTGAGACATACCCAGAACTCTAGCAAAAGCTAACAGGACACATAGAAAAGGTCTTAATCAGAAATTGGTTTTAATGAGAGCAAGGGCTGCAATTAAAGGCTGAGACCTAAGCCCCTCCACTTCTGCTCTTTTCCACAGACTGTGCCCATGGATGTATCACACTGTCCATGAATGAAATTTTCTTTCTCTGAAGTGAATGGCAGCTTTGCCACTGACTATAGTAAAGTTTCACACATAGACCAGTTTGCTATCCTGCTTGTTTATTTATGTAGTGAGACTTTGGTGTATTTTTATATCACTTGTCTTTGCAGACAAGAACTTAATTCCAGTGAAAATCACACCACCTTGGTGTTATTGGTGTTACTGGTGTTATTGATATTATTGATGTTATTGATGTTATTGATACTATTTGTGTTATTGATATATACATAGATGCAGAAAATCACAAATGGGTATATTCTACAGTAAATTTAAAAAAAAACAAAAACAAAAACAAAAACAAAAACAAAAACAAAACAAAACAAAACAACAACAAAAAAAAAAAAAAAAAAAAAACAACAAAACACAAAAAACCCCAAAAAACACCAAAAAAAAACCACAAAAAAAAAACCCCACCAAAAAAACACCCCTGCTTTTGAAGATTTTGAGGTAGGTATCTGGAAGTGGATACTCAAGTCATCTCTCTTAGACGTCCTAAATATTAAAAAAAAAAGCTTTTAGGTATAAAGCAAACACCAGCCACACTAACTAGTATTACTGTACCTTTATCAGAGGCATCTAAAGTATCTAAATCCTGTTCTTCAGTAAGTAGCATAGAATATAAACTTAAAATAATCAATAAAATAGTTTTTCTCAGTCTAGGAACTACGAGATTAGTTTCACTAGGAGATTAATGATTCTTCTCGTGAGATGTGCTGACTAATCTATCCTAAACCAGTTCCAGGAACAACTTTTATTGTTGGAGTCAAGTTATTGATGAAGAAGATGCTTTATTTTCTATTGAGGATTTTAGTCTTAAATGTAAATTCAGATTACCAATCACAACATTTTTCCTCAATATGTTCTTTGAGTAAAAAACTACTTTTTCTGCGTGTGGAAGGACATAACAGCTTGCTTTTGAGCTACAACTCCCACTGCTTTGATTTTCAATAGCCTGGCAATTTTTAAATTAATATGCAGCTGCATCATGTGCCTTGGTATGCACAAAGACCATTAATTTTCCCTCTGGGAGTGTTCTTAGATGGTGTTTTAGGACACAGTAACCTCTTGCTTTATGGGTTCCAGTTGGTGGAAGGAACCAGACCAGACCAACTCTTGCTGTTCTGACTGCTGGTCATTACCAGGTTCATACTGGCTTGACAGCTTCCTGCTGACTAAGGCAGAAAATTTCTCTTTTTTCAAATTAATACTCACATCTTTATGCTGTCCATGAAGTATCCAACCAGAGGTAAGGGTACTATTCCCTGGACAGGAAAAAATGCTCGGTTTTGTAAGAAATGTCCTTTAATGAGGACTGTGTTGAGGGTTTTGAAGTTTGAAGGGAATATAGATAGCCTATATATAAAGGCAGACAAAAGTTTTGGCCTTGGTCTCGTGATTTAGAATCCAAAAAGGATGAAAAAAAAAAAGAAAAAAAAAAAAGAAAAAAAAAAGAAAGAAAGCATTGAGGCTAGAGAAAAGAGAAATTTTAACATTCAGCTTTTAAGAAGCTGTAAGTAGAAAAGACGGAAACCATAGGTTACAATCACAGTTTGCCTTTGCAACACTTACAAATACTTTTTTTTTCCCTGATAACATCTCTGTAAATTCCTTGCAAACAGCAAAATAAACCCTGAAACATTAAAGATTGCTTTACTCTATCTACATATTTTTAACCCTCTACTTTTGAGTATGAAGTGAAGAAAAAAAAAAAAAAAGCATACAGCAGTCCAGGAGTCAGCCAAAGCTGAATCTTCCTAACTTGAGAGTTGGAAAGAAAGGTTGCCATGAGCACATATGAACAGACACTCTACCTTGGTTTAAGCAGTAATATATATATATAAAAAATCTAATTTTTAATATATATTTTTACCATTCTTATCATTTTTTTTGTTCATGCTTCCACACTTTCATATCTGGTACTACAGAGTGTTCCTCTGGGTTGCTTTTTCCAGCTTCTAATTCACTGTGAATAAAACTCATAATCATAAAGAAAGCTCCCCATATTTTGTCCAAACAGATGCTTCTTCAATTTTCAGAAATGCTGAGCAACCGTTACTTTATTTTTTTCCACTTGATTTGGTGCAATTGGTACTTTAGACTACAAATCTGAGCAAAGGCATTCCTTCAGGACCTGCACAAACAGATGAAGCCACTTCTGAGAGCCAGCAGCTAACCACGTTGGCAGTTTTGTGAAAACATTTTTTAAAAGATGTATGGCATGGAATAATTTATGAAGATTTAAGATAAATCCTGCAGAATAATTGGTTAGGGACAGAGGACAAAGTGATTAACTGCTCTATTTTATTTCAAATTGTGCTTGGTAAGTGATACATTGAAAAATTTTTGGTGTCCTGGAGCCCTACATCCACTGTGAGTCGTTTGTTTTTTAGCTACTAGCAGGTAATTACATAAAATCCATTTTTTCACTGCAAAATCCTGAGCACAGGCTCTTTGAGCAGGAGGAATGGCAGAGCAATCAACTGGGAAGCCAGTAGATCCCTAGAGCTCATCCTGGCAATGGGGAGAATAGATATAGCTTGTCAAAACTTAGTGTGTCCAGTGGACAGACTGTTGGAAGAGTAAGAAGGGCAGATTAATGAGAGTTTCTTCCTCTGGTAGTTTTCTTTTTTTCTTTTTTCTTTTTTTTTTTTTTTTCCATTACTAGATGAAGTATTTTTGAGTTCAATCAACCTTTTATATCTACCATTTCTCAGCTGAAGGGTTTTCTTGTCTCCTGTCTGTGTCTGTATCCACACAGTCTCTCATTTTTATCATTTTCACCTAATTTTTGAAGCAGAAGAAAAGCAAGGTCACAGAGAAGCAAGGTGTTTGAGCATGTACGTGTTACATGAAGCCTTAAAAGGATATTCTATTGAATCCTAGCATATTAGCAATCTCTGTTGCCATTTTTCTTCCTATTACCTTCCCTTCTTTCTCTTACTTGCACTTACTGAGGAATGAGGTTGTGACTGGCATTAACAAGCTTTCTTCTGCTTCAGGACAAGATATCATACTGAAATAATTTCATGATTCACAAAGTTGGTTGGTTTGCAGAACCCATAGAATAATGGAAAAAAAGATTTTTCTTGTCTCAGTATACTTTTCAAAGTTTTTCCTGAAAACAATCTTTCTTAAAATACTCTCTGGTAATACAAGCCAACCCTAAGCTTTGGTGAGATAAGGTATTTTTTCTACTAGAATTGTTCAATGCAGCCAGGTTTTGCTGATTAATTTGGGCTATTCCTCTGCACCTAATGAATTTCTGTCTCTGTGTGCCTCCTAGTGAGATGGCTGTGAGCATGCTCCTTAATGATTTTCAAGCTCTATTATCAACCTAAACACAGACACAAGGAGTTCGTTTGGTGAATATAATTTTTGTTCTGGTTTTGTTCCTCTGTACTTGATTTCCATGGTAGAGTGCTTCCTATAATAGCTCCAAATTACTTCTTCTAAAAAAATATTTAATTAAAAATCCTGATAAATTCAGGATATTGTGGCCCATTTGGTTGTATCCTGCTCTCACAGCAACACTATTTAGTGAATGTATGATTTGGTCCTAATGGAACAGCACAAAACTCACTGAAATCATTTGTGGTAGTGCAGATACAGCAAAAACATTTGCTTTGAAGAGCAACAGTTCTGCTGCAATACATTTAATTCATATCCTAAGATAATTAGAGTAAAATAGATCAACTATTATGAAATTACCTACACTATCAATAGCCACTGTAGAGTTGCACATGTAGATAATAAAAACATTACATCTATATAAATCATTAAGTTCCACATAAAAGAAACAAATAAGTACTACTCAGCATTGTCAAAAGAGTAAAGCTCCATGCTTTTGGAAGATAGCAGCTATGCTCGACATTCATTCATGATAAATGACCCTCATTTCAGCATTTGTTGAGCACAGGAGACCTTTATCCTGTGACATTGTTCTATTCCACTGTCATTATTTCTTAATTAGCTCTGTCATCACTAGTTTGGAGCTTGGTATATGTTACTGGCCAAATTCAGCTTTGACTTAAGTGAGTACAGTGTCATTTACTCACAACAGAACTTATATTCATTTGAATCAAGACTGTGCTTAATTCTCAGCTTTTAACCAGTGGCTCATGGTTCAGTTTCTGTGTTCAAAGCAGGTGCTGGAAAACAAACACAGAAAACTAACTTTTAGAATGAGGAGATGTCACTCACACATCTGTGGATGGGTGTCACCCTGCTCCCTTCCTCCTGTCCTTGTCACCTGCCCCACGTTCTGCGGGGGACTGGCAGGGCTGCCCAGGGGTGTCTCTGCTGCTTGCACAGCAGGATGTGCTCTTGGAGGGTCTGACAGTGGCAGCAAGAACTCAGTACTCCTTGGCCACCCTCAACCAGAGCAGTCCTCTTGGGCAAGTGAGAACTAATCAGATTCTCCCTGCTGGGCATTTTGAACTTATAGCTCCCGCTGCATAACATTTTGGCTAGGTCATGGAACCTTAGCAATGTGCCCAGTCATAAAGTGATATCTCATGTTCTGGTTCTCAGAGAGCCAGTTGCCCACCTGGATCATGGTAAATACATTCTGTTAGGTTTAAATTCATGTCTTCCATTCTCTAATAATTTGTAATTTAATTTTTTTTTTCAGTGAGAGAAAGCAACTAATCCCTGGTAATCCTAATTAACACAACTTCAATTTTGCATAGTCATTCAATTCAGGGATTTCTTCCTAGCCCTGAATTGCTGCTCTCAATTTTATTTTTCACATTCAGGGGAATAAGTCAGACACAATACCCAGAGACAATGTATTAGCAGCATGCAGAGAAATGTTTATGGGGTCTTCCATCAGCAGAGTGTGGTTTCTACTGGCTGGAGTCTTTGGAAGAGGTGGGGGCTGGCAGTGTGCAAAGCTTCCCAGAAGGGATGGGAAGGAGCACACAGGGCCATAGCATCAGGTTTTTTTCCAGCACAGGCTGATAAAATGGGCAAGTCTGCCACACTGGCAAAAGTGTGCTGCAAATTTTTGCCCTCAGCCTTGAGGAAGTGAGATTTCCTGGTGGAGACCCACAACTGTGGCTTAGCAAATGACCCAAACAAATGGTAGAAATGCTGATGCCTTCTACCCCACCTCAAAGTCTGGTTGCCCATCTTGAGTTAGCAATCATATCACAAAGTACAATATTTACACATTTCTTGAACTGGTGTGTGAACACTGGGGAGACTGACAGCAGCAGAACCTGCCTAAAGGTCACAGCAATTAATAACTATGAAGGCTGTATTAGGACTATTTTATTTAAAACACACTTTTTTTTTTTTTTTTAATGTTTATAGAAAGAAAATATTTCTCAGCTTGTTTGAATATGCTGTCAGATTGCCCCACCATATTGATAAGAGTCCTGGGATGCATATGAGGGTTTTGGAAAGGATAAAGATATAGGGAAGTATACCCAGAGGAACAACCCAAACATGTAAAAATCACCTCTCAAATGTAGCTGAATCATGAATGTTTTCATCAAGATTTCATATCATGGGTCTCTAACTTGTCATACATTTATGGTGTATATATATGAACAGTATTTAAATAAATAAATTCTGGTGAGGCACAAAGTGAAAGGGGTGGAAGCTGTCTCAATCACTCTTGGGAGGATATCTGAGTCTCTAAAACATGTGATTCACTAACTTTCATGGGAACCTTCTCCTCCTATCTCATCTCTGTGTTCTTACAGGGAGGTGTTGTAGTATTTTTTAAGTCCAGAAATAACTACCTGAGAAGGAACATTTTAGCACTGTAGAGGATGCTCTACCATTTAAAAAGAAAATCTATACCAGCAAAATGGCACTGCTACATTTATTTTTCAAAATTAGTTCTCACAAGTACTTTTTCTATTAAAAGTGTTTTTCCCGAATGGTTTACAATGAGCATAGTCAAAGGAAGCAAATATAATGATAAAATAATATAATGATGCTTTGAATCAGTCATACATTACCTGACTGAGAGCAAAGTTCTCTAGTACTGCAATTACAGCATCTTCCATTTACTGTAAAATTCAGAAATCAAGGCACAGTTTTAGGGGAGAATCACTGCCAAATAACTGTGAACATGGAGTGTTTCATACTCCTAACTGTGAGTGATGCACTTAGGGAGAAAACTCGGAGATGAACTTTAAAAATGCAGGTTTTAAAGCAAAAGAATAGCGGGGGAAAAAAATAAAAGCAAGCTTTTTTGTAAACTTAAAAGCTTTTGCATAAATTTTGAGTCAAGCACTGTAGGCAGCAGTTTCTTCTGCTGAAAAAGGATAGGTATATGGCTGGACTCTTTTCCATATCAAATTGTCATTTGATGTAATGGAAAGAAGCTCACAAAGAAGCCACTTGTAGGTCCAGCTGTGAGACTGGTACTACGTTCATGTTTTGATGAAGATTTGATATTTTGCTTTATTTCAGAGCAGCCTGAAAGTTTTTTCAATATATACTCTGATAGACAGTGAATCCATTGTGCCTGTCCATTAGCTTAAAATCAGCTAGAAATCAGAACTGTCAAGTTCTGAAGGCCTTAGTCTACAACAGAAGAGTTCAGAAAAATTTGTTTGTCTTATCTGCATTTAGCTATCTACAGTATAGATGTGTTACCTGTCATCTGTTTATAGTTTATGGGCAGAAGGGGGTACTGTACTGTGGATTACCTGAGCCCTCTGACTTGTTACCTTAAGATGAGATAAATGTTTTTTTTAGCATACCTATTCTGCATTGGCTGTGGAGGGATGGCCAGCTCAAACAGGAGCATGACTCGCAGTGCAGGACAATAAGTCTATATTGTTATAATATTTGGGACAGCTGAAATAATGATATAGAAAACTCCATTTTCTTGGAGGGAATAAAAAGCAGTGTTTATTAAAAGGCACGTCCTTTTTATATAGTGTTCTGACACAATGAATATGATTAGTCATTCAGACCAATGTCCCTTCAAAAACAACCCTGCAAGTAAAAAGTTGCAATAACAGCAGGTGCAGAGATTAGGAATTATTTGGATTGTCTTCCTCCAGAGCAATGCATGGGAAATTCTATCTGACTTGCTTTCTCACAAGCTGCTTGATACCTGAGAAATTCTCTTTGACCACTGTCAGCTCCCACAAAGTCCAACTCTCAGATTTAGAATTTCAGTCTTCAAAGGTAATGGCACCCATTGAAAGCATCAAGATGTTGCAAAGTTCCATGAATTCTGTGAAACTGTGGAAGTAAGAGGTTTGGGGAAAGTGATTCCCCTTCCACTAGCCTTCCAGTTCTCACACAGACTGATCTCATGGGAGTTTTTGTTGGTTTTTTTTTTCCATGATGAACATCATCTGTGATGCAAGCCATAGTCCAAAATACTTTTGGAGTCTCCTTGTAGAACCTTCTCCTTCAGCTACTCATCTTTTGGAAAGCCAGAACCCTTCCAGTGATCTTGTACACAAGAACATGACTCAGAAAACATCCATGGATCCAGTTGGTATTGCTATGTGGGTATGGGGAATTACTTACAATGAATACAAGTGTGCCCTCTATAAACTGGTAAATCTGTTCAAAAAATGAACATAAATAGACTGAACTGGAACATCCTTAATAAAAGAATAAATTAAATGTGTGTGCCTGCACACAAATGCACTTGTATGTGTGTTATACACATTCTGTATGAGGAACAAACCTAAATAAAAACTGTATTTGTGGCAATTTTTCTACATCATCAACATGAAAACATTCTATATTTTCTAAATCTGAAGGTGATCTGAGCTCCTTAGAGAGAAAAGTAAGGCTGGGAGCTAGTGAACTAACCATTTTATATCAATATTTTTTATATTGATTTGCAGTGATGGTGAAAGTGGTTTTTTGTGGAAGAAGGATTGCGAGGATGTAATGGAGACTGATATTTAAGTGATCCATTAAAAAAAATTTAGAAAAAGTTGCAGTGCACAATATTTATATGATATTTGGTGAACAAGTCTAAAGAAGATAGAGTCTGAAATAGAAAAAAGACTGATCTGACATGAGTTGTAGTCAGCTACTCTAGTAGTGAGAGTTAACGAGAAGTTCTTCAGAGGAACTAAGGAAACATATTGGAGAAGTTAAAGAAAATGTAGATAAATGAGGGAAATAAAAGATAAAAAATTGTTTAAAGTTATGTCTGCTCTGACTAGCAAAAAATCCCCCCAAATATGCAGTTTTCTACTTAAAACTTTGCTTAAAAGGAAAGAGAGGAACTGAAAAAGAAAAGCAGGCTGGAACAGGAGGTGAGACTGACACCCAAATATTAGTGGACTGTACATTGTGCCCGGAGAGAATTGGAGAAGGTGGCCAATAGAGTTCAGAAGCACTGAGCTGTGCCTCAGGAGCAGGTGACACATCGTGTTTATTACAGTGGCATGGAGAGAGCTCTGCTGGCAGGGGATCTTTAGCTCATACACTTGGATGGGCAGTAGCAGAGAACAATCCTTTACCCACATTTAGTAACCAATATGCTGAGGAAGCATCATACTTTGCTGTTTTTATCAGCCAGAAAACTATGCAATTTTTCTTTTTTTTTGTTACTTCAACCAAAAATCTGTATGTCTTTTGGCTGGAAGTAATCAAAGATGACAAAGAGTTTTTATAAAATGTATGCCAATATGCTATAAAACCCTAAAAAAGTATTATAATACAGCACTTTAAAGTATGAGTTTTGTCTAATCTCTACTGAGCAAAACCATGATGGTTCATAGTGGATGGCAATCTTGTTGAACAGGAAAAATTCAATTAGCATTCAAGATGAACATTTCATTTTAGCTGTTTAGAGAGACAGAGATTTGCATATTTATACACATGTACGTGCACAAAATACATATATGCATCTAAAGCTGGTTTCTTCGTGTCCAAATTTCAGCCTCCTACTGCTTTTGCTTCCTCTAATTTGTAATTGTCCTAAAGTAGCAGAACAGTCCTGAATTTGTCTGTGTAACTGATTAATATTATACAATATTTACTCAGGGCCGATCCAGAACCACTTGAACTAATGAACAGATCCTTGTTAAGTTCCAGGGGTTTTGGAGCAACTCTCAAGAGATGCCAGTTACTCAAAAAATGCATTGGATTTCTGCTGTTATATCTTAGATAATAATGAAAAAAAGTGTTCAGAGAGTTGGAAGCAGAAGGCACAAATACACCATATTCTAACATACATATAAACACATTCACATAATGCATTTATCTCTGAAGCAGTAAATTTGTTCTAAAGCCTTTCATGTATCAATACATATGTCTTCTAAGAATGTACAACTCTCTACTGTTTTTTGTTAGCATTATGTCTTTGGGTACTAAATAATTAATCACTTCATCTTGCTTTTCAGTAGAGGGCACTCAGAACAAATCATAGATCAAAATAATGTATAATAATGTATAAAAGACACTAAAGATAATGCAAAGTATTCATTAAAAACTCTCCCGTGTCTTAAACAAAGCAACTATATATTTACATCTGTTTCATATGATAAGGAACTCTATGAAAAGATAAAACTTTTCAAAACTTGTGTCTTGTGCACATTCTTATGTGTTTCACAGCGTGATGTAAGCAAGCTATTAAACTTTGAGAAAAGGCAGTTTCTTCCATTTAATGGATTAACTAGCCAGGGTCTAATAAAAAATTTAACAACTTTGTAATGAACTAAGCCTGTCCTCTCTTTCTGGATATAATGAATAGCGTGCATAGGTCTTGGCAACAGACACCATTCCCTTTTTTGGTACAGATAATTTAAAATATGCAAAGTTGAAAACATGCGGGTTTTGTTTCCAGCCGAAACTGATTTGTATATGAGAAGAAAGGGTTCTTATTCCTCACTAGCTTTATCTAACTTTTATACCAGTATAAACCTAATGAATGCAGCTATCATACCATTATAAAAATAGCAGTGGTGTGTAAATCTGGATAAAATAATTTGATCATGTTGACTTTCATAAAGAAAAATGCAGATACAAATGAACTTTATTTTAAATAGAATTAAAGGAAATAATCAACCTGTGTCACTTGGAAGATTTTTACAAGGCCATGCAACAAGTAACAAGTAAATGTAACAAATTTAAGGCATGAAAACTTCTGATATTTTTCTTTCTTATATAAAAGGTCCAGTTTGCTCAATAAATAGAAAGAAAAGCTATATTTCTTGGGGTTTAAGTTGTTTTTTTTTTCCTCACAAGTATCTAAACTTAGGTTAATGTATCTGTAGTTAATTAAATGGGTGCTTTTTGAGTCAATACTTGGTAACATGAGCCCATAACTTTTGCACACACTCGTGTTCCATGAACACTTAGGTTTTGTTCACGAAGGGCTTCTATGCTTACATGGAAATGTGTGTCTATCATCTATTATGTCTGGATTAAACCCAGAAAATGGAGTTATGTTCATCTGCATCTTCTTTGAAAGAAACATCAATCACAGACTTTAACTTATTTCTTGCAAAGATAAATTTATACCTTTTTATACTTTTTTTTTTTTTCAGTCCCTGTGAAATGCTAAAACTGCTGTTTATCTACAGGTTATGCACACCAAGACAGCAAATTTTCTTATAGCTTTCCCAGTGGGTGATTCAAATTTGTTCTGCCGGAAAGAAGGAAATTTCATCTGCACACTCATTCTTCAGCGGGCATAACTCATTGAAATCTGGCCATGCTGAAGTTAATCTCCAGCACACTATTTTTGAGACCAAGGGATGAGGAGCACTGGTATTTGGTGTGTCATTAATATGGCACTCCCCCTGCTATGATAGTGATGAGTTTCTATTAAACTAGCACTGGCAATCATCCAGAACCAGGCACCAGTTCTTTGGGACTAACCACTGGGTGTAAGCAGGAAAACTGCAAACTCATTTTATTTCTGAGCTAAATTGTCACCAGGATGTGAGGCTGCTTCTGAAGAGGTGAAAAGCTAGAAAACTAATTTACCATACTGCTAACTCTAAAGGTTTAGCCAGTCCTGTCTCACTGTGAGACATAATTCAAGGCTTTTATTGTTTCAAATATATAACCCTGGTGATTTAGGTACTGACTTTAAAGATCATAGAAGAAAGTTTATTATATTATCTCTCTTCCATGTAAGAAAAACATGTACTGTGAAATTAAAGTAACACATCATTTATTATAAAAGGAAGCTAGTCTGTGCTCTGGATTGACTTGGGGTGGGGGGGGGGGGGGGGAATCTTTATCACAAAGTAATTTAAACGTGTTTCATAAAATTATGTGTTGTGTTTGAAGACTGTGACCCAAAAAGGAATGCATACACGTGGTTATGCTCTTTGAAACAGCCATGTGTGTATAGTATTTTATGTCTATGTGCAAACATTTTAGACTCCTACAATACAACTTAGGACTGCTTCAGGAATATAAACGCTGAATAGAAGCACTGAGTGATTTTTTCCATACTGCATGGATGTACCTTGCAGTATAAATTCTGACAACAAGCACTGCACACACAAGACACACCTGCAGCCCTGGTTGTGTTTCAGATCACAATTCCAGCTATTCCCTCGTTCTGTGCTTTACTTAGCATTTTGGAGTGCTCTCAAAATAGGAATTGGATTCCTTTCTAAGGGAAAGACCTTGAAGAGGAGATCCAGGAGTGTGTCTGACATCCTGTATCCACTATTGTTTATTCACCATTCATTCATTCATTCATCAGGGGACCACCCTGAACCTCACTAAACACGTGACAGGGGCATTGGGCTCTCAGCACCAAGGGTTTCATCCTGAACAACTCTTCTTTTGTGCTCTACTACTTGTAACACTGTCAGTGCCAAAACAACCCCAAAACCTATGTACTTTAGCTATCTTAACAATTTCCATTAGTATTTCTGGATCCATAAACCATGCAGAGGCATGAGCTTTCATGAGCACTCAAAAGCTGTAATCTGCACTGTGTTGGTTGATTTAAAATGTGTATTCAGATCAGATGGGAAGCTTTGTATCCTGATTAACTGAGGATGGGAATGGAATATTTCTGTTTATAAATTCAGTTTGTTTTCCTCAAATATTCTCCAGTGGTCACTTAAAGTTCAGTGTTTTATATATTTCTGTCAAAAGGATGTTTGCTGTAAAAGTCAAACACAAAAAGGTTCATGATTATAAGCAATGTGAGAGCAAATTAATCTTAGAAATGGTTTTACACTGTTTACCCAGGACTAATTTGTTCTGCATCTCTTTCAACAGCAGACAACATAGTTTTTGATTGTTTTAATACACATTTATAATGTTAAAATATTAATAACTACAAATAACTTAATTATTTTCACTTGAAAAATAAAATGTTAATGATGGCTGGAGGAATCATTGTTTTGCATAATAGCATCTACTGTAGCTACAATAAAATACCAAAAGAGAAGACTTTTATCTATTTTTTACTAACACAGCACATTTAACATTACTGAAAACATTATTTGTCCAAATGTCTCTTCTTACTTAAATATATATATCATTGCCCTCATGCAAACACAGCTCTAAATGCTCTTATGTGGATTTTTATACCAAGATACCACATCAGCTTAGATAAATGAATAAAAGTGGGAATGCATAAGAAACTCTTACTGCCAGCTACATTAAAAGAAGTTTCTGAACGTGCACAAGCTTTGATAGATGCCCCAACAGCATGGGCTTTTTAGGCTTCCCAAAGAATTACAGAGCTTGCAAAGAGCTCATTATATGGTTAAATTTTATTTTAATCTTAATTCTTATAAAAAGTAGGTTGGTGAAAGAGAAAAAAAAATTACTCTGTAACTTTTTCTTCATGAGCTCTCTTGCTGGGTCTCTGTGTAGGTACAGAAGGTCACACAGAGCTGTCTGCAGAACTGTGTTCTTTGCACTGCTTTATCCAATCTGCATTCAGGAGATTTAGAGATTCAATGGCTCAGTTTTTATGGTAAGCATAAAGCAGAACAATCACCAAGCTATGGCAAATTAGCCATGTGTTGTTTGGCACCTTTTATTTCCCTGTGTTGAGATGGAACTTTTGTACCACCAACTTTGTGCTCACATTTACCTCAAGAAAATACATGCCTTAAGCTCTTGAGTAATAAATGAGCAGGTTCGTTACTCATATACATATTGTTTTAATCCTATCTTTTAATAAATTCTTTTTAGAGCTTGCCTTGAAAAACGCTTTATGGAAGAAAGATTTTTAGGACATTTTCACTCATGAGAAATGTTGTATTTCAAATCAGATATATCCCAGTAAGCACTTTATTTTCAATTTTATCTGACAGTTACATGGGCAACTTGTCCTGTTTCCTAATTTCTAGAACAGAATTAAAATAACACTGGTCCTAGAAAACTTATGTTTTTTCCCTGGTTCTGGAGAAAAGAGAATGAATTATTTTCTGTGAGGATGGTGAGGCACTGGAAGAGGTTGTCCAGAGAGGGTTGGAAGTCCCATCCCTGGAGATGTTCAAGGCCAGGCTGGATGGGGCCCTGAGGAACCTGGTCTAGTGGAGGTGTCCCTGCCCACGGCAGGGGGACTGGGACCAGGTGACCTTTAAGGTCCCTTCCAACCCAAACCATTCTATGATTCAAAGGATTTCAGCCTGCTGAGGGTTTTTATGCCTCCAGAGTAGGCATTTCATATTAGGCATTTCTAATCTTTGCTGTGTGTGAATTATATTTGATTATGGTGTAAGATCATATGTCTTTACTGCCACAGATCACTGCAAATACTTCAGCTGAATAAAAGCCCCAAATCCCACATTCTTTTGTACATATTCATATTAGCCTAATGATGCCAGCACAGGCATGATAAGGATAACAAAGGAGTGCAGTCCCAGTGCTGTCAAACTGCTTAATACCAGTGGCCATCCAGCTCCTAATCTACTTTCAGACAGTGGCCAGTATTTTGGAAAGAGTGCAAGAAACAGAGTTCTTTGTATTTTCCTTGGAAAAAGACCACAAGATCCTTCTCTGTCCACCAGCTTCTAACAATCTTCCTGATTTACAGCTAATTAATTGTGTTACTAGCTGCCAAAAGGCCACTCTCTTGAAATTTTCTCTCCTGATCTAGAGTCAGGGTTCTTCAGATCAGTGGCTCCATACCTGTAAAAAAAAAAAAAAAAAAAAAAAAAAAAAAAAAAAAAAAAAAAAAAAAACTTGTTCTCCAGAAATTCATATCTTAGGCTCAGAATCTAGAACATACATGTGTTTTTACACATCTCCTAAATAAAACTTTGAATCACAGCATCAAAGCAATGTGGTACAGCCTTTTCCTGGTGCAGAGCAAGGTCACCCTGCTCCTGTGTGCTCACAGCCCCTTTGTTTTCCAGTCTGGGGGCACAGTGCAAACACACCCTCAGTGCTGCTGCTAAACAACGAATGGAAGAATGTGAATCATGGCCAGCCCCCTGCCATTGTTGCCGGAGGGCTAGAAAGCAGTAACTTAAAGAGAAGAGACTGAATGAAATATTTAGGCATTGTCATGCCTCAAACTAGTGCAGCAAGTCCTTCCAAAGCTCTCCTGTCCTTTCTGCTGCTGAGGATTGTAGTCAAATTCCTGCCACTGGCTCTGGGTTGATGAGGCAACAAGATTATTATGCACACAGCCAAGACAGAATTTTTCCTTTCACAGGAAATAGGAACATTTTTTACATGAGCTCCAGAATTCATTATTCTATTTGATACAGGAACAAAGTACTGTACTTAAAAGAATGAGAAATGAAATGTGCTCTTCTAGGTGAGGTACTTGTTATTATTAATGATCAGGTGGATGCCACCCTGATCAGGCTGCAGAAAAGAGGAGAGAAGAATGGTGTGCACCTGCATGGCTAAAACCATGTTATAGATGCAAGAGCACATTCTGAGCCAGGCAGTGCTCGTTGGAGGCTAATTTTTCCCAAAGTCAGGACAATAAAGTTTTCAAGGTTTCTGCTCTTGAAACTTGTTTTTTACTTTATCTGGAGACTTCCAGCTCTATTAATATTGCATTCCTCCAGTACCTTCAGAAGTGTGGACATATACAGGAGTCTAGCATTTCTAATTCAGAAATGTGAAGAAAATAAAACTCTCCTAGGAATGCAGCACTTAAAAGTTTAAATTTCTTTTAGTTCCTGTGTTTTCACAGAAGATCTACATCACAAAGAGGAAAATTAAGATTTTCCTTACAATCATTGTAAAGAAATCATTTGTATAATTTAAAGTGGAGGTATTGCAGTTGATACCTTTTTTGCTAATGTGGAACTCAGGGGCATAAGTAATGATGGTTGATCCTTCACTGTAGGCCAAGTCCCAAAATAATGAGAGTTTTGGTGTACTGAGCCTTGCAATGATCAGGATGCTTTGCAGATCTGTCTCCAATTGTAAAGTGCTATTGACAAGGAGAGGACAATGAGTAAAAGCAAGTGAGCAGCTTTTGAGCTTCTAACCTCCAGTTAAACCAATTTCTTCACTCTGGTGTGACAAAATATATCCTTGCCCATTTTTGGCACAACGAAGAAATCGTGTAAGGGGTTTTGCAGCTGGAATAAATACTAGAGGAGATGGCAGTGGTGGTTTCATGAGCTCTCTGGCTACTGACCTCAACAGCAATTTAGCAAAACAATCAAAACAGAACATCATTACAATACTTCATTGGGGAACAGAGGAGTGTACTGTAGTGAATAAATCAGTTATAAATATGCAATACCAATCAAGTAAAGTACTAAAAGTCTAAGCCCATCATCACATTTTGAAAGGTAGTTGAGTGCACTGATGCCAGGAGCAGGAACTGCAATTGCCTTTGAGAGCAGCTCCAAGGAGCCCAGCAAGGACCTTAATGCTCTGTAACTTCTGATTTGGGACTAGGATTGCCTATCCCAAGGCACTGACATTAATCCTTGTACAAATTTTGTACAGATTTTATACATATGTACAAATTTTGCCCCAAACTTAGGTCCATCCAAATGCAACGTCTGCTAAACAACACTGCAAAATCCATCCACCTATGGATTATCCATTAAACAGCATCAGCTTTCCAATACTGATCTGCCACACCAGTGTTTTGCTCCAGATTGAAGGAATGATTGTTCCATTCTGTAGGATTTCTACAAGGCCTGTTTCTGGTTACTCATATGAGGCACCACATTTTGTAGCTCCTTAAGTACAGATGTGGCAATGACGAAGTAGATGTGGCCATTTTAAGAGTAATGACCTGTTCTAGTGAAAACAGAGTTGCCAGAATCTGCCAACACTTGCAGCTTTTGGCAGGAAAATTCAGGACAACATACACTGAACAAATGGGAGGAAAGACAGGGTAAACTTGGCTATTTCTGTCCTGTGTCCTGAGCAGAGGAAGGGGAGTGATGGAGCAGCTCTGGGGGGCAGCTGATGCCCAGTCAGGGTCAACCCCTCACACCATGGCATGTACCAGCTTGCTCGTGACCAGCAGGGGGAAAAAGAACTGCTACAGATAGGACACGATGGCAGATTGAGAGCTTCAATAGGAGGTATTTGGAAACAGAAGTAGAATTGGCAAAAATGGATTTAACCTACTTATACAATTTCTGTATGAAGACCCAGTCTGACTACATTCTTCTTCAGACATGTTGGCAACTGCAGGACGCAGTTGTGTATCTGAGATAAATCCTTTAAACTGGAAATAGCAAATAATTGTGCTCAGTCTATGCATGATGACAGGAAAAAGATGATTTGGGGACTTTCCCGCATCTAAGGTTTTCTACAAGTGATGAGTGGTCAGTACAGATTTGCCCAAAATCCCAGGTGCAGGTATTAGATAATCTGTTATATGAAATCACTTGATTTGAAGTTGCTGTGATAATGCTGATGAAAAGATTAAACATAAATGGTAATTCATAATATCTGTCACAATCAACTGAAACAAAAAATATTCACTCTGTTGCTATAGATTCTGTAAAATGAATAACAAAGTGACAGCTTTTAAAAATATTCCTGTTAGGTTTGTAATGAAAGAACTGCAGTGTAATCTGTATTTTTCTTTACAGGAAAGAATGGAATAAAATGTATTATCAGAGATGGGAAAAGACAGACCTAAGAGCTTGTGTAGGGCATAAAACACAAGAATTAAGTAAATTTTGGATGGTGCTAAGCCTTCCTAACAGTCCAGAACAGGCATAACATGTCAGACTGACTTTCAATAAAGAAGTGATTCTTCTACTATTTCATTTCTTCAAAGCTGGAAAATTTTAAATATTAAAATATAAATAGATTTTATAAACAAGAAAATAATTTTCATTGAATTAAAAAGAGGACTTTCTAAATGTATCAGAAAAAATAGTGAAGAAGCAAAGTCGGAACACAAAAACCACAGAGAGGATTGTTAGGTGGTCAGGGACCTGATCTTTGACTTTGCTGTGAATGATTGTGGTGAAACTAAGAACCTGGAATGTCAGGATAACTAATCATCTCAAGATTTCCCAGAAGAGGCCTAAATGCTGGAGATTTAAAAGTTCATCACAGCAAGGTGATCTCAGTGTGGCAGAAAAATTGCTCACACTGAGACAATCTGCAGGATCCAGTGGAGAGTCCTTACCTTCTGCACTGTCTGCAAGCAAGAGGAGTCAAATGTTTCTAACAGCCAGGAGGGCACGTTAACCATATTAACCTCTGAAGTGCAGCCCAGCAAGCAGGGGCACCTCTTCAGGGTCTTGATTGGCTTTGAGAGCCTCCTGCAGGGATCCAAAGGGATTCTCTGGCAGGTTTGTGTTTAGTTATTGTCCTTTCTGTCAATGCTGAGTGACACAGAAGGTCAGCATCATCATCTTGGAAAGCTGATCACCAATCTAACCAGCACAGGAAGAGCAGCACTTTGCAGGATTTGTTTTACGTGTCTACACACAAAACTCTTCCCCTGACATTTCCCAGTTGAAGAAAGGAAGGCATCTTTAGGTTGCCATTTACTCTTGTGTGATTTCTTTTCCTGAGAAGCACAGGCAGCTGCATGGTGTTTTATCTACTAAGTGCCACACTTATCAGAAGGGTTCACATTGGCCTGCTACTGCTTTTTATGTACAGTGGTATATAGGTGATGTCCCAAAATTCAGATAATACACAATGGGTTAAATGTGGGTGGAAGCATAGGCTACAAAAGGTTACTAAAACAGAGTTAAATTTTCAATTTAAAAATTAATATTTTCAAAATTGTAATTAAATTTATTCATGTGTTTCCTGACCTTCAGAGTCTCCCTACTTCCCTAGATTTGTTCAATACACTGCCCTAATTTGGTTGGACTGGGATTTGTTTATTTTTTAACTCCTTTTGTTCACAGAGGACTTTGATTTCATGTTTTTTTCATTTGAAGTGATGATATTTTCAGCGTGTGGTGGTCTTTTTGTTGTGTGCTGAGCAGTTCAGCACTTTTAAATTATTTTTTGATAAAGGTTGTTTTCATTTTGTTTTGTTTCTGGATCAGTTACCCATTCATTTATCTTTTCTTCAAGAAAGTTCACAGGTCTTTGTAGTTTCCTGTGTGTTCATGAGGATGCAGCACTGAATTTTGAGATCAGAAAAGGTTTGGTTACCTTTGCTATACTTGGTCAGAATTTTATTTTATGTCTTTATAAATTTGAAATAATTCCTTCGACTCAGTATTTTGGTTTATGCCACTTTTAGTGAGATTAGATTTTGAGCAACTGCATGTTCTATGATTAGAATTTAGAGACATTTGAATAGAGGAGAGGAATAAAGAGGCAATCACATCTTTAATAATAAATAGCCTTGATCACAGTGAGGAGTATTCCATTAAGGAACTCCATAGAAATGAAAATGATAGAGTAGCCAAGGAGATAATAAAAACTTGGACCATGTCCTGGCTAGATACGAAGAGTGATCCTTGCACCTCTTTCCATTATGAGTGGTTATTAATGATTAAGTGTGGGGGATTTTTTTAGATTTCCTGACTCCCTGTTGAATAGTTAAGGCCATGAATGAGTTAAGGCTCAGTCAATTTGATTCAGTGCACACCTTTCCATTAAGATTATGAGTGTGGAAAGGTTTAACTCTTGTATTTTAGGAAATCTCTGTTTTCTCCCCTTCTGTTTTGGATATGGAAATGTTCATATGCACCTGCACCACCCTGCTGAATAGCACAGCTTCACAGACAACTGCTCCAACTGAAGGAGCTATCAGCATTTTCCTTTTCACTCTTGACTTCTCCATTACAAGCTCAGAAGCATCACACTGAATTTCTACACAGAAGGATCAAAGCCCAGCATTCAGGAACTGGGTGACAGATTTGTTTGGCACAACCAAAGCGTGAGACCATTCTGGAGGGTGAATGCTCTGAAAACTGCTGAGTTGGACCTTGATTTGTGTTCCGTATTCAGTCCTGGCCCATTATTTGGGAAACTGCTTGTGTGCTGTTTTGCTGGCCCAGTGGAACACAGTTTTAAATCTCACCAATGATGGAATCTAATTTAAGTCTGGGTTTTGACTAGATTACTCTAGCTACAAACCATGTCTGCAATCCTATGGTGAGCATTTGGGTATTCAAAGTTATCATTCACCAGGTTCAGCAAATAGCGTGCAATCTGAGAAATAACTGGCACTTTAGAGGTAAAGACAGGGAAACTTCACTCCTCCAATCTTTTTCCTTTTATCCACTGAATGCCATTTTAGAGATGTAAGTGCTTTTCAGACTTTAAGCAGACAGAAGTTTAAATAAGGTGAACCTGTTCAGCTTTCCTCTAAAATCCTAGCAACACTTTATATTGCTAGAAGCACAAAGAAGGTCTTTATTAGTCCCTTGACAGGTAATTTTCATGCAGAGAAATAGAAATTATGAGTTTGAACTAATGATGCTTTATCTTGTTTCTCCATTGGAGAATTTTCCTCCTGTAAAATAGGCTAAGAATTCAGCACTCTCTATGCACAAACTGTCATGATCAGGAGAGGTCAGGGTCAAGAGCAGAGAATAAGGTCCCATTCAAACTGCAGCCCACCTCCACTTCTTTATTTATTTGATGTCTTTTGTGGTGGCTGCAGTAGTGCTATTCCTAAAGAGCACTACAAAGATGGGGAGGGAAAAATGGGAGTGATGTTCCATTCTACTACACAGAAAAGATGAGGGAATCTTCAAAGCACTGAACTCCCTTAAATGCTTAGGAAATTCTTTCCATTTGCTCAGGCAAGTGGAGCTTCAGCTCCTGAGGATGTGGGTGCTTCAGGAGTTTACATCAGGCTAAGCTGACTGTTCTTTCCTTAGCTTCATCAGTGGGTTGGGACATTGCATCAACCTACATCTCCTCATGGTGACCCTGTGCGTTTCTATTGCCTTAAATAACACAAAATATTTAGCTACTATTTATATAATAGTTGGTCTGCAGAGACTGTTCTTTGACAAAAGGACATTTAAGATCAGTGTGTGGGCTGTGGATACATCTGAGTTATCATTTGTGTTTTCCCATTTACACTAATTTTTCGTGAGCTGCTTCTCCAATTGCAAATATCAGATTATCATGTAGGAATGATACTGTAGAAATGTGTGTTAGGATTTTATCAAATATAAAGAAAATGTTAATTCTGCAATGCTGTAATTTAAACTGTGCTTTTCAATTAATTGTGCTTGAAGTAGAAGCAATGTGTTGCACTTAGCTTCAATATACAGTTAGCCAATATTTAAATTCTTTAAAACATGTACTTCTGTGAAATTACTCAGAGTGAGTATGTAATTTCTCAACAGGCATGCTAAATAAATTAAATATTCAAGGAATATTTTAAAACTCTTAAGACCTTTCCTGAAAGTGCTTTTGAGAAAAAACATGATTTGCTAAATTCTCTTATCTTATAGTTACACTTTAGACTTTCCTGGAAATAAAATTCCAATTACATAATTGTAGAAAGACAATGATTAAAAAGACTTTACAGACAGAAATATCAGCAACTGAGGCAGAGGAACCCTTTAGAGCTGTTGAAGATTTGGCCTTGGCGTTGACTACATTCACTATAAATGCTGACTTAACCTATCTGTAAAACTGAACCTGAGAGCAAACAGAATATAAACTTCTGCTCCCAGTCTCACAAATTATCTAAAGGCATATATTACCTTCCCTAATGTCTACGAGAAACTGGGATATTGTGTTTACTGCTTTCTGTGTATATGTAGGGAAAGAAGCTGCCTTTGATTTCTAAAATAGTTTGAATACTTCTGTGCTTTCAAAGACTGTAACAATTTAATTCACTTGAAAAAGAAGAAATGCTCCTGAAATTGCCATAATTTTACAGTTAGGTAAAATTATTTGCTCTTTCCATGAGTGTGCACATGCACAAGTTCCAGAAAATTACCTGCAGGCTGGGCTACAAAATACCAAAAACTGT
This sequence comes from Prinia subflava, assembly GCF_021018805.1. Lineage (NCBI taxonomy): Eukaryota > Metazoa > Chordata > Aves > Passeriformes > Cisticolidae > Prinia > Prinia subflava. The sequence goes on along the minus strand of NC_086250.1, from coordinate 15,284,868 downwards.
GTCCTTCCAAGCAGTCATTTTTCCTACTGTCTTGCCATCAGTTTTCTGGAGGCAATGCAGGCTCATTAAACCACCGAGAATGAAACAAGTAAATAAATAAGTGAAAGTGTAATACAGCAACACTCCTTTGATAACAACCCTACAGGTACAGTGCTAAAACCCGAATGGAATCAATCATTAATTACAAGTTTTGCTGGCCTTAATGGAATCTGGAAACAATCTAAAGTGCACAGGGCATGGTAAGTAGTGATGAATGTCAGGATAATGGGAAAAATGTAGCTTTCAGACATATCTACTGCACATTAACTCTGATTTGTCTTTAGATCAAACAAAGAGGACAATTTCAGTGACTACAGGACATGACCAACTCATATAAATCAATATACTGCCTATTGAGCTATTGGAGCATTGTTGATATAGATAAAGGGCAGATCTACTCCTGTTTTATCTGTTCATCCTTAAGAGCAAAGTTTTGCCAAGAAGGAGCTAAAGCTAGAACTTTCTAAAAACACACAAAATGCATATAAATTTGTTGAGCAGGACATGAGGCTAGAATCAAAGTGTTCACAGACCAGAAAGCTGTTCTGAAGGAAGATCTTGCAGATCTTGTATTGATGTACATTTCATTTCTGGGTAGAGATTAATATCACAGTATATACCTCATAAAACCATAAATGATTTTTATTTCTGGCTGTATTAAAGATAATCAACTGTCACTTTTCTAGTACAAATCCATTGTAGAAAAATTACTTGAATTAATGGTCTTTTGGATCAAAAGGTGAGGCAAGATAAGGATACATACAAATTACTAATTGCAGGTATGCAGAATGGTGTTGTAAATAGTTTTTTTAAAGGCAGAACCAGAGGTTCAGAGATTCATTTTTAGACTGACATGTTCATCATGATTTGTTGTAGCTTCACTCACTTTTAACCCATAATTGAATTTTTCTCCCACAGAAATTGCTATGAAACTCCTACTTAAATTAATTAGAGATGGAATCAGTATTGTACAATCATAAAATTACAGAATGGTTTAGTCTGGAAGAGACCTTTAAAGGTCATCTAATCCAGCCCCTGCAATGAGCAGGGACATCTTCAACAGGATTGGGTTGCTTGGAGCCCTGTCCTGACTCTGAATATTAAGGAGTTATTTTTTTCAGATCCTCACCCTCTCACATATGCTGGTGGAGGAATGCTCACACACTTGTGGGATTTTACATTTCTAGGGGAAATAATGCCTTTTTAGCATTATATGTTCTCAGGAGAGAAAGAATGAGATTGGGAAAGAAAGAGAGGCAGTTCAATCTTTTTCAATGAAGTCCTTGGTGTAATCACTTGGGGAAGTATTAATTTAAGTGTTGAGTGTTGAGGGGGTGTGTTATGCAAGAATCCTCATGTTGCTCTCCCATTTCTTAAAAGCTTGACTGAAAAAATTAAAAGCTTTGTCACCTCAGCCCTTGTGAATGACAGAGAGATGTTATCAGGCACACCTTCTATCCTCATATAAGTGGAGAGAGTAGAGATAAACCTTGATGTGATTTACCAATAGTTCATTCATAGTGGAGGTTAAAATTCATTTCCACCTGAGCTGGGTTACAGGCAAAGAAGGAAGCATGTATGGAGGCCTATGGAATGGTATACTTGGAGGTCTGAAACAGACAGATATCTACAAATATGTATGAATATGTATGAAATAATAGCAAATTTTGTGTAGCGATTTATGTTTATTTAATCTGGATAGCTCCATGATTCTATGTAGAAACCAATTTTCCAAATGAATACAAAACCTGGGTTGTTACCCAGGTTCTATATCACTGTGGAATTAATTTTGATGATGCTTGTGAATGGACTTCTTAATTTTAGAAAAAAGACTCTGTAAAACTCACTTTACATTAATGCACTTGCCTAAAAAAGAAACTGTTCCTCCCTTGTTCCTTAATGGAGGACAGCATTGTTTAAAGCCTCCATAATTAACTAAAAGCTTGAGTACCTGTGCTATCTGTTTAAGAAAGAATAATGACGCCAATTTCTTTCTGTAGAACTTCTTAAAATTTGCTCTTCAGCAATTCATTATTTAGAAAGAGAAACAGAAATTTAATGAATTTAGAATATTCTCACAGAGAACTGCTCTTCCTAATTTTGTTTTTCTCTAGGTAGAGTGTATTATCATTGGTTTCATCTCCCTTTGTCAGGAAAAGAAAATGTGTTTTCTAAATTTATAGGTGCTTAAGCTGAATATTTCAATCTTTGTGTTCTGTGGTTCTCAGTTACAGTTTAAGGAAGATGCTGAGAGAGAAAGTAATAAATATTTTAATGATGTTTTTGCTTTCCTCATTATCTAAGCTTAAGAACTAGAGAGTGACTCTAGCTAATGGCAACCAACAAGGTTCCTGTTAATGGCAGACTGCCTATCAACCTCCTCTGCTTGCCAGATGTTGGTTTACAGAGGTTGGCTGGGGGAGAGAGACCCAAAATCATGCATATATATTGTGTGACTTTCCCAGCTGGTGTGTGGAATGTTGTTGCATTATTTCCCCCCTTCTTTTCCTTAAAAAAATGACACCATTTGATATTTAAAATCTGCATTTCAGGGTATTTGGAATAATACCTAGGACTCATTATTTTATATTCCTCAAAACTTAGTATTTTCTTCAGTTTTACTGAATGAGATATGAATGATATACTGAACATCAGAAATAATGAGTTGTTCATGATGTGTCTTTGTTGCTCCCTAATGGGCTAGAGGAGGTGTTTCCCACCTGCTTGGAATGATGGCTTTATGAAGACAAATGAATTTGTCCACAAATGAGACAAAATTTGCCATGTTACTGTGAAAAGTTTGTTTAAATACCTAGTGTTCAGGTGAAACACAAATTCCTGACTAGTACAAATAGGTAAAAACCTGTTCATTTAGAAACAAAAGCTATAAATGTAAAAAATGGAAACAGCAGAAGAGAAGGAAGACTGATAGGGATTTTAGGTTTTTGTGAAAGGAACCAAAAGTTAAAGAGAGATTCAAAACATTTGCAAGCTACAGGGGAAAAGAAATTTTTGACAAGAGAGTGAACTTTTATGTTTCAGTAATTGACCAAATTCTAGAATAAATTAGAAAGAATAGTTTAGTGGCTTTCTTGTCCATTCTGGTGAGGGATCTGGTGTTGAAAAGACAAACTGTTGGGTTACATAGACCTCAGAACTACCCTGAGGACAAGTCTTACACTGTTAAGAATGTTCTTGAAATAAACAGATTAGGATGGGGGGGAAAAACCCAAAAACACACCTGTGCAAAGAAATCACATGTGGGAAGGACTACCTGTCTTTGCACTGAGTTTTTTTTGTCACTCTGGGAAAGTGGTAACTTTAGCTTCATATACAAGTTGCAGAGCCCCAAAGGAAACTGAACCTGCTGGACAATTTGATCCTTGAAGTTGCTCTCTAAAAACACCATTAATAAATGCAGATAGAGACCATCAGGAAATAGAACAATCTGTCTTTAATAGCTTTCTTTCCAGAATTTCTTTGTTGCTGTCTCACAGCTCTCCATGGTATCTGAGTTCTGAGGCTCTTTTTGAGGAAGTCTAAACCAACCTCTTGTCATATTAGTCTCTGAACAAAAGTAAACTTAAATTTCATATGTATATATTTTAACAACATTTATCAGTCTTGAGGACATGAAACATGCCTGGGTAGCTGTGCCCATGTTCTGATCACTAAAGATCTTTCTGAAAGGAAAGGTAGCAAGAAGGGAAGGATTGGTTTGTGATTAAAGTCTGAGAGTAGGACAGTGGGTCTTGAATCTCTCCATGGTTCTGTGATACTTTTCCTCCATAGATTTAGGAAAATCATACAGTTTCTGAGCTGTCTATACCTCAAAAACCACATGCACACATACACAAAATGCTCAAGGGAGGAAATTATTTATTTCTATGTATTCTTTTATCTTTGAGAAGTAGTTTGAGAAGAGTGAGAATGAGTTAAGATCTGTCCCTTTCAACTATCTATCCAGCACCTAGCAAAGCAGCCCCTTGGATTGCTCAGTTCTCCTGTTAATACAATAGAAATACTGTAAACCCCAAATATTAAAAAAAAAAAAATTAAAAATTGGAGCAGACGGGTTAGAAAAAGAAGTGAATAGTGGTAAGAATTCATTTGTTTGTCAGCTTGACCTTAAACAAAAATAATGCAAATGGGAGTATGAAAGGATTAAAAGGGAATCTCAAATTTTACTGTTCCATAAGAAAGTGTGAAAACACCAGTCAGTTTTCACAGTGTTTCATCCAGCTCTCAGCTGTCCAGGGCAAAGCCTCTTTTGGGGGACCTTTGTTGGATTTTGCCATGTGTTTTGCTGGCTGGAAAATTCCATCAATTGATGCTGTAGTTTATAGTCTTCGCTCATTTATACAACCAGAACCAAAACAAGGGAAAACACAGCCTTGGTTGATATGTCTTTTTTCTACTCATTCTTATTGGGAAGAGTAAGTAGTTAAATGAGCCATTTGTGGGTTTGTGGGCAACTTGTTTTCATGTAGGACACAGCAAAAAACCCAAAAGTGCTCCCCACCAGGCAGCTGACGCAGGTACAGCTACAAAACACTCCTGGGGCTGGTAAGGTTCTATACCAACCCTGGCCTGTGTTAGTCCTGCCTCAGTGAACAGCATGGACTCATCTACTCTTGGTTTTCAGTAGCTCTGCTACTGTCATTTTAGCTCTGCCAAACCAAGAACTTCATCCTTGAAACAAGGTAGGATTATTTTAGAGACATTGCAAGGCAAAATACTGAAAAATACACAAAGAGAAGTGCGCAGTATGATAGTAAGATATATCCAAAATACTGATGAAAATGTTTACATGTGCAGATGAAAAATACATGCATATTTTATATACACATACTTGCATGTAGGTCTTGTATTCAAATAAGAAAGGAATCGGAGAGGTTATCACAAGTTCAACATTGTTTGGAAGATGCTAATTTATGAAGAGTTCAGATAGCTGCTGTTCTACACCTGGTTGTTTCCAGAAGGAATAACTTACTACTGTTAATCTATAAAACCACTAGCTCTCTAAAAGCAGGCTTCATGCTGGTGCCAAAAATCCACAGTGATAGGACCAGTTAGCTGATTCAGAAGGAAGGAGCAGACCATGGCAGGAGGTCTGCTGTCATAACTTTAACATGTACCTGGGGCCTGTTTTTGCAGCATTCCATTGATGTGACTGAAATACTTTGGCACAGGGAGGGAGGTAGGAAAGAGGGGAGTGGCAGGTACTAAGGTGTGATGGGTTCTGGGCTCTGCTTGCATGGGTCCTTTCTCTGGACAGAATACACTTATCCCCAGACACATTTTATCCAGCTTGTGCAACTATAAAACATGAGTAATGCTGGATTAAACTGGGTTAGCAACAAAAAAGTGAAACAACTTTAGCAAAGTTGAGCACACAAGCACTACACAATCTCCCATCTCTCCAGTGTTCAGCAGCTGTTTATTTGAAATCATTTGGTGCTGGGATTAAGTTTCCATTTAATGACAACAAAATGTAGAAGATAGGAATTCTGGCCACAGGAGATTTGATGACAATCTTCAAGGATTAGATCTTTTTCCTAACTTCTGAGTAGCTGACCAGCACTTCTTACTTTCCTTTCAGTTCTTTTTAGAATACACCGTGATGGATCATATTTGATCAAATCCATAGTAGTAGAGCAAAACAGTGATTCAACGATTATTAAAACAGTGTGGAACATTATCTTATGGCTGCTACTGGATGTATCTTTGCCAAGAGCATATAAAAGTATAAATATCATGGTGCATAAATATCTATCTGGGGGACAAATCCTGACAATAGAAGTCTTTTTAATCAAGCAGACACACTTATCGTATTCATGAAGAAATGCAAATACTGTCTTTTTAAAATTATTATTAATAGAAGGGGCAATTAATCATCAGAGTAATTTGTCCAGGGGGTGTTTTAGCTTCTCTGTCACTTGGAGTTTTAGAGTGAAGATTAAAATGTCATCCTGAAAGATTTGCTCTAATCAACCAGAGGTTATTGGACTTGATGCTGCAATTAATAGCCAAACATCTCTGACTGTAATGAACAGGGAGTTTGGCTAGAAGACCTTATTTCTTCCTTTTGACATTGCCACATCTGGCTTTATGCTATAAGTCAAGGTGAACTTCTGAGAACTCAAGAGAAGCTTGAAAAGAGTAAAAGCTGTAGATGAGTCCCTCTGAGATAAAGACTGGACAATGTGCTGGACAACCTGTTCTAGCTGACATCTGAGTGATGGGATTGAACTAGACAATTCCTGACGGTCTCTTCCCATCTCAGTTGTTAAGAGGTTCTTTATCACAACACATTTTCCTCCAAACTCATGAAATCTTTACCCTTTGGGACCAGCATATCTCTGCCCATCCTCAAAACAAGTAGAACTGGGGATGCTGTAAAGGTATTCACAGATCCTTCACAGATGATCACTGTTTTCCAAACTGCATTTTGACAGCCATGGTAGTAACCTATGATGTCATTAGACTGGCAGGCAAAATACCCCTTCAGTCTGCCTTGGTATTACTGCCCCTTTTGCATTGTTTAGTGTTTATTATTTGCTAAAGAATTGAACTTTGCTGTCTTGACATGTGCACAGACACAGGATTAAGCCTGCTAGGAAACAGCTAGAAGATGAGAAGGAAATAACAGAGGTCTCATCCAGCCCTGAGAGGGATTTAATAAGGATTAATCTGTTCAGCAGGTATTGCTTTGGTCAGTCTGTGGGTCTTGGCACAGAGAGCTGGGTGGGTCAAGGGAGGAGAGGGAGCTGTGGAGAAACTCCCACCAAGCACTCACTCAGGCTGCTGCATGGTGCTGTGTCTGCCCTTGGGAGAGGAGGCTGGTGCAGTGCCCAGTGACTGCCACAGCTGCAGACAGCAACATGTGGTCTGGGCTGGAGTTTAAATGCTTTGGAAGCCTCCTGAGGCCAAAATGTGGAGGACCTTATGCCCAAATGGATCCCCAGGGCAGCTGGCTGCCTTGCTGGGGTGGCAATCTCGGCAGGCAGATGGAAGCAGGTTATTTTCCCATGGCAGCTATCTAGAGAGTTCCAATGGAATGTAATTTAATTCTGCACTGGTTTACTGAAGGCAGTCTCCAATGATATATGGGTTTCAAAGCATTCCCTTTCCAGCTTTGTCTCTCAGGTAGCAATTCTCCTAGATCTCCTAGGCTCCTTAAATAAAATATATCTTCTCCATAATTCTTCCCTGTCCCCTAAAAAGAGGTAGGAACAGGCATATGCCTGACACAGTGCTTTATATGCCACCAGTATTGTTACCAAGCAACCGTCCCATGCAGCTTTGGCAGAACACAAACTTCTTCAGTCACTAACCCTTCACACACCTGAACCAAGATGTGCCAGCACAAAACATCAGAGAACTAGATGAAGCAATGCAGTAGCAAATGATTTCTCTGAATCAACAAATGATTAAGGACAATTACAGTACATTAGGTCTGTGGTTATCATGAACATTTTATAAAATGTTGCCACAAATGAGTATGCTTACTTGTATGTGAAGAATGATAATATCTATTTGTGACAGAAGGAAACTTCAGTAATCACTAATCTATAAATTTTTATTATAGCAGGTTCAGCGCATTCTCTATGAAATTGAAAAAAACATTCACAAATTCCACCTCAAACTAGAATAAAGGAGGAGATGAGCCACTCGTCATTGCAACCAAATGCTCTCCTATCAAGCACTACAGGCAGTAATTTGTGTCAGCACAAAGCAAGCGTAAAATTTATCTTACCTCACAGTGGCATTGCTGAAAGGTCTTCCATTTCACAGCCATTAGAATAAAATTTCTGCACTTTGCTCAGATTTGGCTCTGAGGCTTTCTGGATTCTTTGCGTAAGCAAAGGTGAAGGATCAACAGGTTCAGGTTATCAGGACCCAGCTGGCTGCAGGCACCTGAGAGCTGCTGGGGACTGGTTATACTTATTTTTGCCCAGTGGGTTAAAGGAGCAGGAAACAAAGTAGGTGGAGACACATGTCTCAATCCATGGGTATAGATACAGTCCCATCCCAACTGGAGGACATGAGCATTGCCCAAAAGAGGCCAATGGGATAAGAAGTCCCAAAATGGGTTCCCACTACCTGAAAAGAGGAAATGTCCATGTAATCAGCCTTCCCTTTGTTCTCTGCTGGTCAAAGGAGTTAGCATTCTATGGGAGCACAGCTTGGCTTCTCACAAGAAAAGGTCTTATAGTCCATCAAATCTCCTCTTAGTCATAAATAGAAACAGGAGTTAGAGACCTTTGAAAATGAGAACATAATTTTGTGCAGTACGTTCATCTGGCTAAAAAAGAGAACTGGTGGAAACCAGCAGGTAGTTGATGAAATTAATGGTACTCAAGGTCAGGTATTTGCTCAACATGGGTATCTGCTCTGAAAATGTAAATGCTATGAAGTTCATCTGTAAATTATAGCGTGCAGAATCTTGCATATACAGAGGCCAAGTTTGTCCTTTTCCATGCAAATAAATATCCAAGAGCTAAGAAGGGCAGTGCCTGAGGTCCGTTCGACAGCTGTGTGATTGAATAGGTTTGACAGATCCAGTCCCTCCCATGCTGTAAATGCAGCATTCAAAAGTGTTTGAAGACTTTATAACACATTGAAAAAGCTACAAGACTGATGCTGGCCAAATGACTGACTCAAAGGCACAAATTTCTCTTACTCTTTGATTTCTGGGAGCTGATTCCAGTGAAAAGTTCCTGAGAAGTAATGCTAGCTTCCAAAATGTACCAGTTCTCACAAAGATACTTGAGATATCATTGTAAATTTTCCCCAATCTGTTTTGTGAGGAAAAGGAATCATTAAGTTGCTCATTCTATTTTGATCTTTCATGCAAATTTTCTTTGAATGGCCTCTCAGTGAATGCAAAAGGGCAGGAAGAAAACTATCTGTGTTATTTCCTTCATTATTTTTGTGGTTTGAGGGCTGTCTGCTGTCATCATGGATCATGTCTGAATGCGTGATTTACACTTGGCTTGCAGACCCTGGCTCTTTGAGACTTTGTCATACCTTTCTTTTTAAATAAAAATCTGCAATTAAATCAATGGAACTGTACAAATAACCACGACTAAAATAAGTGTTCTGTTTTCTGAGGATACTACAATAACAGGTTCATATAATATGAAAGGTTTCATAAAACTCTCTGCGCTGTTTTCGATCTATACATGACATATGTGTTCCCATTTTTTATTTAAAATCTTGCAAATTTATGAATCTTTTTTTGCTGGTTATATGCCAGGATTCCCTGTTGCCAAGACAAACAAAACAAATGACAGAATTTTCTAATTCTTTTCTATTTCCTTCCAGAAGAAAAGAGATCATTACAGTCTGGCTTCTTCACATAACGTAGCTATGGATTTTTTCCTGAATTCTCTTTTGAATGTATTATTTCTAATATGATTTTTCATGCAGAAATACTTGCTTCTAAGTGCTCTTCCTGTGGCATGAAAATGAATACTAAATGTTATTTAAAGGTGGACCACTGACAAGTTTAATGTTTTTTTGAATAATTGTCTTGTTTTAAAATGACTTATGCTAGCACTGATGCCTGCTAATCTGGACACTGTGCTGTTCCTGATCATTATTGCAAACAAGGCCATAAAACTCATCTAATAAAATGTTCTACTGCAGAGATGAAATATTGCCAAAGTCCAGTTTTCTTTTTGTTTTTTGTTCTTTTTTTTCTGTGTGTCTGTCAGTCCTAGAACTACACACCGTGCATGCTTATCTTTGCTATTTATATTTTCTTTTTAATACCATTTGTCTTCAAGGGAAATAACTTTTCTGCATGTCATAATTTTAGCTAATTTCTACTGATCTGATTGAAATATTGTAATATACAACTGCATTTAGTAGCTGTATGTAGGAGTAACATTTTGAGACCCAATAAAAATCCACCTGAATATTAAAGGAACTATTAGAATATCATGCCCAAATCTCCTGAACAATGTGCACAGAGGTAATTTTTAATGTGTGAGTTTACTTTTTACCTCCATAACTTTATGTTTTCATGTCATAGGGTGAATATGCCTGGAGATTACATTTGCAAAGTCTGAATTAAACTCTTGTCTGTCAACTGACATCAACACCAAAAAAAAAAAGAAAAAAGGAAAAGGGCTAGTCTACTCAGTAGGTGAAGAAATTTCACAAGTGAAAAAAAAGTAATTTTTTCTGAGTTTGGTATCCAAAAAGTGTAAATCTTTTTGTAGCATTCCAAGACCCTAATCAAATCAGGCCTTTTTTATACTGTTGCATAAACATGTGTACATTACTAATCAGAAGTTCTTTAAAAATTGAAAACATATTTCCATTTCCATGTTTTGAGAAAGGGATTTCAAACATTTTTTCACATTTTTTACAAAAAATAATGCAGTAACGTGACATAGGGATAAAGGTTTCATTCAGAGTAACAAGAATTTGCTCATTTTTGTGAAGATTCTCTCCAGTTTCAAGTTGGGTGAGCAAGTCCAACAGCAGTGTGAGAGCTTTTCCCACTGAGGACACTTCTTACATCCATCTCCAAGTTTTCCTGTGGAATTGTGTATTTAATATTCCTTCCCCTGGGAAGTGAATGCAAACCCCAAATGAATCATTGTGGAATGTCAGTGTCCACTCAGCACTGTTTTGTCATACCTTAGCTCAGCTCTTGTTATCTGTGGATAATGGAAAAATAATCCGATATTTCACTTTCTGTTTCATTTTGGGACACATGCTTTCCAGCTTGTCAAGTACAATAAAGATATGACATGTGCAATAACCTTTTCTTTCATTGTGAATCAAAATGTGTTATAATAAAATAGGCTGGCAGAGTTCCATCAACCAGAACACTTTAACAAGTTACTTGCTGCAATTACAAAGTAAGTGGAGGAGGAAAAGAATGTCAGTTTGTCTTTGAAACCAGGAACAGGCAGGGTCTCATGACACAAATTTATTTTTTATAATTTCAGACACAATAAATCAGCTAATAAATTTGTTATTTATCCAATTTGCATTTCAGAGATTTTCTTAATTAATTTTGCACTTTCTTTAACAATGCATGACTCTACATATGTCTCTATTCCATTAAAATGAGGTTAATTCTTCTGATATCAATCAGCTGTCAAGAAAAGCAACATGAATTTCCTAGAGAACTCCACCTCCAGAGAGTCTCTGCTCTGCAGAACTTTCATCTTCCAGCAAAAATCAGATTTAGGTAAAATGCATGTCTCTCACTTTAAACAATAAGGACACTTTCTTTATATATTTTTCAATATAAAAATGCATGCATTTCCCTATTGTCTTGTTTTACCAGAGGAGATGTCATCAACACGTGATATATTACTTGCTTTTGTCCAATTCTGGTTAAATTATAAGGATAATAATTACTAATGCTATTACTAATATTTTAGGGGCTTCTTAACCTGCATATATAGGAAAACAACCTCCTGTGTCTTCCTGTGAGTTAACCTGGAGAAGGGAACTCTTGTGAAGATTATCCTCCCTTGGTCCTCTGAGTCTTAACTTTCTACATTATATCAAACCACTAATCATGCAAATCCTTAGCCTGGCTCTTCTCTTTATTAATTTAACTGCTTTTTTCTCTCTCTTTGCACTCCTCCTCTTGATCTCTTTGTTTTCTTTCTATTGCCCCTCTTAGTCTTTAGGTTATTGCACAGGAATATTGCTGAAGATAATAAGAGAGACAGAAGTGCCCTGCATTTCTGCAAGCTATCTTTATCTTTCTGAAAAGATATGAAAAATGAAAAGATTTCATTTTCCATTCTTGCAAATGGAATTTATGAACCTTTTTAGGCTTTAAACTGGCCTTGATATGTGCTTGTTTGCTTCTCAAAAGATACCTTTGAAAATAATGTTTGTTGTTGAGAAAATAAAATTACTTTGATATGTAAGTTATAAAATGGGGGGGGAAAAAATCAACCTGTGCTGTGCTGTATTCCCTAAGAGAAAAAGATGTAACTTCATGGGTTCTTAAAATACCCATAAGATTATATGAAGTTTCAATGACAGCAACTTGCAAGAGACATCCAAATGGATTTTGCAACAGACTCCTCATCCTTTGTGTAATTATCAAACAAAACATTTCACACGTAAGCTTGTGGCTGTATAATTACAGGAGCACCTTAAGCACTCTGATTCACCAGTGTCTCAAAGTATGGTTCACTGGGTAGGACATTACATTGGTTATTGTGAGAAACAGGTAATTTTCTCAGTTTTGATTGCAGTGAATTTTAGATATTTAATGCTTGATTTGTAAAATTGATTTGATAAGGCCTGTCCTCGCTCACGTATCTATCACACAGCACTTTTAGCTATGGTACCCTCAAATACAGAGGAGGACCACAGATTTTTTGGAAAAACAAAGACTTTTAAGAAGGAGGATGATTCTGGAACAGAATGTTCTTTTTAGTTTTCTGGTTCAACCACTCTGCAACACTTAACATAGAATTATTCTTCTATCTGAAAGTACTCCCAGTTGTTGCAGTCACAGGTTTTTCAATATTTACTGCTCCTTAAAATAAGATGAATGTGGCAATTCTCCTGGCTCTGCCATATATTCTCCTCTAGTCAGGGACATGACCAGATTAACTGCATGTGTAAGAATGACCAGTCATACACAGCACAGTAAAAATTACAGGGTCAAAGTGGTTCCAGGAAGGATATAACCCAGCAAAAAATAAAAAGAGAGCTGAGAATGTGGAGAGTACTGCTAGGAATATCCACCAAGATAGTGTAAGTGATGGTGGAGGGTTAAAAAAATATAATTTCTGTATAAGTTAACCACGGGGTTAAGTTGAGGTATGTATGGGGGAGGAAGGTAGAGAACGTACAACTGGAACTTGACGCAGCTTGGCTTTGGAACAAGCGTCAGCTTCTGCAAACAGCTCCATGCCATTGTAATGACCGAATCAAGTGTGACTGCAGCTCAGGGGATAATTGAGAAGCATTGTTTTAACCAAATCAAGTGTGGATCAGGGTAGAAGCGTAGGTATGATTTAAGATAGTAACTAAGGAATAGGATAATCAGTATCTAGGGGTGGAGGTTAGTTAACATGTATATAATTTAAACTATAAAAATCACAAATCGACTCTGTATTCTTGGGCACAAGATTTGGGCGTATCATCGCCCCTGTGTCCCTGCGTGCAAATAAAGAACGGCATATGATCGCCTTCGTGTGGTTATATGTTTTCCTACGCTAACATAAGGATGAGTGGTTTAAAGTATATGGAGATCATATTGCCTTAATGTTCTATTATCTGGCTTGAAAGAGGAATACGGTTTCATTGATAAAACCATGATATTTTTCCTTCCTCTTACGGAATTAAATTTTGTTTCACTGGAATTCTTTTAAATTGTGTATTATAAGTCAGGGTCATCACTTACAACCACTTCCACAAACAGGTAGTTTCTGATTGTCAGCTGTAGTATTAACTACACATTTTCTTCTGCAGAATTGAAGCCATTGAAATGCTTAGGTCAATCTTCTGTCCTGCTGTCCTGTTAAGGACTGAATTGCATTTTTTTGTCTTTGTTCAGGGCAGAGGGACACATCTTGTCTACTGGGACTTCAACATGGGGGAGAACAACTGCACTAAACTGTGCACAAATTGTATACATCCACTGTAGCAAGAAATTTTCCCCTAAAAATAATGCCTGAAGCTCACCAGGGCAGGAAGAGAAGTGACTTGGTTAGCAACAGTCTGTGCCTTATTGCCTGAGACCTAAGATAAATTTATTTACTAATTGAGATCTTTCAGTTAGGTGAGTGCTTGGAATTTATAATGGAAAATAAAATCTGATCTACAATCCTTCCCATGAAAAATATCACTGGCTGTTCAGAAACCAATATTCAATTCCTTTAAAGGCAGATGCAACACACAATCTTCTGTAGCCTTGGGGCAAGTGTTGTGTTTGACCTAAGGAGAAGGGATGCAGGGACAGCAGAAGGGTTTTCATAGGAATCTTGGTGAAGATCTAAGATGAAGGAGACAATTCTTAAGGACAAAGCAGCAGGTACCTCAGACACCCAGGCCCCGACCTCTCTGCTGAGGTGGCTGCTCAGTACCAGTTCCATGATACACATCTCACACCCAAAGCTTGAAAAACACCAGCTCAAATATTCAAGAGTAAATATTAAACCGTGTTCATTTCCTAGCTGGAGTGGATCCGGAATTGGAGAGCTGCTGACGGTTTTGCTGCCTGGTGGAAGGAAAAGCAGCAGGATTTGTGGGTGCAGGGATGCAGGGATGCAGGCAGGTACCAGCACTGCTGGTGAGCCCTTCCTTCGTGCACCTCGTGTGAGAGGCTGACACTGTTCTATCACCCTTCACAGCTCCCCAAACACAAATTCTCCCAGAGATTCTGGGAAGGAAAGGAGAAAGCAGCTAAAACAGAAAGAAGGGTTACATAACAAAATATGCAATGCTGGAGGTACCTTGGAAAGATATGAAGGACTTTGACTTTTTTCCCAAAGATGAAAGAAACAAAAGTTCAATATAACCATAAATTTAGAGTAAATTATTTAGCAATTGTTTTAGTTTCACCCAACTCAACATGTTATTTTCCTTCCCTTCCTGTTGGATGTCTCAGCTATTTTCAGCAGATAAATGTTTCACTCCAAAGAAACAGAAGCCTTTTTTAATATTGTTTGGAACTGCAGATAAGAGAAGTCCATGAAAACAATTTCATAGACAGGCTGCCTTGAAATTTATGTGACAGAACTCATGAAACATCTTTATCAAATCTTCATAAATCACAGTCTCTGTTCACTCCTAGACTGAGAAAAAACTGAGATATCAATTAATTTTTTAAGAAGTTGCCTGTTTCCTCCTTACAATTTTAAAAGTTGTGGGGAAGCATATGGTAATGCACAGGATTTTACCTTTGTTTATAATCTGTATTTTTGCAGTGTTTCATTTCAGTTAGAGATGGGGGAATTTATTGCTTAGGAATCTCTACAAACACAAGATTGATCGGTCAATCCTTCTTTGAGGATTGTTGCTATTTTTTTGCCATGTCTACTAAAACTGTGAAAAGATAAAACTTATCACAAGAAAGATGTTTTTAAAAGAAAAAAGTGACAAATTAAATAAGTATAATTTTGGAAAGTGACAATGTAATGAAAATCAGGATGCTTTTCAGTTTATATTTGTACTGTAAAAATACTTGTGCACATATTTTTTAGAAGATATGGACACATAAAGGGTGAGTTTATGTCTTTGTAGTTTAAAAAATACCATTTTCAATTACTTACATAGTTTCCCTATGAAGTAAAGCAGAAAAATGTAATTAACCACTAAGAAAAAAATGTATCTATGAATTTTGCTCTTCTTTTAAACAAATAAACTTCTAGTAATTATTCATAAAAATAAAATGAAACCTATCAGAATACAAACAGAAAATACTTCTGTCTGATTGTTGGTAACATTCAAAATATTATGCTACTTCTTTTTCAGAAAACTTTTCAAGTTCACTATTTGAGGGTGAAGAAACAGCCTCCAGATGAAAAGAGAAGAAGGATTATAGAGACCCACTAAAGACCAGATATTGGCAGAAACAGTGACTGAAATGCCTCTCTGGAGGTGAACTAAATCATGTCTTAGCCAGAAAACGACTTCCTAAACAACATTTAATGGTGTAGATAATGGGATTTGTTTTGTATTAGTACAATACAATAGACTTTATGGTGAAATTTTCTGTACATATAAAGGGAAGACAAGGATTATATATCTCTTTAAGGGTTATAAAATGAGGAGCAGAGTGAAAAGTGGTTGAGTACTTATTTTCCTGCAGGGAAGTAAATTTGAGTTGATGGACTCTACTCAAATTTTCTTATAGCTGTAATAAACTCTTATATGCTTAGTTCGGATTGTGGACACAAGGAGACCAAACACCAAATCCTGAAAATGGAAATAACTATGAGACCACCTACATCTAGTTTTGAGGATGCAAGTAAAACAAAAATTTATATTAGGATAAAAAAGAAATATGGCTTTTTTTTTTTTTTTTTTTTTTTTTTTAAACTGTAAGCAATATACCACGCAGAGAGATTTCCTTAACACCTGCAATATGCAAACATCTCTTTGTTGATGATGGAGAAGCAATTATCTCCCCACTCCACTCTGTGGTGGGCATGAGCTGAGTCTACCTGTTTAAACTGAAGATTGAACATGTAGAGTGAATATTTCAGGAATAAAACAAAAACAAATAAACAAACAAAAAACCAAAACCAGACAAAAAAAAATGGACTTGGCATAGAAATGGTGAACATACAGCTAATTCCCTGTTATGTGTGCAGTGGTGTGCAAGCAGACAGACCTCAGAACTTCAGCTGAATGAACTGCAAAATCAGGGAATGATTCAATGAAATTCAATTCATTTGGGTGTATTCCCTAGAGCAATTAGAAGTGTTATAATTGAGAATAGCATTAAATCATTAAAAGGTTCTATCCAGAAATGGATCTGTATTTAATTCCCAAATGAAAAACTACATCCTAAAAGAGATGAGGAGATGGAGTTTTCTGAACTGAACCAGTCCTACACCTGCCAGCAGGAAGCATGAACTGGGCCAGAAATGCTCCTGACACAACCTCCCTGCCCAGCTCTGAAAGGCAGGGAAACCAGGTAACCTTTCTGAATTTCAGACAGGAACAGAGGAAGAAAACAAGGGGTAAATAATGGCTGTTCTTTGTAAAGATATCCATGGGATCTCTCCAGAACACTGTAAAAAGCAGAGGGAAACAGAGCTCGCACAGAAACAGAAGCATTGCTTAGGGAGCTTGGGAAAAGAGGGTATAACTACATTTCATGAACATCAGTCCACGAATACTCACCTGAGACCTGGTCCCATATCACAGTTCAAATGTGGGAACCACAAATGAGGATTTTGGCAGCAGACAGGGGTCGTGGTTTAACCCCAGCTGGCAGCCAAGCCCCACACAGGCACTCACTCACTGCCCTCCAGTGGGAAGGGCAGAGCACAGGATGAGTAAGAGTGAGAAAATTAAGGGGTCGAGGTAGAGACGGTTTAACAAATAAAGCAACTTGTACTGTTCTGCTTGCAACTCTCTAAGGAATTGTAAGGACAGGGCAGTTCTGTACCTGCAGGATCCTGATGATCCTCCTGTGACAGCAAAGGAAGGCTTGAGAACAAGGAAAAGCTTTAT
This sequence comes from Prinia subflava, assembly GCF_021018805.1. Classification (NCBI taxonomy): domain Eukaryota; kingdom Metazoa; phylum Chordata; class Aves; order Passeriformes; family Cisticolidae; genus Prinia; species Prinia subflava. The sequence continues at coordinate 15,267,642 of NC_086250.1, read as the reverse complement.
TACAGGTAAGATACTTTATGCACTTTTGAGGAAAAAAAAAACAAACAAACAACAACCAAAAACCACCCAAACAATAAATTGTGCTTTAATAGCACAGAAAACTCAGCTCTCAGAGTGACTGTTTTCTGCAGGAATTCAAGTAAATATAACAAACATTTGTTAGGAAGGCAACTATCAGGATTTTATGGGAAGCACTGAGCTGCAGTAATGAAACCATGGAAAACCAAAAGTTATTTCTTTGGACCTGCTGGCCACAAAATGGAAGCATTGGACACGATTTATGAAGGAATGTGCCTAAAGCAGCACCTGACATCCATATCAACATGCTGCAGAGCTCTAGAAGCAGCAGGAAGCTGGCTATGCAGGGAAGAAATTAACAATAATAAAGAGAAGTGTCAAATAGTCACTAAGTTGTGGCTGAGATCTATTCCCCATAGCCAGAAGTGGTGCATGCAATAACAACCTCTGCTATGAAAACATCTAAAGCCTGGTGAACCACACATGCTGCACAACTCAGTGTAACTCTGGAGACCTACTGCCTATCACCCAAAGTATGCTGAGCTGGAAGAATGTTTGGGGAAAACATTGACAGAAGCTCTGGTCAAAACCGAAACAAGACATTGTAATGGAAATATTCCATTCCTGCATAAATATGTTCTGCAAAAAGTGCCAGTGGGATTGCTATTAAAATGCCAGCTGTAGAGTAGATTTAATTACCAAGATCTGGGTTACCAAGAGTTCTGGAGCATGAATAAGTAGGAAACAAAATCTCCAAATACTGAAAAATGATGGTGTACATTTAATACAATTCCTACATAAACCAGGCAATGCTGGCATGCCTTGAAAAGGAATAGAGGAAATAACTGTTAAATCACAGTATTACTTGCAATCTATTAAGCAGAGATCAAAGGCAAAGATACTGGAGAGTTGTGTTGCTCAGTTACAATCAGATGGAGCTTTGCAGAGGTTACAAGATGGAGCTTCTCTGGCACATAACAAACACACAAACAACTTTTGTTTGTTTAAGGAGGAAGAAAAGGTGCTATCAGAAAATGACTGACAAGCCAAAGCACTTCTGGGAGTTGTTTTCATAGTTACATTAAAGAATCAGAAAACAAACCAAACCCTAAAACCCTGGCACAAATAAACACCAGCCAAAGAGAAATTTCCAGCCTATGTTAAAGTTACACTTTTATTGCAGATTTTTATCTGTTCTCTTTCAGTCTAGTTTCCTATTCTTGGTGTCTGCAAGCACACATATCTGTTGTTTATAATAAATTCTGAACTCTTTGCTAGCTTAATTCAGGTTTGCCAGTGGAATACAAGTTTCATATGTGGTGAATTCCTATGACAGAGTGAAAACAGGCAGCCAAATATGGATACATTAATATATCCTGTAGAAAAGTGCAGTCTGTGCTCAGTGCCTTGCAGTCAGCCCTGAATCCACGTTAGTGTTTGTGCAAGAGTCCTAAAGTCAATTAAACTAGACTGCCTTGATTGCTGCCCCCTGAGCTACCTGAGAGAGGATATTGTTTGAACTGGGGAAAATGCATCAGGGGAACAGCCGTGCTGCTATTTTTAAGGTGAATATATTTGATTATTCTTGATTGTGAGCTTAAGGGCTCTAAGGAAGCATGAAACTGAAGCTCAGATTTTCCTGTGTTTAGTTTTAGGTTTGAGCTTTTTGCACCAAAGTAGGTTACATTCTGATGTTTTATGAAGTTCTTATGATCTGGTTTCTGCAGAGTTCAATAGCAGCATTTACTGTTTAATATTCTAGCCATATTCCATATTCAGAGGCAACAACATTTCCTCTTTGTTACCAGTTTTCCATTTTGAAAAGTGACATATGCCACTGAGAGTAAATAGTATATACCTTGTGTATGGGATCTCCTTCAAATATGGCATGCATGGGATTCAGGTACATAAAACACCCTTCTCCCTCCTTGTTCTCCATTTATGGGTTCAAATGCAGATATTTAACCTTTTAAAATCATATTAAGCCTGCACAATATAAACACTACACTCAAAGCCGCCATTTTTTTTAACAAAACCTAAATGTTTTATTGCTGAAACCTGCAGAAGGGCGAATGGTAATATTATGTTCCTCTTGTGTATTTAATGGCAGGATCTGGGCACTGCTATCCTCTTGACTGAGGTGTCTTAGTCCTCAGCTAAAGCATTTCATTCCTCCTTGATCAGGGAAGCAGAAGTCCAAAAGTTCTCTCCACTTGTCTCAGATTTTACAAGGATTTCTTTGCTGTCTCATTTGATGAAAAGGCCTCTACAAACCTGTTGCTTTCTAGCTCAAAGCATCACAAACCCCTCAAACTACTTTTTTCAGCTTTTGTGTTTCTTCCCTAACCTTTTGGACTTTTCCAGACATTTTGCTGAAAAGGAACCAATTGTAAGCCTTCCATGTTCCAATTAGAAATGGAAAACATCTCACCTCTTTTTTTAAAGGTCAGATATATGAACATTATAGTGAAGAAATTATCCTACTTTCAATAATTTGGACAAGGGATAACCAAATTCTGAGAAAGAAAATACTTTTCTTACAGAAATTCTCAAAAATGTTTTAAATTTGTATTTGTATTTACCTCCAGTATCTTGTATCTCTCCAGGGCTCTCCCTGCCCCTTCGTATCACACACTGCTGGCCCAAACACAGTTTCCAAGACTTAGGTTTGGGTTTAGGACACCAGCCTCCCCTGAAAGAGTCATTTTTCCATCTAATAAAGGGACATCTATTACAAATGGCACTATAAATTTTCTATGATAAAAGTGTGGCCATATAAGAAAAAAGATGAGTTGTTGACAGTATTAATTTATTGATATCCCTCAAAACATGCTGGTTTGGCTCCTTATTTATAAGCCCATGTGATGTAACTGCTATAAGGAACCTATAAACTCTTTGAAGGTTTTATTCAAATTCCCCAAACTGTTCAACACTTAGGTCCTCAGCACTACCATCAAATTACACCACATGAAATTTTTCATTTGACATGTGCAGCTCACCCTGGCTGCACCCATATTAGAAACAGCACATAGATGTCTACCTAATTTACTATTATTTTCCCCCATTGTATTTCAAAGAACATTCAGAGATGCAAAGATATTTGAAAATTAAAGCTAATAAAAAACCTAATGTGTTAATACTTCTACATCCCTCCAAGGATCCACTCTTGTTTAAACAAGGGAGAAGGTCTCTGTTTTAGAATGAAAAGATCCCTTCTTCCCTACCCATAAGTCAATCAAGACAGAGATGGTAGACAGGCTATATAAATCCACTCAATCAAAACCTGATTAAAATGTATCCTGATGTGTATGGACACCATGAATACTGAATATAATTTATTTTTTTTTTAAAAAAGTTATATTTTGACGAGAAGATATTTTGATTAAATCCATCAAAACTCATCATTTCAGCTATGCAGGAAATAAAGAACTCTTAAAATTATTTCTGATTTAAATTGAATACAAATTAAATATGTTTATCCTTCCTGAATAATGGCTTTCTGCAGACATTTGTACCTGAGTGCCCACTCTGTTATCTGGGATTATGAAAACTTTAATTTTACATCATCATTCATTTCATTAAGATTGCATTTATTATTTTACATGCTTTTCTAGTATTTCAGTAATGGTAAAGTGTCTCCTTAAGGGTTCTCTAATTAGCTAGTGTCAAGCTGCTTCACTAAAATACAAGTGGAATGATCATAGAATAATTTGTGTTGGAAAAGAGCTTCAAGATCACCCAGATCAAACGCAAACCTAACACAGCCAAGCCCATCACTAAACCGTGTTCCTATGTGCTACATCTTTGTGTCTTTCAAGAACCTCCAGGGATAGTGACTCAGGAACTTCCCTGGGAAACCTGGACAATGTTTGACAACTCTTCTGTGAGGAATTTTTTCCTAATATCTGATCTAAACCTCCCCTGGTGCAATTTGAGACTGTTTCCTCTTGTCCTGCCATTTGTCACTTAGGAACAGAGACTGACAGAGCAACTTCTCCATCATGACTTTGAAAGTAAAAAAAACCTTAGTAAAATCATATTCCAGCTATTTTACTGGTTATCCATTTCACCATTAAAAATAGCAACGCAAGATGCAAACTTTTAATGAGAAGCCACAAGTTTTGAATTTAACACAGTTCAATATTTTCCAAAACAATCTGTTAGAGGGACCCTGTCCATTTAAACATTTTTCAAGGAAATTTATTTTGAGATATATTTGAGAGCCTGAAACATGGTCAAAGCTGTTTGCAGATGAAAAATGGCATCTTCAGATGAGAGAGAACCCAAATTAAAACACAGCCCTGGCACAATACCAGCTTAGAGAAAATTAGAAGTTGAGCCCTGTGCATGATTGGCAATGCTGATGTGTGAAAAAAAAGGTAATTCACCAGCTGTTCTTTAAAAAAATAACAAAATACCCCTGTATCCCTTGAAAACATCCCACTCCAGGAAGAGTGTTGCACTATAGGCCATGCTTTAGCAGGATCTGGTTTATGGGTCATTTCACATTTATCTGAACAAGAACCTCCTGTCCCTGAAGTCCAAACTCAGCAGACAGCAGGCTCCTAGGTGGATTCCCTGTCTTGAAATATTCTCCCAGAATCCTTAATCCATTTCACTATCATCAATGCAACTACTGTTGTTTTTTTTTTTTAATTAATAATAAGCTAATTTTTACTAATATTAAACAGACAAACAAAACCCTAGTTGAACAACAGGAATCAACAACAAATTTTTGGAGGAGCAACAGAACCAGAGCTTTTTGAGCCATGCAGCTTATCTACATTCTAAAATGGCATCTGATAAGAGGAAATGGACATAAAACCTCAAATATTAGAGTGGCCCCAAAAGTAGCTGCTAAACTATGAATTTGTGAAAGAGATTTTATGATACTATGATAGTGTTCACTTTTATTCCAATTTGAAAGAAAGGATGAGAAGATACTATGAATGTTCAAACATACATGGAAATATGGCACTAACATTTTTCTTGGAAGACTTAATATATAGATTTAGTCCTTTTTTGTTTTAATGGAAAACATTGTTTTCTGGGTGTTTTTGTACTTGGAAGTATTGCTTTAATATATCATTACCAGAAAACTCTTGATTTTTTAAAAAATAATAGCTCTATTTTTGCCTTATATCTGAGAAAATTTTATCTACTCATTAAAACAGTAGAAAGACTTAGAAAAGATCATTCATGTCTGCCTTTTCAGGTTTGTATTCAAATGAAATTTTAATTTTAGGGAGCAGACTGGCAATGACAGCATAGCTAAATAGTGATAAAGGATTATTACAACAAAATGATATTATGTTAGCATTATGCTTAATCCTTAATGAAAATTGCATTGAAGAGATTATTTTGTTTAGAAGAATGTAAAATAATAGTCAGAGATATTAAGTGTAGCAAAAATGACTAAATGAGCCTGTTATTTACAAAAAGTAGTTGCTCAAGCATATATTAACCTCCCTAATTACTTAACAAACCTTTATAAATGCAATTATTCACAGAATTTAAATAGTTGTAATTAACAATACTTAGAAAGTGTGGCAAACAGAATAAAACTCTCAATATTCCCAGGCTTCAGGACATTTATGCTCATGATTTATAAGTGCAGTTAAGAGCTGTTAAATTCTCTTTTGGTAACAGGCTCTGACCTTTTGTCACCTATATCTACAACTTTAGATTTATGAATTCTCATTGATAACAGCTATCTGTGGCAGCAGAGAGGTCAGTTTGGATTGTGCAGAAGGTCCATTTCTTGGTTAGTTTTCCCTGACTGCACTGAAGCCCACAGTTCTATAAAAACACTCCAGACAATACCCATGCCAGAGCAGTGCCTGCTCATTTACATCTATGCAGCACCAGCAGTGGCTCTTGGGTGCTCTGATCCCGAAAGAATGGCTCTGGCCACACTTATCCCCTCCTGAAGGATGATTGTTTTGCTCCTTTGCTTTGAATTGTTAGGAGAAAACTTCCTCCAGTATTGAAGCCTTACCAGGACAGGATGTTCTTGTGCTTAAAGATCCACCTGCCACAAAAGTACTGCTGTATTGATCCTCTGCAAATGATAGGGCTGTAGATATATACTGGTATTCCCATTTTTCAGTGGCTATGTAGTGGGCATGGGGAATGTAGAATTTCTTTGCTGTAACAAGACACTGTGAGATTTTGGGTGCCATGCTCCCATCTTCTTTGCTCCACCTATACTTTTTATACAATATATATTAGTATTACACATCCCATTAGACAAAATATTGTATTCATTTTTCACAATCCTAAACAGGCTATAAAAATTCAGGCTAATAGGATCAGAACTTTAACTCCAAATCTACTGTTTATCATTTATTGCTCTCTCCTTTCCTGTTACCTTTGTCTGGGTAGCTTGGTAGGAAAGGACACAGCCTCAGATTTTGGGTTTGAGTTCATTGACCCGTTTAAAGCAAATGCTCTGGATTTTTACACCTTTCAGTCCTGTGCTTTGGCTGCAGGCAATGCTGGTGTTCTGGCTGTTCTCACTCTGTTGTAATGAGAGCTTGCTCTTTGAATAAAGCACTTGTTTCAGAAAAACAAACTAGCCTCACATCTTTACCAACCCTAATCTTACAGGACAAGTTATCATTAGTCATGTGGGTAATATGTATTATCAACCTCAAATTCTCAAAATTACTCAAATTTACTGAAAGGAGGGCAATTAGAATACATTGATTTATGTTCTATGGGAAAAAAAAATTGAAATCTGAAGAAGTTCAGTGTGTAATTTTTCCTAAATGACTGTTATTCTTAGATGAGAAGAAATTTTATCTAAGTGGGAATTTTGAGCCTGGTCTCTTAAACTCTGTTTGAGTCTCACAGATATCAAAATAAACTGTAAATTTTAATCTCAATCACATGACAAATTACCATGACTGTAAAGGAGCAGATCTTAAAGTTGAAACTGCTGGTGCTGAGGATGCAGTGAATGCAGCACACATGGTTTTGGGGCAAGTGCCAGAAGTAGGGCTCCAGCCTGATCCCACCTCCTTGACCTATGGCACTCTCACCCCATGGCCCACTAACATTTAGGCAGCATCTTCCAGTTCAGTTTGATCTGAAAAGAGTGAATTCATCTCATCAGTTGTGAGTTCACCTGAAAAGAAATCAGGTCATGCAGTCCAAAACTCTGGTGGGAACCAAAGTGCAGAAAATGGGGATGACGAGGTGAAGAGATTCAGAAGCAGTCACAGCTGATCAGAACTAAAGATCCAATATAGACACCCCTGGCTTGACCTTATACCTGCCACCTTTCAAAGAAAGACAAAAAAGAAACCAAGTTCTTAACTTTTATGCCTAGTCAGTATATCTGCTTCAGTTATGCCGTAATCTATAAAAAGAATCGGTGGGAGTACATTGAAAATATTGAATGTGGAATAAAATATAATTTATAAAGAAGAATTTACAGTGATGCAGTGTTAAAATGATGTTCTTTCTGAAAAAGAAATATTTTAATTGGTGTAGTGAAATTTTGGATATTTTGGGATCAAATCTCCAGGTTACAGGAAAACTCTGCCTGGACAGACATCTGTATACCAAGTCTAAAAATGCAAGTGAGGTTTGTCTTCCTCAGGTATGATAATGGCTAATAAAAGCAACAGAGTCTGAACTAGTCTGTGGATAGGACTCTGCACTTGGGTTTCTTTTGCACTCTCTCCCCAGTGGCAATTGGTACAACCCATCAGGATCAGAGACGCTGTCCAGAAGTCACAGAGGAGAATTTAACAAGAAATTATTTGATGATGTGCACGAAGGATTCAGGCCTCATTCACTTCAGCACAGTTGCTCTTACTCTGTGAGGCTGCCCTTCATTTTGTCACTGGAGACAGTAAATCCATACCAAAAAACAGGTCTGAAATTACTTTCCAGAACAACTTAAACTCCCCTTTCTTGACTTCTACTTTGTATTTTTATTCAGTCCTTATTTGCCATGTGTTTTACCTATCAGTCTACAACATTTTAATCTCAACAGTTGCATAAGGAAAAAAAAGATTGTCAAGCTTTCTGAATCTGAACCTTTGGTCTTAGTCTACAATATTCATTACCAAAGTATTACCAAATACATATATATATATTCAAGCTGCTAAGACAAACATAAACTTCAATAATATATTGTTTCTTCAATGTAGGAAGTATTTTCTACATTACCTTAGTCCATTTGACAAAATTTTGATTATTGTTTTTTCTTGAGGATAAGTTTGAACTGTTATTTGACATATAGTTAATATGTTTAAGTGTTACTGTTTTAAAAATTACCTACTTAGTTTATTTATAAAACATTAAAATATCAAAGACAAGAATACATTGATAAACCTCTGTTAATGAAAAGAAATTAAAATTTAATTGGAAAGTTAAATTTTCTAAGAATCCTTTTTCCTATAAAAAATAAAAAAAAAACCCAAAAAACCAAACCCAACCAAACAACAACAACAACAAACCCCCACAAAACCCAACCAACCAACCAACCAACAAAAAAATCCCCACAAACCCCACCAAACCCACAAAAACCCAACAGAAACAGTTTGGAAAAAAAATGGTGTGTTTTTTTGACATTTTTCAGTATGAAGATATTGAATAACCTACAAAGTTATCTATACAGTTTTAAGGATGCTAGATGGGGAGGAATTAAATTATGAAACAAAAATTAAGTTATGAGGCATCTTCCATTAGTACAGAAATATCCCCAGCCATGTTATTTATATAAAATATGTCCTTCCTGATAATCACATCATAAACAAGACAGCTGCTTATTGCCTTTTTTATTAAGTTAATTTATTATTGCAGACTCAGAGACAGGAGGCTCTGCAAATGTGCGAGTATGGCGGTAGAGGCACAGATATATGATATCTAAAATTATTGAGGAATTTCAGAATACAATTGTCCATTGCTGCTTGTTGGTACAGCCTGCAATAGTACAATGAAAGGAGAGGAGATACTTTTTAGCTTCAAATTAAATTCAGAACTTTTTATATCAAGTCCTTAAAAGCACCAAGAATTTTTTAAGAAAATGGCACTCATCCCTTCTGAGACTGATGGCAGCTCCCTGTACTGTGTGTCTCTAGCCCATGGAGGCTGATTGTGCCCTCAAGAGAGGGAGAAAATGAGGTCACACCCTCTCTCTGTGGAGCAGCGAGCCCCAAGGGTGTGGTCTCCCCACTGGTCCATCACAAAGGGTCCTTAACTGCACTGATCTTTTTAAAGATGGGATTTTCAAGGCAGGTGGGTTAGACCTTGGTTCCCCAACTTTTTAAAAAAATCCCACATCACAATTAAATAAAAGATCTAAACCCCCTTTGTAGTTCACACAGCTTTTATTAAATCTTCTCATATGATTAATGATGAAGGAAGAGGAACAGTTATGAAAAATACTTAAAAGCTCAAGTTATGCAGTGTATATTGACCTAGCATTCATAAGTTGGGAATTTTTAATGACTGTACCATGCAGATGGACATGAAGCAAAAAAAAACAACCCATGCATCCAGTTTTTGAGCATCCATAGGGGTGTTGTTGCTTATATCATGAGTTCTGGCCCATTGTAGTATAAAACAATCTGTTCAGGAAACTCACAGCTGTGTGTGTCATTAGTGTGGAATTCAGATGTCCCCAGAAACTGTGTTCACGTCTGAGGGGTGGTGTGGGTCTATTTTGTCATGTAAAGTATTGTGAGGCGAATTTCAATCTCTCTAAAAAATTTTAAGTTTACAGACAGATTATGAAGAGAGGTTTTCCATTTCTCCTGTCCCAAGAGGGTGCTTACACCCTTGTATAAATGTGTAACAGCTTCCATGGACACAGGCACTGCTTCCTTCTTGATGCTATATTTCCTAAAATTCTGAAACCAGGGAGCAGCAATCAGAAGACTGCAAAGGAAAAGCAAGGAAAGAACTATTCAACATACATCTATTAAAGAAATTTTTTAGTGAAGCGAGAGATCAGGAGGATTATTACATGAGTAGCAAAATGAGCAAAAAACAGTCTGAAGGGAAGATATTTATGCTGCATAGCAACAGGAATTTGGAAGATTTGCTACAATTCTTGAGATTTTTAAAAGGATGCTTTCAATAAAGTAACTATTAAAAAAAATTTTGCTGATGGTATCTGTTCAAGATACAGAGCAGGAAGGGAGAATTACATAATCACAGAATGGGTTGGGTTGGAAAGGACCAACTTGGGATCACCTTGTCCAACTTCCCTGCTCAAGGAAGGTAACCACAGAGTACACGGCACAGAATTGCACAGCAGTGGCTGACAGGTAAACAGACCTTAATTTGCACACACCCTTTTAAGCTCCCTTGGAGTACAAAAATCAGTATTTTTGCAGAGTCCATTCATTTTGTTGATTAGATACCTTAAACACAGTTATTAAAGAAATAGGATGAAATTTCACACTGTAAAATGAAAATACCTCAATTGAGAAATTAATCATGAAAACTGAGGAGTTATCAGTTAAAAAATGCACAGGTGCTGAAGGATTTGGAGGCACCTGTGGATCAGATGGTGACTCTGAATTTGCTCTCTCTCTGCAACTCCTGCTCTGATGTGGGATTAAGAAAAGAAGGTATTTTTGTGTCAATCTGACAGCAGATGTCCTGTCACAGTGTCAAGTCTTGACTTCATATGAGGAACTAGCAAATTGTCTTTTGGAGTTCAGATTCTCCAAATAAGATAAAGAAAGAAACAAACCAGATGAATTCATGGAAAGGAGCTCAAAAAGACAGCTCAACATGTGAAGGAACAGAAAACCTTTAAGCTTTAATTGGATTTAATTTAATTAACCTTTGATTTCATCAGCTGAGTAAATTCCTAAAACTGCATGGACTAAACATGAGAGAGGGAGAAGACTAATTTATGTTAATTAATAAGGGCCTAAGGAAATAAAAGCTAGATAAATACAAACACAGCTATACTGACAGTTTACAGCTTCTAATACTCAGAGGATAGACATTCCTTCTTACACTGGAAATCCAACTGATTTTAAGTGAGAATTTGGTATGTATACAAAATATGATTGATATTTTTACGTGTAGCAGCAAGGGATATCATCACAGGGCCCAACTGATCTGCTCAAACCTATTATTTATTGATAAATCAGTCATTGCACTGACTGCTCTGAGGCAATTTGGAAGCAGCAAAGTGATATGTACACTCAGCAAAATGATTTCATTTCCCTCATGCCCCAGTGTTCATGCAGCACATTCTCCATGTTCTGGTAATGTTTTTCAATAATTACATTTCTCTAATAACTGTGAAAATTTATAAAACATCTTAATTTCATTAATTTAGCAGCCAGAGTTGAATTTTCAGCAGCAAACATTCCCAAACTTCGGTGGTTTTGCAGATGTTGTGATGAGTAGAACTATTGAGTTGATGTACACTAGTTAAAGTGACATGCAATTAGTCACATCAAATTACATTTGTTTGTTTTGATAAAACTGGGAAAAAAATCAATTTCAACAACAAGAAAAGAACTTTGGATGATCTTGTATGCTTTGTAGAGGATCCCACCTTCCACCCTCTTGGCTTTTACTGTCTTTGAGAATTTGAATTATTTTCCAACTTCATTTTACTGTCCACTCTGGCTTCCTTTCTTCTGATACCACAAATAAATTTCTGTCCACACTTTTCTGACCAAAAATGAAACTTTTTTCTGGTTACAGTGCTTTACTGAACTTTGTTTAACTTCTCTTACTGTGAGCATTTCCCCATTGAAACTGCAAGTGAAATTGAGATGAAAGATATGAACATTATGTAAACAGAAAGTGCTTTCATTACACTTCCTCTGAGCCAAGGTTTCCTAAATGTGACACAATCAGAAAAGGGAATTTAATGTGCAGTAAATTGGCTTTTTTTTTTTTTTTTTATATGGTCCATTTTTTACTTTACTTCAGCGGTGAGATGTTCCCTTTTCCTGCAAATCCGAGCCACTACTTCATGATACTAGAAATGTAAAAGCCACACTACAGAAACACAGAATTATTAGGGTTGGAAGATGCCTTCAAGGTCATCTAGGCCAACAATTAACCCAGCCCCACCATGATCACCCCTAACCCATACCCCCAAGTGCCACATCCAGACACTTCTTGAAAACTTCCATATTTATTTGAGAATATTTTAGTGCAGGCTAATGTGAAAACAATACCAAAATTATTAATATAACATCTTATGCCAGACTTTGATGGTTTCAGGGACAGCAGGCAATGGCTTAAGACTGGAAGGTCTCAAGTAGTTGGACACAGAAAGCTTGCACACACTACACCCCTAAGAAAAAAGAACTGGAAAAATTCTAACCCAATGAAAGTGCACATTTGTGTGCTGTGTGCCTGTGCTTGTGTTTGGACATATAAATGCATCTAGGCTTAACTGTAATTAAAACCTGAATTAGTGTTTAAATAAAAGTCCTCTCATTCATTAGCATTGTATATGGTTTCAGAATTATCCGTATTTTTCAATTGAGCATTTCTTACTTGATGTGGAAGGTCTAAGAATAAAGCCACAGAATAACTGAAATCAATGCTATTTTTAACAAATAACAATACTCATTAACTGGAAGAAGGTCATTATACTGCAATTCCCTGTTGCTTTGTTATTTTCATAAGCAGTTTATATAACAAGATTTGAGAAATCCTACAAATTGTACACTGTTTACTAAAATGAACATGAAGTGTTTAGTTTAACTCAAATAAAAAAACGTATTTCATCAGAGTAATTAGAGTTGTTTTGTAGCATCTGCATATCAGGATCTTGATGTTTCATATATGATTAAGACATCATTAAAAGCGAGCACATTATAAACTGTAGATACAAAGACAAATATCATCCTGGAGAATTTCTCATTTGAAATGTCAGTCAAATGTCAGAGGAACATAAGTCCATACTTGTGCTGACAACAGGCTGCTACATTTAAGCTGCACAAGATCACATCTTTGCTAACAGCAAAGAACTGGAGCTGTTCTTTGAGAAAGAGTTTGCTTGTCCCTGGGCCTTCTCCATGACCCAAAAGTGGCCATTCTTCTTTATAAAGTCTTCTCAAAGAACATGTTCCGTGTGGAAATATCATACCCAGCTGTACTGGGTCATTTGCTAGATACACATTTTTACCTAAGGCACATTTCTGAATGTGCCTCTGATAACACAGATCACACTGCTCCATCATGTCAGGCTTGAGAATCACTGTTGATAATTCAGGTATATTAACCTTCCCTGATGTCTGGCATATTCCTCCTGGGTGGGCTGGCATCCTCTTCCTGAACAGTGACAAGAATGTCACCAGGGCCCCAAGGAGGAGGGAACTGTTGTGGGCCAGGGATTCACCATTGCTGAGTTCCCCTCTCCTCCTCCCTGGTCAGAGTGAAAGTGTCCATCCTGTGCATGATTGGAGGTGATCTGTGGCTCTATGCCCATCTTACACTCCTTCATTTCTTAAGGGTGTGCCAGGTGAGCTACCACCTGCCAGAGTAATCACATCAGAGCAGGAAAAACTGCTTCCAGGACTCCTGAGATATGCACAGAAACTGAAAACATGAGAACTGCCCTAGATTTTTGAGTGGTTGCAACTTTGAATTATTATGATCAGGTTAATTTCCCCCAGATGGTGAAGAGACTTCTCTGCAGCCACTGAAAACAGAATTTTAATAATATAATGGATTAAGAATGTAAAGGGTACTCTCAGGCATGAGAGCTTTAGGATGGCTAAAATGCTGAATAAATCAAGGTGCATGTGATTTTATCCATATGACTGATGGATATCAGTAATATCCATTACTAGCAGGATGCAGAACAAGTTGCTTCTCAAATGATTTCCAAGTTTCATTTAAGAGAATGCTAACTTAATGACACCAAAAGAGAATTTGAGAATGCTATTAAAATTGCACAGTGTTGCTGACCATGCTTTTAGTATTTCAGGTTGTTGCCTAGTGCCAATTTATTGAGAGGTATAGACATACTGGAAGCCACCAAATATTTAAATTCTCTCTAGAGCCCTCTAAAATTGCTCAGATTCCAGGCAGAGTGCATTGTCTACCTTCGATGTGCTTGTTTATCCATTAAAATGTGCAGTGAAAGAAGTAGAAACCTTGTAGTAGAAAGGTTTGTCAGTAGGAATAGTGTAAATAAAATTAAGGGGTCCTAACCCAATCTGCCTCCCAGTATCACCTCCCCATTCCAAGCTATGGACTGGCTGCCAATGCTATATTCATTATTCTTATATTCATTAAAGCTGTCTTTACAAGAAATAATAAGTTTAGCCCACCTCCAAAAATGCAATATACAACAGAACCAAAAATGAAGGGAAAATATACTTCTTTTAGCCCTATCTCTACCTTTCCTTGCCCTTCATCTTATTGATAAGTGCTTCCATCCCTTCCCCTCCTGCTGACATTTTGACCTTCAGCAAGCGTGTCCACTGCCCTAGTCAGAGGTGCCCCCAGTCGCTCACAGTCAGGATGCCAAGGGGCTGCCACTCTCTGTGAGCTCTGTGGAGCTGGGAGCTCCTGAGAGCTTTTGAGTCAGGGGACACCCACCTGGATGACAGTGACACCTGGATAATATCTGGGAGTGCTCTTCTGTCCGGCTGCTTACCTTGACTCACGACCGCACTGAAGTCACAGGAGTGCTCGCCACAAGCTGGAGTGCTCTGTGCCTGGCCAAAACCTTGTATAAGGATGATATTGAGTGTAAAACACAGAACATTTGATTCAGGTGAAGTCGTCTATTGTGATATAGCCTAAAACTTGATTCTGAAAAGCTCTCAGGTGTTCAAATCTCTTCGCGAAGATGCTTTAGAAGAGTTCTTGAATTTTCTCATTCCAAACAGTCAACAAACATACCAAGCAGAAAAAACTTTTTCTCTCAAGGTGGAATCCAGAGGTCTAGATAAAAGGCAAACTCATTAAATACTGTTTTGATGGTTAATGAACATAGATTAGCAGGCTGTTGGATAGATGTGTGTAAATTTGCTCTTGATGTTTTCCTGCAATGAACTACTAAAGAATATTTTCTTCTGACAACTCTTTAATCCCTTAGTTCAACTACATGCAAATCAAGTGCAGTGAGAATATGATTACTTTTTAGTTGATTTTCTTCAGCATCTCATTTCTTTACCTATCAGCCCAGTTATTTTGTCTCATAGCAAGAAAAGATTTCCTTTGAATACAGAATCATAGAACCGCAGAATTTCAGGGGTGCACTTCTAGTTTGGCAGCTCTCTAGTCTTTCTCCCCTATACACAGTTGAATTTTGAAAATCCCCAACAATGAGATTTCACAAAGGCTCCAGACAACCTCCAGTGTGTGATCACCTTTACTGTAAAAAAAAAAAAAAAAAAGGGTATTTTCAATGTTTAAAATAATTTCCTCTATTTTAGTTTCTGCCCATTCCACCCTGTCCATGTCCTGGCACCAATAAGAAGAGTCCAGATCTCTCTTTGTTTTGCAGTGAGGTTGATTGTGGTACCAAAAAGTTCAGTGAGTTCCCCCATGCCACAGAGCCAGGCAGTGACAGGGGCGGAAGGAAACTTAGCCCCTCTTGAGGGGAAATACTTGTTCTTGCCAAAGCTACAGCTTCAATCTTTTTACGAGATCTAAGGACACTTTTGAGATTCCTGGCACTGCAAAAGTCTTCATGTATTTCCTTTTGTGCAAACAGTAAAGTTCACTCCTCAGGCCTGACATCTGTGGACTGCTGGTCTGAAGATTTTGAGGGGTTTTTTGTACTCTTTTAGTGACAAGAGCTTTTCAGTGATACAGATGGTTTGGAAAAAAATATTGGTTTACTTCAAGGTGCTTGTAAGTAGCACTACTTCACTGCATGGAACTTGGTCTCTGTTTGCAGAACTTCAGTTATTTTCAGGTAACCAGGATTTGTCTTAATGTTTATGGTGACAAACAGAAGATATATTATTCTTACTGTGGCACCCATCAGAGATAGCTTATGTCACATGCACCATTCGTTGGTCAGAAAAAGCTCAGATGTATCTATTGCAATTACTAAATTCCCTTTTCCAAGCACAAACAAATCACTCTTTATTCATTAAGAGATACACTTAAACAGTCTGAATTTTCAGCATTCTGACCTGTATGAATACTCTGCTGATTTCCTTCAGGAGGAAGAAAAAAATAGCTGCTAAAATAGCTGCAGGTCAATCAGCAGTGATCACACTGCAGGGACACTTGCTGCAGCAGGCGCTCAGGGAATGTCTGCAAAACCACCTGAGACCTGTCAAACTTTCATTCCTGTTCAGGCAGAGAAGTTGGACCTTTTCTTCTTAATTCTTTCATAATGATTTAGGAACAGTGAGAACCTATAAAGGATGTCAGTTTTCAATCAAATTGAGTTGAACTAAAGCACACAGAGCCTGCATTTTCATTATAAATTTTCAGGCTCTCCTAAAGCCCAGAAATCTTACAATTTGATGGAAAAAAAACCAAACCCAAGTATAGTGGCTATTATTAAGATTGTTAAGTCCTATTATGAAGATGGCACCCAAGGGGCCCAAGCAGAATTGAAACATCTTCCCCTCTCTGCCTTTGAGTTGATGAGACATAAAATAACCCATAAATGGTGCCTGACAGAAAGAACTTCCTGCCTAAATGATGCCTGTCTCTTCTCCAGCCAGCTTCTTACCTTGCTAGTGAGCATGCTGTGCAAAACACTATGACTTACTTTTGTACAGTAAATAAATAAAGATGATTATTTCTCAGTGTGTTTACTTTCTTCACCCACTTTGTTTTCTCTCCTATCCAATTTTTGCATCCTTATTTCAGGGACTTACCTCAGTTTTGTGCTCTCTTGCAACACTGATTTTCCATTCTCCCTCAGCCTCATTCTTTCCTCATCCTACCTTGAAGGCTCTTCTGTCTTTCATATTTCTTTCTTTTATACTTTCTATGCCATGTCCATTGTGTCAGATTGCCAAGGCAGTGTTCAGACCAACCAGAAATTGGAATTGCCTGCATGACCTTTCTCATACTGTGCCTGTGTAAAAAGATTGGACTAAGAAAGAATGATACCAGGAAATCAAGAAGAGCAACGATCCCGTCTGATCCTGACACCAATTCATTGCTCCATGTCCCCTTCATTTTCCTCATCACCACCATCCTGTTATGCCCTGTGGGTGTCTTACAACACATTGCTTAACTTCTCATCTGGGATCAGAGTGACTGAAAGCAAGGATGTTCTTACTCTATAAAATTTGCATCACATTGATGATTAATGCAGTTGATATTTCTCTGATGGATATGCTTAATAGTCAAATGAAGAAGTATTGAAATGGACATAAAAGAGGAAGTCCCCACTTCAGACAGAGGGTCATGTTTTTCTTTCAACTCCCATGTGTCAAGCAGATTGCTGAATTATAGGGTGGTCAAGTTTGGAAGGGACATCTACAGGTCATCTTGTCCAAACACCCTGCTCAACCATGTATACATAACATACCTCAATCACAAATTTTCTTCTCTTGTTTCCCAAAATTCTGGTGTTGCCCCTCAGTACTTTGTCCACACAATAGAAGTGTAAGCTCCCTACGTTCCTGTCTTAGAATTACACCTAATCTATAAATGCACATTGTAGTTCACTTCCTTTTACACAATCATTTCACTGATAAATTCTAATCAGATCTAAACTTTATGCTCTCTATCTTGATTTTGTTGGATTCTGCTGACCTTTGTGCTGTACCTTTTTCACTTATTCTTCATTATTCCCCTTACACAATCCTTTTGTATCCAAGACAAACTGAAAAAAAGTTTGCAAGAAAGAACAGAAATTTGCTGTTAATAGGACAGACAGAAAGAAATTTGTTGAGTAATGAAAGACAAGCTTATTTTTTTACATTTAAACAATATTCCAAGTACTCTTTCTGTGAGTTGTCATAATGTTCTTTCATTGACCGTCCTGCTTCATATTCATCAAGTGTTACCTCCTGGCTGATCAGAACTTTATTGCTTATAATAGAGATGTCATCTGCCGTGAGATAAAGACCTTGATCCAGGTTTTCTGTGCTGCATTTATAATTGGGAACAGCATCTGCCTCTCTCCTGAGATTAGCAGCACAGTGATCAGTGCCAGACAGTTAATAAGTTCCACAAATCGCTGTTATGAGAAAGTCAGGACATTCAATGAAAAACTGAGCTGGGCAAGAATCAGGCAGGCAAGATACTTAAGGACACAAAAATCTAACAAGGGAAGAAACAGATAAACTGCATAGCAACAGAAATATCATGTAGGAAGTTCAGACTGTTTAACAGCATAGAAGGTTATTCGTATATGATGTTCTCAAGATAAGAGTATGATGGTAAAGGACAATCTGTATTCACTTGAGTCTCCCTTAACTAATTTCAGTAGGACAAAAAATCAGGATTAGGTATAGGTTTAGTCATAGATGTTACAGAACTAAACCTCTTTAAAGAAAACTTATGATCCCACCTTACAACTTGGCTTCTGTTCAGATCAGCAATTCACATTTTAGTGGCTTCAGAAGAAGAAACTTTTTGTCAGAGGTGAATCATTTTTAAAACACCAGAAAGGCAGGGCTAGCAGGTGGAACCCAGTCAATGCTTATTTTTTCAAGGGTAATTCATTATTCTGTTTTGCTGTGGATTTGCACTGAAACAAATGAGAAATAATTTCCTTTTTCTAAAAGTAACATCAGCAGCACAAAGCAGCACAAAGCTGCAGGTACTCCTCATCATGAGGTCTGCAGTGATCTGGGGTACACAGTCTCCCCCTCAGCATCAGTGGGTTTAAGTCAAACTCTGACCAGTAGAGGAAATTTTCCCCATCTAAGGAGTGCCCTGGTGACAGAGGGACTGGTCTCTGTGTGAACACTGACACTTGGATGTCTGCTTGCAACTGAGTGTGCACTGTGTTTGACCCAATGCAAATTTATTTGCTGGGTGGCCAAATGGGATATCCCCAGAACATAAAGTTCTAAGTCTCTGAGTCTCCTTTGCTTGTTAGCCATGGGTCATGAGAGCAGCCATGGTGAGGGATTTACTCCCAGCATCGATACCACAAAGGCCAAATCTTATTTTCAAGGACAGTCCTCAACACTAAGTACAGTCATTGCTTTGTAATGTAACACTCTAACTGGCCTTTGAAAAGGTGTTCTGACTCAAGAACCCAGGCAGCTGCGTTCCTGGAAAGTGTTGGATTTCTGTGGGATAGATCACAACAACCTCTTATTTCTCCTTTCAGCATGCAGGCAAAACAGCAGGTGAACTTTTGTTAAAGGCTTGTGCATAAGAGGAACACAGAGCACCATCCTCTCCCCATCTCAGGGTATTCATGTAAATCTTTTTTATTCCCCTGGATTTAGCACTATTTTGAAGTACTACAACTTTTACCAGATGAAGTCTTTGAGATCCCTCACATCCTCCTTAGAGATTAGTACAAAGAAAATTAGAGGTAGTTCTGTAACTTAGCTGAAAACCATGCAAAAACTCACATATCTTTTACCTCTTTTAAATAGTTTCCTGTAGCTGTGCTTTTTTATTCTTTTTTATTGAAGCAGATCTCATCCTTGTGAGGAGTAATCAGATTGTTTTTCTTATTAGTATAAGAGGTTAAAAATGATTACACTTTAATTATTAAAATAACAGAGACAGAAGCTAATTTTTCCCAAAGACAATACAATCACTATAAATGATGAATTTTGTATCAGTCGTTATTTCTCATAAATTCTGTTTACTGCAATTTTTATTAAAGAGATCTCCAGAATAAATACATACTTATTATAGATTTTTTAATTTATTATGGGTGAGAAATTTCACTAGTTTCTAATAAGGGAAGGGTTCACCTACTCCCTCCTGACACTGAGACAAATTACAATTCCCCTTTCTCCAAAATTTTGAGCTGATGTCTACCAAGAATGTGCCAATTGTAATTGATGTAATCCGGTGCAGAAAATATCTGAATAACTTCCTCTGATTCCTTCCATCCTAGCTTGCAATTATTTTATTTTTAAGAAGACCACTACCAACAAAAAGGGACCTGAAGTGTATCCTTTTATAGTGTGAAGTACATGAACTTCTAAAGATAACAAGGTGAAATATATTCATGGCTTTATCTTTGAACAGCTTCATTTACATGAGTGCTTTAAGTATGTGTCAGATACAATTTGTTTTTAATGAGTCCTTAATGAGTCTAATTACATCCTGCAATTCAAAAGGCTGTCTAATTTTCTCCCTAGTCAAAGTTGCCCATTTGTTTTTCTTACCCATTGTAATCAGGACATTTTACTGCCTTAATTCCCTGAATCACGAGTCTCTTATTTGAATAAGGTAGAGTCAGTGACTCCTGGCTTGAAAAGCAGCAAGCAGCTGGCACAGATGTACCAACTCTTGAACAAAAGGATCAGTCAGCACATTACCTGTAAGAACAGTCTCTTTTATATCTTTTAATATCACTGAAAAAAAGCCGATTACAGTAGTCACAGATCACAGGATCACAAAAGAAGCTGAATTGGAAGGGACCCTTAAGGATTTCTGAGTTTAGCTGCTGGGCCTGCACAGCACCATCCCCAAGAATCACACCGTGTGCCTGAGAGGGTTGTCCAAACGCTTCTTGAGCTCTGTCAGGCTGCTGTGACCACTGCCCTGGGGAGCCTGTTACAGAGCCCAGCTGGGTGAAAAAGGTTCTTTTTCTAATATCCAACCTAAACTTCCCCTGATGTGACTTCAGGCCATTCCCTTGGTCCTGTCCCTGGTCACCAGAGAGCAGAGATCAGTGCCTGTCCCTCCTCTTCCCCTCATGAGGAAGCTGTAACTGCAGCGAGGTCTCCCCTCAGTCTCCTCCAGGCTGAGCACACCAAGAGACCTCAGCTGCTCCTCGTGTGACTTCCCCCCAAGGCTCCTCACCATCTTTGTTGTCCTCCTTTGGACACTCTCCCATATCTTAATGACTTTTTTTTATATTTTGGCACCCAGAACTGCCCCCAGCACTGGAGGTGAGGCTGCCCCAGGTCAGAGCAGAGCAGGACAATCCCCTCCCTTGCCTGGCTGTGATGCTGTGCCTGATGTGCCCCAGGACAGGGATGTCCCTCCTGGCTGCCAGGGCACTGCTGACTCGTGTTCAACTTGCCATCAACCAGGACCCCCAGGGCCATTTCTGTGGCACTGCTTTCCAGCACCTCATTCTATACTGGCTTGTTTGATTAGATTAGTTGTTTTCTCTTACTGGCTAGAATTGCCCTTTTAGCAACATAAACACATTTTCAAGCAATGGTGAGAAGTAGCAGCCAAACCAACTAGAAACTCCTCATAATATCTGTGACTACACAGAGGTCTGTGTGACCTCTCTGTGTGAAACTGAAGGGTCTTCTCATGGGCTGTGAAGTAGCACTTTGCAACCTCCACAACAACAGAGTACATATACTGACAGTAGGATTAGAGGAGGAGATGGCATAATATCAAAATCCTGTGTTTCTAGCTGAAACACAGTTGAAAATCACTAGCTGAAACACAGTTACAAATAAACAATTTCTTTTTGCCAACTGAGGGTGAATGCAGAGTTTTAGACTTGCAAAGAAAGTAAGAAAAAAGAATCAGTGTGGTATACAAATAAAGAACCAGAGAATAATAAATTTTTTGTGAAAAAGAATTATTATAGAAAATAGAAAATGTAAATTAAACAGGGGAAAAAACAGAACATAGTGAAGAAAAAAAAGTTGGGGAAACATTCATTTCACTGCAGAGATGATACAAGGCTTCTGATAAAAGTGAAAAAAGATTTTTATCTGTAAAATTTAGGAATGCATCAGTAATGTTAATGCTGCTGTTATTCTGATGTAAATCATGGAGGTTAGTCCCTTAAGTCCTAACTCAATGTATATTAAAGTTATTCAGAAACTTTACTTGAAGAGACATCTGCATTAAAGTATCTCAATACATAAACTGCACTCAGGCAAAAAATAAAAAGTAAAAAAGTATGATTTGCTTAAGAAGCTGGGGAATCTCTCTGGGCTAAAAGAGATAAAGAAATAAAAAGAAAATTATGTCATTTGTCTTTGGCAGGAAAAGAACAAGTGAAATGACACCAATTTATCTTGAGAGAAACAAAAATGGAAGCAGGAGAAAGCATGAAAAGGCAAGAACAAGAATTCTGACTAAAACTCTTTCAGTTTTTCCCTAGGCTAAAAATAAATTGCTAAATAAACCCATTAAAACATTCACATCTTTTTACAAAGAAGGAAAAAATCCTCATTTCACAGATACGTGAACAGAGGGGATGCAGGCTCAAGCAATGGAGGTATTGTTATAGATCGGTAATACAACGATTGCCTCTCGCAGTTTGGGGATGAATGTGTGTATGCTAAAAGAAGTTTTATTGATGTGTGGTTATGCTATGGTGTTTTGTTGTTTGGACATCCTCCGTTTGCCTTTCCCCTCTGTACTTTTGCCATCGCCTTGGCTGTTGGGGAAGGCCTGGCGCTCAGGGGGCGTGGCATGACCAGGCCTGACCACCAATCAAGTTTTGAGAGAGCAATCTCCACCAATAAACAGCAAGGAAGAGTTGAGTGACAGCCTGGGGGTGGGGCCAGGGTGCCTGATGCAAGCCCAGAGGTGTGAAAGGTGGAGCAGCCATTTTGTAATGAGCTCATCACCGACTCCCATCACGCTGTCCTTTTGCTTATTCAGTCCTTTGTTGCATTTGTTAAAGTTTAATAAACCTTCTAAAATTTCAAAGAAGAGGTCGTTTCTCACAGGTATTGATGCCTTAGGATGTCTCCCACCAAGAATAAAATTCCCCAGATCTTGTTTATCGGCTGCCTTGCCCTGGAGTATCACAGCTGCTGGTGCTGAAGTTCTGCTTGCAGTGTGCCCTGAAGCACCCCAGGGCTGAGCACAACCAAGCCTTGCTGGAATGAAAGGAGGGATGGGTTCTCTTCTGATGGCCTCATCCCCAGGGCCTCATCCCTCAGAAGTCCTCAGACATCCCTCTTGTGTCAGAGAGCCAAGCACTGCCCAAGACACCAAAGGAACATGTGCTGCTGGCTGCTCGCTTTTTTTTCCTGTAGTTCAAAGACTGTCAGGCTGCATGAGAAAACAGACCTAGGTCTCATCTGAATCCACACCTGTTTCAGCTTGGCAGTGACCAAGCTGTGCAGTGTCCTGAGACAGCCCCTTTTTATTTGTCCATGTCAAAACTGTTCTCCTTTGCTTGAAATTATTAAATATTCATGGGACCGAAGAGAGGGAAGAGGGAGTGCATGGATTTATTCTCTCCCTGACCAAATAATTCAGACTCTAAATTCTAGTAAGGGAAATTTGGACTCTTATTTCTTCTCCAGACAACTATTTCAGGTTTTGTTTCCCATATTTTCTATTAAATTTCTAGAAATCTTTTTTTTTTCTCCAAGTTTTATTTGTCAGTCTCAACTGCTGAATATTGGCCCCAGGAATTAATGGGAAAAAAATCCTTCATGAATATGTCATCAGATATCTGATCTAAAACCACTGAAATCAGACTTGATGTGTCTATCTGCTTGTTAAATAAGTTTATCCAGCTATAGCCTATGATGATGCAGTCAACCAGAGGAAGCCAGTAAATCTGAGTTAACGTAGTGTGCTTAACATATTTTTCTTGACTGCTGGCTTGCTGCCTATCAGTCAGGAAAAAGCATTCTTCTGAGTCTGAATACACTGTTTCTTTTGTTTTTATCCATGTGAGCTTATACCACATTAAGAAATCAATAATTATATATGAAGTACTGAGTTGGATCTAAATCTATTATTAAATAAAATTTTAAAAAAGGCAAAAAACCCTCCAAACCAAAGGCAGAAATGATTGCCAAAGCTTCCCTTTACTTCCAAGGGAAGTTGTCCCTGAGAAGTACTCACCAGATATTTAGAATATGGAAAAAGTGACTCTAGCATTGAAAGGCACTGCCTTAAGCATTCTTCGTTGTAATCACAAAATATTTGTTTTGCAGATTCTGGTCTAGCAGGGAAGGTGTGACAGGAAATGTAGGCACTGCCATTTTAAAGGAAACAAACTCTCTCCCACGCTTTATTTACCACTCTTACACCCAAAGGCTTCAAACAGCTTTAAGATTCAGTATGGGAGAACTGCTTGTTAGAATCCGGCCTGTAATGGGTTTTTTGTTCTTTCAAAGCCCTACATATCAGAAATTTGCTGACTGGCATTCAACAAGCCTGAAACATAGATGCAAAGAGTCATAAATACATGGCTGGAAGGGACCTGGTGAAGATGTCTAATCCAATTGCTTGCCACAAGGCAAGATCATATGCAGTGAAAACATTTCTGACAGATGTTTATTCAGTCTATTCATAGGAATGTCAGTGATGGATGTTGTTGAGTGTCTCAAGACAAAGTGTTCTCAAGACAAAGAACAAAATTTCGAAATGCAGCCTTATGTTCTAGGACCATGAGCTAAATGATGGCTGTTTGAGAGCTTTATTATGCTGGTACTCATCTTGATTTACATTAGCATACATATCATCCATAGGGTGTGGGAATGATGCCTCCTGCACAATGTACTGGCAATTGGGACTGTGTGAGGTGACTGGAGATGTATATGGTGAATCATATGGTGAGTCATTTTCAGTTAAGTGCTCTTATGAAATATATATTCTGACTATGTAGCAAGGTGGTTTAAGGATATCTGTCTTAAGGGTGCTATCTTTAGCCATATTAAGAATACATATTGGCATCTTCAAATATGTCCAAATGTTTTGACCACAGATGTCATTAAAAGCTAGGAGACTTTGCATTCAGCGAGTTGCATGCACACTTTAGAAAGGTGCACACAGCACTCTGCCATTTCATGAAAAAAGATTGCTATTGAAGGTATAAACCACAGAGTTGTTAGCTTAGAACTCCTGAATACTTGCTGAAAATGTGATGTTACCTTAATGTGAGTATGCTCATGGAACTAAACCAAGCAAACATATCACAGGTTGGTGTATGTGCGGACTTCACTACATTTTTTTCCTTTGTCTAGTTTCAAATACCTGCTTGGGTTTGTCCATATTTGAAAGTACAAAAAGAAGATAAAGATTCAACTTATCTTTTGTGACATCAAAGAAAAACAAGTTTGAGACACAATTTTAAAATAAAATGAATAACTTCTATAACATTTTTGAAAATATTTTAAATCTTCAGACTGTCTGTTTAGATTATGAAGTCAAACTCTCCATTTTTTTAAAACTCTCTGGGGCTCTGCAGCATTATGAATATTCGTAACAAATGGCTTAATCAAAAGGCTTATGTGCTTAAAAATGAGGGAACCACACTGAACATCTAGCTAGATGCTTCTCAGGTTTCCATGTTGAAAATTCCTCTTACCCAAAGAAAATAAAATATGTCATGATACATTAACATTTTCTGATCCTGAGGTGTATTGAAGACATGACTTAGTAAGAATTGAATTTTCAGGGCCATGCAAATGCTTTGAATACTTTCTGGGGTTTCTCTAGAAACTACTAATTTTGCAGTGTGTGTTTAATGATACAGTCTGAACTTGACAACTAAGCAAATGTCAGGTTTCATTACTAAAAATACAGGAACCAGAAAATGATAGTTTTATTCAGCTCTGCCAATGACACCTTCAGTCCAATATGACAGGGTCTAGAAAGGAGCACTGTAAGCAGAGCTCAAAAGACATTATTCCTACATCATTGTGCCTTCATCTTACTTCTATTGCTTGTAAGAAATTTTTTCAACAAACATATACAAAACAATAAACAGTAACACTTTTATGAAATTACTTTCAATGCATGAGACGCACTCTCTTGCATTCAGAGTCTTTTTGGAAAATGAGAGGTGTTTCTAAGTTTTAAAGGAAATCCATCAAAACCATAAAATGTGCATAAAATAAATGCATGAATTTAAGTATTAGCTTGACTCTTGCTAAACATAACAAAAAATTCTTTAAATGAATAGTATTTCCCATAACAATGACCATTTTGTTTTTAGCCATACTGTATCCCTTTTTTGTTGTTGTTGTTGTTGTTTGGTGAATTACAAAATACTTTTATTGCTTGATTTACTACAGGAGACAGTATTCCTTTTCAAACTTCCTGTTTGAAAATTTTGAAAGTATTTTGGTGCACCATCCTTCACTGCTAATGAAATCTGTAGGAGCCACAGGTGCATCATGGACAGTCAGAAGGATCAAACCTTAACTCCTCCTGCGTATCAAACCCTGTGCTGAGAAATGAGTGATCAAAGGCAGACTCACTGAAAAGCTATTATTGGTACCCTCATTTCTGGAAAGTATTCAGCATTTTTCATTCACTGAAAAGAGACACTAAATCATTCCTGTCTCACAGTCCTGGTTTACTTGTAAGGTACTTTCCAAGACAGGCACACTTGCAAGGTAAAGCACAGCAAGTTACAGTGATTTTGAGGGTCTCTCCTACAGTCCCCTAATAAATTAGGAAGAACAGCCATCCAAGAAATGTTGATTTTTTTGACTGTCATTCTAATTCTCCACAGTACCACAGGCACTGTGTGTTCCTCAATAAATTATTTCCTTCCCTGAGAAAACATTTTATTCAAATGGATATGTTTTTTAAGATATCTTCTTTTCATATGGTTGTCCTGGTCAAAAAATCACTAATTCTTAAATGTCAGTTCTTTTTCTGGGTTAAAGACGTCAATTTTTGAAACTAAGTTGTGTAGGCACCTTAAGAAAAGTTCCGCTTTCTCTGGTGGAAGCTTGCATAACTCCAAATCTAATCAAAAGTCATTTAGCCCTACTGATAACCATCTTTGGGGTCACTCTAATCATAAAACAGAAACAGCAGCTATCACTGGGCTTTGATCTTAACAGGCACAGCAGAATTTCTGTGTAATTTAAGAAGGTTAGCCTATTTATTATTTTTGTAACAGAAGGGCAGCATTTAAATCTGCCAAGTAAATATATTAGCAGGAGTTTTAGTTGAAGAAACATCATGTTTTCTTCAGAATAAAATAAACCTCTCTCATGCTAAGGTCTGCAGTATAGATGGCTACAAAATGTGTGTTTGTTGAACAATTACATGAGTAAAACAGAGCTCCAGCCTGTGGATACTAGGAGTAGGCTGTAGCTGGCAATCAGGTGTCAGCTCTCCGCCTCCCAGTGTTCCCTCTTCCATGTCACTAGGTAGAAGCAGAAGTTTACTTAGATTAGACGAAGTACTGAATTATAGAAAAGGGAACTGTCTTGCTGAAGGAGAAACCATGCATTAAAGATATGATGTTATTCAGGTTCTCATCTTGCGGGGTTTCACTGAACTTTAAATACTTTTGAACACATTTAAACTTTGATTTTTCAAAGGCACTCTGCCTTTGAGCCTCAGTTATTTTTTATCTTTTTGGTCTTGGAAATTCTTGCACTGACTCTAATTTTTTGTCTTTGTTGTTACTTCCTCCATGTGAAAATATTTCAGGGATATGCCACACATAGTCACAAATACTAACAAGTGCCGTATTATCTTTCCTTAATATCTAACTCTCTTCCAAAGCAGCTGCAGTGTCATAACTGATCAGGGACATTTAATTGCTACAACAGTATGATCAACAGCTGGGAAATATTGAAGTTTTATTTGCAGTGACTGTATTCTTCTGTGTTATACTTGCTAAAGGGACTTAGTAATGTTGATAATACTGATTTAAGAGGGCTGAGATTAATTTGAATATAATCTTATCCTAAAGAGGCATCCCAAGAGTTGTTTAAAATTGAGGGGAATTTGGGGTAAAGGAGATATTTGGGAAGAAGCCTGGGAAAAGTAACTGAAGATTTTGATTTTTTACTTGTGTCATAGAATCCTGCTGTCTTGTGCAGCAATATCAAGAAAACAGAAATGAGCTAATTCCTGGACTTGTTCTAGAAGTCACTACATTAAGCCCACTGTAATTCAGATACAAACTCCACTCTGTGAAGGACAGGACTTACCTTTAGTACCTTTCTCAGGCTACCTGGAGTGTTTGCTTTATTAAAGCAATGGTTGCTTTATTAAAAGAAATCCTCAAAGTAGTTTCTGAGAAATGCATGAGAGCTTCTGCAGTCATACACTACAGGCTGTTCCACTGAGAGATTAGCAAGTATCCTTCAGGCATCTATTTTAACAACACTTTCCAGAGAACCCAGCCTCTTAGAAAATATGTTTTATTCATGGATTATCATGTTTCCAAGTTTTAAATATTTATGAAACTCATAGTCCAACGTGGTCCTTACTATAGTGCATGATACAAGTGTATAATGAGAAAGTGTTGACATATTAATATAAAAATAATATCTAGTCCTTCCTTGCAGTAGATTTGGCTTTCTCTACTGCATAAACTTCAGTGATTACACTGAATTTTATCTGTTTCATTCTTCTTTTTTCCTTCATTTAGTCTTTGACTAATTTGGAGGTTTTCAGCACTGCAGAATTATCAAGACAGCATTATGGTTGAAAGTGGGCTTTAATATTGTTATAAAATGCCACTCTTTGTATCTGCAAGTATTTCTCAGGGTATATGAATGGAAGCAGTTGGTCCTTTCTTCTAAGAACAGGATTCCTTCAGGAACATCACATAATTTCATTTATTCTGAAAGACAATCCAAAACAGGCACCCTGGCTTTTCAGTTTGCAGACATACACAAGCCAATATACCTAATTAGTTCCTCATTAACCTTTGTGTTGGAGTGGCAGATACCCAATGAATAGGAAACAGAAAGAAAGGAGTTATACATATACAGAAATTTAATTTTCTAACTACATCTTGCAACAACCAGACAACTGAGATAGCCTTTTGAGTGAACGCATAAATAGATATTTCAGTATAAACAGGAGATAGTAAGACTGACTGTTTCAGTCAGAAGAAAGAAAGATATATTTGAAATTAGAAGGCTTTCAACTTCATCAATAGTCAGCAAGAATTCAGCTTGTAATATAGAGAGAATCAAGGTTACAAGGTTACATAAATTCTCAAACTGTTTAGGAATGAATATAAGTAATATGTTCTAGTGATGAATAATGAGAAAGGAAGTTAAAGTGATCAGTGTTAGTATCTGAGGAGTTATACCAAGAAAACCTTGAAGTGTTGGACAGGATGAACAGCAGAAAGGAGTCAGTTTCCCATATCTGGTTAATGGGACCAAGAGATGGAGAAACAGTAACAGCAGAGAACATAGTTTATATCTGATGCCCTCTTAAGCTCCCCCTTTCACACTTTAATTTATTCTACCCTGAGAATGTGTCAAAGCTTTGTGAACATCCAAAGGCAGACTGTAGGGGAAGGTGCAAGACAGGAAAGAAAGATCTTGAGTAGAGTAATAAATCAGAATAATGTCCTTGAAAAAAATGAACCAGTGAGTATATCCTTGTTTAATAGATATTTGCATATTGATCAAAGTCAGGAGGAAAAGAAAGGGGAAAGTTACAGAAAAATGGAAAACATTGCAGAAGAAAGTCCCCTCTGCCTGTCTTGCTTGTGTCTATTCCCCTCGCTTTCCCACACACTGGAAAATACTCTTCTTCATGTAGCTCCTTGATAGATGAACCTTACAAGGATTATAATTTTGCACAAAAAACAACCTCATCTTCTGAAGAATGAAATTTTATCTAGTCAAGAGGAATTAGACAGAAAGTTATAAATTTTTCAAGCTCTTATTGACCTTGTTGACATGTGTAGTGGGTTTCATAATTTCAGTAGAGAAACAGAAAGCTAAAACCCCAGAGGAAGAGATAATTTTGACCTTTCCTTCATGTGTATATTTTGCTCTTTCTAGAAGATGTAATCTAAATACCAGTTAAACTAGCAACTGAATATTTTTTACAAAAATTGCTCCAGCTGTGAAGCTTTTTGGTCACATCATTAGGATTAAGTTGTGATCTAAATGCTATCTTGCAGCTCAGTTATCTGCCACTAAATATTGGATGCTTCTCTGTGGAAACCATTTTATTACTTGCCTAAATATTTCATTCAGGACACTCATCTGAACAACTGACTGTTAGATAACACAGAAAGAGCCTGAAAATGTCCAGTGGAAAAGAACAAACCAAACCAAACCAGAAGAAAAGTGAGACTGCATGTCATCATGCAGCCAAAGCTTTATGACCTTTTTGAATCTCCCATATTTAGAACAAAGTAGATCTAATGAGGAAAAGTTAGGGATGAGAGATAGCTGACAAGATATGCTGACGAGGTGTGATCACCACATGTAACAGCTGGATGTTGAATAATTTCACCTTGTGAGAGCAGTGGATCTTGTGACAGCAACAGTGGTGGTATGGATGTTTCCCACTGTAGTTTCCCTTTTTTTTCCCCATAAGTGTGGGGGAGTGATCTGCAATCAATGGAATCAGTGCAGAATATCAGCTGGAGCAGTTAGCAAACTTCTTGGAGGGCTCACCAGAGGATTCCACATGTTGCTGTGCTGTCCTCAGTTGCAGAGTTGGAGCAATAGTGATGGCATTGCCCAGTGAAATGAACACATACTCAGAATACTATCTACCACTCTTCAACATTATATGGGACAAAGTAAAGATGCACTGCTTGATTATTTCCACTCTAGTCTGTTCAAGTTATTTCAATAGGTAGGTAGCACATCCTTGTCCATCCATTCAATTCTAAGTGACTCAAACAGCAGATACTCTGAGATAGAACCACTGACTGTCTAAGGAATTGTTTTTATGGAGAAAATGAACAACCCCTCTACAAAAGTACATAAGAATTCATTGACCAGAAAGGAGAAGAAGTCCTCCCAAATATTTTCAAAGACAAACCTCTTATTTACCTTTTGTAATGAAGTTTGCTGCAGTAACATATTTTTGTTCTCTTGTCTCTAACACTCATTTATTAGCTCTTCTCCTCCATAATCACTCAGTCACTGCCATTTTTAGGGCTATTTGCTCACAGAAGATAATAAAACATTAGGATTCTTGGTCCTAATTAACCGCAATTGGTTCCACTGCAATTTCTGCGCTGCAAAGTTTTACAGCCTATGAGCCCCCACTCCTCTCTTCTTGTATATAAAAAGAACAGCAGGAAATATTGACACTTGTTTTGGATCATGAACCTTGAACAACAGTGAGTGGTACCTATTCTATTATCAAATTCTACAGAACTGCATTTGGGGCCATGCCTATCTGTACCTTCTCTGCTATCCTTTCATTCAGTCAAAGAAGAGCTAACCAAATAATTTAATCGCTATTCTCTGAACTGCTATGCAACATGCAATATAGTTATTTGTACCAGATAAAGTTCACTTCTGCCACCTGAAAAAAAAAAGATGACTGGTACAACACTGTGTAAGTTCAGATCTATATAATTGAAATTCTGCTATGCATTGGCCTGAAAATTTGACCTATGAAGGAGGCACGGAAAATTGCATTTGCTTCAAAGACAACAGCAGTAACCAAGCACAATGGCTTTTCAAATTTTATTGGATGCAGCTATTATGTATTTAATGAGGTTTCAGATACGTTGGATATCTGCAAGTAAATGAGACAGTTAAAACACTCAAAGGCTTTAAGTATTGTGCTTACACAGGACACTTATTATCCACATTTTGATTATTTCTCTGAATCATTGTCAACAATAATAATAGTGGCAGTATTAATAATCCAGCTGGGAATTGTTCTTTGATGTTCTTTATGTGGCTAATTGTGAGAACATAAAATAAATCCTACTTCTGGCATAACTGCCAGCAGTGTCTGTTTACATCTGAAGCTGTGAATGCGTGTTGGATCTGTCAACAGTAGCTGCCTTGGAGAATATGTTTTACATAAACAATGAAGGAAAATAGCCTGAATGGCACGAAAAGAGATTTAAACTTTGTGTAATAGATAGGTCAATAATAAGGTCAATAACAAGGTATGGTTTGAATCATGTCTTACTCATTATTTTTATTCCATCTAAAAATCTGAAAAATTCTGAGATGCCAAACTGTTACGTGTGTCTTTTTTGAGAAATAAAAGCTTTTTCCACATGGAAACTGGGAAAGCAGGTACACTGAGGTAGCAGTGCCCTTCTGAATCTCTCCCTCATGCTACTGAGGGAGTGAGCAAGCATTTGTGTGTGGCTGAGCTGCCAGCTGGGGTTGCCATGCAGCAGTCAGGCAGCATTGTCATCACACAGACAGAAAACTGCTTGGTAGTCCCTCCATTACCTGCCCATTAGCTCCACCTTGGAAGCTGACTTCATGGATTTTCCCTGTTGTGAATATAGCAGTAGGTATGCAGGAGAGAAATAGTCTAAGTCCGAGCCAGCAGATGGGAAGGGAGATGTTCAGGACATTCAAAATAACACAGAAATGAGGATCTGAAGCACAATGTAGAGTTAAGCTCTACCTGTTGGATGTTATCTATCTAAATTACGTTTCATTACACTGATGCAATTGCAAGCCACCTCCGATTTCCAGCTGGATACAAATATTTTCAGTGTTGTTATTGTTTCACCATCTAAATTAAATTCCCTGTTTGAAACTTTTTCCCTCTATTGATTTTTTTCCTGTTATGACACATCAATGACAGACTACATTATATTTGCACCTGCTAGAAAAATAGGTTTCTATCCAGGATGCTCTTCATCCTTTGGATTGGGGCTCTTTCTGTGACAAATAACCCCTTCTAGCAAGCTTCCATGTATGGTCTGTGTTTGTAGGCTGAAGCACTGTCTCCTTTTAGGAAAACCTAATTTAGGTTTTACCTGGCTCACAAGATGGATAACGCTCCCAGGTGTAAATCCTCCCTGATCTAAATAGTTGAGTGCAGGCAGCCACATGTATGGAAGGGAGAGAATGCTGGGCAGACAAAGTTAAAGTGAGAGGAATAGCTTGAGTGGTTTCTAATGGATTTTCTGTTTAAAGTTGGAACTTGTGTTTGATTCTGGAAATGCTTCAGCTGATAATGATTCTCTCTAGAAATATGTAATGTAACTGTTCCCTGAAAGCAGCATTTTAATCCTCACTCTTGCTTTTTGTGCCAAGTAACCATAAGGTGAAAAGCTAGGGTAGCCTCAGAATGCCTGTAACCTCAGAATGTCTGATACTGATCTTGCTCCACCTTCTAATGCCTTCTATGAGACAAATGAAAGAACTGTGGGACACCAACTGAGTTGTGTGACTTCACCTCATGGAATAATGTTTACTTACTCTGTTACACAGGGAAAAATCCATTTGAAGTTAAGGTAGTGTTTCTTTCATTCAGCTGTTGTGTGTAAATGAATGCTGCATGTCTATGTGGACATAGGTAACAGGAAAAAATCATTAATTATGGATATATAAATAATAGAGATTTCCAATATAAGTGACATGCTTACCACAGCCAAGTGGTCCTTCATGAACCATCTTCCCTCTGTCAGAGTTTATCCCCCACTGTGTATGGATTGATGGCAGAGCCTCATTGGAATAACACTGCTCTGTTCATGATCCTTGCTGCATTCTTCATTATAGCTACAGCAAAGATCATCCATTCATTTCAGAAGGGAATCTCCCAGTGGTCTCCTTTAGCTGTGCTCTGGTTCATGTCACTGAGCAGTCTCAAAGCACAAAACCTGTGTTCCTTCTGGATGGTGTGTCCAGGAGACAACTTAGTGCATCCCAGCTGCTGATGGGATTTCAGTCTCGTGTACTTCTCTCCAGAGCTAACCTGAAGGAGCTCCTCAAAAACCTCACAGGGAAAAGGCAAGGCTGTGTATGCAAAAGTAAAGCTGATTGTTTGGAGAAGGTGCATTGTAGATTCATAAAGGCTTAGGAGAATGTACACACCATTTATTGCAGTGAGCTGTAAGATGCTAAATATCTCTCTGAATCTGGGCTGAAGCATTTGTAACCTTGTGCAGCTGCTGTACAGGTTGATTCTCCAAACCATTGTACCAACACAGAGGAGCAGCTGCATCTGCTACACCACAGTGGTGAATGTGGTGCTGCCCTCAGACCAACTCAGTAACAACTTTTTCTATTCCTTTTTATTCCATTTACACAGGATCTCTTCAGAGTCCTGCTTGAGACTGGTGTTAATCACTGTCTACAAGCAAAGGTGCTTGAAGCTCTCAGACACTTGCTAACTCCTGATAGACTGCTGATCACTTCCCGTCTGTTTGCAGTCAATTCTTAGTGTGCTCTTATAAGGGGGAAAAAAGCAGCATACAGAATTAATACTTTTATTTCTACTTTGTCTCAGTACTCAGAAGGCTTTACAAGGGCCTCCCTCTCTAATTTATACTGTAATATATACAACACCTGGGCTGTGGAAGGCTGAGGTGTGCCTGAGCTACTTGTTACTCACAGTAGGATGGGTCAGTAAGAAGTGTTTGTGTTCACTTGACCTATTGCCTCTCTCATAACAAAATGTCTACTTTTAGTAAAAATATGATGAGATCTGCACAGCTGTCCAAATAGCATGTTTCCTGGTGAAATGAGAGATGCCAAATTGGCACATGTGTTTTATGGAGGCCTGATGTTAGGAATTGTCAGCTCTAATCAAGAGACTATTTAGCAGTGACCTCCTCTGGATGATGATAAGGTGCTTTGATTTAGATTGATTACTGCTAATTCTATGTAGCCTTATGTGGGGATATTTTGACATAAGGTACATAATGTACAAAACTCTTGACCCCTCAGCAGAGAAAGAAAAGGAGAAAACTTTATATAAGGGCACATCCTTGTAAATCAGTTGCTGTGATTTTCTCATGTTTTGTCAAGAATTACTTAGGGAAGTAGAAAAGTGCATCCTACAACAATAGCTCTTTCATCTGGAGAAAGTCCCATTCTTTTTCCTTGAATGAATTCCCATATCTTGTGTTCTAATCCAAACACTGATTAACAGTGTTCTAGCTCTTTGTTTGTTTGTTGCTTTTTGGCAGACATTGTGGCTTTCATACTTTGTTCCTTAATTACTTGCTATTTCACCCCTTGATTGTTTTCAAGACTCTCTCAGCACAGCTTTCACAAAAGATTCATTTTCACAGTGTCTTGTAAAGTATTATTTATATATTTGCTGCCAGGCAATCTGGCCCCTTTGCAAAGCCTTTGTCTTGCATCTTGAAATAGAGCCAGCTGCAGAAACACAGAAAATATTTCTTGTACTCCATGAATGTACTTTGAGAAGAGCTCTTCTACTGCTTGGCACCAGGTCCCCTAACTTTGGCCACTTTTGAGGATTCTGCATGCCAGTAATGTGAATGGAACCCTTCTTCCTGAAGAAGAGAGAGGCCCTTGAGACACAAGGCAGCAGAATTACAGTACTGTATTACCCTTTCACACTCAGGCATAAACTATATGAAAGTTGGGTTCACTCCATGTAAAGGTGATTAAAAATCACAAAAGGGGATGCTGGCTAGTCTTGCAAGAGGGGAATCTTGCCAAACAAAAGTTTTTCTCCTCTTTCCAATCCCATTTACAATAGCAGGAGCAGAAAAGCCTTCCCTTTGGTGATGTCCTCCAGCATTACAGCCAAGCTAACATCTATTCTTGTCCTACAAGAGCAGCAGGATCTTGCCCAGTTCTTTCTCATCTGCTTTCTCAGAAGGATAGCAGAGGGAGGGAGTTGGTTCACAAAGTGCGTTCCTCTGTTGACCAAACAGTGATCAGGTGTGAGAACAGCACGTTGAAGGCTGCAGTCCTGTACTGCAGCAGAACAGAGGAGACATCCTTTGGTGAGGAGCTCCTTAAAACCCCCATGGATGCTCCCATCTCCTCTCCAGCACTTGCTTTGTTTCTGGGAAGATGTACAGACATAACCAACAGTATTGCAATGGTGGCAGCTATAACTGGCCATGAAACTCAATAGGATCATAGGAAAATTAAGAGCAAATAAGAGAAAAAATACATTTTCTGTGGTATAACTTTAAAATTACTGCGTTGGACCGAGACTCTTAGTGATAACTAGAGACTGAGTGTACTGATAACCCAGTCTGCAAGAAAATTTTCCCAGTCAACGAGGTACTGTTGGAGGATGATGCACACTAATCAAACCTTTGCAATGAATTAAGGTATTA
Organism: Prinia subflava; assembly: GCF_021018805.1. NCBI lineage: Eukaryota > Metazoa > Chordata > Aves > Passeriformes > Cisticolidae > Prinia > Prinia subflava. Next base: position 15,231,665 of record NC_086250.1, on the reverse strand, counting down.
GATTAGATAGTGGGAACTAGAGCACAGATAAGTGCATTAGATGTCATACTGCATATCTCTAAGAGGACTCTCTGGCCCCACTCAACTAAAGAAGTCGTTCCCCTCAAGCATCCCTGATCTTTTCTTTATGAATGTTCTGTGCAAGGAGAACTTACAGACCTGCATAACGTTGCAAGAGCTGTTGAAAAATGAGACAAATTATTTTTGCAGTAAAGGACTATTCTAGAAAATAGCAAAACAGTCTTAGCATCATAACTCAAGAAAGTGTTGAACCTGAGTCAATCTGTTAATATTACACTTAGCATATCCTTCCTGTGATTTTCTCAGAACAGTTTTCACTGAACAAAAGTTGGCTCCTGGTTAGGCTGTATTCAAATGACTGACCTCAAGAGTGTGAGGATTTTGCTAATGTCTGAATAAATAATTCAGAACAGTTGGTATGAAAGCAGTTGTGGTCTCTTCACTCCTTTGCTGCTCTGTATTCTAAGGAGGAAAAGCAAAAGAATGTGATAAAAATGTCTTCTGATGACTCTCTGAGTGAGAGTAGGTCATGATAGTAGAATTATTTCAAATATGATAATTTCTAAAACTCTATAATAAAATAAAAATGTCCTTCAATTCAGGAATTGATTGGTTCTTTCCACTTACTACAAGATTGGAGGTGTGGGTAAAAGAAGTACATATTTTTCTCCTTGTTCAAAATACTGTTGCATAGTACAGTGAAATCTAATTGTAGTTGCTACTTAAATGAGAGGAGTTTCCCATATTGTATCAATCTTCTGGCTTCAGGAGACAGTAATCTTTTTTGCATGGGTGTGAGCTGCGATGGCATCTCTGAGGAGAAGCAGGCAGCAGGAGGAGACATGAGCAGCTTTAGGCCCAGTTCTTGAGTAAACCACGTAACATCAGCACCTCTGAGCTAAGCCTAGGCAACCAGCAGGCTGCAGCTGATCTCCATGTGTCACTCAACCTCACTGAACTTTTTCAACAGTGCAGTTAAGCTCATCAGTCCCTGCAGAGATAATGCCACCTGTCCCGTGCCAACCAGTATTTTATTCTTCCCATCAGACAGAGCTGACATGAGGTTTATGCCTACAAATTTTGTTGTATTTATTCATTTCATGTTCCTTTTGTTGCTAAGAAAATGTATGTTCACTTTTTTTATCAATTGCATAAATGCATTTCCTCAGACCAAAAGAAAAATAAAATACCCTTTGTCCAGAAACCAAAGGAGATCATGCAGCAGACATACAAATTTAGTGTAAACTTGGAGGTGAGCAGAACATGAGGCTTATTCCAAGATAAATTAGTACTTTTTGTTACCTTCAAACAGTGCTTGAGTCCCTCTCATCAAAAAAATATCTAATAGCTGGCACAGAGAGCCAGGAGCAGTGGTCTTACCATGCTAAAGGTGGGCCAACCTAATCCCTCACTGATTACCAAACAGACAAATCCATCATTTCTTGGCATGCTGCTGTCTAACAGCACACCAAGGTGTGTGAAGAAGCAGAATTGGCTGCACTTTATGGTCCATCAGAATGGTATTGAGGGGAAATGTCACCTATTTTTCTTGTGTCCTTCTCTTGTCAAAACTCCACTAATTCTGTCTTTTAAAGGACTGAAGTATTATAGCAGATTCAGTGTCTAAGCTTAGCTTTCCGTAGTGGCTGTCAAAAATATTTCCCAAACCACTTGTATTTACACCTCTTGAGCTACTGGGGGATATATGTTCACCACAGTAAATATTTAGAGGATTTAGAATGACTGATTCACTGGATAGGTGAGAGAGACAGAACCACAGGGTCCAGTTTTGGTCCAGGAATTAATTTTCTCTATAAACCATCCTCATATGTCCTATACTCCAACATTCCATAGCTTTCCTTTCAGTTCAGTCAGCTGATACCTGTGTTTAAACACAGCACTGACCCAAAGACTGTGGTGATAGGTAGTAACTATATTTTATTTATATAACTAAGATACATATTAATATATGTATTTCAGATAAGGCCTGTGCCACGACACTCCAAATATAAACACAGGTCTCATTATTTTCTTTCCCCTGCATCCCCTGGTAGGGATCATATTGGACAGGGGAAGGAAATTTTATACATTTGAATTTCTACAACTGTTAGCCCAAAGTAGCATGAGTGGAGTCCTGATTTTACTGAATTTATCCCATTGATTTCTTTAAGCTGGGACTTTATAGCTCATGAAACAGCTGTTACAAAACATACATAGTAGAGAGCTTTCCTGCCTTTATATTTCTCTCTAAAGAAAAAAAATAAGGATTATTGGCATTGTAGGAGACAAGCATAATGGTAAATTGATAAGCAAGAACACATGAGAAACCCTTATTTGAACTTGATTTGTCACAGTTCTTTTGTGTAACATTTATGCATCTAATATTAATGGATGTTCCTTTGTTGTATAAAAAGGGGAATAGAAAAAGAAACGTCCTTCAACATTATAAGCAATGGGAACAGTTAAAAGAAAACATATTAGTAAGACAAGTGCAAAACAAAAATTACTGAAAGCGTCTTCTGAATTTTGCATTGATAGCTAAATAACTAAAGTTCCCCTGGGATGAATTATTTGTCATTATTAATGTATCTGCAATTTGGATAGAACTCACTGATGAGACATGCATAAAACCACCCTCATTTTCAGAATGAATCATTTCCTGCTGACATTGTCTATCATCTCAGAGCGACGCAGATACTTCTGAAAAACAGAGAATGACATGTACACAGACACCCCAACTCCGACTTTTGCCATTTGTGGTTAATGAACCCTTCATGATTTTCCTTATCCTGACTTGGTTGATAAGAAATCCCTTATAATTTCTTATGGCTAAATGCATCTTTACTGTCAAAGATGTTTTGCCATCAGTATGTTTGACATAACTTTTTTTTATATCCCTTTCTGTTAACCAGGCTCCAACTTGTGTGCACTCCTTTAACCCACAGCTAACAGCTAACAAAAGTTTTCTTGTTTTCCTGGTATATTCTGATCATTTCTACAAAGAGCTGCATTAAGAGCTTTAGCTTTTTCTATATCACCTTTGTTTGTTTTTCCTCTAATACACCACAAATCTCCAGTAAGACAGGGTCTGAATTCTTATTTACAATACAATTCTGTCAGAGTGCCTTAGAGGAAATGAAAACCTGACCCGAAGGCACTCCATAGGCAACTTGTTTGATGTGGAAATTTGATTTTTTCCTTCAGTTAAAGGTTTGCATTTTGTTGATTTCAGTGCAAAGTGTATGGATATCAGCATTTATTGGAAAGAAAGTTTACCTGCTTTCATGTTTAGAAGCAAAATGGCCCCTCCATAGAAATCAGATCTAAAATTGTCCCTTGTTTCAAGGGAACAATCACACCTCCTCATGACCTCACTTATAATTCATTATAAAATACTGGGGTTTATGTTAACAGATAAAAATAGTTATTGTTAATCTAATTGTACTTGAGCTCATTAGCTATCACCATATGATTCTTAGAATAAAGGAAATCCTGCAAAACCTCAGCAAAAAGAAATCTGATGGTGGTTGAAGAATTATGAAGCACATTCCTGAGAGAAGGATGCATTTTTCACCTAGGCTTACTAAGGAATGCCAAGGAAATGTACACTATCCTCTTCTAGTGCTTTCAGGCTGGACATTGAAGAAATGTATTTCCATTGTTATCAGCTAAGATGAAACTTGAAAACTTGTTGGGTGGGACTATGCTGATTTGGAAAAGAATATTTTGATAGGACTTCCATAGCGAAAGCCAAAGCAACACATTAATCCAACCCTAAGATGGGATTTTCACAAGCAAACCCCATTTTTGTGGATTGATTAATATCTCCTTGTGGTGTGTCTTCAGTGTGCTGGCACACCAAGCCACTTATAGGGAACTGAGTATTGTTTTCCCTCCTTGGAACACTTTGCCTGTTGCTGTGTTAGTCAGCCACAGAGCAGGAGGTTGGGGGATGCTTCTTTTGTAAGGATGCCACCAAAAACTGCTTAAAATAGGTCTTCATACTTGCAGTGTCAAATTGTCACAGCAAGCAAGACAAATCATTATCTTTAGGGGCTAATGAAGTAAACCCCACCATGAATCAGGGCAGAATTGTATATTCTCTGAAGATTGAGATAAACCACCATTTTCTTTTTACAGGTGCCACATTAAAATCGGATGAATCCCGTAAATATTTAGAGCCATGGAAAGATTCTGTTTCTCTGGTTTGGGGTGATGGCTTCCACAGATATATTCAAAAATCCAGATATGATGCCATGGTGTCTCAAACAGTCTCTGCGTTAATGTCTCCTGATACACCAATTGCTTGAGCAGGTTGGATTACAGAAACAGCAGAGACTCTGAACTGATAATTTATTGCAGATAGAGGCTATGAAATGTTAATTACAGGACAAGAAAAACACTCTCCTTTATGTTATCACTTTTGCCTGGGTGGCCCGGTGAGATAAGATATTGTTCAAAATTCAAATTAGTCAATGCAAAGCTGGATTTACATAGCCTCAGTGACTTAATTGGAGAGAAATGAGCTGATCCAGATAAGAAGCATGACACTCCTAATGTGTTTATGCACTGGAACAGATGGCAAAGCTACATTTGGTTTTACCTACAGAACCTCCAGCCACATTCTTTCCTTGTTCCCTGGGTACTGCTCCTCTTGCTGGGCTGTGCCTGCCTTAGCACTGCAGCAAACACACAATGGCACCCTGTTTAACTTGTCAGTCAGGGCATTCAGTGGAACTATTGAAATTCAGCCAGGTGCCAATTCCCTTGTTTTAGTAGAAGTCATTATAATCTGGTACTTTTGAAGGGCATTTCTGCTTTTGGCAGCAATAGGTGGACTAATGTCAGCTCATTCCATGTCAAGAGAAATGTCAATGCATTAAGCAAGGCCTTAGATGGTGCTGTTCACTTAAAGTGACTGTGGGGTTCTTCTGCTGCACACCTTGCAGAAAGACACTTTTGGAGTACATATATGAGGAATATGTTATGCAAGGGGTGAAGATTGTACTTTTTTTCCTAGCAGTGCTGTTATGAAAGCAACTTTCAACCTCTTTGCTGACTGATGTCACATAAATCAGTCTCTGAATGTTAGTGTGACCTGACAGAAAGCACACTGGTGTTTTTCACAGGGCAACCTGGATGGAGCTTGGAGCAACCTGGTCTAGTGGGAGGCATTCTTGTTCATGGAAGAGGGGTGGAACTATATGATCTTTATGGCCTCTTACATTCTGTGGTTCTGTGATTCTCTGAATCAAACCATTTGCTGCCCATATAAATACCATGAGAAGCATTTCTTTGTTTCATAAATCATTAATATTCCAGGATGTTAAAATTTTCTTCTATTAAAAAGAAGACCCAAATGGGAGTAATGTCCCATCTACTGCTGTTTAAAATGGTTGACAATTTGGCTACAAAAATAAGTCATATCTGATATTTTTGCCATTTAATACAGCATTGTGCATCTTCCTTGGCTACCTGTACCATCCAGTGTCAACACCGTGTGTGGCATCATCAAACTGAATAAAAGGACTTAGTACTGTATATTTGAAGTCTCAAAAGTTCTGTTCAACTCAAGTTATCCAGTCCCTCTTGCAGTTAATCCACTCACCAATGAGCACTTTCAGTAAACAGCTCTGAGGGCTGGATGCAATGTTGCCAAAGTGCCGTGGAAATAAGACAGCAAGTGAGAACTCCTTAAACTACATGAAGATAAAAGTTAAGATAACTAACCCATAGTTATCTGAGGTTATTTGAGGCTGTTTGAAGAACTCTGAGACAGAGTACAGTTAGTCTCTAGAAATAAATGCCTCTCAAGTTCATCTTTTGATTTTGACACCTCTGTTACTAGATTCTGTCAAATTGTGATAAACTATTTATGTACCTTGAAAAGTTAAGCTTTATTTGCTTGGTTTTGGATCAGTGGACTCCCTGCCTACTCTGGCTGAAAAGGTATATTTTCATTTCTCCATGCCCTTCTCACCAGGGTGGTTTCTCTTGTTCCTATTATCTGTAAAAGTGTCTTCCAAATGCTACATATTCCTTTTAGCATTCCAGTCAGTCCGTGAGCCTGCATCTTTAGCTCATTTCATTCAAATGACTCTAGAATTACCTCATGATTTGTTCACCTTAAGTGACATAGCTTTGCATGTATCCTCCTCTAATTAGGTTGCCTCACTGTCAATTAGAGACAGCAGAACATGTGTTCAGAATGTTCTAGGACATTAAAGTGATTGATGGCAGAAAACAAAGTGTACCAGTCCTAAAAAAATCTTCTGATTAATCCATCTTGAAAGCTAGTGAAAGATGTTTTTCCTCATGCCATAGTGCTTAATCTATTCAAGCAATAGGTTTTAAAAGTTCAATAGTAAGGTATTAGATGTTATTTCTTCTTTTTTTTTCTGAACGGCTTTTAGAGGAGAGTTATTCAAAACTCGCCTCAATAAGTATGTTTCAGACTCTCTAATCATAAAATAAGGGTGAAAATAATGAATGATTAGGGTTGTTTTTTCAAAAAAAAAAGGTAAATCATGTCCTGATTCAGACTCTGCAGACAACAAATCCTTAACTCCCCTTTCTGAGGACAGAGTAAACAGCCTGGAATACAGGTGGGTTTCAGAAAGCAAAGTGGTCCCTCTGATTCCTTACTGTTCACAGACAACCCACAGAGGATTAACCCTGCTGGTGCTCTTTGAGCAGATTCCTTTTGTGGGAACACGATTCTCTTTTGCATGTGCAAAACCTCTCCGGAGATCCAGAGCTCCTGCTCTGTTATCCAGTCCCCAGCTCTAAGAACTTGGTCTACCTGTCACAAGATCCAAGTGTTCCTGTGTTTAGCAGCTGATAGAGGAGTCAGATGTCATGAATCCTCACTCAAGAATATAAGTAATAAATGTAGAAAAAGAGAACACTACAGCCATGATTGACGTCGGGTGTGAAATGCTCTTCTTCCAAAGAGCAGGAGAGTTGTCTGGCATTTGAAGGCTTGACTTTGCTGGCTCTACTGCAGAAGATAAGAGCTTCAGGTTTGGAAATTGTGTTACATGGGAAAATGAGATCTTTCAGAACATATCTTAAAAGGTAAAGAACAGGCAACAAAGCAGTGAAAGAGAGAATGGTGAGAATGGCAATTCAAAGAAAAAAAGACACCCAATATATATTCTACTGTGGTTAAAGTTTCAAAATATATAAAAAATACGTATGAAACCAACTGCAGAAAGATATTTCTCTCAGTACCAGAGCAAAATAGTATCAGGGAACCAACATGCAACAGCAAAAGAAGAAATCTGTAAAAGAGCTGTTTTCTTTCCCTAGCCTGAAAATGCTTCTTTGAGAAAATGGAAGGCTTGACAGAAACATGAAGCTATTTGAAATCCTTCCATATGTGTTGACACACATTGGGACTTATGGCAGCCTTTAGAACAACACACTTAGTCAAAATTTCAAGGATTTCGTGAAGGAGCTGAGGGAAAGGGGAGTTCAAAATGAGAAAGAAAAAGGCAGAAAATAGTGGAGATGTCATACAGAAACTATGAGGAGTTGAAGACACCAGTTCTAAGGAAAAGCTGTGAGAAGACCTAGAAGAAAGTGGGGAAAGAAAAATAACTTTGTCAAGATGAAAGCTATCAATTTTGTGGAGCAGACAGGAAATTCATTATATGGATAAGGAGACAGATGTGAAGAACTGAATTCAGAATTGGAACTATGCAACTATGCAACTTGTTCCCTTCATGCAACTATGAAGGGAACAAGATGAAAAATCTCTGATAGGTGTCCCAGATGTGTTTTCAGGTTCTTAACTTCTCTTTGGAATGTAGTGAAATTTGCATTACTAAAATTTAACAGGAAGACTAATTTGAGTTGGATGTGAAAGTAACGCATTTAAAGTCTGATATTGTTCTTATTGCTGTTGTAAACATCATCATATTTGTCCCCATTATGTTTGCTTCTTAAAAACTCACTAGAGCAAGCAAATTTCTGTATATTTTCATATCCTGAGAAAATGAAAAGGAGTAGGATGTGTCTCAGATAAGTGCAATCTATCACTGTAGTAGGCATTTTGGCAACATGAAATGGTAGTTATTTCTTTTCCCTGAGAGTTTATATCCTAAATAGACAGCGGGTACATGGAAAAATCCAACAGACAAAGAGTGTAAACAATGTGTTACCTCAGCACTTCAATTTTACTCGTTTTCCCCAAAAGAGATAAAGGCAAAATGGAAAGGAAGGGTATAGGATACAGAAGCTGGAGTGGGTAGGCAGAGGGAAACCCTTATTCATCCTCTGAGGAGGAGAAGAACACAAGACAGCTTCTTTCCAGAACAGGCACTTCCTTGAAATTAATATTTTAGAGTCATGGAAAATAAGGAGTAAAACTGATAAGGAGAAAATTAGGGAAAATAAAAGCTCAGCTAAGCTGTCTGATATTTCAAATAAACATTCTCTGCCCAGCATCATTTATGTTTCAACAAATTAGCATGTCCAAATTAGCTACAAATTTCTATTGAGCTCTACTTTTACCACATAAACAAGGAGAAATGTTTTGCCACTCTTTGGTTCCTTAGATATATACTATCAAATAGAAAGAAAAACAAATCAAAATAAACCAAAAAACAACATATGGCACACCATGAAGATTATCTGAAAGATCTTTGATTTGTTAAATTTCATCTAAAAAATCTTAGAACTCCACGTCCGCTTCAGAGGACTGGAGGAACATCATGGCATTGGCTAAAAATGGAATAGTTTTTAACCTTGATAGAAAAGTTGAAAGCTCAAAATCTGTTACAGGTTGAATCAGAACTAATCTGATATGAATTTGAATTCTGACAGAAATAGTAGCATAGCTGTGAAAAAAGACCTCTCCATGTATTTCTTGTTAGATAAGATGGATACAGGAGCAATCTTTGCTCTCTCTTTTCCTCATTTACTCTCTCACAAAAAAGCTCCTCCAGGAGCTTCCCATGCCATCTCAGTTCCCCTGTCCACAGTGTTAATATTGCAGAATAGAGAAATGAACCATAAAACTGATACTTCACCCGGAAAATTGCAACAGAGAGAAAAACAATTCAATGTTTTGAGTTTACTAAATAAAGTACTGCAAGATTACTTACTTACAGTGTGTCTGTATTTTCACGTGGGGAAAAAACCCACAACACTGGGATTTAAAGGACTTTGTGTAGAAAGGCAGTCAGGACAAGTTGCTGAAATCTCAAGTCAGACACATTGCAGTTATAAACTGAATACATATTTATAACCAAAGAGTTATTAATTGATGAAATAGAATATCCAGGGAAATTATAGATGACTCAGTTTTGTGCTTGTTGAGGCCAAGACACAATTCCTCTGTGGAAGGCAAGTTTTTGTTTTGTACAATCTCAACACAGGAATGGCTAGTGAAGTTTAGCAGCCTAAAACATGCTGAGGATTAGAGTGCATTGTTCCTTAAGGCATTTAGGAGTCTAAGAATCAGTACACAAGTTACTTTGATAGATATGTAACTGCAGGATACTTGCACAGTAAGTTATATGCCGAACACTGTATTTTCTATTAATAGAAAATTGCTTTTATTTTTTAAATTTGTTTATAAAATGAACCCGACAAAGCAAAACAAAACAAAACAAACCTCAAAAACTTGTTCTTAATTAGCCACAAGTCATGAATGTTCTGTGTAATTTTTCAGTTTTCTTTTGAATTAGCATTTCCCATGCAAGATCTGACTCACCACCTGAGAGTCACAGGCCCTGAGAACACGTGCTCAGTCCTGCAGTCCCAGTTCTGAAGATACAGGGACTGGGAACATTGAGAACTGTGGCTCCAACTGGGCTTCCTGAAGCTCCCTGAGCTCCCAAGACTTTCAGGATGCTATAGCATCCAACCAACAATCCATGTATGATCTACTGAAGCTTGGCAGATATATAGCAAAGATTCCCTTCAATGAAGATACCTTGGGGTCAGTGACTTCACATTTCCATGAAAAACTGCTTCAGTAGGAGTTTTATGTGTGCCCTTAATGCTAACAGATTTAAACTAAAAATCCATTGTCCAAGTCGCCATGATTTCTTTTCCTTGAGAACAAGCGTTTTTCAAATGATAAAGAATTCAGCTAATGCAGCATGTTTGTTCCCAGCTCAGAACGTTTCCATTTAATGAAAGGAATACTTGATGTAGCTGTTGCCATAGAAACAAGACATTGTTTACATAGGAGCTGAGATGGAGAGTGGTATGTGTGAGTGGGGCTGCAGGAGCTGGGTGAAGTATTGGAGCTGCACAATCTCTCCACTTCTGTTTCTTATGGATTTCCATCTGGATTTGTTCTAGTTCCTTCTGGATTTATTCTGTGCAGGGATGATTTGTGTACAAATGTTACAGTTGGTTGCACGGAGCCATAGAAGAATATAATATAGTCCAGAACCAAATCTAGAGTAAAGTTACAATTACCAGACCTCAAGATTTCTGCTTTTTGCAATGCTAAAATGTATCAGCAATCAAGCACTGTCCTAGCTGGCACCAAGAGCTTCAGTATAAACTTGTCTACCCTCAGAGTCACTACCAGAAGTGCTGATGTCTTTTTGGATGCCAAAGTCAAAGATCAGCTTCTCAAAGCCTCAGCATACCAGGCCATGAGATATTTTGAAAAGGTGGACATCATTGCCTGAATGAAAGCTGCACAACAGGCTGGATGTAAAAGTTATCCAGCTTTCTAGATTTTAGAAAATCAAATTTGCAAAAACATGTCTATGTTTGTACTCCTATCCTGCCTTTTCCCGGGGGCAGGATTAAGTAATCTACTTCTAGCACACCTTTTCCCCCCAAAATATCCTTAAAAATGTCCAGGACTGTGGACTCCGTTGCTGCCTAAAGCAGTTGAGCTGGCTGATTATTTCCACCAAAGCAAAGGTCTTTGCCTGATCAAAGAACCTCCTGTTGGCTTCTTTGTGCTGCCAGGTGAACCTTACCAGGTCTGATTTTTCAGATTATTTCATACCTTTATCCATACCTCTTCCATCTAAAATTTTTCTATATTTCTTGTTAAAAACAAACATATTAGGCCATCCTTTGTACGAAGACTCCTTTAAATGCCACTAAATACTTCAGCCTTGGCAACATTATCAGCTAGTGTTTCTCCACCTGGCTGAATGATAAAGCAGGCCTGTCTTTTATTTTGCTCTTATTACTCTTGCTAAAGAATTTATTGTTACTCTGTGGGGTTTTTTTTTGGGTTTTTTTGTTAATATTGGCTCATTTATTATTATAATAGCCAAAAGACACTACTTTTTAAAGCAAGATATTGGCATACAATCAATTACTACTCCTATTAATCATCTAACTGCACCTTTGATACTTGTTGATTTGCTTCCTAAGGTCTTGGTGAGTGGTCTGTAGTTTTTTCTCAGGCAAATATTGTGTCTCTCCCACTGATACAGAGCCCTGGGCTGCCATGGCCAGACACTAATTGAGGTTGTCTTGGCAGGTCTAAGTGCTGTTTTGTACTTCTGTGCAGAAGCAGTAGCATGTTGTTAATGAACTGACCAGACAGTTCTCTTAAAGCTAAATAACATTTACTTACATCCAATGCTTTTCAGAGAAAATCCATCTTTATGCAAGAACTGTCTACTCACATGTTTAGCTCAGTGATTGTCTACATGGGGTGATTTTGATAGGCCAAATTTCCAGCAGAACCTCTCTAAACTCTGGGCAGAGTAATGGGTTCCTATTGATCAAGGTCCAACCTCTTTAGCTTGGGCATAGAGAGGAGTATGTTTTACAGAAGAACAGATGTGGTCATCATCCTCTTTTCCAGAGATGACAATACCTTACAAATATTTTTTACAGCTTTTGATTCACCCGTTTGCAGCACTGACAAAATGGTTGTCTAATTTTGGGAGATGCAGCACAAAAATAAGCTGTTGCCATGGATCTCCTCCCTCTCTTTCTCTTTTCACTGTGTTCATTTGGAAGCAATTTATCCACATCCAGCTGTTGCTTTCCTGCTTGTTCTTTTCCAGTGGTCTTCTATTAAGTAGAATCGATATATTATTTACAGGATATGTATTTCATTGCCAAGGTTGCCTATAAGGATCCCAAAACTGCTGCAGCAAGGAATGTGTTGCAGCTATTCCAGAAAACCTCCCTATCTTACCTAAAATATATTTACATAAGCTAATAAGAAAATGGATTTTTTTTTCCTTCTTCCTGTTCTCCACATGCACTTTCCCAAATGCCTTTCCAGGTATCTCTGGCTCCTCATTGAAGGCAAAACGGTCACATAAGGATGTTATCAGTCAATGCTTTGAAAGTGGGGAGGAGGCTTTTTTAAAGGTTTAATATCATTTAGTTAACTCCTATTAAGAGAAAATAATTAGAATTTATTCTTCAAATGGGAATTGTACCTTCAAAGAGGTCGAGTGTGTAGTGAAAGGGTAATTCAAATGGTAATGATTGTAATAACCCACCATATATGAAGAAAAATGTAAAATCAACATGATAAAGGAGATACATCCTATCAAAACCTGTCTTGGAATTGTAGGTACTGTAATAAATCTGTATCCAAATTTTGATTGTACACTGAGAGCCAAAATGTGAGGTCCTCTGTGGTTAGACTGGCTGAGGAACCCAGAGCTGCTGCTATGGCTGTGCAGGAACTATTAGCAGGTGTAAGGCTAGAATAGGAAGGGGATATTACTGTATTATTGCTTAAAAATAACTTTTTGGGTTTGAGGTTACCAAAGCATGCAACAGGTGAATGAGAGAATTTATGGCTGAATTACCAAGGTTTTTTTTAACAAAAAATTATCTGGGGAGCATCTCTACCTGGTCAAGCCAGTGGGAAGCTTTCCTTCTCCTAAATTTTATCTAAGCTGATTTCTTCCAACACAAAGTTGAGGCAGGTGGTGGAAAATGGACATTTGGAAAATGCAATGGGCTGACAGATCAGTTGTTTAAATTGTAATCTGGTGGTTGCTCTTTGCATTAGGGAAAAATCCCAACTGCCAGCAAGGTTACTGAGGTGTGTTTAGTGCACAGAAAAGCAAACAAAGCTACTCTGGGAATGGTACAGTGCTGTGTTTGTTATATCCTTGTGATACAGGCCATGAGACAGGAGTTAAGGTGTATTCATCTCGTAGCCCATTCAAAGACCAAAAAAGTATAAAAGTAGAACTTCTCACTTGGTCTCACTGAGCTTGTACACCTCAGGCACTGGAGGCAGCTTTTTGTAGGCAAGCTGCACTTTATAACCCTGAGTGGAATAAAGAGCACACAGCAGATGTAAAGGCTGGTAAAGTTTAAAAAGCAAATATGTGTTTGGTTTTATTTTACTTGAAGTTATTACTGTGATCAGTACAGACACTGTTTTGAAAGATCAATGCGAGAAAACCATATAACTCATGTAAAATGTTTGTCTAAAGCTCTGACTGGATTTTTTTTTACTAAGAATCCTATCATTATGAAGACACACAGAATACTGTGCCCCTTGTGACTGCTGAGGAAATACCAATAATATATGTTTTTAAGCAGAGAAAAAACCAAACGGTTAAGGTAGAAGAAAATTTTAAAAAGGTTACAAATTGAAGGTGATGTGCATTCCAATAGGTCAGAAAAATAAGACAGGCAATACACAGCATATTTAGAAAAGTTCATACATTTAAAAATGGATGTTTGAGATGTAGATGTTCAAAAGCATCAGTGCTAATTTAGCAGTAAGTTTTAAGTTCACGCAGGTCAAGCCCGTTATAACAGATCAGCTCAGCTTTGCTCTGTAAAGAACTTTGGCACTTCAGCAGAAAACAGCAGTGGTTCAACTATTCATTAAGCTGGAGCAAACTGTAAGTGAGCTTGTGTATTCCTGTGGAAGGATCTGTTCTCTCCAGCCAGGACCTGCAACATTGTCAATACAAAACTGTCTGGAAGTGGAGCAGGGTGGAGTCTTCAATTGCAAGTGGACTTGGTCAAGGTTGAGCACAACTTGTGGAGGCTGAGCACAACTCTGGGAAAGACAAGGACATTTTGGTATAAGGCATGTAGAATATTATTTATTTAAATAGAGAAATTAGGGGATTAATAAAACAAAGCCAAGACCAGACTTGTAGATGTGCCATTCTGCATGATCCTCAAGAGCTGGTTTGGTCAAAGACATAATCTGTATATAAACAGAGGAACAAAGGAAAAACGGAATGGTGCTTATTTTAACAGATTATCATAAGATACTTTTATTTTACAACATAATTTTTGGAAGATTATACAAAGGAAAACAATCAAACAGGTAAACCTCCTTTCAGGTTTGCTTCACCATTTTTAAATTTGTGTTTCTGTTGGAAATACATCCCTCAGAGGGCTAAAGCAGAGTTAAAACTTCACAATAAAACTTGAAATAAAACTTCCATATTTAAAATTCCTCTATAGAGTGAATGACACTTCCTTTCAAACATTGCCCAGTAGCAGAAAATGTTCTGAATCAGAGGCGATAATTTCAGCTGGTTATATAATGCTTAATTTCATTTCTTATAAGCCACTGTTGTGTTTTGTGTTTAACAACCACTCATCCCATCCTGAAAACAAGAAGCAGTGAATTATGTTTATATATATCTCAGAAGTAAATATGTGATCCTTGTGGAATGATAGGTGGGTGTAAACACAGAAGATGTTTATTCACTGCTAATGTTCAAACTGCTCAATTTTCCCTTGGGAATATTGGGCCAACTGTTGCAATGAAGGTGTCTGTGGTGTGAAGGAACACTTCACAGCAGTGCCCTTATCAACACACTGAAAGGGTTTATAGAACTCTATTGTCAGTTCCCTGACAAAACTTTATATCATACAACTCTTTTTGGAGACGTGCATCTATAAATCTGTCAGGAAAGAAAACAAATTAGCTCGATTCCCCTCTGTATGCATATAGAGATCTCTGTGTTCCTGGCAATGCTTCAATGCCATCTCCCCCTCTCATTGGTATGTCTGTCTTACCTCCTGGTGCTGAGTTGGGTATTGTTATTTTTATTGAAATTATAAAAAATCTTTCATGAAAGGAAACTCTGGGGTTTTTTCCTTCCTTGACCTGAACACTGTGGTGTCCAGAGGCAGAGGCAGGGCTGGACCTATCTCAACAAGCTTTGATAAGGTAATATATTAGGCATGTTTCCAAACAGACCTAGTGTCAGGCTTGCAGGACTCCTTCAGTATAAATCATAACTCAGCACAGATTCCCCTCAGTCTTGTGGCTGGAGTCTTTGCAATCTTCTTTCTTGTGCCTTATGACAGAAATTAATTGTGTAAAAAGAATTAAGCCTCCCATTCTCTCAAAGGCACAAGAATCACTAGGGAAATATCTTCTTTTTATTCCTGAAAGGTGATTTGTAAGGTTTTTAATCCTCACTGGACAATAGGCACAAACTATGATAAACATAAGCTGCCTTTCAGCTACCTAGCATTGACATTTCTAATTCTTCTGCTCTTTGATCTAACTGGACTATAAAGAAGATGAAAAAGTAACTTTCTAGTTCATCTGGCTGCTTTGATCCCAAATGAAAAAGCATTCTTTTTGTCATAGGAAAGGCAGTGGGTCAGACAGATTTTGGAAGCCATGGCCTGAAAATTCCTGAGAATGTTCACATTATTTATATTTATTTATATTAAGTGAAAACTGATGGAAGGGACAAGGACTTGCATTTTGACAGTCTCCTTGCTCAGGCAGAAACTTTTATTTCACTTCTCCCAATGTCTCTCACGTGGGGAGACTGATGCTGAAGATAATCCCATGAGAATGACGAGTACTCTGAAATGCTGCACTGCAGAATGTATAAAGCTGAGCTACTCAGAATATTTTAATAATCACCTGATATTATGTTTGACAGAGTGGAAGGAATTTGTGGAGATTCATCAATTCTAATGAAGTTTAAGGGCAATGTTGGAGGCTCTGGGACATCTGGTCATTTCTGTTGAGGGAAAGAAAGAACAGGAAAACTCAAAGCTAACATTTTAAATCCAAAAATAGCTTTTGGATGTAGTTTCATTTCATCTGAGATCATTGGTTTTGCCTCATCAACAAACTATTTTTCTTAAAACATCAAAAGCTGTCAAAGCTGACATTCATGAATTATTACCATTCTTGAATTATCTGTGTTAAAAAATCATTGAAAAACCTTCCATAGGAGTTAATGGGCCCTAAACCAAATTATCAGTGGAACAGGGCTGAAGTTCTACATAAAAACTGCTTCTCTCTGTATTAAGAAGCAACTTTCTGAATTATACCACGAGTCAGTAACATCAGATGATATAATATCAATGAACTGTATTTCTGTGGAAGCATTGATGAGCTGAAATTCAGGCTTTAGTGAATCTGTACATCCTTTGTCAGAATTTGTTCAGATCAGAAAATCTGAAGGTTTTTCAACAGACAAAGACTGTGGGTTATAGAAGAGCACCTCAGTTTATCTTCTAGATATTTTCTTGTTTTCTTTTTTATTTTGTTACTTGTAGCTGTTTTAGCCAGACCTAACAGGAAAAAAAATGTCTTCATGACTTCTTCTCTTACATTTCTCTTCTTTAACAAATATTGGTCATAAGCCATTCTGACAGAAGATCATTGAAGGAGTTAACTCTGAGATGAAGGAAAATCATTCTGAATCAATCACTAAACTTGATGATGGAAACATAAGCATGGGTGACACACTAGTGTGTCAAAAACAGGTCTGAAGGACAAATTGAGAAACCCTTCTTGAGAGGGGAATGCTCCACAGAGGCATGAGCCTGCAAGCAAATAAAGGTAGAGCAGGTCCAGGCACTGCAGGGCAGGAGCAGGAGCAGGAGCAGGAGCAGGAGCAGGAGCAGGAGCAGGAGCAGGAGCAGGAGCAGGAGCAGGAGCAGGAGCAGGAGCAGGAGCAAGAATAGGAATAGGAATAGGAGCAGGAGCAGGAGCAGGAGCAGGAGCAGGAGCAGGAGCAGGAGCAGGAGCAGGAGCAGTTTGACTCTATCAGAGCATTTTGCTGGCCGTTTTCACACAGCCAGGGCAGGAGCAGGGTGTTTGCAAGGTGGCTGCAGGAGGCTGACTGGCTCAAGTTATTTGTTGTTTTGAGCACCCCCCCATGATGGGTTCCAGGGTCACATCCTGCCCTGCAGGATACTGGCAGCCTGGAGAAAAGAAGGCTCCTGTCTTCAACTGCCTTCCCTCACTCCAAACCAAGGGAGAGCCATGGCACAGGGCCAGGATTACTTTTACAAGACCATTTCCATTAAAGCCAAGTGAGCTTCTACCCTTCCTAATCCCTGAACCCTTCTGTTGCAGAAAACAGAACTAATCATGAGTTTTTCTGGTACTATTAAATAAGCAAATATGTGGTTGAATGATACACTGCCTCTTATTTTATCTCAGTTTAAGACACAATATGTTTCCTAACCCCATGACATCCCTTTGTGTTTTTCATAATCAGAAAAAATGTTGACATTTAGATTCAGCACAGCTTTGGATATCAAAAAACGGCCCATTTAATGAAAAATCTCCAGCTCACTAATTAGTTTCTAAAGTTGGAATCAGGTGTTTATAAGCCATTTAAGCAAAACAAATTAGTGTTCCACAGAGACTGTTGTTGGCCAGGCTATTAACTGAGTTAAAATACTCTTTAAAAACTTTGCAAAATTGAAAAGCAGGAGCTTTATGAATATCAAATCTTCTGAAAAAGAATGTGTTTGTTTCTATTTAGTACCATCCCTAAGTCTATTTACTGATGTCTTTGAATGAACACCTTCTAATTATTTTTTATCCAATCTCAAAAGTAATGTTTGCAAGGCAAGTGTGAAAGGAATGGATGAAGATGACAAAATAAATTCCTGAAAGGTATTTGAAACAAGCCCATTTATAGCAGAGTGCTTGTCTAATTATAAGGACAATCACCCTTGGTGAAAATTGTAGGTGTTAAACAATTCCCATTATTTTAGCTATCCGAGGCACCGAGCCAGCTGTCAGTGACAGATATTTGACTTTAGATAAACACACCACAGTCTGCTGAAACTGCAGCAAGGCCTGTATGTTTGCAGAGCTGGGACACAGCTGGGCATGTCCTGTTTCATTTGCACAGAGCCCCACAAATACACAGAGGGAGTGTAAAAAAGGCATAAATATTAATGGATCTGAAAATAAGCAGTTTAGCCCCACCCACTTCCAGTTTGTTTGGTCCTAGTGTAAGTAGCTGTACAGGACAAAAGAGCAGCTGGATCTTTATAGCTGGGTGATTTTGGGTCTGCAAAGGACAACCAGTCTTTTTGTAAAAGGACAAAAGAACATCTCCAAATCAACCCTGCTCACTTCCTGCTAATACTTCATAGGCCAAGTTCTCAATTATCTTCTTTCACTCCAGACTCAAGGGAGAGGGATGGCATTAGTCCAGAATTAGCTTTCCAAGACCATTTCCATTAAAACCAAGGGAGAACTTTCCCTTTGTAATCTCTAAACTCTTCAGAAAATAGAATTTATCATGACTACAGCCTGTGTTCTCCAGGAAGACCATGGGGTTGCTAGATATGAGTGGAGGAAAACGTGCAATCAGATTGGTGACAAAATCTTATCGTGAATTTGTCTGTCACAATAGCATTTAGGGCTATACCTTTGTCATCAGCATCAGAAGTAGATTTAGCAGTGACTTTTGAAATGAAACAGTATTATACAGTCTTGATAAAAGTGTCCAGTCTTTTCAAATATATTGAAAAATTACTTTATCACAGTATATGTGTTATTGAAAATGATATAACCAAATCATCATTGACTGAGCAGCTAAATACCTGAATAAACTAAAATATGACTGATTGTTGGTGTTTGTTTGTCAGGAAGCAGTAAAATTATACAGCTAGAAACAATCTTCTTTTGACTTCTCAGATTCCTTCAGGCTTCATCATCCTTGAAACTTTCAGTCAGCCCAAAGAGAGGGTCAGATGCAATTCAGACTGTACCTTGGGGAAAAAGTACATGAAACTTTTGCAAGATCATTGCATTTCTGTTTGTTGCAGTGTTTCTCTTCTCCTTCTACTGAACTGAAAGAGGTAGAACGAGTCCAGTTTCATTCCTTACATTTTGGACTTTTCAGTTGTTCCTTGCCACTGCTGCAGACAGGACTAGGAGGTCTTTCTCATGTTTTCAGATTGCCAGTGGTCTAGAGGAGAGGACTTCTACACTGTAACCCTGGAAAAATGAACTTTCAGCTTGTTCACTCAAACTTCTACGGTAGCAAAAGAACAGAATTTTCAATTCATTTGCTATGCAAAGACCCAACATCTATAAGTCAAGACAAACTGAAAACGCTCTGCTGACTTTTTTAACAAAAAGAAAAATGAAAAAAAGGGGAAAAAGGCATTATATTTAAACTAAAATTCAATATCTCCTTTTCTTTTGAGAGAATGAAAACTTTTAATCTGTTTAAAATTACTAGACTTTCACAATGAAAATGCTTCTTAGAAAAAAACAGCCTTAAAATATGTAATTTTCTTTAAAGAAACCCAAAGTTGTTGTAAGAAACCATTTAACTTGCTATTAAATATAAAAAAAATGCTATTCTGTGCTAAGCTCTTCAGGTTAGCAAAATTACTTTTCTCAAGGTTAAAAAGAACCTCCCTAACTCTCTTTTGAAAAGTCTAGTGACAAAGAACAGCACTGGAGGGGATTATTCTTGCTGCACTTGCAGGAGATTATCACCAGGGATGGCTCTTCAATCAGTGCCACTTGAGGCAAATGTGTGCAACAAAGGAAAGGTAAATATACCTCCTCAATCTACTTCCTATTTAGATATCCCTGAAAATGCCCTATTGTCACTTCCATTCACCTCAAATACCCAAAGCAGGCCATCTCACTTATTATTTCTGGCCAGTTCCCTAATGGATTGGCTGGCTGCTCACAGGAACTGCTGGCTACAACAGGATCAGCTTCCAAGTCTTTCACTACACGAGTGCTGCTTTCTCAGATAAGAGCTGCTTTTTTCCTCTCTCCAGGTGCCCTTACTTCTGTGAGCAATCAGCTTATTTCCTGGTCTGTAAAACTATATTATTCTTATCGGTATTTCCCTCTGTGAACATCAGCAGGGAAATGATTGTATGCTAGGAACTTAATTATTCATTAGCTCATGGCCAGTTTCTTCATACAACTTTCTCTGTTGTGATTTCAGCTGATACAATAATAACAAGACAACAAAATTGTGCCTAAAGCAACTCCCCTTCTAAAAAAAGAGGTGGAAGCAGATGCTTGGGTTGGATGTCTGAAGTTTTTCTTCTATTTAATGAAAGCCCTGGGTAGACTTGTATTTAATTTAAGTCAAATAACTTACCTTGCTTTAAATTGCACCCCCTCTGCAATTTGATGCCAGGAAACTCATCCAGAAGGGTTCATCATTTGTCCACAAGAGGAAATTACTTTTTCCTGGTGGATCTCTGAAGCTTAGAAATATATTCCCAGAACAGACCCAGCAGTGTAAATGCAGCATGAATTTTTTAATGTACTCACTGTAAACCAGCAAATGAGATGCTGCCAACTATGCTGAGCACTCTAGTTTTCTTCAAATCACATGTGAATATGAGCTTTCTCAGCTGTTTTTTGTTTGTTTGTTTGTTTTTTTACAGAATCACAAAAATCTGTAATTCCCAATATGTTCAGTTTTTATATCTCACAGAGTATTCACTGGTGATCGTTTATCTGACAGATTGTGCCAGTTGTATTGAGAGCTCCTTTCACATTTCTGTGTTTTTGCTAGTTCCTTGTTGAAAATATAAACATAAACATAAATATACATAGATATAAGTGCAGGAGCAGGTCTTTTGAGCATTCCCTCTCTTGTATGAAAAAGGCAATGGCTTTGAAGAAGGACTGTGGTCAAATAATGTTAATCTCTGTATTAGTTTTCTTTCCAGCTGCAAGATTATGAGAAATTTTCAGCAATTAGACAAAATGCATCTTTTAATACATAAAATATTTTATTGTCTAGTAGCCTTCCAATATGAAAAAGGCTGTTAGAGAGAAGACAGACATCTGTTGTTTGCTGGGTATGGGACTAGAAAAAATTCAGCTGAATTTGCAACAAATAGTAATCAGACTAGGTACTGGGAAATTACTCAAAGTAAGTAAAGGTCTGCAAGAGGTGACATAGAAATGTTGAATCTCTTAGAGTTTAGAGAACACACTAAGACAAATTTGTCAACTGTGGCTCAGATATCCTTGGTGGTTTTTCAGACCAAAGGAAGGGACTTTATGGTAGTCTGGAATTCTTTCCAGAAACAAGTGCCTGCATGGATGGTTTTCTACTTAATGGCATAGCATAATAATTTATGCTAACCACTATCAAATCCCTGGCTTCTGCTTGTTACATAAAAAAAGTCTGGTTTAACTGCAATATTAATCATCCCTAATTGGTAATTCAAATCCAGAAAGGGCCATTCCTTGGTTTGAGGCACATCAATCCTTGTGGGCTCGAGTTTAACCAGTGCTCCTGTGCCTCTCAGGGAGATCTGAGCTGGCAAAGCCTCTGGGGCTTCTCTGGCAGCCCAGCCTGATCAGGACTCCTGAAAGTTGGGGTTTACGTGTTACATAAAGGGAACACCTTCAACTGGAGACCTATTAAACACCCAGCTGATGAGTCTGCTGCTCTCTGGCTCTCACCTGAACCCCGGTGAAAGGAGTCTTACCATCTTTTCACCTGACACGGTGAGGTAGGTGAAGCTATGTGGCACTTAAAATCTGTTTTGATATTTGGCATGTATCATCGATAAATCAAACTTTCCTGTGCACTCCAAAAGATAGTAGCATGTATGGAATGAGGAGAGAAAATCTGGACAGACTGCTCAGGTAGATATTCAATTTTATTGTCATCTGTTCAAATGTGTTAAATGACCTGTTCCGATTATCCAAGAGCATTGAATGCCTGGGACTATAAAAATATAGGGTTAAATGGAAGAGATAAGTCACTAGCCTTTTTGAACTAGCTGTTTTATAATTCAAAGTATGATTCACTTAGGAGAAATATATTCCTTAATCATTTCAACTCATCTAATGACCCCCCTTTCTCTTTCTCATCCTGTTAGTAGTTTGATTTTCTTTCAAGTAAAAAGCAATAGAAGAAATGCATAAAATACATCCATAATGCAGTCTTGTGGCAAGAAAGTCTCAAAACACCAAAGAAATCAAAATGCCTGTTGCCATCTGTAGAAATTTTGCAGTTTGCTGCCAATATGATCACTCAAATCCTCATCCAAACAGTATAATGACATGCTGATTAAGAAGTAATGATATTAAAGTTCAACAGATTTATTTGAATATGATCTACACGAAGGATCCTGTATTCCCTCTGCTTCCTAAAATCTGGCTTGGCAGATGATAAGATTAGTGAAACTGGTTGCACTTCATCAGTGCACTAAAGTGGATACCTGTTTGTTGTGCAGCCTCTGTTCCTTCTCCTTCACAGTAATTCCAGGGATGTGATGTAGGCTCTCTCTGCCAAACACTTTTCCAAGGAATCATTACTTGATGGGAGAAACCATACCACAGCAAAAAAGCTCTCTGCTGGAAGTCAGTCCTGAACCCAATTTCCTCCTCATCTCATAAATGACCCTGATTATTAAGAAATGTATAAATCAAATTCCCAGCTCAACCATTTCATTTAGAAGAAAGACAAGAAGAATGTGAAAATAGGATAAGAAAGAGTAGGAAAGCATCTTGCTGCCCCTACAATTATGAGGAATAGCTACAAAATGCTCATCTAAAGTCACAGAAATCCCAAGTCTTTAAAAAAATCCTTCCAATCCCAGGTTTGAGGATCACTAAACTCTAGTTTTACATTCAGCTGGTGCAGATTGTCCAAGTGGTATTCATGCTGGGGAAATGCATATCTGTAACAGCATATAGAGGTGGTCTAAAATGTGACAAGATATTTTGTGACAACATCTTGGTTTCCCTCATTAAAATTGAATTTATGTTTCCATCATTTATTGGAAAAAATCATCCAACAAACCTTTTATTTTGTTTTTTACACATAAAAGAATACTTTGGTATATCAAAGAGTAGTAGAAAGACACAGAAAAAACCTGAGCACATGGTCAGTTCCTATAAAACTTTGTATTTCTGTGTAGTATTCTGAGTTTATCATCATTGTTATTATGAGATGGTTTATATTGCTTTCTGGCCTCTTGGCTTTCTAATTTCTCTGCTTTGGCTGTAGCTTTTTCCTTAAATAAGTCAAATCCCATGGAATTTAAAACCTGGTGTATCAACATCAGTCAAATGCTAGTTTGTTTTTTGTTTTGTTTTGTTTTGTTTTTAAATTATTTTCCAATGTTCTCTACATCTTTTTTTTTCTCCTAATTTCTCAAAGTCCATAGGTGGCATTGGTTAACCTTTATTAAGAGCATATTTGCTACAACACTGAAATATAAGCACCAGCAGCAAATACTGAATGGGATAGGCAGGGGTATGGCCTGACTTATGCCTCTGAATAAGCAAGATATTTTCTTTTCTTGCTGTCTGGGGGTAAGAGACAGAAGTGTTGCTGCCCACAGAAGGAACATTCCCAGAAACGAGCAGTGTGTGTGGCAGGGTCTGCATTACTGACAGCTCTGGCTGCTGCTTGTGAGGCTGCTCCTGCTTGTGAAAATTAGAAGTCAGCTGAGCTGAAAGACTGGAAAGAAAAGGATAGTCCAGGCAGTGCTTTTGTCATGCTGTTCTTGAAAGTATGTTAGTGGAAGGAAAGCATAGAATTTCAATGTTCCAAATCAGTTCCTATGAGAACTCCTTCTCCATGGCAATTCAGTGTCTGGATTGGTATCACATCCCTATGATTGCAAATATTGAAGTACTGCAAAATCTTCTCCCTAATTTATGTCCCCCACATCTTTAAACAGTTTTCCTTTTATTGTCTCTTTGTTGATTTACACATGAGAAGCCCTATTTTTAGATACTTAGCTGCTTGACTGACAGAGATTTTGCAGGTAGCAGTGGCAGATCCATCCAGTGTCAGCATTATCACATATCTTACAGACTCCTAAACAGAAATAAATTATCTGACCAGAAACCGAGGTGAGAACAGTCCTGATGTTCTTCAGAGATTTCAGAAATACTTTAGTGATTTTGTTTTTAATTCAACCAGCTGAAAGTGGCTGGCTGAGCTGAGAAACGACTGTGGTAAGGAAGAGGATAAACTTTTTGGCAGGGATACTGCTGCTGTAATTTAACAGAGATTTGAGTGACTAAGACTCAGCCAAATGACAGAAATATTTGTGATATTTTCTTCAAAATGTCTTCTCAGAAATTAAGTTTAAGAAATATCCAGCAAATAAGTTGAGAAATTGCAGAAAATATTTGCCAATTTTTTTTAATCAACTCTCTGACTAAGTTAAAATGAACATCAGAACCAAAACCCTTTCTAAAACTCTTGTTTCTTCTCTCTGCTATAAGAAAAATGGAGGTAATTTTTTTCTTTTTAAGCGTCATATACCTATTTTTCTTTAAAACAATATTTTGCAATTTAAAGCCAAAAGAGCCTGGTGGAGGAGAAAGTTTGTGAAATTCATGTTTTATGCCATAAGATCAAAAAAAGCATATGATCTTTTTGCCAGACCCACTTTTGATGTGGACTGTTGTGTTGTTTTGGGTTTTATTTTAGGTTGCACTATAACCCAAAAAGTCTGGCTCAGATGTCTGGCAGTGGTATTCTCTGGTCAATGTGAATTACTCATGCAGCACTGAGTGGTAGGGAGGAATGTGAACAGCAATTAAAGGTACTCATATTATCAGTATTATGTTCTCATACTATCAATAATATATTTTCATCCTCTTTTTTTTTTTTTTTTTTTTTTTTTTGTTTCCCCAAAGAGCTGTCTTCACACCTGAAAGATCTGTGTAGATGCTAAAAACTATGGCAAACTTGAGAAGTTTGAGATAAGATGTGTTGGCTATTTAACTCTGCTTCATGGATATATATTTCCCCACAAAGAGCTTTCAAGCCATCAATATCCTTCTAAAAATAAACAAGGCTGTGAGCAATGCAGCAATGCCTTCACAGCTGGTGAAGAGAATGGGCACCCACAGGCAAAGGACACATCTCAGTTCTGAGCTGGGGGAAGGAGATACCTCCTTTGCCCCAAATTTTGACCCATAGGCAAAAAAAATGTACTTTTTTATAATGAGAAGTGGCACTTCAAAGAGTTGTGGGCAAAGCCTTAGCTCCTGAAAGAAATATCTGAGATGATCAAATTAATTAAAAGAATGGAAAAAACCAAAGTCTAATCTGGGCTGAAACTGTTGTTGCTTTTGGCAGTTGGAATAAATCAGGATGGCACAGAAAGCACTTGAAATAGAGCAGGCAATGCTTCTTCAGCTTCAGAATGGTTCAACTCAGTGGTTTTAAAACAGAAAATATGGGTCTTAGCATGATCAGCTTCAGCAGAAATGGATATATATGATGTATAATTGCTGAAGTAGGGGTATTAATCTTTCTAATCTGTATAAAAGTCTTGTAAAGCTGTCAAAAAACTTGTGGATGAGTTATACTGCAACTGGTGTGCAAACTGGGTGTGATCTATTTGACTTTTTAGGATGCAGAGGTCAAACAGACTTTTGCCATCTACTCCTTTCCCCGTGCTATTCTCAGTGGCCAGACTCAACCCTCTGTTAGCTTCCAAGATCTTCTTAAATGTGTCACTATCAGATCCATGCAATCCTTTTTTCCCAAACTGAAACCTGTGTTTGTACAAGGTAAAGATAAGTGAAGTGGCAGGCAAGGCTGAAGAGGAAACTAAATTGAAACAGCAAGCAGAAATCCAAGGAAAGACAAGTGTTATGCACAATAAAAGGCATTAGTGAAGAGAAAACAGGTATTGGTAGCACTTACCAATTAAAATAGTTTCCAGAAAACTTAATTTTCATACTCATGGCATATGCAGGTTTGTGAATGCACAGGTGACAGGTCTGAGGAAAATATGGTTGCTCAGTTCTCAGTGGATAGATGTGATTGAAGAATTGGTAGTTTGAATTTGTCCAAAATTATTCCAGATCTCATCCTGATCTTGTGTCCTGGCCACCCCTATTTCAAACACGTTCATGAGTCCAACTTAGTCTTTGCACAGTTTTGAAATAAACTGTATGGAAACATAATGACATGGTATTATATTATTGACAGTTTTTTAAAAATCAATAACTTAACTGTGGCATTCTCAGGCTGTGGGAAAAGTGTTTGTTAGAGTGTACTTCTAGCACCACAGATTTATGGCTGCATTTGTTTTACTTTCAAAGTATGATTTCTTTTACAGCTTGAAGCATTTTTAATTGCTGCTCTTCAGTCCTACCATATGATGGGCTCTCAGAAATCTTGATCATGAAAACGAGTAAAATTATTCCCCTTCACTTCTTCCTTCAATATTTGGATAGAAAATGTTCCTCAGAGTTTCGTATCTATACATGATTATCCCTTTGTGACAGACGGGCTGTTAAACTATTTAACAACATGCTTATAAAACTGTGATTTAATGATAACATATTTTCCTTATTTCCAGGAGGACACTTGTCTTGGTTATGGAAGATTAAATAGCAAACCATATGTGCTGGCAATGGGTCATAGCCCTTGAATCTTTCATGTGGCTGATAGGATGTATATCACATATCCTTAAAAGAGGACCGAAGGGCTGAACAGGCATATTGCACCGATGCAAAGGGTTTAATTATGTGCTTGGCTTTTAGAGATGGCTCGATAATATTTTATAAAGGGTGTTTTAGCAGGAAAAGCACTTGCCAGTAGCTTTAATTGGTTTAGAACTGTAAATATTTGATAGACCATCTGTTGGTGACACCGCAGCAGAACAAGAGCTGCTCCATTTTGACTCTCTGTGGATTCTTGAAGAGTAGAGAGACTCATTTCAGATACTGAGAGCCAGGCAAAGATGGAACCTGAATCTGAATCTCTCATACTTCAAATTCTAACCAGATTTTCAAGGCAGGATTTTCCTCAACAGATGTGGTGCAATTACACAAAATGGGCACAAGGATTCATAGATTTCTTTTTCTTTTGGCTCAAGCTGAGTGTGGATGAATTCATTGGGAGCTACAGATGTGAGTATCTTGTTTGGACAAGCCACACTACTAAACCAAGAATATTTGATTAAAAAAAA
The DNA here is from genome assembly GCF_021018805.1 of Prinia subflava. Taxonomy (NCBI): domain Eukaryota; kingdom Metazoa; phylum Chordata; class Aves; order Passeriformes; family Cisticolidae; genus Prinia; species Prinia subflava. The sequence continues at coordinate 15,204,524 of NC_086250.1, read as the reverse complement.
GGAAAAAATAAAAAATCAGATGACCTGAAAAATTCAGAACTGACAATAAAGGTGTCACCACATTTATTTCTATTTTGGACTCACGAGAACAACATATCTATGGGGAAGTTCTTGTAGAAGTCCAATCTTCAAAACCCATGTGGTAAGGGACATTATTACTTCCATGTCCATTGCAAAAATTCTGATTTAAAGTGCCTCAAGGAGTCTGGTGACTCACTGCCTTATATTTGAACTCTCCATTCTTGCTTTCCAAACTCAGCAGAATTCCAGGGTATCACCCTCAGCTCAGCTTCAGTTTAACTTTGCACCCATTTTGCTGGCTTCATTTACTCTTAAATTTTACTCCTCATGCCCCTTCTTTACCTAAGCACTCATTTTAGCTTAGTTGTGAGAGACTATGTGTAATCTATATTTGCTTGTGTGTGCAGTTGTATTTACATGGATCTCAGTGTACTATAGTATCCTCTGGGTATGGATGTTCCAGGAAGCTGGAAATTGTCATGATCCCATACCATTGCACCACCAGCAGTAACCAGTGCTAAAGAAACAAAGTAAGATAATTTTAAACAGCATTGTGTGGGAACTGGAAGACTAAAATCTACAATTTATGGCTGATTAAAACAAGTTAATGGCACTCAGCAATAAGCCCTTCTTAGTCTTTCTCCTCCCCTCCATGGTTTTAAAGATACTATCATGCAGAGGTTTGTGTTTGAGGAGGAGAGAAATGACTTGTAGAAAGTGCTGAAGGAAAATGTGTGCCTTAGCAACACCAGGAAAGAAACCAAGCTGGCTTGCTTCTCACCTTTGTTTCAACTGCTGGCTGACTTCCTCATGGCTGGGTATAGACTGATTCTCTCTTCGTTTCTACTTAAATCTCCTCCAGGGACAAGGGAAAATGTGCTGGGTTGCCAGGTATAAAACCTCAATCAGCTATTGTCCTGAATATGATTTCTGCAATCCATTTCTTAAAGGCTTCCATGTGTTTTAATCTTGGTAGTCAATTTTCATGTTCACTTCTCCTTAGTGTAAACACTTCCCCAAGGATTCTCTCTCGTAACTAGAGAGAATTTAAACTTGGTTACTTTGTCCTTAGGAAGAGAAAGATCAGCATAAAACGTCCTGAGCTTTCTAAATAGTTGTTTATCGTATTATGAATTCACTGAGTGGGCAGAATTGAGATTTTCCTTCTAGAATTAGAAGAGTAGGGAATATCCCTTTCATGAGAATCAGGCTTTGAAAGTTCAGACACAAGACTATTGATGAGTGATTTGAAGCAATGAGATTAAGCAGCCTGGGCTTCTAACTATCTTCTCTCCTTTCAGCTGCCTAGTTCACAGAATACAGTCCTTTTCCTTTTCCTTTTCCTTTTCCTTTTCCTTTTCCTTTTCCTTTTCCTTTTCCCTTTCCCTTTCCCTTTCCCTTTCCCTTTCCTTTTCCTTTTCCTTTTCCTTTTCCTTTTTCCTTTTCCTTTTCCTTTTCCTTTTCCTTTTCCTTTTCCTTTTCCTTTTCCTTTTCCTTTTCCTTTTCCTTTTCCTTTTCCTTTCCCTTTCCCTTTCCCTTTCCCTTTCCCTTTCCCTTTCCCTTTTTCCTTTTTCTTTTTCTTTTTCTTTTTCTTTTTCTTTTTCTTTTTCTTTTTCTTTTTCTTTTTCTTTTTCTTTTTCTTTTTCTTTTTCTTTTTCTTTTTCTTTTTCTTTTTCTTTTTCTTTTTCTTTTTCTTTTTCTTTTTCTTTTTCTTTTTCTTTTTCTTTTTCTGAAAAACAAAACCAGGCAAGCATTAGGAACAATTGTTCTCAAGTGCTCTCCACTGAGAAAGATTCAAATGCACTGAGTTCACCACCTGACCTCTTGTAGATGAGGAGGACTAATATCATTAGCAGAAGTGCACAGACACAGAATGAGGGTGTATTTAGCCTTTGTACATCAGCTAAAAGAACATTTCATTTAACTCTTTGGAAACCGAGAAGGAGGTGAACTTCAGCTTGTGAACTGTATTGAAAGGATTCCTCATTTTTCTGTCTTTCATGCATAATTTAGCAGCTGTCATAATTATGTCTGAATTGGAATTTTTAGGAGATAATTCCTTTTCTTTTCCTACAATATGGATATTTTCCCAGTGGCACCATGAGCTCATACACGCTCTTTTTGGTGGTTCATGTTTATGATTTCTATTAAAAGAATTCAAAGATGAGAGATGTCTCTCACTGATGTTTTGGCTTTTGTGCCCATGATTTCTGGTCCTAACATGGCAGCTGTGTCAATTCCAAACTAATAATGGATGAGAACCTGATGCTTGTAGGTGGGTGTTTCCTTTTACCCCTCTTTTCCCCTCAAGCATGAGCAAAATTTGAAGCTGACTCAATTTGCATTATTGTGACAAGTGTCAAAGATATTGCTAAGCTTCCAAAGACCATGAAAACTTCTCCTCACAGTTTTTTTTTCTGTCCTTGCAGAGTAGCAGGAGAATTTGTCCTTCAGCTGATTTGACATCAGCTCTGTTTGAGAAGGCTGAGCAGCACAGGGAGAGGACACCTTCATCCAGCATTCTTGCCCATTTTGGAGCTGATGAAGCCTGTAGCCCAGTTTCTCCATGAGTTAACATATGAGAGCTGACAAGTTTTAATGAAAGAAAAAAAGAAAAAGGTGAGTAACAAGGGAGCAGAGGGAACAGGAGCTTGGTTCAGTAATTTCCTAAGGCTGAAGGTAGTTATAAATTTTTTTGTTCCTTGAAAAACATGCTAGACCAGACAAACACCACTGTCCTTGGGGCCCCATAAGCGTGTGCACTTTTTGCAAGGTTGCTGCCTGAAGGTGAAAAAGATCAGGTTTCCTCAGACTATTGTCCAACTCTAAGTGAATATTGCCTCTCAGCTCGAGTTATTTATTGCAAATGGCATTTTGGTGACCCAAGAAATCAGGATTTGGGACTTAATTTCCTTACAGGCACCATTTTGAAATCCTGTTTCTTTTTGTAAAGAAAGCCAAGGGGAATTGGATTTCTGGCTCTCAGTTGCACTTGAAAATAGGCTTTTGCTTCATAAACAACACAAGCAGTTGAGGTGCTTCAATGTTCCTGGTTCTCTGAACCTCACATTATTTTTAAAATTTTCTCTCAGGTGAAGACTGAGTGGCCTGTGTTTCAGAGCCACTCTCTCAGCACCACAGGACAAATATCTAGAAACAGTGTGGGACTTCCTGGCGGCTCTGCAGCATGAGAAGCTGTCCGATGGGATGGAGTCAGACAGTCAGAAATAGATGCTGAGTGCTGTAATGTGACAGATCAGGTCAAACATTTTTATTCTGTCAGTTTAAATGATATTGCAGACCTGAAGGCTTCCAACTGGCTGAGCTGTAATCACTGAGGTGATTGTCCCTGTGTTTATTTTTTGCAATGCTGCATTGGGCATTCCACAGCACTGAGCACAGGTTTTATGATTCCAGTTATGAGAGAAATCTCTGCCTAATTTAAGCGTGGTTTTTTCAGAGACATAAGGGGTAATTTTGATTTCATACTCACACCATGTACTGAAACCAGTGAGCCTTAGGAATTAGACAAACACAGTGGAATTTGACAACACTTTTTGTGGCTGGCACTTGAATGGAATATGTGAGCAGAGCTTTACTCTGTGCTGAGTTTTGCCATAGGAAGGAGAATTCTAATTCCCTTGCTGTAGGATGTGGGGTGGTCTGGGACTGCACTGCTGCACTCATTCTCTCACTAAGGGAGTGTGAAGGAGGAGCACAGCAACTGTGGGAAATACAAGGGTGAAAAATCGAAGTGTGTGGCACTTTTTGGACCACGGCAGGATCAACCATCTAATGCTCATAGAAAACTGGTTTTGAATACATAGATATATTCTTCAGAAAAGTCTTTTTTCACATGGCTAAAATGTATGGTTCTGAGTGGTCTTAGTAGCTGGTTAGAAACAGTTCAGTTATTTTATTACTCAGTACCTTACCTCAGATAGGACTGAGAGGTGGAAGTATCTTGACACAAGGTATGGAATTGCCTTGAAAAGCACCGAGATCAATAAATTCCAAAGACCTGTGCATACCTGCTTGCTTTGAAAACCTGTGAGATCTGAAGGGGAAAAAATGTTTTGATTGTTATTTTAGAGTGACATCCTTATCTATTTTAGTTTGAAGAAGTGTCTCACCAGAACAGCTGTGTAACTTCTGCCTGGTTTGCAGCCTCTCACTCTTTAGCCAGACTGGGCAGGCTGTGTTGCAGGATGGCTCATGGTCAAGCAGGCTGAGGTTCACTTAAGCCTCTACACTCCCCTGTCAGCAAAGATTTTGGGAAGGTGTGTCTCTGCCTTTGTGTACAAATGTACGTCAGGTGACCACAGAAGCATAGATCTGTGGTTTAAATCTGGATCTCCTGGCTTATTACCCAATTCTACTCAGCACCATCCCACAAGCTCAAGTAGATTAGCCAGCTATTGACCTTTTCTTTCAAGCCCTCAGAAATCATGGTAAATCATGGTAAATCATGCAATTTTGGTGGCTCTTAAGTGGTCCATAAAATGTCACTTGGTTGCAGGTGACTGTAAACTGCTTTTAACAGCTATTTTCATTCTAATTTGCATCATTTGCTGGGAGTAGTCAGATTGCTATTATCAGGCTGGTAAAAGATCAGTGTTCTCAGATTTTGACAAGTCAATCTCTACTTTAAAAGCCCTCAGAAATTTTCTTTTGTTTGTCCTTTTCTGCCAAAAAGAGATTTTAATTCCCCATGGTGGATGCTAGAACTACTCAGAGCTTTTAATTTCAGTCTTCTAACTTCAAGGCAAAAATAAGCCAAAATAACAGAAAAAGAACTTAGATAGTTTGTAGACCCCAAAAGTCTGTGTGAGTGGACAGGCATACTGCTCACTACAATTTCCAGTGACTCTCCTGGATATATCTCCTGGATAGATATCTTTACTCCAAATATTGGATAATTTTTAACATTAGGGGAATATTTTTTTTTTCTAATTGCAAGAGGTATAAGTAATGTTTACAGTTTGTCATCATTCAAAAATAGGTAAACAGTTTAAAGTTTCTATCCAGCTCAGTAAGTTTACAAATCAAATTTTCTTCCTCAGCAGCAAGAACTGAGCACATAGGGCTGTAGAGTACTGGGAATAAGGGTGAAGCTGTGCCTTGGCATTAACAGAAAAAAAATCATAACCCAAGGAAATCCATGGTGTGGGACATGATTCAACACTGGAAAGATAAACACAAAATGAGTAAGGAAAAGACAAACCAGTGCTGGGAGACTGAAAGTCTGGACCAGGGCACCTCAGCCAAAGGAAATGATTTGCAAATGTTCACCAAGAAACCTTCAGGCTGAAGTTTTCAAAAGGTGTTGGACAGGAAACTGGCTGCCCAGCTTGCTGCTCTGGCACGTTCGTGGGCTCTGGGCTTCTTTGTGTTCTCTCAGTCTTTGCTGTTCTCACTGGTACTGTAGAGAATATTTCTCCTCACAGCTGGAAACGCCAGCTGAAATCCCTGCGTGGCTCTATGACCTGTCAGCAGAAAGGTCCCTTCTGATCTGCAGGTCTGGGCTCACACTATTGAATATCAGAAAACTTTAGGTCATAGAATCAGTAAAGATCACCGAGTCTGGCCTAACAACCCCAACCCCACCCCAAACCCTGTGCCTAAGTGTCACATCTACATATCTTTTAAATATTTGTGGGGTGATGGTCCAACCACTGCCCTGGGCAGTCTGTTTCAAGGCTCAGCAACCCTGTTGGCAAAGAAACTCTCCAAAAACTCCATTCAAACCTTTCCTGGTGCAACGTGAGGCCATTTCTTTCTGTCCCTCCACTCATTATTCAGGAAAAGAGACTGGTGATCAACATAAGGCCTTTTTTCCTTGTTTCTTTCTCAATCAGTTTGAATCAATGTTCAAGTCATCTAAACTCTGGCTGTTCTTGAAGGTCCTGCACAGGAGTGTTCCTTCAAAGAAGCATTTCCATTGCAGCCAGAGAAAGAATGGCTATAATTTCTGAAGCTCTCTCTGCTTATGTCCCCTGGGACATGCCTTTGTTATTTGAATGGTGAGATTTTGTCACTGATTTTCCTAACTTATTTTTTTAATTGTCATACTTTAATAATTCTGTTTCCCCCCCCTCTTTTAAATAAACATTTAAACAGTTCATGAGAAGAATACAGTCATGCCCTCGTACCTCTTAAGAATTTGCCTTCTCAGTATAAATTCTTTGAGTTCAGAAAGCTGTGTTTAAAATAAAAATAGATGGGGTTTTTTTGCTTATTTTGATTCTAGTATTTATACAGTCAAGTGTATGGTGTGATATATTTACAAAGGTTTTCCTTCTATCTTTTATGAGGATAAAATTATGGAGGAATAACCCCCCCCAAAATCCCACATCTAAAAGCTGAATTATTTTCTCCAGATGACAGCTGAGTAATATTTTCTTTTTGCTTTGAATGGAAATATGACAAATTTAAAATAGAGTAACGTCAATAATTTGGACCAAATGCTTGAACATACTTGAGAAAGCCCAGCAAAATTATTTAATGATGCCTTTATGTCTGTATTTTGGAGTCATTTCATGTATCTGGAGGCATCATAGGAGCCCTAGGACCCCTTAGTTTCTTTTTCCAGTGTTACTGTGTTCTGTCACCAGCATTAACACCATCAAACTGCCAGTGAGCACAATAGCTTTAGAAATAATGAAATGTCACTTCCATTACAGAACAATGTGGCATTTAATGATTTAATGGGACTATGCAAAGTTTATTTGCATTATGATTCCACTGCAATGATTTTTCCTGGCAGTCAAAGCTGCCAAAAATATCACTGAATGTTAATTTAGATGAACTTTAAAGGCAGCCACAGAGGGAGTGACCTGAAATCAAAGCTCTTGGTCCTAGCCTTCAAACGAGGCTACCCTGGAGGGTGTAATTAGAATCTTCCTTTAACCTCACAGGCATCAAATCTGAAAAGAGGACATTGCAAAAAACACCCCCCACAATGAGCAGATGTGTCATTCTCAGAAGCAAAAATTAGAGTAACACAATTAGCTGGCAGAGGCAGAAATACCCCTGGATTTAGATATCATTAACACAGTTAATTAAATATCAGAAAATATTACATGAAAATATTCTGGGGAAAAAGAAAAAGATTCTATTTCACAGTGATGGAAATTTTAGCAAACATTACTCATCTGTCATGGTTAATCTCTATGAAACATTAGCAATTCTAACTGTGTTGGTCCTTTAGTTGAGTGAAGGTTGTCAGAGTGCATTAATACTGAGCTTTGCAGATGGGATGGTTTCCCCCCTAAGAAATACAAATATTTTTACTGGCACGTGTATGATGATTGTACCTGAAAGGAAGAAACCAGTGACTTCTGAAGTCCTTGGTTTGCCTGGCTCTCCAAATACACATTCACTCCACAGGAGGAGTTTAAACCAGAGGCTTTTATTCAGTTTGGACAGTGCCAGCTTAAGAATTGAACAAGTTGGTTTTGTTTGGTTTTTTCTCAGATACCAGTTTGTTGAATAAAAAATGAGGTTTCAAATAAACATCAAAAAAAGAATGGATTAACTGGTAAGAAAAAGTGATAAATTTTGGATGTGGACATTATTTTCTCTGTAATTTTATAAGCATGTTGATAGTTTTGCTAGATAGAAATATTTTAAAATTTAGCTAATGAAATTTAAATCCTGGCTAAATTAAAACAAACAAACAAACAAAAAAAACCCCCAAATAATAAAACAAAAAATGCCTTGAAAGAAAGACAGTAAAGTATTATAAGAAGAAAAATGGGAGAAAAGAGAAGGAAAGAACATTTTCTTTTGAAAATAATTGGGTTTGATTGGAAGAGAATGAACACACTGTTCTACTCTGTCAGTAAATACAAACCAATAAAGTGCTATAGTTCTGCACTAGTCCCATTGTGGTAACATTGTTTTTATTATCTGTAACACAAAAGAATACTTAAATCATTTGTGAGGATGCCAGTCAACCACAATCTAACAAACCTTCAGGTCTGAGGACCTGCTTTCTCTTCTTAATAAAATACATAAATAGAAAACACAAAACCAGCTTCACTAAAGGTTTATTTTATTCCTTGAAGTTAGAAACCAATTAGTACCAGCTTTAGCTAAAAAAACCCCAAACAAACCCCAAACCTATGCAAACAAACAAGCCAAGCAAAACAAGATTGGGGTTTATGTCCAAAGACAGAAACTAAATGAGTATTAAGAACATGAATCTGAAAGTGGCATGTCAACATTATTATAGAAAGAGGACAAAAAAGAGAAGGGTGAAATTGTGCATAAAAAGGTACCCACTGCAGACAGATATCAATTTTTTTTAAAGCCACCTCTCAATTCCTTAGTTTGAAGGCTAATTAACCTAACAGCAGGAGCCAGGCTGAAATCAGCTCTTTACTCCCTGTAATCACTAGGATCACAGTTTTCTCAGGGCCTGAGGAAAACAGCCCATGCAACTTAATTCAGCTCCCATGTGCTTATGCATAATGACAAGGTCTATAATTATTTGCTTGAAAGGTATTTTTCTGACTGGAACCTGGCTGGACAAGTGGCTTTTGGACTAGGATGGCAAGAAATCCTTGGCAGCAGAGCCTCCACCATGCTGGCTGCAATAGGGAAGACACAGCAAATGCAACAGGGAACTTCAGGAAAAGCTGATTTTGTGGGTGGGGAGTGCTATTTTTTCCTTCTCCCTGCTCTTGTGGCAGGAGCAACTGCCTTCAGCTAATCTGTCCTTGGGTGGCTGTAGTTTTGCTCTGTGTCTCCATAGGTGTCCACCTGAAACTGCTGCTTCTCCCAGAAGATTCTTTTTGGTTCAAACTGTAAAATAAGTGTGCATTTCATTGATCTAGCTACTGAGTTACATCTGGGCAGCAACTAAGTACTCACACCTTGATGTGAGCCTGGCATATCTACAGTCGTATTGTGAGAAATTAGTGGACTTGCTCACAGGGTTGAAATCAGAATTTGCAACTGAAAATGGTATTGTGAATATGTTTTTTAAATACACTTTACTGCCCTGAGGATTTGAAATAGATTACTACTTTTCATGATAACTAGCATTGCAATAGATATGAAAGACTGGCTCTTAACTTTTGTATTGCAGAGTCTGATGCCATCAAGAGCAGTAAATAAATGTGTGGTGATATGAATAGCACTCAGATCTCCTCCCAATGTGTGATGTTACATATAATATATAATAAATATATTGCAGTTAAACATCCTGCTGCCATAGCTTGCCCTCAGATGTAGCACTGTTATTGTATCAGAGCTGCATAATTTAGACAAGCCCTTTTCTACTGAGAAAAATCTGATTTTACTATGGAGACTAGATTTCTGAGTAGTGTTATCAAACGACAGAGTGAGGAATCAGATGAATTTCCAGTTTAAACTCACTTCACCTAACTTTAGCCATTTAAGAATTAGGTCTTCATAGTAGCAGTCAGGGCAAGTAGGCCGTGGTGGGAGATCTGTACTTCCAGAGAGTGATTCATTTCAACTGTTTTAGACACTTCTCTTGAGAGGGGATGAATTATGCTCTGTAAATGCAATTCCACATTCCCTGACTATAGCTGGGCCTGGATGACTAGATTGCATTAATCACCTACATTATCATAGCTGAATTTAGATTAAATGATGCATGAGTGTATTCTCAATGTATACTTCAGTGGTCAGGCACTGCAGGGCCTCCAAGAGGCTGTCATCTTCAAAAGGATGAGACCTATTTATTTTCCAAAGTTGCTAAGATGCAGTAACTCAAAAACACCACCAACAAAAAAAGCAAAGCTAAAATTTTCACCTGTTTTTCCATTCTACTTTTTGTAATTAGCAATTTTTTTCTACAGGTCTGCTTGCAGAGGAGTGGCATTGTCTTGTAAAATTAGAAACACTGGAAAGTATGTATTTTGATTTAAAAAATAAAAAGAGAAAAAGAAATGGCAAATTACTCACCGATCTATGTAACTGAATGTTTCTATCAATTATTTCTCAGAGATTATTGCTTTAAATTGAAAAGGAGAAGGCATAAGAAATCAAGCAATCATGAAGAAACCATGAGTATTTTGAGAACAAAAAGCCTGCATGGGAAAAAATGTTTCAACATTCTATGTAAAATTCACTTCTATTTCTAATTTCAGAATGTCTCAAGCTTACAATACGAAGCTGTTGAGATAAGTTTTTTCCCATTAACTGGTAAGAAACAAAGCCAAAGCAAAAATTGCAAGTTGTTTTACTTGTGTGCTGGAACTTATACCATGAGGAAAGCTTTATTCTTCACAGGAACAACAAAAACTGGTCCATAAAGCACAGAGATGAAAATCTTCCAAGGCAATGCTTTACCTCTGGGAAGCAAATCTAAAACTAACGAGCAAACAAAGCCCCCAGCTACTCCTGCATTTGTACCCTGGTTAACGAAGAGAGTGTCACAAGCATCCACAGCTGCTCTGCTTCTGAACACATCAGACAAATGAAAAGGCACTTTAGCAGCAAATGGGACTCAGTCTATCTCCAATGAGGTCAGTGCTGTTTCTTACATTTACTAGCTGAAAAATTGGCTGAGAGGTAACATCTTTTCTAGCCTGCATGCCAAAGCGTTCATGAAATATTGTGAGTGCTTTTGATAACCCACTGACACATGCCTGTTATGCTCTGCAGTGGCATTAACCTATGAGAGATGCTAAAATGTGACCCACAATTAGAATCTGACATATAAAATGAACTGTAATAGGGCTGCTAAAGTACAGTTCCCTGACATCTGGCTTCTAAGAATTTCAAAAGAACAGTCAAGTGCCAAGCCGTCTGGCATCTTCTCAAGTAATTGAAATCCACAGAGGGTGTTGTTTACTGACAGTAAAACTCCCTTTTGTGCAGTCAAGTACAAGGGCTGTGTTTGCCAGATTTTGAAGATGGAAAGTTTAATGTGTAATGGGGGCTTATACTGCCCCTTGTTCTGAAACTGGCTGCCTGGGTAGACTCTGACATATTATCCTCACATTTTTACTTCACTGCAATTTGCTGAGTGTGGCAGTCAAAGCTGAAACATATCAAAGAACCAAAATTATTTTAGTGTTCTGACATAAATTATAAGTTACCACAGCACTTCAGTTTTGTAAAGAAACCATTCACGTCTATTTGAAATGTAAAAAAATAAGTTTAAAAAGGAAAAAATTATGTTTCAGATTCTTTCATGAACTGATCTACCTATTAGGACAGTCGTCTGGCAAATATTAGTTTATCCTGCTGTTATATGACCGAAAAGCTCTTGGATTATCAGCCTCATTTCACACAGAGAGCCTGATCTGTTGGGATACAGGCCCAGTCTATCTGCTCAAAAGTGACCATTTAAACCCATCTGAGATGCTGCCTGACCTCCAGCTCCTACTCCAGGTGAATGTGTACCTCCCATAGATAAATGTTGTATCAAGCCAGCCTCACACAGATATTCTTGAACAGCCCAAATGAAAGCTGACCCAAACTGTAAGGGACTTTATAGCTAATCTCTGTAACTGAAGTGGGAAATTCACTACATTTCAACAGAGACTCACTTGTTCTGAGCCATTACCAGCTTCACATTGTCCTTAACACACTCCAAAATCTCCTGGAGGACAACCCCAACCCCTCTTGCCCTTCCTTCCACCCTGCAGAGCCCTGTAGTCATTCCTGATGTCTTAAAGGTTTCCTTTACCTGTACCATTGATGATGGGGGTTCATGGGCTGGATAGGCCCCTGGCAACTCCTCCGTGGCATCCTGGTACCTGGAGTTTGGATCATGTGCCTTTTCTCTGTACTAGGCAAAGCAACAAACAAACAAACAAATAAATATTGCTGCTGTTTTCTGCTGGATATTCCATGGGGCTGAGGGGGACATGGATGCCCTTGCCAACAAAACTTTCTGCTCTCTTTGGTCTTGGTGGTTTCGTTGTTGCTCCCTTATTCCCTGAGTAGCAACCAGTGAATGTCAGAAGTGAAAGACAGGCATATCTATGCCATTTCAGTTAGAACAGAATAAATAACTGGTTGTGACTGCTGCCTGCTTGTGCCATGCTAACATGTAAATCACTCTGTACCTGAGCTCAGAATTGTCCTCGGGCCCTTGCTCTGGGAGTGGGAAGAAATAAAATGAACATTCATTAGAAAGAAAGAAAAAAAAGTCACCCTGTCATGGTCCATCACTTTTTCTCATGACACCCAGTGCTGTACTAGTTTCCATATCTGCCTCTGAGGAGGAAGAATAAGCTTTGGGAAATGTTGTACGATGACAACTTCATATTTTTGGTACTTCCATGTAAGGCTGTAAATAATTAGAGAGAATTTATGCAAGTCTCCTTTGCAGGGTGTAATGAGAGAGAGCCATATCATTCCTTCAGCACAACAATCAAATCACCAGTGCCTGATTGCTGTCATTAAGACATTGACATGGTGTAAGAGAGGTAAAATTTGTAGGCAAAAGAAATGTCCACTCTCTGAAATGATCAGGCAACACTTAATTATGAATAACTCATATCAGACTTTTTGCAGCTTTTTCTTAATTGTGAATCAACCCTAAATGGATTGAAATTTTCTGTGGTGTATTACTTAGCTAAGAATAATAATCTTAGCATTGCATTTTTATAATTCCTCTGCTGTACCTGGTTCACAGTTTGTTGATTGTGACTGTTATTCTGGATTTTAATTACTAAGGTGATTTTACATTTCTAAAATATTGATGATCCGCTGATGTTCATTGCAGTTTTAATCTTTACTTTCTACAAATATTCCTCAATATTTGTCCACAGCTACATTATTGAATAATTTTACAGGGAAATTTGGTAAAATAAAAATGCAAAAACACACAGAAGACATACCTTCACTAAAAAATCTGGCTATAGCCTTAGCTGTATACAGAAAAGTGTTCTAAAAGAAGATTCAAAAATACAGGACTTCAAATGTTTGAAGATTCTTCACTGTGTCATTCCTTCAGCCCTTTTTCATTAATTTTCAAGTTTCAGTATGGTTTGGAAATTATTACTGTTATTGTTATTATTTTCTTCTTCATTTTCCTTATTTTTGTTTTCTTCTCACAAGCATTTATCACATCTGAAACAATTTATTACATGTATACTTTTATTACATTTGAAATCAATTGAAAAGTTCACCTCATCACATTCTTTAATTTTGTTAATTTTTGACTTTGGCTACCAAAACCGTGCAACTGTTGGGAAAAATAAAATTAATGAACCATTAATAACTATTCCTAGAAATACTGATATATTTAGATATAATTAAGAATAAAACTTCTAGCTGAAATTAATAAATTAATGCATGAAGGAAAAATATTTTGTATATGATACATCTTTGCCAATGTGTAGATGCATTTTCTTTAGAAATATTACTAAAACATGATTAAAACATGAAGAAGAAGGAAGGATTGTGTAGAAAAATAAAATTTAAACCAAAAAATAAAGTTTAAAAATGTGTGGAACTTTTGGGAATTTGGCTGCCACTATTCCTGTAGGAAGGTTTCCAAGGGTATTACATACAGAATATTTTCCACCAAATTGTCCAACTCTATGTGTGTTTCCAAGTGCAAACTGGATTTGCAGAACAAGTATTTTCTCATAGCAAATTGCAACTTCAGGTATCAATCTGTGCATTGTACATGAAATTGCCTCTGCTTTTTGATGTATTATCCAAAAATATTCATTTTTAATATCAGTGGGAAAACTTTCCTTGGGTGTGCTTTGGAATGGATCAAATTATAGCTTAGTTAACTACATAATTTTTGCAACCATCTGCAAAATGGTAGTAAAAAAATTAAAAGAGAATTGTATTGTATGCAATACATGCAATTAAATACAAAAGGATAACTTTATATGTCTGTGCTCCAAAAAACATGTTGTCAGCTGCTACCTTCAAAAAAAGAATACAAGAGCAGCAAATGCGTTTTGTTGGCATGACAACTTCCACTTCTGGTCTGGAGAGCTGAGAGAGAAAATGTGCACACACAGAGGAAGAGCTGAGAGAGAAAACTTTATGCAGGGCAACATGGAATTAAACCAACCTGCATCAAATATTTCCTAGGAGAGGTCAAAGGAATTTTATGTAGTATGTATGAAAAATGCTAAGAAATATGAAAGTACAAAGGAAAAATCACTGTCCTGTAGGGGGTATTCAAAAGGAAAGCTAACACTTCTTCTGTTGTTAAGAAGAAAACCTGAATCCAAGTTTCCATCACTTTAGTTTACTTGAAAACAGAAGAATTTCCATGTTATCTAAGCTTAAGTAAGTCATGGATGCAGTGATGATATCTTTAGGTAACAAGTTGTTTTTTAGGATAAATACTCTTCTTGTGTTTCCACAGCTTGATTCTGTTATGAGCATAATTTGTGGAATAAAAGGGACATCCAGGAAAAGATGCAGCTTCCGTGTCTGGGGTCTATCACTGGACTGATTTCAATTAAGCACACGAAGGAGGAGTTAAAAGGTTTGGCCCCATAGTTCACGAAGTCAAAAAACTGAACCAGACTAAAAAATATCTTATTGATCACTTCTCATGCCATGAAAGAAACTTAAAAGGGAGGATAAATTTGGAGATATAAGGATGTTTTTTGCTTCAGTCACTGAACATATTAAAACTATTCATCCTTGGTAAGCTTAGATTGTAAAGCAAGAGAAGCAGAGACAAAACTCAGTGATTTGGTATATGTGAGGCAACCACGTGAGGATAATGTGTGCCACAATCAAAGCTCTAGCTTCATGCCTTGGTGACAGTTATTCCTGAAAATGGGGAAAAGTAACAAGAAATTACAAATCAAAATTATCCAGAATTAGACAGCGTATTTTAAGTTACTCTGTATAAGTGATTTCCATGGTTGCCTCACTGCTGAGCCAGATCATCTTACAAACAGTAGCAAACTGAATGCATAATCTCTATCCCTTAATTTTCTCTCACTCCCCAAAATAGTGTTAGGGAGATCTTTATTTTGCTTGCACAGTTCATATATTTTACATGAAATTCCTCATAACTACTTCACTCTCTGCTTCAGACAAAACATTTCCCTGTGCTAAAGCCAGTCTGGCTTGATGAGGGAAGGAGAAAGCTAAGGGTATTAATAATTTAGCAGAGGACCTCTGGAAGCAGGAGGGAGCCAGGAAATTGCTGAAATGTGGTTTAGGATCCAGAAGACAATTAGAACTTGGATAATAATAATAACAAAATCATAAACAGCAAGGTCTATAAAAGGCTTTGCAGATACTTCCAAAGTGAAAAGAAGAAAATACAAAACCAGATTCACTGCCTAAGAGAACAGGAAACTAAGGAAGGAGTGATGCAAGCTCATATTCTTGGTGAACTCCCTGATTCAATTTTTACACAAAGACACTCAGAGGCAGCCAGATGCTTAATGCAATTATATTCACAGTGCACAGGTGTGCAGTGCACAGTGGGAGAAAAGAAGAGAGAGTTTCAGAGTATTACAGAATTTATGGCAGGGGGTATTTTTTGTGTTCAGGGCCTGATGAAAATCATGGAGAGGGCTAGTTAAAACAAATTCTTAGCATTTAATTGTTGTTATTGAAAGAGAAGGAGGTCCCCGGAGACTGGAAAATGTGGGAACTTTTATTAAAAAAAATAACATATTGAGATAAAGTCTGAGAAAGAAGATGATTCAGGCTAATTTCATTAACAGGAAATAGACTAAAATGTTTAAAAAATAATAACAATATATAAACATGTAGGAGAGAGTAACAAAAAATCAAGAGTTTGGGAAGTAGGTTCAAGCAAATAAATATTAATTTTGGCCTGTTTACTTCTACAAACATAAACAGAGATGATGTACTGTCTTAAATTCTTTAAGTCCTATGATATCAACTCATAGAAATAGGAAATATAGGTTGGATAAGGAAAAATATTTCAGGGAATATTGTCATAAAATGGGCACCTAATTTATTGAAAAATATCTGCTTAGAACTGTCTGTAAGGGTTTCTGTCAAAAAAAAAAAAAAAAAAAAAAAAAAAAAAAAAAAAAAAAAAAAGGGCAAAAAAGCAGGTTATAATCTCTTCTATGCCCAAATTTATGCCACTATTCCATTAAGGATTCAGATGATGAAAATTATAATAGACTTATCAAATACACAGAAGAGACCAAAAACTTTTCTGAAGACAGCAACAAATCAAAATAATCTCATGAAGTTGGAGAAATAATCTAAAATTTAGAAGGGGAAAATCAGTCAAAGCCAAAGGTCAAGTCTGTAAGAAGAGTGAAAA
This sequence comes from Prinia subflava, assembly GCF_021018805.1. Classification (NCBI taxonomy): domain Eukaryota; kingdom Metazoa; phylum Chordata; class Aves; order Passeriformes; family Cisticolidae; genus Prinia; species Prinia subflava. The sequence goes on along the minus strand of NC_086250.1, from coordinate 15,188,272 downwards.
AAAGAAAAGTATAATTAAAAAAAGAATCACCTCAAGGAACTTTTTTACTGTAAGTTTTGCAAGAAAAGTATGGTGAATTGTAATGAATTGGAAAATCAGCATGAAATGGTTACAAAATCTCCCAAATCTCACTCTGAGATATTTTACAAAGAGCACAGTTACCAGGCATAGAATGTAACTTTTTCCATAAACTCAGATGAGGCTTTGTCTGGAATAATGTCCAGTTTAGAGACATGGTTTGGGGATCACATGAAAAATGAAGTTCAAAGGACTGATATTTTAAAGATCTGGTTGAAGTCCAGAAAAAGGAAGATCAAGTGCTGTGTCTATGTGTAACAGATTTTCCCCTATGTTTACTCAGCAAAGTGAAGAACAAACTGGCTCAATTTTCAGAAGTATTTAAAATCAGAAAGTAAAAGCCATATTTGTCTGTCAGCACAATTAAGTTCCATAAAAAGAGTTTAGGAGGGAGGTTCTGGACTCACCTTTACAAAATTAATAACAATAACAATAATAGCAAATTACTAATCAAGGGAAGCATGTTGCTGTGACACACACATGGAAGCTGAGAGAAAATGACAGGGATGGTTCTCCCCAGAGAGTGAATCTCTGTCTCCAAGTTAGCCAAGGCCCTGCTCTGTTTCACTGTAGTCAACAGGAATATTCAATTCTCAGATGTGTGAGCAGGGCCTTCACACCAAAGGGCAGGAGGTAAAAGTTCTCCATGTCATTGAGGGGGCACTGGGCATAGAATATTGCTCATTAGTGTAGATATTTCCATTACTGACACTGCCAAAACAGGCACAATAAATATTAGTTGGGGGTTCAGACTCACTGATTTCTTGGAACAGATGAAAGCTCTGATTCATGAAGCTTCTTAAGCAGCTTGTGACTTGTGCCTTTGAGTCATCTCTCAAACGGAGTGTTTTATTATAAGTACATGTGTAGAATGTAATTACTTCCATTAGGGTCTGGTGCATCCCAAAATTTGTGGTAGAGCTCTCTCACCTTTTGTGCACAAAATCAGGAGAGGCATAATTTCAGAAAAACACCATTTCAGGAAATAATATTTGTCAGGGAGCTGGAGTGGATTGCCAGGAGTATCCATATGCACATCTCAGGCCTTGGCTCTGCCTGTGTGCTGCACACACTTTAATCTGACTGCACCAAGACCTTTATCCTGCTCCGTCTTTCCCTGTTCTTGTTTGTACCTTCCAACCACTTTCCTTCCAACCACATACCTTGCAACTCCACTTTCCTGCACCCCCATTCTATGTACACTCTTTTTCTTCCTGTTGTTATTAGAATTAAAAGAACCCTCTTGTGACTCTAGAGTAACAAACCCCCCAATGATTCCTGTGTACGACGAAATGACAAATATTTTTAAATCTACAGGAAAAAAATCATCTCACACATTCCAAATTAAACAGTTCCATTTCTCCCAGGTACCAGGCTTCATTTTTCACTTCTTTAGTTCTTGCTTCATCATTTGCCCCTTTTGATTTGGTAGGGTTTGAAATCTACTTTTCAGCAAAGACAAGAGCCATAGAGAATATCTTTATTCTGTTAGACAGGAGGCCTTAAAAGCAACACAGGTTTATGATGCTGCATGTGGTACAAGCACAAATCCACTTAAAGAACCAGAAAGTTTTATTAATATTTTCAAACACAAAATGAAATTCCACCTTCAAGTTGTATCCTGTGAGATCAATGATAATTACATTTGCTGTGCTTGGATAAACACCTCATCTTATTGAACATGCCTTCCTTTTCATCCTTCCTGCATGGAATAGATTGAGTATCCCTGTGTATTGCTTTGGGAGGTACCTGCCAGCAAGCAGGAGTCAATGAGAACACATTCACCTCACTGATGATTATGTCATAAACTCAACCCACTTCCAAAATGCATAAAATAACTAGGTTTTTAAATAAATGATAATTAAAAAGAAAAAAAATGATTTATTGGTCATGATGTGGAAGTACAAGAAAGGATAAGAGTCCTCTGATTCACTCTGAATGTACATACCTATTGAATAATCCTGATGAATGTAAAGAGCAGCCACGTGGTTTTCAGTCCATTACAAAAATAGAAGAAATAAAAGATTTCTAAAGGCTGATACTAAAGAATGAACTATTAAATGTATGGCTCATAAGGACGTTAACACAAACAATCCTTGAACCCAGCTCTTTTTGGAAGGAGAAATACATCAGCATTCAGAATTTCTGACATGATCACGTCATATGAATGGAGGGACTGACTGTACTTTTCCCTGGAGCGATGAATTCCTGATAATTAGAGAGAATTAGACCGTGATTTGTCAGGTCCATCATTAGATTTGAGGATGTAAATACCATGATGCACTATTTGCATTGTGTTGTTATCAAAATATGAGTAAAGCAATGTAAAAACTTTTAATTTATTCAGGCTAAAATCAGAAGGCAATGTAAAATAAGGAGCTATTGTTATAAACATTCTTTTTCTGACATTCATCAGCCACAGCTCATATAGATTGAGTTCAGCAAACAGCTTTTATCAGAAGAATTTTGACTTTAACACTGTTTGTTAAATATGCAGAGAAGGTCAAGAAGAAAAATTAGCAATCCCAGAGTAAAAACAATTACATCAGAGTTCTATAAATTGTCAGCATGAATGTTCTGTAGGTAGAAAGTATATTTATGACTTGGAGTGGAATGACGTGCTTTTATTTGTTGCAGCAATCTTGTGTAGGGATGAAGGTACCTCAAAAATGCATGCTTTAAATTATATTATGCAGTGGATACATGTAAAATGTGGTGTTTTGTTTCTTGTAGGATTATTTTTATGATGAATTATTACATAGTATATTCTGATGATACCATGTAATGAAAAAAAAGCCCTCAAAGAGGTTTTTTAAATGAATAATTTGCTGTATTTCTTTTTATTTAAGATTAGAGAAGTTAGGCAAAACTTAATATTTAGATGATACTATTACAGGAACACTGTATCCCCAAACTAGAATTCAGCTAGGTCATTGCAAATTCAAATTTGTTTTACAGGCAGAGTTTTAGCAAATAGAACATTGCATTGGTTTTTAATATCAGAAGGTTCTGGAGACAGAATAAAAAGCTGTTCTTATTGTTTTTGTAATTATCTTCATAAAATTCATAAAATTTGTCTTCATAAAGCTCAGTTTAAAAATCTATTCACTTGAATCAAGATTCATCAACACCATATTAACTGGTGGCCTAGTCAAAGAACTGAAAATATATTTTAATGTATGGCAACCAAACACAAGAGGATCAGTTGAAGTTCACTATCTGAATTCTGTAACTGGTTTTAAAAACCCCCCAAAACTCTGCATAACTTTTTCTCATTTCTCAGAGCTTAATTTAGCTGCATTTCAATATCAGAAGTCTCTGTTCCCTAGAAATAATACAAACACACAAAGTTTTGAAAGAGAAAATTTTGCACTGTATCCTCTGTTGCATAAGTAGGATAAGAAGGGTTCTTCAATACATATTGCATGACAGTGAATTCTCATTTAGTTCTTCCCCAGAGCCAGAAATCAATTGAATCTTTGGATTTATGCCAATGTATATTGGTTTAGATTCAGAGTTTTGGTGTAGAGACTTCTGACCATAAGAAATCATAGTGATCCTAAATTTATGAGCATATACTGAGTTCTTAAATGTGTTTTGAAGGTACCAAGGTACTTTTAGATATCCAAAAGTTGAAAAGGAAAGAGACAATCAAAACAGGAACTGAACTGTTCTGAACTGTCTATCCAACATAAGTTTTGATTTAAGGGTCATCCAACAAAAGTTTTGATTTAAGGGTCATCCATCTTGTTTCTTGAAAAGAAAGAAGAGGCTACAGGAGAAATCCAACAGAATTTAGGAAAATTGCCTTACCATTAGATAATTCAGTACCAGCTTCTTGTCCAAAAGAATACAACAGTGTGGAAAGGAAAGATCTGTTTTTTTTATGTAAGGAAATACTGTATGGTTTGTTTCTATTATTCAGTCAGTCTTTATTAGAAAGCAACTCCACTGATATCTGAGGGAAATTATATAATAACTCCTTTGTATGCCTTCTCTTAAATGTTAAAAGTAATTATCATGTCCTTTCCCAAAGCTCTCTACCACTGGTTAGCAGGGATCTCAAGAAGTCATGGCCTTATCACAGAGTGAGCAATGCTTTGTGAGCAGCATACCTATTATCTGTGAGAAATAAGGTATAATTTGTCCTTTTGCCCTGGCTTGCTGGCAACCATTGTGCAGCACAATCTCTGAGGGAGTTACTTCAGTGGTACCATTTCACTTTGCACTCAGAAAAGAGAAAGAGAGAGATGGGGTAAACTCCATCAAGGCTGTGCCATTCAGGCACAAACCCCTCCTAAGTGTAACAACAACATCTTCCTTCAGATCAAAAGGTTACAATCTAGTGCATAAAATAACTTCTTGCCACAAGGAACAAGACATCAAATTGTGATGGGGAAACTTGTATTAAGATCAAAATTGGCATTTCCTCCCTTGTCAGTGATGTATTTGACTTCTTTCAATGACAATTAAGCTTAACTGGTTAAAAATGTCCTGAGTTTTCACACCTATGAAATCAAGTTAAGGGGAGACAGAGTGTATCAGTCTTATAAAAATAGGGTCAGGTGTTTCACAGAACAAAATCTCTTATTTTTCATTGTCAGACTGCTTATCAGGCACAGAAGGAAATCAACAGGAAGCGAGAAGAAAGATAAGCTGAAGTAAAAACAAATATAAAGGATGAGTCTTCTGTGGCAGAATTTCTAGGAGATTTAGAGTTGTGGTACTGCCAAGAAGAAAATGGATTTCCACTCAAGACATGAGAAATATTTCTATCTTACTGAAAATCTGACTACTAAGTAATGATGTTCTAGATTTTAATTTTTTTTTTTTAATGAAAGATGTTAATGTTCAAACTGTGACCAACATGCTGCAGGTTTGCCTGTTTTACTGGAATCACTGGTTCTGAAAATCAGTTTTCTTCTGTCTCTGCTGTATCTGGCCAGTTTGAAATGAAAACTGCCTCCTTGCTGGGCTCAGAGGAATGCAATTCCTGGGAAAGATCTTTGTGTTTGTCTTTCCTCGTTCTGATAAGTGGTGTGCAATGCAAGGTGGTGTTAGCAATGGTTTTTGTTTCCCAAAGGATATGATCTAAGGAAGGTTTACAGTAACTCTTTTAACTGTTTATAAATTGGTTGAAGGAACTGGATTTTTTTAAATTTTATTTTTGCAGATTTCTTAATAATGAAGATATTTTTTGTATGTGAGACCAAAGTATACAGCGGTCCTGATCAATTTTATTTGAATACCTCAACTTCCTGGGCAGACAACAATTTGCCATCTTAAATGCTTTGAACTGGAGGTTCACCATCATCTTACAAAGGAATGAACTGCAGGAATTATAGCATCTTCTGGTGGGCAAAACATTCAGCTTCGAGAAACCATTTTAATGGTGATTAACTGCTGCTGATGCCAGTTAAAGGTCACAAGGCTAATTCTTTTAGTAGCTATAAAGCAGTATTCACATAGCTTGGCTTAACCATCTGAGTTAGATACCTGAATAAGGAGTCTAATCTCCATGAGATGCCCTTGAGCAAGGTGAGTGAAAGTAATTTAGAAGCCCCTGGAGGGTAATTCAGAGGGCATGAAGCTGAGGCATTCCACACTTAGGTGGAATTAAGCAGAGTGGATGTGCCAGCCTTGTGGCTTACTGGGGAGCAGCCTGAAGTACTGTAACTCTTGTTTTCCCTCAGTGAGCATAGCCAGATTTGTGGGGCCCACTGCCCTTTATTACAGATTATTTGTGCCAGACACAGTTAAATGCCTGGGAGAAGATAAAGAAGTAAGGGAAATTTACAAGTTCAGTAAAGAACCTAAAAATTTAGTTTAATTAGAAAAAAACATGGGGGGAAAAAAGAAGTCAACCTAAAAAAGTGCTTCAAGGGGATCCAGTCATAAATCAGCTTTATCCTCAAAGTGTAAGCTTTTAATATTACATGAATTATAAATTAGTGAATGTAACAGCCAAAAGATTTCCAGACATTTCCCTGCTGATCTATAATCTTCTATCATTCATTTTCACCTTGTGTTTGTATCATTTTCTGTGGCACAGAATCGACTTCAGTCCATGACAGAGCATTCAGTGCTGTTTTTTACCTCAAGGTTCACCACTGTTGTAGTCAAAATGTAGCAGAAAAAATTGTGGTGTAAGTAAGTGAGAAATATTTTCGGTGTAGTTGATATCAAAACAGCTTTAACATTTCCCCCATTTTACAACAAATCAATATATTAAGCACTGGTGAGAAACTCTAAACTTTCATGGTGATCAGCAAATTTACACCACTTGCAAAATAACTTGACTAACAAAGTGAATGACTGGCATGTCCAAACTTCCCAGTTTTCTGGTTTAGATCACAGTTGGTGTGAACTGAAATAGGTTCTTTATCATTGTGACAGTTTATATCATTGAGGGATCTCCTTATGCAATTTTTGGGCCTTTTCCTTCTGTTTCTTTTACTCCAACAGAGTTTTCATCATAATATTTCATCCTTACAAGAGCAGTCTAACAAACCTTTGTTTGCTCACCTAATATAAATTCAATTGCTCTTTTGATCTGTCCTATTAGCCTATGCCAGAAGGGTACAGTGATGAGTTTAGGTGGGAAATTTCCTGTCTACCAAAAATGCTAAAGCCACTTAGATCAAACAATCCAAACAATCTTTTAATAACTACCTACTCATTTACAGGCAATTGAGTTCCATTTTCTTCTCCTCCCTCCTCCATATACTTCAAAGGACAGCAAAGTGGTAGTGTGGGCTGTTATTCTCTGGGTTTGCTTTCCTTTAATGCATCCTATTTCTATTGATCCTTCTGAAAGCTGGGTATCATCTAGCCAGGGCACTAGCTTGTTTCATGGAAAACGATATGGTCTAATGACTAAGAGGAATTCATTAGAGGAACACAGGTAACTTAAGAATTACAATCCTATGACTCCAAACTTCAGTTCCACTATTTTATGATTATTCTTGTACTGGTTTAGTAAATGTGATGCTGAAAACAGGGAGAAAATATATTAATTCAGCTTCTGTTCACTGTCAGCATCCCCAATTCCTCAGCCAGTTCCCTGCCCTCCTCTTTGGGGAGCAAACTCTGGCAAGTACCATCAGTATGTGCACAATGGTTTGACCTTCAGCTGGAACTACCCTCATGTTGTACAGCTGCTCCTATACCTATAACTGCTGTCATACAACTTTCTTCTTGCTAATTGCTTCACAGAACAGCTCATAGACAAATGACATTTGAGGGAAAATCTTCTAAATGCATAAGTTCTCTCAGCTGGGTTACCATGTGTGCTTTAGGCACCAAACCTTTCAGTATTTTTACTGGGGTAAGAGGTGCTGGAAGGTCCCTCATTGTTGCAACTGTGCCTAAAATATTTTCAAGAGAGAAGCACCACTGTACTACAAACAAATATTTACATCTACATCTCAAAACAGGTGTTATTTGTTCCCCTTATTAGATCTGTTTGTATTCTTTTACAAATTCCCAAAGAGAGAATATATTTGTCTGAGAGATGAAAGTCGTTTAAACATACAAACATGTAATCAAACAAAATTGACCCACTGAGTGACAGAGTAACAATACTCTGGACATTTCATTTGATCAATAATGTTCTACTTGTAACACAACTTAGGTTGATGAAGAAAGGACATTTTTCGTTCTTCTAGGCTTTTATTCTTTCTCTGTTGCTGGATAACGTGATGAAGTACACATTTTTTTCTCTATTTAAGATAAGGTTAACTCCTTATCCATTTGATTGCCTATAGGATTCCACATTTTTGTGTCACTAAGATGAGGAACAGAAGTGGCCAGTCTGGTATACTGGTATTGTCTGGCCTGAAACACTTCTGGTTTATTGAAATGTGATAGTAGCACACTTCAAGTTACTGTGTCCAGATATGACAACAGCACCAGACTGCTGGAGGGTGGATTTTGGGAAAAATAAAAAAATCACGGTGCCAAAGGCATTCTGCAGCCTGTACAGAGGAAGTTGAAGTTCACTGTCACTTATCTACTTCTGGCATCCACACCCTGCAGAGCTAATTGTTTAGCTCATAGGTTAATAAAGAGTGAAACAGGCCATTAACTTGTCTTGATATGACCTATCACAGGGTGTGTTTTTTGGGAGTATTCCTGTATCTGTTTGTGCTGCATAACAATCACGTTTCTTCCTCCAGTTTAGCGTTCTGACAGACATCAGTGAGTTTTACAATTGTTCAGCTGTCCACAGCTCCCTGTTGGTGCCCATAAGGACCAGCACCCCCTTGTGCAGAGCTGCTTTGGTTTGAGACACTGACTTTTTTACAGACACTGCCCACAGCTGCCTTCCAGCATCTGTTATGCTGCAATTTCTTCAGAAAGAGTAGAAATCACAGTGCTTGATTTCTGGAGCTATATTTGAGACTCTACCTGGTACAATTTAACATCTAAACACTAAAGAATGTTTTCTGAACTTTCTGAGCATCCCAGCTTCTTCAGACAGCTCTATTTTGTTAATTCAGACTCTGTATGGTGTTTATCTCTTCCTGATTTGGATGAAAAATATTAAAATCTGGCATTCATTGCAATAATTAGGTTGTTTTTAAAGTCTCTCAAATTGCTTTTGAGTTTTGTTCAGCTATCAGAGGAACAGTTACCTACCTGCTTTTATATCTGCTTTGGTCAGACCACACAGAGACATTCAGAAGAAAACATAAGTATTTTGTTGGGTTAGTCACACGATTACTTCTAAAAAAGAAAGCTAAGAGTCATTCCTTGTTTGTGAACCTCCATTACATGTGAAAAGAAACAAGCTTTGTTAAAGAGCAGCTCAAAGAAAAGGGCATTTCTAATTCCATATCCTATTTTTGGGAAAGTTCTGTTGGTGAGTGGAAAGATGGAGCATAAAGGCTTTCTGCATCAGAAAGTAGTATTGTTTGACCCAGTGCAGTGAGTTTTGAACTTCGAAGAGACAATTTTTTTGTTTTGCTGAAACGACAGTGAAATTGAAATTGTAATGACTTTGAAATTCCTTGGAAGAGTGAGTAAATGTAAAATGTAGGATTCAGAGTAATTCCTAATGTGTGTAATTAAATAAAAAATGTGTAAAGAATAATGAAGCAGAGAATAAATATTGCTGCTTCTTTCTCCTTTTTCCTTGCATTTGTTTCTTTTGTTTGCCTTTTTTTTAAACCTCTCCTTTGTTCAGGAAAAAGAGAAAGAAAAGAAGGATCAACAGCACATGACAAACTGGACTATCTGATCTGCACTGCATGGAAATGATCCAAAAGGTGTCAAATCATTTGCATTTTTTCACATCTCTCGGTGATCTTTAGATAAGGACCCAAGGTTATGCAAAGTGCCTCCCCTGTTATCATAAGGATTTTACATAGAAGGCAGAAATCCCTCTGAGATTACCATCAATCTATCATTTACTTCTGGGGAAAAATCTGAGACCTGAAATGAGGATAGTGTTTGCAATAAGAAAAGATCATTTATGTGTGCTCTTGTGATGTTCCTAGAGCCAGCTCTTTTTTATGGAGTGGCATTCAGATAAAATCTTTAACCACCACCTTTTTGCCTTGTCTTTAACACATTTTTTTATCATTTCTGCCTAACTAATTTCAGTTGTCAACAATGTCGAGAGAGCACAACTGATAAACAGCAGAGAGATAATAACAGGCTTTCCAGACAGTCCTCAGGGGGTCTGCAGTGACTGCTTTCAAACATCTGGGTGAACAATTTAACAGGAAGCTGCCCAAAACTGAGCAAGGGTATGTCCTTGTCTAGGCTCGTTTTACTTTACCAATAAGAAAATCAAGCAGTTGGAGGAGATGTGAGGAGGGGATGAGCCCAAGGTGACCTCCCACAGGCTGGACTCTCCCTGAGAGCCCCTTGTATGCACCAAAGGGGAGCCCAGGACCAGGGAACACCCAGGAGATGGGGATAAAAGCCATCACTTTGTGGCAGAGCTCTGGGAGGGTGACACAGCCCCTGAAGCCAAGGGCTGCACAGGGACAGGTCAAGGTGGGCCTGCAGCTACAGCTTTTTGGTACCCTCAAGGCCCTGATGGAGGGCTTTGAAAGCCTCTCCACAGAACATGTGCCCCACACTAAATAGCAATGGAGAGGGTAAAAGGGGTATTCATGTGACTTACAGCACCTTGCCACACATCCTTACAAGGTTTGCTGGTTTGAAAGCAAAACCAGTGAGACTCCAAATCAGAGATACAATTTAATAGAGAGAGAACAAACAACAAGAAAGATAAAAATAAAATAAGATAAATGCAATAGTACAAAGGACCACTGGCAGAGTCAGAATGCAAACCTGACACCCTGTTGGTCAGGGTGTTGGAAGCAGCCCGCAGTGAGTCCTCCCGGAGTGACCAATGTGGTTCTGTTGGACTAGAGATGATCCTCAAGAAGTCCAGTCATCCTCTGGGAATCCAGTGCAAACAGGCTCCTCTGGTGTTTGGGATTGCTGGTTTTATCCCGGTGGAAAGGCTTTGGCTCCTCCCGCTGGATGGAGCATCTCATAATGGAATGAGGTGATGTTATCAGTGATGTGAGAGGCCTTAAATGGCCCATTCACAGGTGATGTGCCTCGGAGGAGGATGGGTGGAGGAAGAGATAAGAAGGCACTGCCTTATCTGGTGTTATCAGTTGTCCCATTCACAGAAGGCATCTGCTCTTTTCTCCCCCTAGAGTTACAAGAGATAAAGAACAATATCTCCCAATGGGTTTCAACAGATTAAAATAGAATACACATTTTTGGTTACATTTTTCAACCCAAGACACAAGGAGTTCTACTTTATACAGGAATAGGACTGTAGGGAGCTTTGGTGTCCATACAGCGTCAGGGGAAACTGATTTATTTACCATCAAAATAGCCCTTAGTCATGGTGACCTGACCCCCTCACCCCAAAAACTACTCCACTACTGGTTAGCAAAAAAATCAGGTGTATACAGACACCATGCAAAAATTTGAGTTGTTGAAGGATGTCAAGGCGTGTGGTGAGAAAGGGGCAGTGTGGGCAGAGGGATCTGGGGCAGAAGGACAGGGAAAAACAAAACACAGATGGGGGCCTGTAGCACTGTGCAACAGTGTGTCCCTGAGAGCGGCCTGCGGCTCCGGGCCTGGAGCACTCTGCTGGTAAAGGGCTGACAGTAAAGGTGAGGAGACAGGGTCCAGTTTGGAAATCTGAGTGCTGTTTATAGTCTGCATCGTGGGTACAGCCTCGAATGGGTTCCAGGGATGAGAGCCCCAAGGGGGCCAGGGATCCAGGGTTATATACCATATAAAAGGGTGGCCCTTGAGGGTCAGGGTCCAGTGGGGATGGAAAAAATGGTGCAGAGGGGTAAATATGAACTAGGGGGACTAATGGTAATGCCTTAAGTTTTAGCTTTCATGTTTTTCAGATTCTGTGCTGCCTAGGGGTATAGTTCTGAGCCTCATATTAAGTGTTAGTAAGCTCTCTTCACAGAGTAGGCAGACAAAACAAATCCTTTTCTGCTGAAGACCAAGGACAACTTTCAGCCCAAAAACATAAACAGAGGACTGAAGGGAGAAACAAGGATGAGACATCACCACCTGAATCTCTAATTGGACAATTAAACACTCATATGCAAATACGCCAAAACTTATAAAAGTGTAATACATCGTGACCAGCCATCCATTTTGTGACCATTCTTAGTCCACCCTGGGTGTAACCATGGTCAGGCACTGTCGTGCCCTAGGTGTATCCTAGAGGCCTTTCAATAAGTACCCACTTTATTCTCTAGCTCTGTCCAGTCTCTGTTCCAGGTCAGCCATCCCAAGGCATCAGTGGGGTTACAGGGGTGGGACACTGCAGCAAAAATAACCCAGTGGGATTCTAGGGAAGGAAGAACATTCTAGGATGGGAGCATGTATGGTGAACAGGGGCTGAACAGGGTGACATAAGCTTGACAAACCAATAGAACAATGAAACCTAAGAAATATTGATGTGTGGCTGCAAAGGCCTGTGGGAGGAAGGATTTTCTCACCCTAATCAAAAGGGTTTCTCTCCTGGTAGCAGGCCCTGCGTCTCCACACAAGAGCCTGTGCCTAGAGGGATAAAAGAGAATTGGTGAGAATAGGACAGGGTCACCTGGAGCATCAGTGGGCTACTCTCTGTAGAGCTGGGCTGGGTGATTTGTGCTGTGAATCAAGGACCTTTCCTTGCCTGAATATTCCTTGTTATAGCCACACAGGGCCAGCGTCACCGTCCTGTGTGTTCAGGAAGGACAGACACTGCTCCTTCCAGGCCATATGAGCTTTACAATCCTGTGTGGCAGCAGGCTGGATGCAGCTATCCAAGGGACCAGCCACTCCCAAGGACTGACAGAAATGGTGATGATGAAGTCATGCAGCTGTGATTGTATTTCTCACATGAATGCTCTGTGCAGGACCAAGAGGACACCATTTGTTCTCAGGCTGGGGTGTTCTGCATTCTTGTTGTCCTGGAGTTAGATGTTTGGCCATGTCCAACAAACCTGATGTGACCTACTTCCTGAGAGATTAAGGAATCCAGTGTAGATTATGGATTTTAGGGGTAGCAATAACAATTCTGCTTTCCACAGTTATTATGAAAAGTATCTTTAAACTAAAACCAAAAAACCAAACAAAAAACTCCAAACAGACAAACCCCCCCAACCAAACAAATAAAAAAATGCCAAAAAAAAAAAAAAAAAAAAAAAAAAGCCCCATCAAAAAAACAACCAAAGCAAAATGAGTTCCCTGGAAAGGCAGAAAGGTGCACAGGACACCTGAGGCAGTGACAGACACACACCTAATTATGTCTTCACTTAGTCCCCAGGGGTAGCAAATCCCAGGCACCTGTCTACATGTCTGATAGATGGGAATGAACATCCCAGCAGGACAACCTGGCATTTTCTTTTGAACAAAAGGAAGCAGGTTCAGGAGGGAGGAGTAGCTCTGTGCGTCATGCTCTGGAAGAGCGGAGATGAAAGCTGTGGTTAAAATACGCCTTCCTAGACCAGGCAGAGAAAAACAAGAGATAGCAGTCAAATCATTATGGAAAAGGAGGGGTTTATGGATTTCCAAGTTTGGATTATGTCATGCATTTAAAAGAGCGTAACATTTAAGAGGATCTTTTAAAGTTCTTTTTGGTAAAAACAGCTTCACCCTAATGGAACCAGCTGACATTTTCACATTAAATGTATATGTATGCATATACTTGTACATATATTTTCACTCATAATCTGAAATGGCAAAGGTTCCCAGGGACATTAATAGGGACAGTCATTAATTTACTGGAGTGAAGACAGGTTTGTGAAGAGGCCATTTCAATTTCAAAAAGTTCTTTTGGAAAAAGCCAAATTAACTTAAAATTGTTTTGTTGTTTTAAAATTATCTTCTACATGGAAATAACTATGACTTGCAGTTTTCTTTCCTTTGAGTCTATTCTAAAATAAACAATAACTTTAAAGGACACTAAGACCCAGAACAGCAAATTTTCCCTGTCCTCAAATTATATTTTTCATCCTGTCTATCAACAAAAAAATTAAACTGTTTTTAATTTCCTTGCCTCAAGGATATCATTCAGGATTGACAGCAACCAAACACATTAACCATTGTTAAAACTTAAATCTAGGTGGAGTTTAATGACATTTTCATCCTACCTCCCTAACTGTTGTTTTGAACTTTACATCGCTGGATTTTACATGCATTTTAAAGACAGAAAATTCAATACAATTTATATCAATCATTCCAATGCCATAGTAAACACAAGGGAAAAAAGGATGTCACAAATACTTCTAAGAAGCAAAGTATTAAAACAAAAAAGAAATTTTAATTATTCATTAGTTTACAGGATCTTGATTTAGGCAAATTATTGTCCTCTTTTAAGGGTTTAGAAAGATTATTCCCTAAGAGTTATTAACCTCTCCCAAATATAAAGATGATTAATTCCTTAGCTGTTTAAGGTATGATTCCTCACAAAATTTCCTAATTAACTCCTGCACACGCTATTGCTTTTTATTTATCGTACTTGAAGCTAATTAACTTGCATGCTTGTTGTGGCCCTTAGGAAAAAAGCTATATGAAAGAATTGGTTTTTATCAATGAATTGGATGAAAAAAAATGATAATTAATGAATATTCTGCTTCAGGTTTTTATTTCTATTACATCATGGTGAATAGCAGTATTGAACAACTGAGTGTCAAATTGAAATCACAACTTGGCCTTCAAACAGCGACAACTTATTTTAAGTAATACCTCCTAGGACTATGCATAGAAGAGAAAAAAAAAGAAAGAAAAAAGTTGGGTCAATCCAGAACAGTTTCTTCTAATTGATGTTTTGATTTATTGAATGAATAAATGAATAGATTTTTGGGGGTTTATACATGAAAATGGTTGTTTCAAGAAGAAAAGTCAATCTTTCTTGCCTTGGCTAAACGTGTTCAAAGCAAAAAAATTTTTGTACAGTATTGAAAATTTGCCTAGGCTGGGTACGGGTATAAAGTCTCTAAAGATCTTACCACATCTTAGTATCTAAATAAAGTAGTTTATTTATACAAAAGCACATATCTGAAGGCAAAGAGTTCTGAGAGCGGCCTTATTCTGCAACCAATTATAAACCTAGGCAAACAAAGTCTAAACAAGACAATAACTAAAGCATAGAAATCTTAACACACAGAGTTCTAATGAAACAGCAAACAAAGCACAGAATTCCTAACAAGCAGAACTAGTAAGACTATAAGCAAAGCACATATCTGACATTACAGCCTCTAGGTAAATCAGCCTCCCATCTGACCCCAAGCAGGATTTTCCAACCATGGGGTCACAATCACAGAAAGGGAACACAAGATCACAGATCCCAGACAGGGGTCCCGACCGCGGGGATCACAGTGGCAGTGGAGGGGTCCCCAACTTGGCAGAGTTCCCGAAAGCAGGGCCGCAGGGACAAGGAAGGGTCCCGGGGTCCCAAACCCTTGCAGTTCCCGGTTGCAGAGACAGGAACCCTCACAGACTCCCCAGCAGCCCCGAACTGAGTCCCAGGGCAAACGCCGCAGGGGAAAAGGGAAGGGACGGGATCGCAGGGGCCAGGGAGGATCCCTGGGGTCCCGAACCCTCGCAGGAGGAAGGGAGGGGACCCCAGGGCCCAGATCCCAGGCTACAATAGATGATACCTTTACAATCCCATTCGGCTCCCTGGCAAGGCTCCTTCCTCAGGCTGCAGGAGGCGGAGGTTGGATCGATAGATCGGATTGATCAATCAATCGATGCTTCCACCTCCAACCCTGAGGCTTTTTATCCCAAATTGCAAAATGCATATTCATATTTTTTATCTACACACTAACCAATCTAGGTACAATTCTAAAGTTCGTAAAACTACGAAAAACAGTATCAGAACCTACGCACATAACATATCTATTAACGCAAAACACTATCTTGCTAGCCTGAAGTTCTATCTTGTTATTGTAAAAAACCTCTATCCTATCATATATGAAAAACTCTGTCTTCCCTACATAAAGTTTATATGAGTTACAAACAGCAGTCTACCCTATTTTTGTTATGTCTTCACTCTATCGCAAGGCCTGAAGCTGTGTCCTTCTACACTGAATTAGGACTTAGGGCATGTAAAGCTTAAAGCTAAGGGTTAGATTTCTACTTTGTGCATTTAAAGCTTTTATATATTCTAATTTTTCTAAAGGCTTTAATTCTATCTCTGTACTTTTCACTCTCTGTGGAGGATCCATGGAAACATGGACTCCGACAAAAATTAATATTTGAATTAATATTACTAGGCAATACTTTGATAGTTATTAACAAAAGAAAAGAGCTCTTCCATTTTCTGTCGCCTTTTATTAAATTTCAGAGGACTTGATTTATTTTATTTATATCTATATATATATTTCCAATTCCTTTCAATATTTTGTTGGTAAGTTAACCTCTTAAAATTCACTTTAATTTTTATTATCACTATCAGAATATTTTTTTTGCTTAAAATTTACCACCATTTGATTTAAAAATTAACTCGAGGTCTTGCACTAAACAACCAGCTTTTGTTGTTGTAAAATTTGTTTTTGTCTCTCCTAGGTACAGAGAAAAGGTTAAATACATGAATTATAAAATGTCCACAAGCAGAATAAAAAGAGAAAAAACATCAGCTGCATTGTCTTTTCAATCTTCTATCTAGAAATCACTTCTTGGAACTTTGAATATTTGAGTCACAGTTCGAACATTTGACCCTGAGTGGCAGCAAAGTGGAGAGCAGCAATCAGAAGCAGATGCACCCTGCCACCCTGCCAGGACAATTCTCATCTTCCTCCAAAGGCTCGGGGAAAAGATTTCTGCTGAGAAGTTTTATTTAAAATACCATGCCTAACCACCTCTCTGGCAGCACTTTCACATTTCATCTGTATTTCTAGGCCTTTTGTTTCAGATGCAGATCAGCATGTCTGAGTGCCTGCTGCTTGCCCATGTGGGCAGTTTGGAGTGCAGGCAGCTCCAGTTAGAAACCACGACAATCTTCCAGGCTGATTTACAGAGCGAGGCTCTCAGTTGCAGCCCGGCCTTATCTGCGTGCACAAAAAGGCCAAAGCAGCACACAGAGCCTTCCAAACCCCACAATTTATTCAGGGCTGTGCCTCTGCAGCACCGGCAGCGTGGGAGATAAGCTCCCAGAAGTGCCTGTCCAGGCCTGCCCAGGGGTTGTGCCAGGGTGGGAGGTGTGCTGTGGGGCACAGCCCAGGCTCAGGATGCTGACACCGTTTCAGAAGCACTGTGGTGAGCTCCTGGACACGGCAGGAATGTCAGACAGGTCTGAGGGGCTGCACGAAGAGGGAAAACAGCCATGGAAACATGCTACCACAGCAACCCAGAAGTGACAGAAAATCACTGCTCCGCCTCAGTACTTGGTGATATTTAAAAGATGTGTCTCAGAACCACGTTGATTCTGATGAGGGAATAATATTTTTTTTTTCTCCAGAGGACAGAACTTTACTATATATGCAGCTGCTGAAGAGAACACAAGTCTAGAACAGCAGCAGAGCAGCCTAGAGTTTTTGTCTCCAGATTGCTTTGTGCAGTCTTCATAAAACATGTGCTACTATTAAAATTTTTTTCAATCCTATTTAAAAACCCAAAACCAAACTAATTGAAAAAGATAAGGAGCAATGGGTTATCTCATGTTTCTCTCTTGCATCTGTATTTGACTTCCCCAGGAAGAAGTCTCTCAAGAATCAATTCACTTTACTTCATGTACTGTGAATTGAGTTCTCTTTGAAATAGGTCAGTGGCATAAATGTTGAATGTTTAACTTCTGTCCTAATTCATAGCAGCTACTTATAGTGCAAACTCAATTTCTTAACAGACTAATATTTTGTGTGCAAAAATCATCTATACAACTTCTGCCTTTCTTCCAAGAACTGATTATGTGGATTTGTGTAAGATTTTCTTAGAAAACCCTTAGAAAAGGTTTTAAGGAATCTCTTGCTCTTTTCAGGAAACAAAAGGTACGTGATTTGTAACTGCTTCATCCTGAATTGTTCAGTCAGTTTAAAATGCAGTTTAAAATATTAAAAGCAAACCTAATTAATTAATTAAAATTAGGTACTTTTTGCTAAGTCTCTAATTTAATCAGATTTTCCATAGACAGCAGCTTCTGCATAAATATTACACTTATCTTTTTAGTGTCATTTTAGCTTTGACAGCACAGCCTCACCACATAAAGAAGGAATAATTATCTTCACAACCATCCCGAGAGAAGCCCATTTCTCACGGGAATTCATCATCAGAGGTCTCCAGCTGTGACCAAGGCACTCCTCACCCAGCAGAGAGGAGTTCCACAGGCACTTGTGGGTGTGAGGGTTGTGTGACCGTGCAGAGCTGCTCTGGGAAGTGGCAGGGTCACTCATGTCACAGCAGCAGGGAGGGCTCCCTGAGGGCATTAAACACTCGGGGAAGACATCGAGGGAGCACAAAACCCTCCTGGGCAGTGGTCAGAGAAGCCTGAGGAGCTGGATTTTTCAGAGGGAAGGAGCTGCTTTCCACTCTGAGCTGTGGAGACTTCACAGCTTCCGCAGTAGCTGCCCAGCAGAGACAGAATTACAGAGACAGAGGATGGATGCACAAATGCAGGCTCTGATAAACGTAATTTGAAGTGAAACCTTGGTAATAACAGTCATAAACTTTGTACTCCATGGCTAATTTTATTATTTTGCTACTGAGACTCATTAAAAAAACCCCATCATTCGGGGGTGACTTTTATGAGAAATTTTATGTGAAATAGAGATTAATTTTGAAGCTAATATTTTGATGCTAACTTTGTGATGTTGGAGTGAAAATAAGAATTCCTGCTTTTCTGTGTTGACTTACAGTGATGCAGTGTTTCTGGAAGCATGACACTTTAGGAAGACTTGAAGCTGTCTGAGGCTTATTGGTGTTACTTCAATTGCATTTGGGATTCATTTAATATTCTTGAGGGAACATGGAGTGAGAAAGAGTTGAGCATATCAGATTCTAAAGAGATTTTTAAGCCTTTTGCCACAACCTGCTGGACTAGAAACCCATTTCACATTTTCCAAGAAATGTTTATTCTTCCATGGGCCTTTGAATTGGGTACTGTAGTGTCATTATTGCATTAGGGATGGCAGAAATAATGACATGACTCAGGTCTTCTTTCAGAAGGCAAGAGCAAGCCTTTATTGTACATCATCCTTTTTGTAGACAGTTCTGAGAGAACAAGACACAATTGGTCCTCAAACCAACACTCCACCATCACTGGCCACTCAGGAACAACACCCTTCATAAACACCTCGCAAGTAAACAGCAAGTTGGAAAAACAGCAGGTGCAAAGATGGTTTCCCTCTCACAGCTTCTCAGCCAGTGTGGGAAAGTTATGAAACTTGCTTTCCCACAGATTCTGCTGCTGCCTGATACTTAAAAATCTCTCTCTGACCTGGCTGTCAGCATCCACACTGTGGCTTTATGGAAAACATCAAATGTTTAGAAATTGCTATAAAATCTGATTCAACAACAGTGACATTATCAGGAGATTAGGAAATAGTTTAGGTGTGTTTTACAAGTCTTTGCAACATGAGTGGCACAAATATTCATGACTACATCTGAAGAAGAACAGAGAGAGAGAGAGAGACATGAATAAAATACAGTGACAGAAACAGCAATACTCAGATCCACCAGGGACTTGTGGCCTACTGGGTCCACTCTTTATTAACGGTGACTTAGTCATCTCTTCCCAGTGACAAACTCACTTACTGGCCTCACAGTGGTATTGTGAAAAATATTCCATGCTTTCTTGGTTCTGAGGCATTTCTGGAGCTTCATATGAAAGCTTTGAATCTGTATCTAAATAATTTACTGATTAAAATTTTTTATCAGAAGGCAAAGAAATAGGGGAGGTTCCCTTCTGTGGCCCAGTGTCATGGATAATGCAGGGACAGAGAGAGCTGTATGATTTCTATATTGCCCCATGGAAAAAGAACTAGCTCAGGAGTCTTCCATCGAGTGTGACAAGACTGTGAACTACATAGATATCATACAATTTAATCTGTTTTAATTTCCTTCCTCAAACTTTCAGTGAAGGGGAAAATCAAACAAGACTTCCTACACCAGGAATAGGACAAAACCAAGAACCTCAGGGTCTGACTTACCCTTGAATTTATGCCGTGGTGGTGGCTCACTGTGGGGAGGAAGAAGTTTATGTTTTCTACTTTGGTTTTAAAATCACCAGCCCTGTGAGCCCTTAGACTGGCTATATTTCAATTTGGATAGAAGAGGCTACTATGGTAACCTTCTTTGTGTTGCTAGGGCAACCATTTAATAACAATTAGTTCCTTTAAAAGTATTTCACCTTTAACAGAGTGTTAAAGATTACACCCAACTCTTCCAAAAGGTGTGAAGGGAAGGAGTCACACTACCATTCATACCAATTAATAAAACAACGTTTTTTCCTTTTGTTTGTTTGGGTTTTTTTAGAGAAGGAAGTACAATTTTCTTGCCACATATGCTTATGCAACTTGCATCCCATGTACAGTCTCCACAGTATTTTTATGCTTGGAAAAATACACTCAACATCATAAAATGTTAACAGGGCTGCACAAATTCAGATCTCTCAAATTAGTGTGTCTGCATGTCCTCATGGCATTGTGCTCTCCCACCCTTTGTTACTGGAAGTCTTCAGTCCATGACTTAACTGGGCACTTGAAGCAACTTTCAAAGTCAGGAACATTTTAATTCAGGTCTCTGAGCTGCAGAGCTGAGATGTGAACTTGGCAATGTGGGAAATGTCACTCTGTGTATACTCAGTTAACTGACAATTCAACAGTTGGGAAATTTGAGTCTGAATCCATACTTGCTCCCTAACTTATCCACCAGGAATACAGCTTTCATAGAGAATATTCTCTAATGACCTCACTGCTCATCAGGGGTTGGAAGTGAAGGGTGATAAAACCCTCCCACTCATGACATTTTACTGTTGGTCACCTCAGTTTAGTGGCTAATATTCAACAACTCACTGGAACTTTCTCCTTAGTTTTCTGGAGCATCTATATTTCCCCTAAAAAGCTTACCTGAGCTGCCACGGAGAGCCTTTCCTGATAAGCAGAGTGATTCACCACAAAGCTGCAAAGCAGCTTGGCACTTCCCGTAGTGTCCAGAAGATTTTGTGTGCAAGGTTGTTAACTTGCCTTGTTTCCAGGAGTGAAGCTCCTCAATCCCCACTCTGAGGCTTTGGTACCTGCAGAGACTCACAGATTTCACAGCGGCCTGACATTTCATTTCAGCTAACCCTAAATCCTATGGAGAATTTCAGATTAAAATTTCATCTGCTCTGTGATTTGAGGCTCTGTTTGTCTGGTGTGACCTCAAATGATGCTCTGGGTTGCATGAGATTGTTTAGAAGCAGCATTTCTCCCTCTTCTCCCTTACTCATCCACACTCAGACCACAACCAAGGAGATGAAAGTCTGTTTATCTGTCGCACCTTCGTGCAGCCACCTGAGGAGGGAGATGATGAGAAATGGGAAACCCTCTGAAACCACTGTCCCCGTGGCTCAGATTAGCTGGGGGAATGCAGAGAAAAGAAATTACAACAGTGCAAAGGAAATGGAACTGAGAGGAGAAGCACAGCTGAGTCACAACTATTTCTCTGATATGTTCAAACACTGCTGAACCCTTCCCACCAAAAAGGTAAACAGACTCCAAATCCCCACAAGCTGAAATGGATAAAAAAATTCATAACTTTGTCCTTGTTGCAACATGAGGCTGATACAATTAGCCTTGCAGTCTGATTTTTCATGCCTGTAGCTATTATTGAAGACATTATTTTGAAATGTAACCAAAAAGAAAAGTGAAAGTGCAACAATTTTCTAATCACCATCAATTTCTCTGGCCTTTCATCTCTCATAAAATATTGGGTAACATCTGGCAAAGAACCCTTTTTTCCCTCCCCTCTGGCACTTCTTTTAAAGTGGCACTGATGAATCTATCTGGCTGAAGGCTGTAAAAGGAAAGCAGATGGCACACTTATCACCCAGAAACCAATCCCACAAACTTGTCCTTTACAAGCATCTCTGGTGAGGAAGCAACTTGCTAATGATAGCAATTAGCATCATGGAAATACCAAAAAGGCCAGAACCTTGCAGAAAGCATTCCTGACAAACTCTGGGATTGATGCTTCTGATGCCAGCCAGGCAATTAAAACCCCTGGTGTGTCTAATGCTAATTCATCACAACTTATCAGGTCCTGTGGGGCTTTACTTTGTCACAACAGTAGCTTGCTATTAAATGCTAAACCAAGGAGAAAAAAGTGGAGATCTCTGATTTTTGTAGCACTACAGGAGTCTCAGGTTTTTGTTTATTACTCTTATTCTATAGGGACATTCAACATCAAGTTGTCCTGTGTGTATTGTGGTTTGGTGAAAGTCACTCTTTCTCCTTTGAAGTAACTTTTTCCACCAAAGGAGGGGAGGAGCAGTTCACAACAATTTGGCAGGATGAAAGTTGTGCAGAGAAACTAATTTCAGTATTGCTTTAGCCTGTAATTTTATACTGTAATTAGACTCCTTGAGAAGGATACAGTGATAAGAATAGAGGTTCCTGGTTAAGAGCTGGACATGGCTTCCAGGGAGCAGCACTTTGCAGAAGACTAATTTGGGAGTCCTTGCTGCAACCCATGTAAATGGAGCATTTTTCCTCAGCTTAATGCATAAAAGTTACTGAGACAGAAAATTAATTTAGAGGATGCAACCTTGCAATGAATTCTAATTATAAACCCAATTTTGGCTTTGTACAACTCACAAAGGTATTTTTTGTCACAACACTGGTAAGCTGATTTTTTTTTAATTGAGGAACTCTGTTGGTTCCCTTGCAAAACATTTCTTTTTCAGTATGTCTCTCAGCCTAAATGACATTTCCCGTTGTAGGTAGCGTGTAAAGAAGCAAAACTAGGTCGTGTTTTGACAAATGACCCTGGTTTTTGCTCTAGTATTTCTCAGTAGGATAAATCTAGAAAATCAAAGTTATAAAGATTGTCTCAAATTAGCAGTTTGAAAGGTGCAGGGGCTTAACAAGCTTCAAGGAGAATATCAGTTTATTGCTGAGAACTCATCCACTTAAAAGTGAATAAAAGTTTATATCTGTGCAGCCTTATTACACGGCTAGAACACAAATTCCACAACACTTGCTAGAAAAAAAATTGAACAATAGAATCCAAGCAAATCAGGGAAATCTGTTCTCAATTCAACCATGTTTGCGCTCCAAATGGTCATGTTAGAATTTTCATCTGCATGGTACTTTTGTAATAATTTAGAAGCTTCAGAGACTAATTTTAACCTGAAAATGTGGTGTGGGTTTTTTTGGGTTTTTTTTTGGTGAAGGTGGATATTTTATAGTTTCACGCTTCCTCACTTTTAAAAGTGAGCTTAAGAGAAAATGAATGCCCAGACACAAAGTAATGAGCAGGTAAGTGTGCACATACATATATTTCCCGTTTCTCTCGAGTGGTTCAGGTCTTGGTGCACAGCAGCAGCGTGTGGTGAGATTAAAGCAGAGTCTCATCTGTTCTCCTGGCAGACATTGATCAGCACCCACTGTGGCTCTGGGACAAGATAAACCAGGAGCTGCAGAGGAATTTCTGTCTGATCCCTCTGGCCAGAGAGGTGGTACATCAGTAAGACAACATCTCACACTGTCAGATTTGTTCAGAAGATCAATAGAAGACCTCTGTTCATAGGGCAGTCAATCTGTTACCTTTTATAAGCAGTAAATTCCCTTAGCAAGGCGTGAAGAACAGGAATACAATAGGAATTAATTTGCTTTGATCACAGCCAGATCTTGACATTTAGTTTCTGTTTTGTGGATAATAATTCTGAATGGTTAGGTGTTTTCCCCCTCCTGAGGTATAAAATTAAAAAGTCACTGTAAGTATAAGAACAGAAATCATTATAATTTGAAAAAAAATGAAACTCCAGGCATATGCCCAGACATCTTCTTAAGCCATGCTTGATGCAGCTTTGGTCTTGTTCACTGTCTGGCTGGATGATCTCTTTATGGTGAAGAATCATAACTCTGGTCTCACTTTTCTTGGCAAGAGGAATCTGACCCTGGGGGTTTAGCAGTGCAGACTGTGGGAATCTCATATAGCACAAGCATGAACAGTACAGCCCACAAAACCTTCCAGCAGCTTATTCACAGCCTGTATTGGTGATGTGTTTTAAAATCATGAAGTAAAATGTCTTTGTCTTTCATGTACTGCCTGGCTGATTAGCCCATTGTTTTTCATCACACGTTGTCAGAGTATAGTTTTGAATAGATTTATTCACATGTATAAAGTAAAAAATACATGCAAAAAATCCCAGACAGTGTTTGTCCCAGCTGTCTGTTGCAGTCTCAGCTCATCTTTCTGCTTTGATTCCAAGAACATCTGGCAGAAACTGATTTTCAGCAGCTTGTGAAGTAAATAACACCAAAAACATTGGAAATGATCACAAGATAATACAGATGAAAATGGCTGATTGAACAACTACAGCAAAAATGGATGGGAAAAAGAACTGTGAAGCCATTGAACTATAAAAAGGAAGAAAACAAATATTAGGTTTGCAGGTGTTCCAAGCCCAAGATGAATAAGTTCTGCTAACAGTTTCTTTTTCCATCTCTGTGTACTGTGCTGGCACACCAGAGCCAAGCATGTATTAAAGCAATCTACTTTCCAGATTTGTTGAGCTACCTTATTTCAAGATCAAGTCCTGAAGTCAGAACTGAATGAGCCTAAGTGACAAAAACATTAGATATGGTCAGAAAACATTCTGTCTTGTCCCCTGTAGTTCCTGGAAGAGATATATAGAATTATATCCCCAAGACTACTTCACCTCCATTTCCTGGTAAATCTTGCTCTACTTAACTGAAAAAAACAAAACCAAACCAAACCAAAAACCAAAAAACCAAAAAAACAAAAACCAACCAACCAAACAAAAACACACACACACACACAACAACAACAACAACAACAAACAAACAAAAAACAAAACAAAACAAACAAAAAAACCAAACAAAAACAAACAAAAAAAACCCCCAAAAAACCAAAAAAAGCCATTTAGTGAAAGAGTAACAAAAAGAGATCAATGGGGAAAGGAAAATTTCCAGGCATAAGAAAATAAAAAGCTGGTAACAGAGCAATAGAATAAATTAAAAGCACATTTCATAAACATGCTGGAAATAAATGTTTTTTTATCTTGTGAAGGAGTAACACTGCATGTAATGAATTCCAATCAGACTGCAAAACACTTTAGAATGGGTGAGAACTAATTTTCTAAGTGACTTACTTATCATGTTATTATCAATATTCTTTTTTATTCAGTTTATTCTTACAGCAGAGGTTCTGTTACCACATTAAAGTACAGATCAGCTGTAGTCAAACAGCAATGTTTTATTTTATATGAGAGTGGATTCACTTCCTTTTATTTTTGCCTGCTTTTTGTTCTTCTGATATGAAAATTAGTTTTCCTGCTTTCTGCTTCACTTACTGCATTGCTAAAATATTGTTGCTAGCTTGTTTGGTTCTTTTTTTTAATCCCCCAATCTTCCCCTCCTCTGTTATTTCATGTGAAAATCAATGGCCACATCCTATTATTCCCATTATTCTGCACGTTCAATTTCCTGTTTGCACTACAATTTCCATGATACAAATTGTTGTTATTGCTAAATGAAAACAACAAGACATCTTTATCATGTTGAACTGTCTAATAACAACAACAGTGTTTAGCAATTTTTACTGCTTGCTCCCAAAGGGTTAGGGGCTGCAATATTGCTGTGGCCTCCCATTCCACCACATGGGAAGAGACATATTCTTTCCCTTGACCCCTCTATCATCAAGAAAGTGATAATGATGATAATAATGATAACTTTCAAAATTACAAAAATTTTGACTTATTGCCATAAGTAATGCACATCATTGTGGGTTTCCCACAGAAAGAGTTTTCAAGCGAGGGACTTGTACAAATAACATCACAGCACCCACCAATACTGACTGCCACGTGTCAAGACATTATTTCACCTGGCTCTGGGATGCTCTTTAGGTATATAGAGGGCACTTTTCCAGAAAATCCACTTGCACTTTGGAGACTGTTTTAAACCATTGGCATTGAATAAGTAATTCCTGTGGAGTATAGTTTTGACATGGCAAAAAAGTACTAGTACAGATTGATCCCTTGGTAGGGGCAAAGAGATTTTTCTGCAGTGAATCCCAAACTAATTCTCAAGGGAGAAGAATATATGGGTTGTAAAACAGAGAGGAAAAAACCCCAACAATCTAACAAAGAAATAGAACATTACTAAATGACTGCAAAAAAATTAAATTAAGTACTGGTAACAGTATAATGTGGTTTCACACTCAAGTAACAATAACAATATTTAAGTTCACCTTCATAGTTTATTGGTTCTTGTATGAATAGTGCAAGTACATTTCTTAGAACTGTGAAGAAGTCTCTGATGAGGGACTTCATAAATACTTGAATTTGCCAGATTATTTTCAACATGTATGTAACATGGACTTAGAGAAATCAGTGGATTTAGAGCTGTACACACTACCCATGGACTAGTTGTTATTCTTTTAACTAATTTTCATCTAAAGGAGAGGCTGATGAAGCAAAGTGGTCTGGTAACCACCCTCAAAGTGTATTTCAAAAGTTCCTTCTCCTGGTTCTCCTCTTGTTCATCACAACTCATCTTCCCATTAAGAGAGAATGTTCTTGACTTTCCAAGAAAAAAGTGGTGAAAAAATTAATAAGATGTCAGCAAAACCTTTTTAATTCTTAAAGCTTTGTATTAAGTGTCCTTCTAAGTCTGAGGATAAGGAACTCCATTTCAATCTCCACCTCAAAAGATTCATATTAGAGTAATAACAGACACAAAAATAATTTCCTTCCACAACTCTCTGCTGAGGACAACATCTTGATAAAATTCTTACAAGAAGATTTTTTCAAGAGAAATTTTACTTCCACAGTTGCATCCAGTTTTACAGACCTACTCAGAGTTGTTGACAGCAGGTGTCTATGCCATAGCATGTCTGAGAGGATGAGCAGACCACCTCGCTTTTTCAGCTACTGTAAACGTACATAACAATTGTTCCTGTATATTTTTAATTAATAACTTTGTTAATATAACTGCAATGTGATATCTGCTGTCTTTCATAACACTCTCTGAAGCACTCCGTATTCCTGGATCTTTCTCACTCTGTAAAGGTATTACAGTGTGTCAGTAATTTCAGTCAGAAAGATCACAAAGTTAAAAAGCAAAGCTGAAATGTAGCTGGATTCCATTTTTTCCCCCTTTAGCTTTATCTTCTGGTATCTCTAAAAGGTTCCTGTAAAAAATAAGGTCTTGATCTGAACTTGAAGTGTACATGGGGTTTTGATTCATTCAAACACCTCTGGCAATGACAGAACCACAGCCAGGGACCTTCAGACAAAGTCAGAAGGAATAAAGAATTCCTTGTTCTTGTAGCATTTCAGGTGGGGGAAAAAAAAAAGATTAGCAATTATTTTAATAAGCTTTATACTCGGTAACAAAGGTGAGGAACCATCAGTGGAGGATGAGGTGAAGCTGCCACATAGCTCACTGTTTAGCCTGGTGCTGCCTTAATTTTCTCTGACTGCTTACTTGATGTGGCCAGGAGAAAAAAACCCAAAAAACAAACAACTCCAAAATCACATGTAAAGCATTGAAAATATCCTGGCAAAAGCCAGTGTTCCCACGCTCACCTAGACTTGTTGTATCTGATCTTTTTAAGCCAGGTTTAATATTGATAGGGCTCTGCAATTTTGAAGGTTTAAAGCTTCTGCCCAATAGATTGTTTCTGGAACAGCTTCAGAAGTAAATAATTTTATGGTCGCTGCACACTGCAGGTAGTGTATCATCAGCTGCACCTACAGTCAACTGTTCATAGTTTACTAACTCAATATAACTCAATATATCTTGATGATATTGGTTGTATTGAAGCTATCTACCTGGAGAACCATAGCCTAATATGACAGGTCTGTGGCAAAAAATTCAAGGTTCATGCTAGATAAAGGGTGCATGCAAGTATTGAGGATTATTCTAGCAAAAATCATTGCCAAACAAGCAACTAGTTCCAGTGCTGAAAAGGTCACTGGCAAATGAAATGTTCTTTAAAGGATTATGCAATTCCTCATATGGGTTTTAATACCAATTTACTGAGCACTGCCTGCAGGTTCACAGAGCTTTAGATCAGATTTTCAAGTTAGTAATGGATAGAGATCTATGTCACCTCTGCAGCCAGGAACTGCTTGAAGTGGAAAGGGGGAAAGCAACATGAAATGAATAGAGTGGGCATTTATCTTCTCAGAACCAGTGCTTTCAGCACAGCCCATCAGGAAGCATTACACTGGGATTGTCCCCAGCATACAACATAATCAATAGGGACCTGACCT
Source organism: Prinia subflava (assembly GCF_021018805.1). Taxonomy (NCBI): domain Eukaryota; kingdom Metazoa; phylum Chordata; class Aves; order Passeriformes; family Cisticolidae; genus Prinia; species Prinia subflava. The sequence goes on along the minus strand of NC_086250.1, from coordinate 15,160,266 downwards.
TTCCCGTGCCTCGGACAGTTTGTGATGTTCCGAGGGAAGGAGATAAATAAACAGATGCCCTCAAAAGATGGTAAATGGCTGCCCTCTGTCTCTTCTGAAGGTAAAAAAGAACTTTCCCATTAACATTTCATCTCCTCTCCCTTGGTAAAGGGTGGAAAAGCAAAGATAGCACAGCTTACTTAATTAAGAGTCCAGTCTACCAGCCAAATAGCTTGCCCAATCCAGAAGTGCAGAATTCAGCCTGTGGGTTAAGTTGCATGTAATACATAGAAAACTATACTCTAATTAGACGAAAACTAAACTCAGATTAGATGATCTGGTTGCATTTTAAAACAATTTATATGTTAAAAAGAAAAAAAAATGTTCTTGGGTTTTAATTAAAAATATTTAAAAGGTCATTTACAGCACTTCTTGCAGAGACTTTAAACGAAATGTTAGGATTTAAATGAGAAATATTTCATTCCCTGTTGTAAATGAAAATATCCTTACTGGCTATAAATTTGTTTTTTCAGGGTATGGATTGAGCCTCAAGCTCTTTATCTATGCAGGTGAATCATATATTAGATTCTTGGAAATAACTTTATTTAATTATAAAGTAAATTAATGCTGGGCCTCAAAACACCCTCCTGTTTACAGTTCTTCTCTTAAAACATTTTGTTATTGTTGAAACTGATTCTCCTGTGGACTAAATATCAGTTTTGCATATATAACCCATAGTTTTCATTCCCTACTGTGTTTTCTCCATTCACACCCAGCTGGCGTTTCCCTAGTTAATGTCATGGGTTTGCCTACTCTAGTTTCAAATTTAACGGTTTTTGTTTGTTTGTCTTTTGCTACTTCCTGTTACTTCTGTGTTCCAAGATGTTTGAATTCACTTGATTATCATTTTTCTTAAAAGAATAAAAATCTGCCTCTCACTCTTTCCTTAGAAGTGCAAGTCTAGACATCTAACACTTTGGCAATGTCTCCGTCTGTCAATAAATTTCCTCTGACACCTGGCAGAAGCTTTACACTCTTTCTCCTTGACCTATTGCTACTGATGTGCTTCAAAAATATCTAATTAGGTATTTAAGATGCATTAATATCTTCTTTTTGTCTTTCCTCTTAACCTCTTTCTGCAGTTGTTCCCTGGTCACATCTCCACTTTCCTTCCTCCCCAGGATTTATGCTCCAGTGATTGGGACAGCACAGTCTGGCACAGTGGCTCCATAGGGGAGTCAGCACAGGCTGAAATATGAATATTTCTTCAGTGCTGAGCATTTTCCTTGCCTGTGTCTCTGCACAACAGGCACTGGGGCTGGCAGCTGTAGTTTTGACTTTGCAGGCTATATTTAAGAACTGATTAGATTTACAAAGTTTCTGAATGCCCACTTTTCTAACAGGGACCTCAAAGTCTCTCCTGGCATCGCTGCAAACTTGGGACAGGTGATGAGGATGTCCAAATAACAAATATGAAAATGTTGGTTTTGGAGCCATGCTTCCCACCAGCACCTACTGGTTTCCCAATCCTCCAAGAAGCTGTGTAACTACAGACTTCCAAATCCTAACTTTGCATTTCCAGTCCCTAACTCTAGGCCTGCAGGTGAAACTTGCAGATGGCTCAGGATCCTCACTGCAGTCCATATTCTCTGCGTTTTGCCTGCTGATTGCTGGATCAGCACACTCTGATGCTTCTTTCTCCTTCTATTGATTGTAGTGCTTCTTGTTTGCTTGATTAAGGGGTAAAAATTACTGAAAGAAGAAGTACTGAATGGTCTTACAATGCTTCTAATGCTGCCTTAAAGGCCCCTTCAGACACAAACCTGAGCCTTGATTCCCTTCTTATCAGTCTCTACTAGACAATAAATTGCAAGATATTTTCACACTATTTGTTTGTAAAGTAAAACTGGAATCAAAGTTCACAAGCTTGGGGGACACGTCTTTTATAATAAACTAGTTTTTATCATAAGCTAATTATTTATTAATCAGTATTGACTCTTATTTTCTGGGTTTGTTTTGGAAGATATCCAAATTTCTCTTTTGAACAATTTCCACGTTTTTGCACAGCTCTTTGCACTAAAAATATTCCATTACCTACAAAAAGAAGTTTGGTTTTATGTAGTCCTTAGAATTTTAGAACACAAGTGACTGTGAAACACTCATTAATTTCTTTGCATGATAATTCTGAAGTCTGTGAACTATTACTTTATGTACTTTCTTGATAAGAAATTAGAGACCAAATTGCTTCCTACAGGACTGGCAGAAGAGCCAAACAGAAGCTATTTTTTGAGAACCTATGTGAATGTTTATACAACCACTTGCAAATCAAGATCTATGTTTTTTTTTTAGAAAAAAGTAGCTTAATAGTCTGGAAGTTCCTGGGTACAGTTTCTGTGCCATGATAGGAGTATCTTTCTATTTCTAGAAACTGTAGAAGGACTCTAGAAAAGAAATTTAAAGAGTGAACATTTAACTCTGCCTGGCTAAAATCCAGGAAGACAGAACCTTCCAAGGTGACAGTGTGTGAAGTGTGGCTGCAGAATAGACACTGGTATTGAGAATGAGATTTTCCCAGCTCTGAAAGGCAACCTCAGAGATACAGATGCCACAGATATCCAAAAAACCTCCTTAAAAACAACTACAAATCTCTCCTGCTCTTTGTCTTTGGATATGCCCAGAAATTAATTATTTAGGCATTATGAGTGCTGTGCAAGGAATCTTGTAATAAAAATATCTATTTGTGAGGTATTTTCAGTTAGAGTGACCTCTTTATACCCTATTTTTACATCTTTTCTCCTCTCCTTTCCACTATTTATGAGCTCTGCACAAATTCCATACTATGCTTCGGGAAAATTGTTTGAAATATGCTACACAGGTCTAGAAAGGAGGAAGGGACGGTGGGCACTAATGGAAAGTGACTCTGAAAGAAATCAAGTATCTATGGCAAATATATGAGAATAACCATGGAAATTTGAAATAACCTGGGAAATTTATTTGTGCTGAAAATACCCAGGCAGTGAAGGAAATTCGGGGGGGCATTGAGAAGACATGCAGATCACTTCTGAAAACACAGATTGTCACCTCATTTCACATAAAACAGGTGAGAGCCTATCCTTACACACAGGAAAACACATTCCCACCACAAGGAATTTGAGCACCACTGTTTTCCTGCCATCTTCTCCCTTTTGAGACACTTTTGTACCCATCTCAGTTGCCATTAATACATTGTGAGTCACATTTCATTCCAAATATAGACTCCTGAGCAATAGATGTGAGATCCCAAAATACTAAAATGACAAACACTTGCTAATGCAGCTAGATTAGATATTTAATCTTAAAATATTGCTTTTCTCTGTGTTATATGTGAACTGCAGTAGAACAGGACAGAGTTGTGGTTTTATAATGCATTTTTTATTCAATTCCTCAGTGCTTTCTCTTAATACTGGCTTCCTGATGGATTTTTCAATGTTTTTCTAAACTTAACTCTTGACCTTTGCAGCAGTTCTGGACTCATGGCTTTCATATCATACTGAGTCCTTCTCTAGTCCTCCAGGCAAAAATGCACTCTGTAATGTTTGCCCACTGTCCTGCCACAAAGAGCCTTGGTCATGAGGACTCTCAAAGCTGTCAGCCTGCAGTGACCCCATGACATTTGGTTTTGGCAGTCACTAGGGTATATTTCTCTTTAAGTAGTTTTTACTGAAAATCTTCAGCAAGTAGCTCACCTTAGGTCCTGGAGGCACCTACTGGCCTGCCATCACCTGTTTTTCCTTCCACTCTTTACAGTTTAGCTTTCTGTAGATTCCCTCTTCCTCCTGATTTCCCTTTTTTTCTTCTTTCTCTGTTAACATAATTACTGGTCAAGATTTTTCTTTCTCTCGTATAAATATTTTCTCCTGTCCCATTTTAGGTTGTGCTGGAATCAAACCCTGGTCCATCCCCATTGCCTTTCCCCCTTGTTTTTCTTTCTGGACTTAGGAATAAATGTCACAAATCATTTATTACACCTTTTCTATCTTTGTTCTCCAGTTAACAATTCTCCTCACATTTAGTGGATTTTCTCACCCCAGCCATCAATCACCTTGTCACTGTCTTTGAGAATCTCCCCACTGCAGCCAGCATTTTACTAATTCCATAAATAGTCCTGTCAGCCTCCCAAGAGGAACCTGATCAAAGGGAGGGCTTTTGCATTGCTTTTGTCTTCCTGTTCTAAAACTATTACATTTACCTGTTAAGAGCAGATGCTTCTGACTGCCTTTTGCCCAACTCCTTTAATTCTTTAATTATTCCAATGACCTCACCATGTAGCTTGTCTTCCTTGCACTCTTTTTATCTTTCCTTTTCACTGCTTTCACTACTGAGAAGAGCTTCCTGGCATGTTTTACCTCACAAATGCATCTATGTCTTTTGCCTCTGAGACATCCCTTTTCTACATCATTACAGATTCAAGTGATCTATCTCTCGGGTTTGCAATCTACATTTAATCTTTAATTTAGAGTGCTTTTTAACACTGACATGTAAGACTTATTTTTAAATGTGACAGGTTCTTTTTCAATGCTGATGGTGGGAGTACTGCAAAGGTGGAGTTTCATTGTCCCTTTAAATCCTTCAAGCTCTGCCATCTCACAATTCAGTTGCTGTGGCATCGTGTTGTCAGTTCCTGTCAGAGGCACTTTTGTGCTGCCAATGTGCATGTGGCAGGCTGCTGCTGAGGTCATTTTCCTGGTCCATCACTTTGACTTTCACACTGCAATTGCTCGCACCTTCTGGGTTGTATCAGAGTACTTTTTTTTTCAAATTTTCCAAGCTCTTTGGGTCTTGTCGCAGTATCAAGATGACATTTCCCTCCTGCAGGTGATCTGTGAGGCCAACTTTCATCACACTCATGTTAAATTCTGCAATTCATGCATTCAGGCATCCAGTTACACTTTCACCTATCTTTTATTTCTTAAAGCCTTACCTAGAGCTCTGGTTATTCCTTTTAAAACCACTGCTTAACAACCATTCCTCTTTGATGAGATGCTTACTGAAGTGGGAACTGCTGGGATTTGGGTATATTCTGAGATCAGAAGCCAAGCACGCCCACAAATGTTGCCTCCTTATTTTCCTTTACTCCTCTCATCTGTTTCTGTCCATCTGTTTTGTCATAAAGTTTAATTCCAATCTCTCTGAACAGAAAACAGATTTATATATTCACAGCACCAAACCTACAGCATTTGACACACCAGGATCCTAAACTGTGACTGAAATTCAAAGATGAAGGCCACAAGATAATGTAAACAAATAAAAGGAGATGTAATTATTTGAATAATTTTACCAGTATTTTACAGATGATTCCATTATTCATTATCTTTATTTTTAAATTATTCCTGGAATTTTCATAGTTTAGAAATATTGGTGTTGGGGGTTTTGTCATACCAAACTAATCAACATTAATTTCTGTGTGTGAATCCTGGCAGAATTTTGCCATCAACAGTTCATGAGCATTTTCTCTAAAACAATCTGTAATATTGTGACACAACAAGTGTTAAAAGGACACACTAACATTCCTGCCAATAATGACAAGAGGGAGTTAATCCATATGTTGATATTCTGTCAGTCAAAAGCAAACTAAGAAATAAATCTTTATTTAGGCAAACAATAAAGAGAACACTCCTTGGATTTGTTTTTGGTTTGTTTGTTTGGCTGTTGTCCTCACCCATGGCTTTCTGTAATTATTTTGCATAAAAATAAATACCATAGCTCACGGTAGACACGTTGTGGTCTACACATCAGGAAGGTAAATTAAATTTGCTTCTCTTTTTCTGAAAGCTCTTTTTCTTGTTGTGTGGTCTAATATTAGGAAGAAGAAAGAACAACAGGTAACTTTTCTCAAAGACTTTAATGGAGATCCATACACCTACTATGCCATTTTTATACACAGGTACTTTCTCAGCTCAAATTTCAGGGGCAGAGGTGTGTCAGGGGCCCTGACTACAATGTAAAACCAGCAGAGAAGAATTTTTAAAATGAAACTGTCCTACTGGTTAAATAAAATTTACTGTATTTCTTAAATTTTAATTTTATTTTTATTTGTAATGTCAGGATTTGAAATTCTAGTTTTTCTGAAATTTCTCTGTTTTCTCTCTCTACACAGGCAACTGTGTTCTCCTAAATTGCAGTACTGAATTTCAAGGGACACAATCATACCTTTAAAAGATTTGCTGAATTGAGAACAACGCTTTATTCATGGCAAGTTAAAATAATCTTTCCTCTGTGTGCCCTGGTTAACAAGATGTTTTGATAAAATATTGTCCTCATGTATAACGTCAGAGCCCCTAATGTCCCTAACCTCTGAAACAATTTCTAGAGCAGATAATGAAAGTTGGTGTCTGCATGTCATTTGTGCTTTTGAAAAGGTCCCCTGAAGCCCAGTGATAGAGTGGAGTGCTGTTTTGATACTGAGTGCTTAGAAGAACAGTCAGTTAATGGTTTGACATTTTCTAATCTGGATGCATGAGATAAGTCATAAAAGAAAACCTAGTGAGCTCACTATAATGGAAAATATCAAATAATTTTTTTTTTTAATCCAACCAGGTGTTGTACAGAATTGGGTTTGGCACTGCATTACTTGGGTAACTTTGGAAAGTGCTCCCTGTCTCACCTTAATTTGTATATGCATATACGAGGGTTCTGACTAGTGAATGTCTCTGCTAACTCCACTGTGCTAACTCAGCCACAGTGTCTAAGCATCTGTAATGGTCAGAATTCTTCCTAATGGTCAGAAAAATAGGATATAGCCATTGCCTTGAAAAAACCCTGATGAAATCCTTGCATAAAATATATATATTCTAAATTATAAACAAAACCATATCTATCTTTCTGCATGAATTCTTTGCTGGCCTCCTTGGACCTAAGAGTTCCTAAGGAGGAGGTATGATTTGCTCTTGATGCAAAGAACAAACTGCTGCAGTTCCCCTTCCCCATTCAACCTGTGGCTGTATCTGACACTGATGGCCAGTATTTCTCATGTGACAGAGGAAGCTGTGATAAATCCTGAACTGGGATATTACAGACAGATGGGATTGCTTGCAAAGTTTCATCTTAGCCTCCTCAGCCACTGGTAGGAGTTCTCCTTGATGACTTTTAATGTGTTAGACAGAAGCAAGAGAAATCCTGCACACAGTTCAGAGGCAAAGTTCCTGCTGACCTCAGTGAGGACAGAGTTTCTCTCTGGGACCTCCCTCTCAGCTATCACCACACCAATCTGCTGCATCTGCTTCCCTTTGAGAAAGGAGACCAATCATCTCCTCTGTGATCAGCAGCAGAGAAGACCTCTAAGGTTAATTGAGTAACTTTATGGAAGAGTTACTAATTTATCTCTTTCTGTTGGACTCCTGATATGAGGGCAAAGATGATCCCTGCCACTTGACTGGGTGGAAGGCAAGAACTTGTTTGTGTTGTGGCTGTAATTACAGGTAGTTTTTGACTGATATAAACAAGAATGTATTAGACAACAGATAGAAAAGTAACAAACAATACAGCCCTCTAATGGTAAAAGTGAATGTTAACATTTCAAAGAATAAACAACAATTGCATGAGAAAAATATTTTTATACATCACAAAAAAAGTACTGCCCATAATCCTTTCTCTGGTACTGTGGAGATCAACTGGACTAAAGTAAAGAAGATGTTAAATCCCAAGAGCACAGGTGATGATGAATCCCCAAACACAGCAAAAATGTGTATCCCTGACCTTGAAAGGCAGCAGAGCTGCAAGGGACAGGAGAAACAGGAAGGATGCAATGTTTGCTCTGTGACTCCTTTCCATAACCACAGAGCTCACAAAATTGCCCTGTGCTTTGGGGGTTCCTTTGCCTGGTTTCAAAAATCAGTCACTCCACTGGGAACATTCATCTTCCCTGAGCTAAACTGGGAAGTGACTTCGACCTGAATCCTGCTGTAGAGTGCTGAGGAAAGAGCCTAAAGCTGCTTTTGTCACTGGCTGTATTTAGGGTAATGCCCTACAGTTTCCAAGGCAGTGACCCTGTTGTGCAATTAAAGCAGAAACTGAAACAAATGGATTTTATTCTCTTCATAAATGTAAGAAAACACAGTTGAGGTCGATTAATTGAAACAGGAGATGGTTGCAGGTGCTACACTGGGAGAGTAGCAGTAGATCCAGATCTCTGAGCTGTTTGTTTCTAATGTGTGCTCAGTTTTTCCCTTGTGAATAGGCCAAGGGCGAACAGAAGATGTGGGAGGAACTGGCTGAAGACATTTACTAGTAAAGTTGCTTATGTTGAATTATTTCTGTTAGTATGTGGGGGAAGACCTCAGGTTTAGGGATGTGTAAGTCTTCTGCTTGTTCTCTATTTCATGCCTTTTGCAAGGGACTATGCCTAAATGAGGGACTGCAGTTAGTAATGAAGTCCTGGCTTGCTAACAATCAAAGCTGAGAGCCTCATCACTATCCCCATACCTATGTTCTGTTCTCATGCCCCTGTAGCAGTCTCTATGAGTCTGACTGGATGACATGGAAACACAGACCATGGCCTCTCTTTCCTCATATTAATGAATGAGGGGTTTAATATAATTTCTGTTTACATCCAGACCTTCTACCAGAGAGCTTCTCGCTGTGTTGGAGCTGGCCAACACAGACTCAATGTATCAGATAAAGACAGCATGTAAATTCCACAAAACTCCTTTTTCTCTCCTCCTGGCCCTTATGGCATTCACACCTTACATCATAAAAATAAGGATTTCCTCTCCCTTGTCTTTGTAAGAGAGCACTGACCCCTCACTGATGTAACTGGGTGCTACTACTGTGAAGATAAATACATGAAGAAAAGGGGAAACTCTACTCTTACAGCAATCAGTAAGTAGAGATGTTTCCAATTTAGACAATGTTTTAATACATTCCTGCTTTCAGCTGAAGGTATAATTTACTTTCTGTATAATGTAAAGTGTTCAAGGCTGATGCATCTCCCAGAAGGTTTGTTTAGGCTGCTCTTTTCATCAAGACATTTGTGTGAGCCCTGATCATTCTGGATGCTCTTACTGCACATGGAATCTCATAAGCATTACAGAAGCTCTATTTTTAAACTGTTACTTAACAAGACCTATAGCTTTCCACAGGAGACAATAGTTTTTGGCTGGTTGGCATCTTTTCTAAAATGGGAAGAGACAGCAAATACTATTACCAATTTAATTAGAAGTAACCCCAGAAATAAATCCATTAAAATTGCATCAGTGGCAGTTCAGTGCATTCTTCAGCTCCTCTGAGTTTTAAATAGAAGACAGACAGGCTTCTGCAAGTCACTTACTACTAATATTATTTTTTTCATGTTGTAACTCAAGAGAAATCCAGGCCAAATATATCATATTTATTCGAGTGATACTACCAGTGGCACAGTAGACATGAAATTTGTCAACTTTGCAGCAGTATGTCCCATACCATACATGCATGTGGTGACAGGACAAGGGGGAATGGCTTCAAACTGACAGAGAGGAGTTATTTGTGAGAATTTCATTCCTGTGAGGGTGGGGAGGCCCTGGCACAGGTTGCCAAGAGAAGCTGTGGATGCCCCATTTCTGGAAGTGTTCAAGGCCAGGTTGGATGAGGCTCTGAGCAATCTGGATAGTGGAAGGTGTCCCTGCCCATGGCAGAGGGTTGGAACTTTGTGATCTTTAAGGTTTCTTCCAACCAAAACAATTCTATGGTTCTGTGATTTCGTATCTCACACTCCTGCTCTTTCCTTTGCTGCAGAGCAAGATGTTGGAAAGTACAAAGGTTTACCAGAAATGAAAATATTTTTTCATTTTTCTTTCATAATTTTTTATGAAAACAATTTCTTAACTGTTTATCTGTAAGCTGCCAGATGGGATGTGACAAAATAAAATATTTAAGGAAATAGTAATGTAAGAGATTTAAATGATATGTCCAGGTCCTACCACTGACAGTTTAAGTAAACTTCATTCTTAGCTTAGCAGGATAAAATTGATCATTCTTAATTGAGTTTCCAGCAGACACAGTCTCTTTAATTGATCTTTTGTGTAACAAGATATTTCTCTGAATAAAATTATCTCCTGTGTGTGCAAACATGTTTAATAGGAGCAACTGTGCTCACTGAAATTCTTAATGTCTTGAAATTCAGAGGGTACCATGGAATTAGTTTTGTATATTGACACCAATGGAACTTTGAGCCAGTCCTTTCACAAGCCTATGAGGACAGGTCTAGATCAGAACCAAAGATTTCTCATATCCAGCAAGATAATGGATGCTACAAGAGACATAAAAATCCTCCATCTAAGGAGGACAGCTGAGACCCTAAAATAGTATCTGCAAAAGGGTTCACTAGAATTAATACACACAAGCAGAGGCCAAATCCCAAACAAGCCCTTTGCTATTTATCACTTTAGCCTTCCCTGTCACCAGGTTGTCACAGACTCACTGCTATGAACCCAGGTCCATGTGAATGAACATTGTTCTCACCATCAGTTCAGGTCTGTTGAATGAAGAGGGAATCTCATCCAAATTCAAGAGGGTGGAAAAGAAAAAGAAAGGTGTTTAACTGAGTCTGAGGCATCTATCCTCACTCTGAGAAAGAAAAACATGCCGGAGGAATAGCAACAAAGAAAATCTGGGGAACTATAGTCTGATGAATCTAACCTCAGTTTTTGGTAAGATTTTCTGGTAAATTCTTGAGTAAACTATTTGCAGGCACATGAAAGACAAGAAGTGATTGGGAACAGCCAGGATGGATTTAGCAATAGAAAGCACAACTTGATTTGTTTCCCATGAGGAGATGACTTGATCCATGCACAAACAGACACAGCAACAGATGTTGTTTACCCTGACTCCAGGAAAGATGTCAGCATGGTATTCCATGATGCTAAACTGAAGGACTATATTTTGGATAGATGCAGTATAAAGTGGAAAACTATCAGATTTTTTTTTCTGGCCTACAAGGTAGATTGTCAAAGGTTTAAAGTCCAACTGGCAGCTGGGTACCAGTGGCACCTCTTGGTATTATTTAAAATTTCATTACCTACTGGCAGTCTCAAATACCCACCCAAAGGGCTGCCAAACAAGAGCATGTTGGGGGAGTGGCTGACATGCTGCCATTCTGAGGGGCCTTGATAGCCTGGAGATGTGGGTGAGCAGGACTCTTGATAATTTCAACAGGAGAAATGAAAGTCCTGCAACAGAATGGAGTAAAATGGGGACTGGACAGCTAAATAGAAACCATGAAGGAAAGGACTTGGGAGTTTTCATGAACAACAAACTGAACATTAATCACCAGTGTGCTCCTGTGGTGCCAGCAACTGCAAACTGGATTTTAGTACTTGGATCAGAGACAACAGGTGGAGGAAGAGATTATCCCCTTCTTGTTTCCGTAGCACACTCTTTGTGCAAGACCTTATGCTGGTTAAAAGCTGCAGGAGTGTTAAAAAAAGGGGTCTAGATGAATAAAAAATGTTTTTACCATGTAATGACCCAATAGAAAAAGTACCTTTAATTTGAACACTTTTCTTCTTCATACATGAGATGCCTTTTGGGGGAGGGGATCTTTATGTTTTACAGGGAGGAGACTAGTTATGAGAGGTTCTAAAAAACATGGAAAATGGCATTTTGTCACAGAACCTCGGAAAATAGGTCACAAGGCTTGTGTGTTCACACAGAAATTCAGGAAATTTGCAAGAGTTTTGGTGCATCTGCTGTTTTGATGGGTGTCTGAGCAAGGAAATAAAAGCCTCCTCTGATAGGAAAGGTTTTCAGCATGGATGTGAAAGGAGACGTGAAAGCTGCCAAAATAAACCCCAGTTTTATATATTTCATATCTTCCAATGCTATAAGAAAATGGCTCATTTCAAAGTTTGAATCTCTCTAAGAAACAGATCCATTTTCCTGCATCATGATCAGCTCCTGGATCTCTGGATTGTATTTACTGCTTAGCAAAGTTAGTGGCAAGGTTCATCAGTACTCCTGCCAGGGTCAGAGTTCCTCTTAAAGTGGGTAACAATAGTATTTTTTCCAATACTATTTTCCCAGAATAGTGTCTCAATGGCTGATTTCAAATATAGTTGTTCTGAAGCAAATTTTGCAGCTTTCTTTCATCTGTCTGATTTTTCACTCCCTGACTGGACTGCTAGTTTACATTGGGTGCATGTTAAATGACTCTGTTTTTTCTACCATTATGTGGGCCTTCAGTTCTAAGGCCAAAAAAAAAAAAAAAAAAAAAATTACTCTCAAATCTTTCTGCTCTTACTGTGCTATATTTGTCACAAATATTTTGGTATTGGACAAGACACTCAATAGGACAAACAAAGGTTGGCTTTGTCTCATGTTTTTTTAGGCATTCAAGCAAAGATTCTGTTCATTAGTTCCCTTCAAAGCTGTGCAGAGTTTTATGGTCTTGGTGCACTAAGTCGATGTTTGCAGGTACCCCTCATTTTGCATTGACTCTAGAGGAGGAATTAAAACTCACATCTGATAAATTCCAATTTTATCAGAAGAAATATGGGATAGAGTATGAGAGAAAAAGAAAGAAAGAAAGAAAGAAAGAAAGAAAGAAAGAAAGAAAGAAAGAAAGAAAGAAAGAAAGAAAGAAAGAAAGAAAGAAAGAAAGAAAGAAAGAAAGAAAGAAAGAAAGAAAGAAAGAAAGAAAGAAAGAAAGAAAGAAAGAAAGAAAGAAAGAAAGAAAGAAAAAGAAAGAAAGAAAGAAAGAAAGAAAGAAAGAAAGAAAGAAAACTAAAAAAAAAATTCTAGCAGAATAGATGGTCTTTACAGAAATTATATTTATTAAGCTAGTAGCCTCTAAACAGTTCCATATATTATTCCTGCTCCCAATGTGTTATTAAGATGATTCTTCTGAAATGAAAATCATTGAAATTGATATTAGAAAAACCAGCAGCTCAGAATAATAACCAGCAGCTAAGCTACTGGGTTCTGAATAAGGATTTCTAATTCTCCTTTAGCTCTTCTCAAATTCCTCTTAATACGGCCAAAGACATCCACAAATTGGAAAAGCTTCAGCCAGCAGAATATGGTTTATGTGCCTTGTGTGAGAAAGAGTCAGCACAGCTTCACAAAGGCTCCTCACGGCTCTCCCAGCAGTCTGAAGTGACCAAAGACAGTGGCTTCTCAGACAACTTTATCTTTAATAGGTGCATCCAATTTTAGTTCATCACCCTGCTCAGAGGATTTGTGAATCCTCTGGCAGCTGTATTGCTCAAAAAAAACAGGGTTTTTGTTATAAAGTAGATTTCTAGTGGAACCACATATAAGAGTAGCTGTAACATTTTGAAAGAGAAAAATTATTTTCTCACAAACACAAAGAAAAAACAGTGGTTTCTACAGACCACTGGGTTTGTGAATGTCATGGTTGAGCAGAGGAGCACAGGATATGTTGTATTTTGGATGCCTCTGACCTTGCAGAGAGTTGTTTCAGTTCAACAACTGTGCAGCTCTATTGCCAAGAGAACTATTGTAGTGCTTTTGTTATACAATTTAATTTTTCAGCCCAGATAAAGAATTATCTACTAATGAACCCTGGTACACAGATATGGTCATTTATATTATAAATGGTGACAATAATTTCTGTCTTTGAGGCACTTGTACATCATGCAAGTTATTGCACTCTCACAGAATTAAACATGCTCTCCGTTCCAAATCACTGGCCAACATAATTTATGACATGGGGATCCTTTTTGCTCTATTCAGCTCCTTCAAACTCCTTGATGGGTTCAGAAGACATTGGAATGTTTTCTTATTTGTGCTCTTCCCTCCTGGTTTTTGTAATTTTTACTTTTAATTTGCATCAATTATTTCAATACAATGAAAAAGAGGTGAAGAAAACCAACTGGTGTGAAGCAAAGATATCTAGTGATTTTCACAGAACGGAGCAATTGTAGTTCAGGTTCTTCTTCTGTGGAAATGTTCTGTCATCAGACACCACCCTGAACTGCCCCTACTGCCTGGTGTGTTTGTGCTTTGTTTTAAAGCACTATTTCATTTAAAGCATTTTAAAGCATTGTGGAAAATATAATTTTTCATGCAAGGCCTTGATCTTGCTGAAAGTTGTCGTGACAATGAGGTATCCAAAATTCCCTGTAGGGCAGGAAATTAAACCACTTTGCCAACAAAAGGAAAATGAGGAGAGTTACCATTTGCACTCCCACTGTTTGAAAGGAAAACTCGTGCTTCAAAGGTGAAGGCAAAATTGAATCAGAGGAGGACGCACAACTCACTCAGGTTGGAAATTTTAACCACATGTAATCAGTGTGAGATCTTGCACCTACAGTGGCCTCGAAACAATAGTTCAGGGTGGGATTAACCACTGCACTTATCTCTGCTTAACAGTACATAAACACAGACTGCACAAACTCGTTTTTACTCTAACCCTCTCCCCTGCACTCCTCTGACAAGAGATGCAGCTCTCTGTGGCCCCAGGCTTAGCTCCAATGCAGCCCAGCTACAAAATCTGGGGATAAATTTCCGAGCAAGGTTTCATTGTGAGAAAGGGTTCTAGGGAAACACACATAGCCATGCAAAGTAAAGAAGCTAAAACTATCAACTCACAGCAGTTTGTGGGTCTAAGGGGATAAACATCAATGTGGAGACCTGGTGTGTAAAACCATGAAAGGAACAACAGGGAGCCATAAGACAGAAAAATAACAATATCAAGGCTTGGTGCCCCTGCCCTGCCTGACATACAAACACTCATGGGCTTCTTACTAGGAACTGCGAGCACACGAATTGTTTAGACTTAAAGTTTGGCAAGTGTAGTTGCTCCTTGCATGTATTATCTAGCAAATTACTTCTTTGGTTTTTCAAGTAATCTGTTAAGCACTTGAATAAATGCTAAAGTCTGCCTGAATAAAATGATCCAGGGAGAGTTAAAATGGCAATATTGAAAAGAGCTTTGTCAATTTTACTTTGTCTCTCCATTTGGAAAATCACTATCAGCTTCTCTTTTCTATACCTAGCTCTGACTGGTTAGATGGGAGTATAAACCAACAGAGAAAAAAATAAATCAACTCTATCAACTAAAAGACTTAATTACAGTCATTTGTTTGGTTTTACTTCCTATACTATGTAAAAGAAACCCCTTAAATTGGCAACTCCTCTTCCATCACATCTGTAGCCTTCTATACTTCTGACATATTCTTTATTGTTCTCGTCCGAATTTAAAACTCTTAAACTTCATATAGAGTTCATGGATAGGAATAAAAAGTCTAACATGGAAGTATATATTTGATAGAGAAATAGGAGAAATATAAATGAGATGATATCTACAAAGGTGTTCTTCCAACCAGTGGAGTGAAATATGTGACTTGATCTGTCTTTGAAATTAATTTATCTTTGAATATCTGATAAAATCATGCAAAAATTAAAATTGTTTTCTGCACAATTTCTGTCTTTCTTTAATTCAAGGAATTGTGAGTTGAACAAAGCCAAATCTTATTTAACCATTAGAAGCCCTTCAGAAAGATGGCAGCTAAGCTCTGTGGAACTTATTTGACATTCAGATTATTTTTATTATAAAAGTATTTATTTTATTTAACTTTTTCTGAAAAAGAACAAATATGACAGAGGTAGATAGAGGTGAGAGACAAGACATCTTATTTCAATAAATATTTAGAAAGTTCTTAGGCTGTATTGTGGAAGACAAGTGAAAATGCTACCTCATAAAATGAATGTATGGTGCGTAAAGTGTAGAGTATTGTGTCTTCAGCTTACTGTAGTAGAATATAAGATGCAGTGGATTTTTTTAGGGTAAAATTATACAGTGTCTGCTCTGAGAGCAGGCAATGGGAATAGAAATATTGAGATGTAATAATGCCTCTATTGAAAAATCAAATGAGAGGAAACCTGTCTACAGCTATTTTGTTCTCAGGTCTTTATGTCTAGCCAGACTAGCAGGCAGCAGCTGCACCATGTTGGGAGCTATGCTAACAAAGTTTGCTCTTCTGTAGAGCTGAGCCATCAGGACAAGCTTCTGAACATTCCTGGCATGAAACAGAGACCTTTGCTAGGGTCCTTCTACAGCCTGGACAGAGAAGAGAGAAGCTGACACCACGCAGGCTCCTTTTAAACAGGTTTAAAACGCTCTGTGCCCTCCTCTGTTGGGCCCTCACACTGTAAACAATACACTCACTTCATTTTAGCACCTCTGATACCCCGGGCCCAGCTCTGTTAACACGTTCCACACCTCATCTCAACACCTCTTGTTTCCTCTTTCATGTGTTCCCCATGGCCAGAAGCCTTCACAATTCTGCCTTAGAACTGTTGTGAAGCCTCTGCATGTGTGAGAGCTGGGCAGAAGGGCAAATGCAGCTTTTTGTGAACTCTGTGATGAAAAGGTACCTGGCAGATTAATTCTACTGTGACTTCATTCAGCTCCCAGCTAAAGGCATGCTATAGGCTGGATGTGGGGTCTGACAAAACCACCTTGAACATGCAATGGATAAAACATCCATACAGAAACAGGCAGAGACTTCATGGGAGTCTTCCTCAGAAACCCATGACAGCATAGCAGCCTCTGGCTTTGACTGTCTCACCTGTCTGTGACAGGTGTCTGACAAGATTTACAGGAGTCCCTTTGTATTTGGCTGATGCCCAGCAGTAATTTCAGCGTATCTCTTTTGTTAGCAGTTAAAATATGCCACCCCTACAGACAGCATCCAAGAAAACCCTTAAATGATCTTTGTGAATACCCTCTGACTGCTACAATATGCTTTTCAGTGCTAAAAACCCCACTGTGGTCCTACAAAGACTGCCCTTTTACAGGACTCTGGTGCTTTAGGGCTTATATACTTTAAACCAAGCATTTCTGAATTAGGAGCCTTTTAGAAATGCATGGAGAAATGCACTTTAGTTCTGTTCCTAGGTTTGGGTCTTTCTATTCCTCCAGAAAAATAACCGGTGAATTACATGAGCAAGCTGTCCATTGCATCCCAGGAAATACAGTTCAGGCTGTTTCACAAAGCTAAAGGTATCAACACAAAAGCATTCACATATCACTTGCAAATAAGACACAATTATGTAATTTTGAGATTTAAAGTAAGCCTGGAATAAGATAATAAGTTTACTTCCCTTAGAAAGGATTTTAGGGATTTTGTAGCAAGAACCAAATGTAAAGTTATAGCATTTTTTTCACTAGTATAATATTCTGCATCACTCCTTATTGTGAGATGAGTATTTTGTATAAATTTCTCTGTCCAGACAGTGTGATATCCTGAGACTGTTTGTTGTCATATTTTTAAATAGATATGTGCAGAGAAAACACTTTTCGAAAACAATACACTGCAAATATAAAATCAATGTTTTCCTTGATTGCATGTCTATCCAGGAGAAACGTTCTAGTTCATTTACAGACTATTAGATTCAAAACAGAAATGACTGGATGAAATTCAGTGAGTCAGATGAAGTGCTAAGTTGGAACAGATAATGCTTATGGCTTAAAATCTATTAAATTCTTTAGAAAGCAAAAAATCCCCTAGTAATCGAGATAGATATGTAGCACACTGTCTTGTTTTTCTGAAGGGAGTGACAGCTCAAGTCTAGAAATACATCTTTTCCTCAGAGATCTGTTTGGTTCGTCAAACTAGCAGTATGACTCTACGTATTTTCAAAGGCCAAGAACTGAAGCTGAAAATTTGGGCACTGATTCATCAAGGTACCTAAGAATGAGCTCAGTCTTAAAATTGCTCTGATCAAAGACAAAGTTCCTGGTGCTACAACCTGATTTTAGAGGGCAAATTTAGGATTAATGAAAAGGTGCCAGAATGAAACATGTGAGAGCTGTCATCTCTTTCTGTGGAGCAAAAAAAAAATGACATTGGAAGAAGCATAGCCAAAAAAGCAAGCTTTTCGGGGCCATTCTTGCCCATCCCATCTTCATCATCCTTATCCCCAAGTCTTTAAGCTTAATTTTATTCCTGATGCACTGCTTGAGGTTCTCAGTGGCAATTTTAGTTCACACCAACAATGGTAATGCTGTACTGAACAAATTCTGACTAATAATGTAAAAGGCAGTTGATTGCTCTAGCCAGTCCTCTTAACTAGCCAGCTCCCTGAAGAGTTCAGCATCCTTTCTTCCACTTCTTGTCCCAAATTCATTGCTTGGACTTGTTTTCCAAGGTTCCCACGTTAGCAACACCTCAGCACGATGTCTGCTACATTTTTCTCTCACTCAGAACATGTCAGGACACTTGTTTGACTGACATGTTTAATTATGAGTAGCTGGAGCATGTTACAATCAAATGCACAAAGGTGGTAAAGAGAAATGAGATCTGCAGTGGATTATTGGAGGGTTTTAGCACCTTACAAGCCTCCAAAGATGCTAGGCTGTGAAAAAAAGGGGTTTTTTTTTTGTAGGAAATTTTCAGAAGAGTCATGGTTTCTTAACCAGGGAACAGTTGTAATAAATAATAATGAGTAGATTAACTGAGACCTCAACTTCTATTTATCAATAATGCCCTGCCTTTGGCACTGCTAAGTTTCTCATCAGTACCAAGCATCAACACATCTCTAATGCAACACTGAAAACCAAAATTCTTCTTTTTGTTATGGTAAGGGAAAAAACTTTGGTGGGGGTTGGTTTGGAATTTTTTTTTTTTTTTTCCTCAGGGTGTGTGTTCCACAGCGTCCTACTGTGCTGAAAAAGAATTCTGCAACTTCCTGCAAGCTCTTACCTGAATTTGATGAAGACATGCACTGTCATGAGTTGTCATCCACAGCACAGGACTGGGAATCACCCCAAACTTCCCACTTGGGACACGGGGAGGCTGAATTACAGCCCCTACTCTCAAACACTGCAGAATTTCTACAGCCTCCTCAGAAACCAGGATGCCGGGACAGGTGGAGATGGAAATGGGGGCCAGACACAGTTTTTCTCACCAAGCTTTCTGTCTCTAACTGTGCCTGGAAGATGCACAGGGAAGAACATGGCAAAGCAAGGAGTGAATAGTTCTTCCTGAATGTTGGCCTCGTTTGGGAAAATGAGTCATTACAGGATTTAGATGAATTGGTCTAACGTTCGAATGGGCTAATAGTTTCTATACCCGTGATGTTGTAGAGAAAAAGTTCCAAAATTGCCAATTCACCATTGACAAAACACTTCCCTATGAATAAGTTTGGAGGTTTCATTTTTACCATTATGACTAATTTTGTGTCAGCAACCAATTTTATCATCTCACTAATTTCCCCTTCTTTTTTGATCATTTATGATTAGGAGGAATAGCAAAAGCTCTACAAAGACTCTTGAGTGAAAATATCAATGGCAAGCCATTTATTTACATTTGCAATAGCTTTTCAAAACTTCAATAATTGAATTGAAATTCAATAATGCAGTATTAACCAAGGCCTTTTTATTGCTTGCTTGTTAGCTCTTCCAAAGAATCTGACAGATCTGTAGTGCATGACAAAAATGTTGATTTTCCCCCAATGTTTTACACTTGTATATCAGAAATTATTCCTATTTTATTATAAAGTCTGCCAGTTTTCCTACTGTTGAAATCAGATTTACTGAGATGTATTTTTGTAAAATCTGTCTTAGAAACTGGCTTAACTTTCTCTGTTTTTGGATCAAAGCCTTATTGAATACTTTAGTAAACAAGTTATTATCAACTGAAAGTTATTATCAATTGTGTAAGTTTTTTCTGAATCTTTCATTTTCTAAAAGGTTCTCAGACTTTTACTTGAATGCAGGTCTCTCTTTTAAACCTCTCCATAGCGAAGACTGGGGTATAACATCAAAAATTATTTTTTTCACTTTTTCCCTTTCCCTTTTACACCTGTATAATTTTCTGTCTTGGCTGACTCTGTTTCGCTCATTACTTTGATGTATTTTTAAAAATTCCTATTAATTTTTTCTGCCTTCAGCAGGTTTCTTATCAAGGACGTTACTGATGTGCCTCCTTGCCATTCTGTGTGTCATGTGCTGGTTTCTGTTCTTTTTTACATTTCTTACTTGGACAACATTGGGAACACATATACATATTTTTCCTCTGAATCCACAATTGCCTGGCAGTAGGACGAAGGGAATACACTTCACTGGACTCATGGAAGAAATCCCTTCACAGAAAAAGTAGAGAGGTTTTGGAGACAGTTTTTTGAAGAAAAATTAGCTTTTGGGGACAATTGCTACCCTGAAATAGTACAACTCCACAACACTCACAGTGCTTCCGCACACTGGGAAATAGAATTTTTTTAAACTGTAGGTATAGCCTTTGAGTACAGAGATTATATACTGCACAAAATATGAGCTACTGAGTGACATTTGCCTAAAATTTCACCTTCTAAACTCCTTAGAACTGAATCATTTAAGGAAGCACTTAAAACTCTCCATTAAGCTGACAGTCACTGATTATTAAATTTCCTAGGACTTTTTTGTGTGGGGATTTTTGTGGAATTTTGGGGGGTAAGAATGAATTAGTCAAGCAGTGGTAGTCACTGAAACATCTTCACATGGGCACAGCAGCAACAGAAGAAACAGACCTGCAAACAAGGGGGAAAATTCTGTCTTGACTCTTCAGGCTTATCACAGCAGACAGCATGGCTCCTGTCCAACATGGTCATGGTCTTTTCAGTTTACTTTTCACTGCTGGATCTTCCCCTTTTCAGTTTAATTTCTTTTACCTTTTGTATTTGTACTCATCCACAATGCTGGACCAAGACCACAGACCCAAGCCAAGTGAGAAACAAATCCTGTCATCCACCTCCAGGGCTTAGTGAAATTCCACTCTTTTTTCAGCTTCCAACATCATGTAATCTGTGTCTGATAAAATGGCAGCATAGCACTTGGTATTTCTAAAACATTTGTAAGCACTTTATTCAATTTATCAAACATATTTAAACTTAGCTGTATGTGGAATTGACAGAAATTGCAGCACTTAACCTTTTAGATCACTTGGTGCCGATTGTTGTATTGCACTGGGTATTTTTCCTCTTCAAAACCAGAAAATAATTATGTGCACTTTTTTTTCTACTAATTATACAAAACTATTCAAATGTGTGTTCTCAGGAGTTCACCAGCTGCTATAAAGAAAATTAACCCTATCCCAGCCAAACAGACACTGTAAAACACCATCCTCCCCCTCTCCCCCCTTATTCTATGGCATTGGGATCTGATGTTAAGTGATCAAGAAGGTGCAATTAGGGTTACAAGGAGTTCACAAAGGTCACAAGCTGTTCTTCTGATAACACTGCTGTGCTCTGACTCTTTCTAGAATATCTGACAAATCAATTTTCAAACAATAAGTCCCACATTCAGGGAAGCATCTGAAAAAGTTTTGCAAAGTGATCTGCAGATGACCAGACCTGCTGACATATTAAGAGTCTTTGACAAACAGCGTGAATCAGATCCCTCTCTGGTGCATTCTCCTTCTGCAGTCACAGAAGGTTCTTCCTACAGTTGAGCCTGTATGGGATGCAGTAAGATTGTTTTTATGTTCTACATGGGCCAAATCTTTTCATTTCAGCAAGGAGGTTGTCTGCAGCAGTCCCCCACCTGGCAAAGTTGCAAGGTCTATTACTAATTTAAGGCATTCTGGTTTCATCTCTTTTCTATGCTTCCTTATTTTAGCCTAATATTTGCTCTTTCACTGTTATATTCAAATCAACTTTGTTCTTGAATCTTCATCCAAACTCATAGTGGTTGACTGCCTTAAATCCAAAATGAGTAGTAGGGTTCTGAATATTTAAAACTGCTGCTTTGGTACTGGCACTACAATGACATCATACACAGGTTGATCACTGTTGGCCCTTGGGGAGGGAAAATATGAAAAGAGAAAAAAAATACAACTTTAATAAAGAAAGGTACTTTCAGTAACCTTATGCATATGAAGAAATACCAAGGATGACCCATGTAATACAGCAACTGTAAAATTTTTAAGAAAATGGAAGAAAAATTAGATTTACCTCTTTCTGGAGGAGAATTCTGCAGAGCATAAATACAACTGATGTGCTAAGGTGAGGTGACTACTAAATAACATGGGGACGTAAATTATTGTCTTAATAGAACAGAAGCAAACATACATTCAAACAGGTTTATTTTTCAGAATATAAACTTCAGCATAAAATATAATGACATTTCTAAGAAAAAAACCACATACACATAAGAGGATGCATGGGATAATTCCTTTTTTTTTCTTTTCTCATATCCAGTGTATTTATTTAATTTAGATACTAGTTTTAGACTCTTTTCTAATGGGAAGATTTGAAGAGACCTCTTGAATTTTATAGACAATTTAAATTTGAAGTAAGTACAAATCTTTTACTTTTGAAAAGCAAAGTTTTAAGGACAAGAGTCATTAATTTCTTCTTCAGGATGCTTTGAATATACTGGGACTTGCTTATTTTCTCTAGAGGGCCTTATTCCTAAACTGCAAAGGAAAAAATAAATATTCATCTCTGTTGCTCATATAAACATTAGCTGAATCTTTGTCCAATTAATTTTTAAAATAAGTCTTCCCAGAAAGGGCAAGGATCTCTTATTTAAGACACAGGTGCAGAGCTTTAAAACTTTGAGATACAAGTACTGACAGAAGAAGAAACTGGTTAAAACTGAGTTCATTACTTGTCTCCTGTTAACACAGCATAAGTCAAACTTTCCAAAAACCAAGCAGAAAAGAGTGCCTTGAGAAGGAAAGCTGTGTTTACAGACTAAGCACTGGGCTCTTGGCTTTCCCTCAAAGTGTTGCTAACACTTGCTGCTCTCATTTTTGCCACGCACAGATACGCACACGACCTTCCATAATCCGCCCATACCCCGGGGGCTGTCCTGGCAGCCAGCTCCTCCAGAACCACTCACCCGTGTTGCTCCCCTTCTGCTCAGCCTTCTGCTTTCCAGCTCTGCTGGCAGTGGCCACCACCACACCAGCTGAGCCCCCAAATTCTGATTTTCGTGGCACAGGATGAGCTGGGGCTGCTGGACCCACCCGTGGCAGCTGCTCTGGCATCTGCTCTCCTGAGCCACACGGTGCAAGTGCTCGGTGCCTCCCACTACTGAGCTGCATCTAGCCCTGGCTGTCCAAATGGTTAATTGTTCCTTTGATTTATCCCAAAAGGAGAGTATTTAGGGTCTTTTGGCTTTTCTTAGGTCAGTAACTAGCTGCAATGATGAATATATTCCAGTATAATACAATTGCAGTGAGGTATCGTAGACAACTTGTAAAATATCATCTCTTTTTTCACAGAATGTTAGTTCAGATACACTGTCAAAATGCTTGCTTTACATCCGAGAGTCCTAATAGCAACATCTTGGAACAAACTAAGGAATATCTCAACAATATGGTCAAGAAGAAAAACAGATTCACCACTGCTAATTTGGCATTTACTTGCAGCTCCCTTTACTTGACAGCTTGAAGAAACACCCAGTTTTCACCAAAGCAGTTTTCAAGTTTTCCCTTTATCTTATCTTTATCATTATTTAATTTATTTATCTATCTACCTATCTTTATGTATTTATCTTCCTCTATCCATTTGTTGGTGCTACTGTAAATTAAGACTATCAGTGTTTCACAGAGTGAATTTGGGGATTTAGGCCCTGTGAGATACCTACAGGGTTAATTGCACACCACCTAAGAATGAAACAGCCTAGTCATCCTCCAACACTAATTGTACTTTGAAATCTTTTCAGTGACTCGTCCTGTCCTGGTGTCTTATGGACAATAAGGCTTGAAAAAACCTTGGAAGGTAGATTTCATTACAACTTTTAAATAGTGTTATAAAGTGGACTGCAAAGAAATCAAGTTCCTTGCTCAGTGCTGTGCTGTGAATCAATGATAGACTCTGAAATGTACTCAAACTGACCTACAGCAGGTTCCTTTCCATTAACTGTAGGGCTGTATTTTCTCAGATATTGAATTCAGAGAGTCACAAATATTTTCTTCTCCACTATGGAATACAAAGAATAAGTAACTGGAGGTAGGCAGACTTTTATTATTATTATTATTATTTTTTTAATAAGGCTGTATAATGTTTCACAATTAAGCAATTTCTTGAAGAAAACTTCTGGGTCTTATGGTTTTGCAAAGCATCATGGAGCATGGGCCTATTCTGTTGTTTTAGCTCTTATTTTTGTGAAAAAAAACCCCAACCAAACAAAAAAAAACCACAACACCCCCCCCTCAAAAAACCCCCCACAAACCAAAAAAAAACCCACCAAAAAACCCCACCAAGCCCCAAGAAAATGCACACACACAAAAAAAGGAGAACTTTTTAACTTGAGCTCATTTGTTTTGCTTCTGTACTTTAAAGATCTGGACTGGAAGATGAAAACTGAAATGTTCAGACATGCTCTTTTTCAAAGGTAGCAATTATGAACAAATTGGTTTGAGAAAGGCAGAGAGAATGGCCATTCATTATAAGGATTTCAGAAGGAGAAACTTTTCCCCAGGAAAATATGTAGGCAATTGTTTATTTCTTTCAGTCATTGTTAATAAAATGGAAGTACTGTTTTACAAAACTCATGAAAAGCACTGTCAGAAATTTCTCTTTAGTTGAGATGTCAATATAATGTATTCAATTTTTCATTCACATCTCGTTCTTTTCTTCCATTATTATCAGCACTATTTTTAGATCCAGACTGCCATGGTGTGGTGTTTGTGTCTGGGACAGAGTTAATTTTCTTCACAGTAGTTAGCACAGGCTGTGTTTTTGGTTTGTGCTGGAAACACTGTCTATACTACAGAAGTATGGAAAGCTACTGCTGAGCTGGGTCAGGGTCAGGGCCCTTTCTGCCTCTCCCCCACAGGGATTGGGCTGGGGGTGCACGAGAAGCTGTGAGGATGCACAGCCAGGACAGCTGATCCCTACTCCCCCAAGGGATATCCCATCCCGTGCATTGTCACGTTCACCAGGCAAAGCTAGGGAAGAAGGGGGAAGTGGAGGGATCTTGGGAGTGATGGTGTTTGTTTTCCCAAGTCACTGGGATGTGTGATGGCACCCTGCTTTCCCAGGGATGACTGAACTCCTGCCTGCCCATAGGAAATGGGAAATGAATCCCTTGTTTGGCTTTGTGTGTGTGGCTTTTGCTTTACCTGTTAGGCTGCCTTCATCTCAGTCCATGAGTTATTTCACTTTGACTCTTCTCATTCTCTCTCCCATCCCACCAGGGCAAGTGAGTGAGCTGCTGTGTGGGGTTTAATTGGCAGGTGGGGTAAACCAACACACTCAGCAAGCACTTCTTGTCAGGGAAAGAGCTGCTACAAAATGAGGTGCAAAATCTAAAGTGGTCTCAGCAAAGAACTGCACACTCTAGTGCCATAATGGTGATGAATCCATTCCGTTTCTGATCAAGCAAAATAGTGGAAAACAACCTTAGCACTGAAGCTCTTCAGTCTCTTAAGTGTTTGTTTCATATCTGATGATATTTGTCAACCAGCTTCTGTTACACAGTGTCACAAAGAGTAGGAACCATGTTTTGCACAGCAAACTCAACCTGCCTTGCAGCTCCGGTGACTGTGACCTGGAATTCAAGAGCTCTTCATGTGCCTGCCATCTGGTATCTCCTGATATTTCCTAGCTTTCTGACAGCTTTATCAGGCCTCCAGCACACTGGTGACTTCCAAGCACTATGAAAAGCATGACCAATGCATCTAGAAACATCATTAGGATGATTCCAGGTACATTCTCACTGTGTGATTCCCTTCCTTGGCCACAGGAGCTGTCTGCTGGTGTTTGCCAGCCCTCCACTAGGCAAGAAGTGTGTTGGATCAATTAATGCATGCTCAGCATCCTCTCTTAGTATTTTATTACTTTATTATTCACAGGCAGTGAACTTCAGTGAGCAAGTTCAGTCTTTCCCTGGTGATTCCTGATGTGTTTCAGTATAACATGGAATCTGAAATATTTCCCACATATACTCACTCTTTACTCACTCATATTCTTTCACACTTTCAGTGTGAAAGACCCCTTAAGGCAAACTTTGTTGGTATTAAGGAAGTTTAATATATTAAAAACCCAAACAAAACCCCTGAATTTGAACTGAGAGTTTTAGAAGGAAAAAACAGGCTTCTGAGAATTGAATAATTGTTTTTCAAAAGGCTTTAGATGCTTAGGAGTTCAAGTCTCCCTGATTCACAATGAATATTAGGCTTTCACAGGTTGTGATTTATTTTAATAAGTAAGGTAATTGTCCCAAATTACTGGGAGGGGAGGGGGGGTCATAAAGTTTCCACTAAATCACTGTGCTAAACACTGCTCACAAATCAGACCAGGATTGTGTTTTGCATACTTGCTTCTCTTTGACAAGAAAGAGATTTCACCTTTCTTTTCACTGCAACAATCATAATGTGTTAGTATAACTTAAAGGGTCACACACTTTTATTTTTATAATCAGCCTACGGTTTAAGTGAATTACAAAGCAGAAAAGTGCTATTAACATTTCAGTTCACAGAACTCCCATAGTTATCCTATGTGACATTTTAAACCTAGTATTAACGCAAATATCTAGCCATAATAAAAGAAAGATTATGGATGTTGTAGTGTATGAATTATTGAGAAAAATTATTCCAGCCAAGATAAAATGGAGAGTAGTTAAAATCATTCCCTTATTCTGCTTCTATCTGTTAAGTCAGCTTCGATCAAATGAGATGATTTTAAGCTTTAATCAAAGATTTGTTTAAGATATAATTTTTTGCTGAAATATTAACAAAAGCTTATCTAGTCTTTCAAGCTGTATAATACAGAAAGCATTACAAACAATGAGGATTTCACACATTACTCCTGTGTAGCAAACAGGGCAGCCCTTCTGCTGATCAGCATCAAGCACAGCATTTAAACTTCTCAGTCATGCTGGTACCCCTGACTGAAATCTCAATGGGCTGTAACAAGAAACATTAGGTTTGCCAGTGTTGCTGAAGTGGCAAAGCAAAAATTCAGCTAAACAGAGCTTTCTGATCTCAAAGTTACTGATTTGCAGTCAAATCCTATAATATTTGTGCATCTTTTCCATGTAACATATAACTTTCACAATCTTCTTGAGAGAAACCCTGTTACCCAGTAAAGGTAGGAAAGCCTGTACATGGACAGTAACTGCTTGTGCCTCATTTTACTCATCTGGAAAATTAATATTGGTAACATCTGCTTTCCAGGTCTGAATTTATTAAAAATTTTATAATATGGATCTTGAGATACAGAGGTTCAAATAAACAATAAATATTTTTACAGTTTTCAACTTCTGCCATTTATTTAGGTTTTCTGAAAGCAGATTCCCAAAAAGAGCAAGTAGGCGGAGCAAAATGGAACAGTCATGATGAGCCACACAAAGCCATGCAAAAGGAGGCAGGTCTGAAATAATACATCTCTAACATACCTAAGGAAAAGACTTAGGCATGGAGTTACCTCTTTTAAGTCAGAACTTTCCAAGCTCCAATTTTTCTCTGCACTGCAATCCCAAAAGTACAGTCCTGCCTGTGCCTCTTGCCTAGCTAGCACAGCTGCAAACCTGTGCCCCTGTGGCCACACCACTTCCAGTCTTGGTATCTTCCCTACAACCTCGTGGCACAGGCAACACCAGCACCTGCCCCACTGGGTACGTCAGCTCTGCCAACAAAGTTCAAGTGACACTGGGTTTTCTCCTCTCAAATAGACACTTGCTGGAAGCTGCCTAACAGGGAAATGTTTTTGCCAGATGGCAGAGGATGGTCTGGATCTTGTTGGCGATTTTCCTTTAGTATTTACATATTTTTGCCTTTCACCTGAATCAATCACCTTTCACCATGCTTTGGCATATCTAGATAAACACTGGCAGCCTGTGCCCTGCCTCGTCCCCACACCCAGCAAGGCGATGTTCTCAAGTGGAAGGCATAAAGTTCCTGCCAGCTTAAGGATGCAGATCTCTGTGTGACTGAAATGTCAGATACTGTATTAACAAGGTAGCAGATTGTGGTGATAATGAGGTGCTGCAGCCTGTCGCTATGTTACCAACTGCTCTGAACTGACATGTCAGAAGGAACAGCAAGCAAAATGCCCAGAATCCCTGCTTGGATCCCCTTCCTACTTCTACCACCAACTGAACTATTTTAAACATTTACAGATATAGCCAGCATGTTTCTTTGTAAACAAAGCTTAAAATGATAAATAGATAAATATGTTACTCCAGCAAGGCTACCGTCTAAACTCACCCTCTTGCCTCTCCAGTTTGCCTCAGATTGCATCTTCCACCCTCCACAGAGAAGCATTGCTTAGGGAATTGGCATTTCTCTGCCCCTTATCTGTCCCTTGAAGAGGCCAAGCTCACCCTGCCCCAGCACTGTGTCCAAAAGTGGATTGAAAGAGTAAGGAAGATTTTCCTGCCGACTGGGGATGAGGTGAGAGCTGGGGATGCTCTTTAAAGAGGGAGGAGGACATTCTTCATCCCTCTGCCTGCAGATTTTATCTATTATTGCCTTATTTATTCAGTGCAAGCATCATCATCCTCAGCAATGAGCATTGCTGGGTAATAAAACTTTCTGCAGCTGGCCTGGGGGAGTCAGGGCAGAAGGAAGGAGGATAATGTACAGGGCACAGCCAGCCCCTTGCCTTCATCCTGTACAGAGCAGCACAGAGCTCCCAGCAAGCTTAATTCCTTCCCCTTCCTCAGCAAACCCACCTACTGTGCAAAGCAGAACACACTCCCCACCAAACTGCTTCTGCTCCCATGGAAATTTTGCATAAATAAAGAGAACAAAGCAGTCATTATCATGATGCCAGGGATTCACTGTGACTTGAGTGGCAATTTTGATATGGGTTGGGTCTTCATTACAGGCCATGTTTGCTGAAGAGAGATTGTGTTTGGAAGAGCATCTAGGATGTGTCTCTGTGCTCATAGGCCCCAATGCCATTTTTAAAACTCTCTCCTCAGTCAAGCAAACAAACTTCTTGGAGTCACTTCTGGTTTTTTCCTGCCTACTATGCATAAATGATATTGATTATTCTTGATTATTTTACTAGTTGTGGCTGGATTCTCATTTCCATAAAATGGTAGGTTTTCCCAAAAGTATGTAAAGTGATATGTTCTTTTAAAACCTACAACCTTTAAATTAGAAATAGGTTCATTTTCTGCTAAAAGATCTTATCCTAAGATATCATTATCCTAATTCAGCAGTAAAATATTTTAAATTGGTTTTGGGTGAAAGTAAATTTCTGCTAAAAATGCACAGCAGATACATTTTCAAGAGCCAAGAACACAATTATGGAAGCAATTTTGTTGTTTGTGAAAATCACATCCAAATAGCAGTGGCTGCTAGGCATTAAAGTCCAATGAAGAAATTTTTCTAGATTATATGAATGTAAGCATCATGAGGAAGGTGTCTGGATTTCTGCAGAGGACAACCCCAAAGCTCCAGGTACCAGATGAAATGAAGGAAACAATGTGCTATTATGTGCTGCTATTAGACATGGTACTCCAAAAGTAATGGAAAACAGAATTTAAAAAAAAAAAAAAAAAAAAAAAAAAAAAAAAAAAAAAAAAAAAAAAAAAAAAAGCCAAGACTACCTAAACCCCACAATTCCAGGTACTTCTGACTGT
Source organism: Prinia subflava (assembly GCF_021018805.1). Classification (NCBI taxonomy): domain Eukaryota; kingdom Metazoa; phylum Chordata; class Aves; order Passeriformes; family Cisticolidae; genus Prinia; species Prinia subflava. The sequence continues at coordinate 15,130,787 of NC_086250.1, read as the reverse complement.
GTTTGAAAACAAATTGCTCAGGGCAGAACTCAAGTTGTCAAGTTGTGTACACCCAGGAGGGTCCAGCACGTCCCTGTCTTTCTGGTGGTAAGGGCACATGGTGGCAACTGCTGTACTAAAAAAAGAGAAAAAACAGGTATTTCACCAAATTTCTGGTTAGCAGTGCATGGAAACTTCATGGCCTATCACACTTGATCAACCCTATTCACCCCCATGACATATGCCATCACTTCTCATTGCTCCTGCCACACAACTCAGAAGAAAATTGGCAGAATTTATGCCTCCAATGCCAGGCCACACCAATATCTTACAGGTGTTGTATTTGCTCCTCTCTCAGCTTCATTTTCTGTTCCTCCTTCTTGCACCCACACTTGTGAATGGGCACAATCCAGTACCTGAGACAAATATCTGAGAAAACATCTTATTCTTTAGGCTCTGCTTAGCAACAGCTGCCATCAGATTTATTTGAATAGGGTAATATTGCATAAAAAGGAAAGAGAGAGACTGTCAGGGCCAACTCCAGTGCTCTACAGCGGCTTCCAGTGACATTGTAAAAGGCTGGGTTTTGGTAGAACACGAGAGGGCTTCAAGTGAATGTGTGTGCTTTCTTACAAGAGATTAATACTAAAGACAAGGAACTGTTAGTCCAAAAAAAGCTGTGGGATGTCCACTGCTCAAGGTTTTCCAGATGTCTCCCAGGTATATTTTAGGCATGAGGTGCCAATATGAGCCTGATGATTAAATAAGATCCCTTTCAGCTCTATTTTCTATGACTGTATAATTCTGACATATATTGTAATACATTTCCTGCTTCCTAAGAAAGAGGAAATGCTGTTGTGCAGTTCTTTAACTATATTTGGTGGTATATTTTTATTGACAGCAAGGTCCCTGGAGTGCAAGATGTCAGGTACACTCACTCAAATATAAATAATAAAATAGGTTTTTCTTCCTCTATTAATTCCACTTAGCCCTTTCTTCCCTTCCTGCCGACAGATTCCTTATTAACATAACTGGAAAGGAGAGTTTTGTTTTCCCTTTTTCAGTAGAAAGTTTTGTTGTTTTTTTCCCCCCCATGGGAGTTCAATGCATGAGCTTAACAACATCAGCCTGGTAGATTGAAATGTGCTTTTTAACTTTGTCTTAAGAGAAAACCTAGAGGAAAAACGTGGAAGAAAAACAACTCTAAATGAGAAGTGCAAGATAACTGCTACTCCACAGCGGATCATTGGCAGAATATTGTTAAGGTCTGTCTGCATCAGCAAGGCTTGTAATGAAACAAATTGTCGGGGCCTTCAGACAGTGTGTTGTAATGAGGAGTAGTCTTCTGTGGTCAAGTCTCTTGACTCTGCTTGTTTTTATCCATTTACTGGCATGGTGTGTTTTATAGATGGACCATTATTGGCAGATGGCAGACAAGCACATGTGCACACAGTTGGATACCCAGGAGCCTCGGTGAGATATCCATAAGACCAAATGAAGCATTGTCTAGGTAAATTTTGACCATAGGGAAATCTGGTAAAACATCAGTCTCTCACATCCAAAGGCTTGACAAATACCGTGTACATGGGAACTGATAGCTTTATGTTCTCTGTTTTTCACAGCCTGAGATGTCCTCTGCATTGTTACAATTCCTAGGGGCATTCTGAGTTACCAGCAAAAGAGAAGAAGCCTCATGAATGTAGCCACATTTCCACATTTCTCTTTATGCTGGGAAAGCAACCGAATTAATTTCCTAGCTCATAATTAATAACTCCAACACTACAGAGGGAGAAAGAGCATTTAAATGATTATACAAATGTAATTTCATAAAGGTAATATATCTTAGATATCAACTTACACTGTGTGCTTTAATTTCACAAAGTCATCGCAGTAGAACAGAGGCATCTGTGAATCTTTCCCACTGTGCCCAGGCTCTGCACAGAGGCTTTGTTCTTTTCCAGTCCTCAGAAGTGCAGCTCTTACTCTATGCAAGAAAGAGGAGAACATTCCTTGACGTTTTTAGCTTCTCAAGTGCTTCCTTGACTGGCCTGCTGCTCTTGTGTTAAGACAAAAATTTCACCTATGTGGTTAAAAAATTGTCCATCTCTTCCCTCTGCTTTTGAAGCATCCAAAACTGTGCCAGGGAGAAATATTACAGAGAGTTACAGAAAGATAAAATGGAGAGGTAATAAAACAGATCCAAAGATGGCATGGAAGAGTAAGAAAAATCTGCTGTCTCTCTGCACATAGAACTTTTCTCCTGGGTTTTCTGAGTTGAAAACATAGTACTTAGATGCAAACTCTTTTGTGTTGGACAGTGGATGATAATACGCCTGTTGAGATGGATTGCAGACTGACAGCAAGCATGCAAGCTAGTGGTTCAGAATGGAAATGAAGAGGATTTTTTTGTCTTGAGAGTACAGATGGGCAAACTACAATGAACTGAGTTGGAATTTAGCAGGAAGGAAAACAGCCTGCAAAAGAGAGCAAACTGACTGGCTTCCAGTAGGCTCAGCCCCTTACTGCCAAGTTTGCATCCATATCCAACCCCAGACTCAGCCACCTGCTGCAGGAGGAAGAATGTCACCTCCACCACCAGGAACATACAGACTTACATGGTTGAAAGTCCCCAGTCTTCACCTGACAGCCCAATGGTGGCTTTAGAAATCACAGTGTCTTGTGATGTAACTTAGTACTATCCCCAGTAGTTATTAGGATCAAATTTACCCTCTGAGAATTTCACTTCAGTGCCCTGGAACTGGTTGCCCAGAGAAGTTGTGGATGGCCCATCCCTGGAAGTGTTCTAGGCCAGGTTGGATGGAGCTCTGAGCAACCTGGCACAGTGAAAGGTGTCCTTGCCCATGGCAAGGACAGGTTGAAACTAGATGATCTTTAGGGTCTTTTCCAACCCAAACCATTCTATGATTTTATTATCTTTTTATAATACTTCATCTAAAAAATTTCTTAAAGATTAACAGTTATATCAAGGAAAAAGAAGTTTCGTAGAATTTACGCTGAGACTGACACCCACAGTAATATGGAACCATTATACTACCATTTCTTATGAAAACATAAACAAATATCCAAAGTGTACAAAAAGGAGATTTCTAGTGGAAGCACTGCTAGCAAATTCCTGATCAGTTCTGGGCCTTAAAATAACAGAGGATCAGAAGAGCATCACAACAAATTAAGTACACGACAAATATAACAGGGAAAATAAGACAATTTTTATTTATTTCTCTTGGTGGCTTGCAATCTATGCTTGCTAAGCTATCATTTTTTATAATAACCAATATGACTTTAATTTTCAGGGTCTGTGATAATGCAAATGTACCTTTAAAAAAATAAAAAGTAGATCCCATTCTTCCCTTGGGACAATTTTAGGTAAGATAACTTCAGCTTGCTTAAATGGGTTCACTGAAATGATAAATTGCAGCATTTATAAAAGTAGCCATTGTACCCAAAGGCAGGTGTTGTCCTTTACTACATTGAAGTATTTTGTAAAAACATGATGAGCAGTAATCAAATATTATTATAAAAATGATACAAGTAGCATGTTTGTTTATCAAAAAGAGTCTATTTCAGATTCTGTCAGAATCCAGGCAGAAACACTGCTAGAGCCATTTAGGAGCATATAAACAAATTATTAATTTGGAAGACAAGCTCAGATCAATACATGTTAGATCAGTAGGGTCTCTTTAAAAAAAAAAAAGATGGAAGGCACAAAGGAGATGGGCTTCTTTATGGATTGAAAAAGTGAAAGTGGTTAGAGGTGAGATTATTCTGCACTCTGATAAGATGTGCTCAATGCCCTCCTGACAAGGTGCCCATACTAGTATGGGATAGTACAGAACTATACTTCCAGTTATTTCTAGAATATCTGCTAGTACAAGAGTTTGTGCATAGATGTGTGAGCACCTACATGCCAAATATCACCCCACGCACACTTTCAACAAGATAATGCTGCAGAATATGTTGGTTTTAGTCTGGATTGTATTCACTGTGATTCTGTCAGAGTGATGCGTGACCTTACATCAAACTCTGTTATTTCTCGATATCTCGATTTCTTCATTTCCAAAATTATGCCAATCACACTGACATAGTCATGGACTGTATTGAGATCTGATGGTGAATAAAATTTCATGTTAATGGACTGAAAATCACTTATGGCTATTTCTCACTAGTGTGAGTTGGCTAAAATAATAGCCATCAGTTTGATTTCATTTGTCAGTGTCAGGGTTTTTACCTCCTACTCAGAACACTGCTTTTCACTGAACTTGTCTTTTCCTTCCTTTGGCATTTTATTACAATTTAGGAGCCTCATCAGATCACAGCACTTGCACAGAGAACACAGAAAGGTTCCATTAACCCAAAGAACTCAGAGATCCATAATGGGAGTTTCCAGTGCATTTGTGTCAGCTACCTTTGTACCCTTTAGCATTGCTTTCTTCACAGTATTCCAAACTTTCATGCGAGTCTCAGAAACACAAGGGGAAGGAAGAGAGAAGAGAGAAGAGAGAAGAGAAGAGAGAGGAGAGAGGAGAGAGGAGAGAGGAGAGAGGAGAGAGGAGAGAGGAGAGAGGAGAGAGGAGAGAGGAGAGAGGAGAGAGGAGAGAGGAGAGAGGAGAGAGGAGAGAGGAGAGAGGAGAGAGGAGAGAGGAGAGAGGAGAGAGGAGAGAGGAGAGAGAAGAGAGAAGAGAGAAGAGAGAAGAGAGAAGAGAGAAGAGAGAAGAGAAACTCTCTCCCTCTGGGTCTAAGAGCCTGTTCACTGATTCCTTTTCCCACTCCTAGTCCAGCAGACCCTGAACAACTACCTGCCAAGCTTTATTGTGGGATGTTTTTTGGTACCTTTTAAAATGTTTCTATACACTCCTCTCAAAATAGAAAAGAATCTGAATAACATCTGACAGCAAATATACTCACATTCTGTAGATACAAAAATATTTTCAAATTCTGCTATTAACAACACAACAATAGCCAATAACTTTACTTATTTGTGAGATATAGAATGGAAAAATAATGAGATGAGAATACATGCATAAAGTGGTCCTTCTCTCCAATACTCAGTTTTTCCAAGAAATTAAGATTTAGCAGCTTTTGCATTCCCTCCATCCCATTATTTTACCATACAATCAAAGAAATGTGACACAGATTGATTTTCTGTTCAGGATAAGACATGTGGGTTCCTCAGAATGTGGCTTCCATTCTAAGTGCAATAGGTTTGCTGGAAGAAAGAAATGAAGGGCCACAAAGAGAACAAATTACATGACAGCATTACTCTCTGTGCAAAGAAAGTATTGCAATGGCACCTTGCAATGTTGTATCTAGTTTATTGCTTTTCTTCAAAGAAACATATTCAATTACTAGGGAAGAACATGCTTATTTTACCTTGTCTGCAGTCTAGATTTTTCAGCAAAGGCCCTTCTCAGAGTTTCTGAGCTTTACGTTTTAACTTGTACCAAGGAGTAAAGGAGGTGGAAACAGAGGTAGAAATGTCAGGACAAACTTTTTGGGATCCTTGGGCAGAGGGCATGGAGATAATGATGGGGAAAATAATTTTTAACTGGTATTAAAGTTCAGGATAATTTATGAACTGCACCAAAATTGCTTTTTCCAAATCAAACTTACATAATTCAATCATTTTTCTTATTTTTCTATCAGCCTTTTTATTTGAGGTGGGATGGAACTTTGAAAATCATTTTGTTTGTTCTGAGGCATTTACCTCATAAATAATATACTGCATGCAAAATAATTAAATAGTACACAAAACAAATTAGGGAGTACGAGGACTGAGGAGACCTTTTCAGTTGTCCTTCTTCCCTTTGTGCAGTTCTGCTCCTACACAGTCCCTTGAGCTTTCATTTCATGCTTACAACTGTTTTTCTCAGCAGCACCCTTCCTGATACAAAGAAGTCTCAAGCCTCTCTGGAGACTGTGTTTAAACATTCCTGCCTGAGGTCCAGGCCATCAGCTCAACAGACCATTCCAAATGATCTTGTTTTATGTGTTGCTGCACATCAAGAGCCTTACCAGGGCCATGTGGCATGACACAGCTGTGCTTTTCCAACTGCTTTAGACAGAAGGAAAATGAAACTTTTGAAACAGCAAAATAAAATATTGAAATTTAAAAAAAAAAATGAAAAAAAGAGAAAAATTATACACATCTGCTAAATCTAAACAAAAAGAGAGTGTCTAGTGAGGCCTCATTGATTCCAGGATACAATGATGCCAATGGCTGGGATTGCTAAAACATCTCAGAAGATGGGTTTCATATAGTACATCCTGCAACACATTGAAGTGCGTTTTTCCTTTCTATAACAGCTTCTTACCAAGGTTTCTCTGCTAGCACAGGTCTGTTGCTCAGGGATCACACCTCCTCATATCCCTGAGCAATGCCAGCACAGATTTTTCCTGTAGGAGCTCATCTGATATCAGCTCTTTTAGGGGCCAGTTCAAGAAGACATGAAGGGAGAGCAGTTTGATTCCCTTTCTCCTTTTATATCTTTAAGATATGACAATGCATTGTGCAAAATTCCCTGCGTACAGAACCAGCTATAGCTTAACACTTTAGTTCTTTGGCTTTAGTACTTTAAGCTGTGACATAATTCTTTTCATGCCTCAGCAGATGTAACTATAATAATTAGAGGCAACTCCTGGAATGAGCTGTAAGGATAATTGCCTGGGCACTTGTGAAATAAGGGACAAGAGGTAGAAAAGAATATCATCTTTCCGATTTCATTAAACACTTTGCTAAACAGAATCAGTAACTTCTAAACAATATTTGTTTACCTGTGGACTTCCACATAAATTCATCCTCAGATGTACAGTGATTTTTATGAAGCTTTTGACTCTTATGTGCATATTAAACAAAAAGGGTGCAGGAAACTGTTCTGTACTTAGGTTATGTAAGAGGTTAACAGGGAGCTGAGCCAAAAATTTGCTATAACATTACAAATTAGCCACTGCTTCTTCCAGAAGTTTCATTCAGGCCCTGGGAAATGTTTCCCTTTACTATAACAAGGAAATATTGCGGGTTAAATTTACATTGCATAGGGGGTTAAATTAAATTCTCAGTGGGGAAGGAATGGTTACTAAGGCAACAGGAGCATGCATTCAATACCTGTTATTCAAGCCTGTAACCTCATGCTCATTACTATCACATTGTTTTTTAATATTCTAAAATGGATGCTGCCAGAATCACCTTATTTTGACCTAAGTAGCAAGACATGAATAATATGAAAAGAACTTGCAACTGCTATCAGTATATTAAGATACTTCTTGAGAACTAGAGATCTTTTTATCTGCAGAACAACTTTTGCTTCCATGGAATAACAAATATCCAAAAAGCATTTGTAAACACAATTCTGAAGGAGTTCTGAACTGGAAAACAGCAAGGCATACTGGGATTTCCTTAAAAAACCCGTGGAACTAGCAAAACAAATACCTACAACCCCTTAGTAGATACTGAGCACTAACAGGTTAGAACTGCCAGCAGGAGAAGATTAAGAGCTTGTTGAAGACAATAAACAATATGAAATGTTTGAGGTGAAAGTGGAGCACTTGTGTCTCTCTACATTTTTCTCCCATGCTAAATGAGAATAATACATTCATTATGAGAATATATTATCAGAATGAGAACGTATATGCCAGTTTTGATACATAGTTAAAAGAGGTCAGGAATATCATGACAAGAACTTGCAAGATCTAGTACACATTGTATAACACAATAGCACTTCATAAAGCTCTTAGGACAAGATCATAGAATCAAATACACATAGCAATTCATCCCTAAGCTTACTCAAACCTCTCCCATTCAGAAGTTAAATGTCAACAGAAATGGATGCTTTAACTTTAACAAAAAATATATATGCTTTTAAAATGCTTCCTTGAGAGTGAAAATGTTTTCCCTTCATAATCATCAGATTGTGTAGTTTCATTTAATTTAGACTTTTAAACTACTCTAATATAAATATGTGATATCTTACAGAATGAACATGACACACATGAACACATTGTTTTATTTTAATAGCATATAAATTTGACAGTGCAGTTAACAATGTCTGTTCATGGAAAGCGTGAGCTTGCCTTGCTGTTTCTTGACACACTACCAGAAAGGAGTTGGGGTCAGCTGGATCATCTCAGCTTTCTATTTCAGTATCCTTTCAGAAGGCAAGGCATTACATTAGTCCTTTTGTAAATTAGGCCTTAAATGCCCAATGCTTTTCATAATTTGGAGGTAGGCCTCTAAGTCTATCACGTTTCTTCATTTACGGAATTTACACCTTTGCAGCCTCAATGTTACCAAGTATAACAGAGACATATCTATCATCCATCTAAAAGAATTGTGCAGTTGAAGTAAAGGATCTCATTGTCTGCATCTAAATGAGCCTATGAAAGTGAGAGCACTCAGCACTGAAACAGAAGGAAATTGCCAGTTCTAAATTACATATTACAGACAAGTACAAAGCACAGATTCATCAACCTGGTTAAAAAAATAAATATATATTTTGCTTAAGCTAAAATCTCACATCCTATAATATCCTTCACTGTATGAAATCACAGTGATTTGTATGCTCCCTGTAACATCACATTGGCCTAAACAGAAGAATCATTCAAACAGTTCAAAAAGTCATTGCAGGAAAAATTATGTACATAGTATGAGTTCTAGACTTTTTCTTTTGCTTTTATTAAATTCTTGTAAATATTCTATTCTGTAAAGGCAGCTGTCAAACAGAGCATGGGTTTTAGTAGCATTTGAAACTCTAAATCCTTCTTGGGCTCTTTAAATTACTTAGCCCAAACCCCAAAGCCAGCAGAAGGCTCGAGACGCTCTGGAGCTGTAATTCCTCAATAGAAGCACTCACAGCACAGCAGTCAGGGGCAGGGCTGCCAAAGAGCATTCACAGAAGTTGTGCTTCCCAGATTTACTTTAATGGCTTGTCTTGTACAGTGATGGAAACTTGGGAAGTGGCAATAGAAAATTTCTTGGTAAACTTGGTAACTGGGAGCATTTGAACTATGCTTGCCAGTGAGTATGACAGTCATCAAAGAAAAACAGAAAGTGAGTGAACACCAAATAACTGTAATCAAGTAAGTGGGGTTTCTCAATTTCATGTGATGTGTGCAGGTTATTATTTGCACTGAAGACTAAAAAGCAATATGAACAGGGCTCAGCAGAAAGCACCAGTGTGGATTTTCTTGTGTCAAAGATTAATTGAATATTTAGAGCCACAGTCCTACCAAGGCATGACAACTGTGACTTGTCACCTGAACTTCTCACTGCATACATGGAAGTCTCTTCAAGACAAGAGTCCTGCGGCATTTATTTTTAAAAAATCTCTTCTTTCTGACATTACTACTGTAAGGAGAACAGGTCACCCTTTAGTTAATCTCTATATTCATTTAAATTATTTTAATTAACTGAAGAAATGATGTATAATAAAATAACACCAGGGAGTTCAAGGGGCTTGGGATTTGGGGGGGGGGGCAGGTTGGTTTTGTTTTGTTTTCATAAAAAGCAGAACAAACAATCTCATGATAGAAAGAGGAGAGCTAATTAAAATCTGGACAGATAATCTTATTCTTTTTGAAGGGCTGCTTTCTAAAGTGCAACACCACAATTAGATTATTCCACCAAGTTTAATGAAGTGGGTCAGTTAAACCAGTGTCTCTCTGTCTGTTATGAAAAGCTATCTAGTGAAAATCTGGAGTCACTTTTGGAAGGAAAAAAGTGTTCGAAAAAATTCTTAATAATTATTACCTAATTCTGGAATAAAAAAATTTGAAAGATGTTGATAATATTTTTGTTAATTTGAAAATATGTCTTACATTCTTACTTGGGAAAAGAGCACCATCTACTGATCATCTCTCTGAAATTCCTGTATGATGTTTCCCTTGAGTGTGTTTTCCTTTGTACAACGCCAGAAGTTTTGGATGACTCTTCAACACGTGAAAGAAAGCTTGTGTATCTTCAGCCATAAGCTCATACCACTGAGATGTTTTATTGTTTTAGTAGCCAGCAACAGCTTAGCAACAGGAAGCAAGCTCAGCTTCAGATCCAAGGCAGGGAGGTCTCTAGTGAGGTTTCTCCCAGCTCTGTCTCACAACCCAGGGGGAGCTAAGGCTGTAAAGCCTGTGGGTGCACTCAGGGCCTTAACTGCAGCAAGAGAGCTTAGCTATAAATAGGTTTTCTTTGCTCATTTTTCTGCACTTTTGATAGGATCTGAGTTCTTAAAAAGCTCTAGTGCTGTTCTGAGAAACAATTTCAGAAAACTGGTGTGCTGGTGATTGCTGTCATCCTAAGAGTGATGGGACTACTTCCCCAATGTCTCACACCTGATGTGATTGTGATGATTGTCTCTAAGCCAGAATGTCAGGAGCTCCCATAGCTGCATGCACAATTACAGCTTGAAAGGCTGGTTAAATCTGCATGACTGGCACCCATGCCCTCTGTGGGTCTGGCACAGATTGGAATTCATGACATGTCTATTATCAGCTCATGCAATTATGCCTCTCCTTGAGTCACTGGAGAATTATATATTCCTCATATATTGTCTGCTTCTCATATATTGCCCTTTTCAGGCCACAGCCCAGCAGCAAGATCTGAAAGGTATCATTATTCAATAACTCATTGCTTGACTCAGCCTCCAATTTTTGAATTCCAAGTCCCAGGGACATGTGCTCATGGGAACTTCTCACCTGCTGGGGGAGGAATTGTTTAAAGAACATTTCTAGATGTTGTAGCTCCAGGGCAAAAACTTAAAATCATGACTCATTTACATTCAAGATACTCTGCTACCCTGCCTATAAATAAAATTACCAGTCTTTTGAGTTTGAGGGGCTTTTGTGTTATACCCTGGAACTTATAATGAACAGGTTTCTGTTTCTTCTGGCAGGGTAGATGGTTATTTCCATGGCTTTTTTTCTTTGGTTTTTTTTTTTTTTTTCCTATGCAAAGACTGAAAAATCTCTTTCCTCCATTAAAAGAAAAAGAAACCTGAAAGATGGATATGGCACGGCCTCTCTGACCAACTTCCACCATCACCTCACTGACCTCATGATGAACCAGCTGAAAGCTGAGTCCAAGTCAAATATAAGTTGCCTATATACATAAATATACTGAAGGTGTGAGAAAAAAGAATAAAGCAAAGACATTTACATGGGTAAAACCAGAGGCACTTAGGTGTGTGATCAGATATTAAGCAGAGAAATTACAGCCATCTATAGGCCTATCTATATCACTGTGAGACAATGTCAAGGTATATGATAAATTCATAGATATGGTTTGCAGGTGGCCTTTTGTTGAGATGCAGAATTAAGTTACAATGCTAGGATGGAATGAATGGTTGAAAGGGTCAGGAAATGCAGTTTCATGCATCTTCAAGTAACAAAAAAGTGTGTTTGAATTATGTTTTTTTCTTTTTTTCAGTTAAAGTATTTCAAATTCTCATGGTTGGTTTGTTGTAGGAGTATCCCATTATTTTAGGATTACTATTTTACACATAAATAAAATTTTGCTTGTATTTTATGTTTTCTAGCTATTCCTCAAGTCCCTCTGATTCCCCCCGTTGTGCCAAGGGACTTGTGGAGTTACTCTAGAGAGGAACAAGCTATAGATGTTTAGATTCAGAGATTGAATTAGAACCTCTAGCATCAGACATGCCATGAGAATAGGGACCACTTTCTCATTTTCTTGGAAATGCAGAAACAGTGTTCATTGAAGTGAGGCCAGGCTCCTGCATTGTTGTGTCACCCCAGGAGTGTGACCGACGCCTCAACTCCAACTCATGATTCATGCTACCCTTCAGCCCTGCTGCTCAGAGAGCATCCGTAGGTTTATCTCTTCTAGTTCTCCTGAGGCTCACGTTCCTCATGCTCTAAAGTTTCCCTCTTTCTGCTGGGGAGCATTTTTAGCAGAAGGGGGTGCTGCGGAGCGCATTCTGGAGTGCACTCTGGGCCCGGTACTCCTGACATCTCCCTGTTCCAGCAGGAATGTTTCCTCCAGGGCAGCAGAGGGGAGCACACACTGCAGGTTGGCTGGGGGCTGGCATGAAGGGCTAAACTGCTCTCTCTGCCTCTGACAGAGGCTTTCAAACAAAGCCAGGCAAACTCCAGTGTGCAGAATCAGCTTTGGCTCACAGAGTGCTCTGTGTAAAAATTGACTTGGAGAGAGTCAATATGAACCACTATAAACCAGCTACCTCTTCTAATCATAACTACGTTTGAAAATTTGGCCTTAAACAATTTGACTCACACAGGGAGTCAGGGATGCCTTCTGTTTTTCTATCTGAAATGTAGTAGGCTATTGATATGAGAACTCCAGAGGGCCTTTGGAATACGGCCACTAAGAGGAGATGGAAGGCACTGGAAGTTATTATGGAAAACTAGGAAAGATTTGAGATGAAAGGCTACCTTTTCTTTTTTTTTTTTTTTTTTTTTTTTTTTTTTTTTTGGGTAGGCAATTACACTTGATGTATTGAAAGGTCTTAACTTTTACTAAGTTTTTGACAAGCTGACTGCACTGGAATTCTGATTTCTTGTTACATATTGTTACATATTATTACAATATGTAATATTTAAATTGAACAATCCCATAATTGTTCAATTCTTATTACAATTACAGTTGTTCAATACATGTCAAGTCCGTAATACATTATTTATCTATTGTGTACTATAATAGTACAACTTCTCAGAAAACTTGAAACCACATCAGAGATTATAAGATACTTCGCTAAAGCAAAGCAAAGGAAATGGGCAGAGCTAAAAACAAAATGTACAGATTAAACATAATAAAACTTCAACAGACATTTTACTAGATGGGTTTCTGGCTCCATCTGGTGTTCATTTTACAAAATTTCTAGCTCAAGGAAGTATGATTTCCACTTCCCGTTCCAGCTACACATGAGAGATGAAGAGTGGTATTTAAAAAACAGTTAAATGTATGTATCCTGAGGACTTGCATTCAAAGTTGTGTATTAGTTATTGTGAAAGTACAAGAATACTTTTTAATATTAGTTTTTATATCCTGTGACTTAAATATTTTTCAGCTCTGAGAAAGGACTTCTATGGCAAACTTATAATTTCTCCTTGGGATATTGGTTAGAATGCCAAAATACTACTCCTCCCTGATAACCTTGCTTTGCTTACATCCTCATGATGGCTAAATCAATAATACTGCTTTATTCAAATAAACTCTCAAATATTTGCAACACAGGTATCACAAGTTTTCACATCAAATATTTCATTGGTGCTGCTTTCAGATCTGACAATAACATATTTAGTGGCTGTACAGAAAAATCTCCTGCTTCACTTGGCTTGTCATAGTTTCTAGGAGGAGTTGATCCATCACTGTCCTAGGGGTTGAAGAAACACTAATGTGTCTTTAATTTCCTGGGCTTTCTTTTGGGCCCTTCTTGTAGATGTGTTTGACATAGGCCCTCTTCCAGTCATTAAAGATATCCTCTGATCTCCATAACTTTTAATTATAAATATTAATATTATAGACAATGGCCCTGCAGCAATGTCAGCCATTTCTCTCACACTGGGGCAAATTTTGTCTAGGTAAATACTCATGTGGATATCAGAATAGAAACTCATCCTTGTTAGCAATTCTCACAATATCATGACAGAACACCCTTCTTTTTCTACTGGGCCTAACATATGAAACATCCCCATCCTAGTATGTTATAACTCACCAAACTTATGGTAAAAGCAGGGTAAATTAAATGTTATCCTTTAAAAAAGGTATTCTCACTTTCCATAAAGTGGCGTGTATATATACTGCACAAGCATTATAAAAACAATATTAAATCAACATGAATGCATCTTCAAATATGATTTAGCACTTAAGACTAATGTTGAGGAGTCAGTACTTCCTGAGAAACAAACTTTCTACATGTCTCAGGGGCTTGAATGTACTTGCAGAATACCAGAGTGCAGTACATAACATTGAGAAAGTCTTCCCTAGAAGCAAAAAAAGTAGGTTTGAGTTGTTTTGTTGGGGTTTTTTTGTGGTTTTTTTTTGTTGTTTTTTTTTTTTTTTTTCTTGGGGGAGGGTGGTTTTGTTTCTCTCCCCCATGCCCCCATGTATAAAAGCATAATAGTTGCATTTATAACTGCCAGACTGAGCTCTTCCTTCTACTAACGTATACCATCCACAGCACCCGACACCTTGACAGTCTTTGACCCAAAATGATTCAGAATTGGCTGATGCAAATGGAATAGTTTTACTTTAAAGGAAAAAAAAAATTGGCAGTCCGCTAAATGTCACAGAGGAAATTCGTGGCATGTAGGAACTGTGCAGAGTAATGTTGAGCCAAGACTGTCTAACACATGTTGTATTCATTATAGCCTAAGCATAATAACAACATTTTTAATGAACATTATCTCCCTGTGATGATACTGTGGAGGCATTATAACTACTAAAACCTTGTTTGACATATCTGACATGTTTCTGACATGTGCCCAGGCTGGAGTCTAATATTATCTCAGTACTCTGATCCTGCACACATGGAGAAGGCTTCAGCATTAGGAAAAATAGTTGTTAGCAGTCCATTTGTTCTTCTTTCCAGAACGAAGCTCATTTGTGAGACCCCTGGAAGAGCCAGACATTCCAGAAGATGAGGAAGCCCAGCCCTGGCTCTTGTGCCACATCCATTTAAATCTTTGTGTCATTTCCAGGTGGCAGCTCTTGCTCAGGGAATGAAGAACAATGCAGCAGCCTGAAATTCAGGAGAAAGTGGTCTCAAGTCTGGATCCTTACTAGGGTATCACCAGAACAAATAAGAAGGTGTTACTTAGTATCTTTCTGTGTTTTATCTTTCTTTCTTTCTTTTTTTTTTTTTTTTTTTTTTCCTTCCTGAAGTGGGTGGGAGATACATCTTTACTTCACCAAGGTACCTTCCCCAGAAAGGCAGAAGCTACATGTTTTCTATTAGATGGAGCATTCGAGTTTTCTGGGAACTGAAACTATGTGAGTTAACCTGCTTTCAGGGTAGAGTTTTCCCAAGAGTTCAAAAATATAGGTATCTCTTCTTGTTGTTGTTGTGTTGGGTTTAGTGGTGTTTTTTTTTTTTTTTTGTTTGCTTGTTGGGGTTCTTTCTGCCTGAAAACTTGAGGGGCGGAAAAACGAGTTTTGAAATACATTGCGATAAAGCCTGGGATCTCTTAGTGACCTGCAGCAGGAGAAACCCTCCTAACTGATATTTACTGCCCAAATGCCAATGAATTAAGTGCAGCCATTAAAAGAAGCTGAAGCCAAAGTGATCCACAAAGAACGACAGATACTCATACAACTAAAAAAACAAAAACAAAAAAACCACCACCAAAAACCCAAAAACCAAACAACCACGGCCCGGCCCCGCCCGTGCAGCCCCTCAGGCGGCGCTCCCCTCACGCCGGGGCGCGGCGGGGCCGGGCCGGGGCCTCCCCCGGCCATGGCGGCGAAGGCGGGCCCGGAAGGGGAGCAGCCGCCGCCCGCTGACATCCCCGGCTGTCGGGCGGGGCGGCAGCGCGGGCAGCGGGCGCCATGCTGCAGTTCTTGGTAAGGCTCCGGGCTCCGAGGCGCGGCCCTGCCGCCTCGGCACGGCGGGCAGGGGGGCGCTGCCCGGCCGGGGGAGGAGGGGCGCGGTGCCCGGCCCCGCCGCGGGCCCCTGGCCGTGGCCGGCCCTGTCAGCGGGGCCCTGCGCCCGCTGTCGGCTCCCCGGCAGCGCCCCATGCTTGGGCGGCTTCCCCCTCGGGCGGGTCCCTTCTCCCGCTCCTTCCCACCCGTCCCCCTTGTTCTGTCAGAACGGTGCCTTAAAGCCGCTCTGCAAATGGAGTTCCACGGCCTTTTTTTCCTCCAAGTCGTGCTGTTAATTTGCCTTGGAGATTCTGCTTGCTCACGGTGATGCTCGCCTTGCTGCTCGAATTTCTTTGTGTAAGCGTAAATACCTCTGTCCTTTAGTGAGAGCAGGCGCGTCAGCCCTTGCCATTTAGTACACCCTTAAAAATGCATCGCTTGAGATGTGGATTTTTATACACGGAAATTAATGCAAGGGATCACATTTCATAACTGGCTCGAAGAGCAGCAGAATTATTAGACTGAATTAGTCTTTTGTTCAGGTGGCTAATGAGTTTCATAGCAGGTTGATACCAGCAAGAAGTCATGGCCTATTGTAAGTTGGGAGAGTCTTGGCTGTTTTTATATAATAAATAAATGAGGCCTATTTCTCATCCCAGCTTCATAAGGACAAGTATGAAACTCTCAGTCATTTCTGTAGCTGTTTATAATCCCCTCTGCACTCCAGAGGAAACCTTCAGTAAGGCTAAATATGGTTAGCCTCTCAAAGTTTCTGTGTTTATCAGCTCCACTGCTTTCTGCTAATGTATTTTTGTTGTTGTTGCTAGATAAAATACTTTATATTTATGACTTCTCATTAGTGCGTGAATGTTAGACAAAAGATATACTAATTCTGGTTTTCTTCCCTGTTTGAGTGTAGATTGGACTTACTGTGTCTGCTTAGGTCGGTAGCAGAGAGATAAAGGAATAATCTCACAAACCTTGTGTTTTTGCAATCCAGAGTTAAGCTTTAAAAAAGTAATTTGTTTACAATGCATCTTGAAATGCTGGGTGCAAACTGGAAGGCCCTGAACCCTCATCAGTCCCATTGTTTTTAGTGAATATGCACATTTTCGTTGGCTATGTGTTTTACTTTCCAAATAATTGAAATTTTAAGTAGTGACTTTTTTCACCCTACTGCTTGAATTGTCAGCTCTAAAAATAAATGCAACTGGGTGGATGCAGTGCTGGACTTTCCAATAAAGGAGTACACTTCAAGGGAGTACTGATCTCAGTACTGAGTACTGATCTCTGCTGAGTCAGAGTTATCTCACAGCAGAATGTGACATATATTGGAGAGGTTTTAGGGTAAAAGCCTGGAACACTGCTAATAAACAAGAATCTGGTTTGTGTTTCCAGGTGACTTCCCAGACACTGCTAAAGATACAGGAAATTCTCCTCTGCTTAGAGTGATGCTCTGAATTAAGAGGAATCACAGGTCTGGTTTTCATCAGTGCATTATTTGTTAGTATCTCCTAGAGTACCTACTTAGCTGATCATTGAAACTACAAGAGCATATGCTAATCAGGGCAATACACACAAGAATAATTCTTCTTAAATTGTTAAATCTAAGCTTAAAAAAGTGATTATAAACAACGAATAAGACCAAAAATCTGTTAAGGGAAATACTGAAGTAACTTGCAGTCAGAGTTCATCTGACAGCTCTTATCCAATTTTAGTTTTCTGTAGATAGATTTTCACCAGTGTTGCTTATGGAGTCTGAATCACAGAAAAGATGAGCTGTGCTCTGTGCCACTTTGGGCCTGGAAAGGATGTCTGGTCAGTAAGTGACGGCAAAGTTGTTTTGTAGACAGTGGTTTTATTTTTCTTAATATAGTCTTATTTTGACAGCAGTAACCATGAGCAATAATGCTTTTTAAATAGAACTGGCCTCAACTGCCACAAAAAGTGATTTGTCTGCTAACAGTGAATGAAAGCACAATATTAGTAGTGTCCCCTTTCAAAATAGTTAAATGAACTTTCATGGTATAGGGCAAACTTACTTTGAGGTGTAACAACAAAAATAAAATGTAGACTACTGAGGAGCTGCTGAATGAGAATCTCGCGATGTGTCTTTGAAGAGAGGACTTTCTTTCACTCCAGAAGTGTCCTTATGCTTGAGGATTTTCCTCAGCTGGCAAACAGGGTTGGGGCCCGAAACTGTGCTTGTGTTTTGCTTTTGCTCTGCTGCCAGAGTTCATTTTTATGGACACCTTCATCAAGTATAAGTTTGCACAGTTGTCAGAAGAGGTTGTGCCCAGCTTCCAACCAGCTGTACTGCCTTGGAGGAGCCCCTAGATCAGAGTGGATTTGGCTGAGAACTAATCTCTTGGGGTCAGAAGGGTTTGTCTGGAAGATGCACAGCTGTTGCTGCAGAAGAGAAGAAGGAGGTTTACATCAGTTTAAGTTCATGTTGTGAAGTTGTTTTTGTTGTTTTTTTTTTTTTACTTCATACTGAGACATGTATGTCTCTTTCCAACACTGAGCATTGTTCTAGTGAGGTGTTGCTTTAGGCTTTCCCAGCATGAACCAAGAGCTCTGTGTTATGTAAGTCCCTTCTGCTGTCTCCCCCATTTTTCTAGGAATTACTGCCTTTGTGGGTGTGTAGAGAACCTTACAAGGGTGAACACAGCTTGATCCAAATAGTCTTGGGGATGTGGATTGAATAACAAGACTGTGTGGTATTTTGGAAATGATGGCAAAGTGTTTCTGGTGAAGAAGATGGGTAAAATTGCATCTGTCTGGGTTAAAGATGGGAAATTAAGTAGGAGTGGAGTTGAAACTCGTGAAATACCTTGCAATATCCCTTTTTCTTTATTTTAGCCAGTAAGCTTTTGATGGAAGGATGTTAACTCTTCTCCCTTTGTTCCTTTTAGCTTGGTTTTACTCTTGGCAACGTGGTTGGGATGTATGTGGCTCAGAACTATGATGTGAGTATCCTGGTATTCTCAGAGGTAAACTTGTTCTGAACTGAAAATGTACAGTTTTTCCCTCAATTAGAATTGAATCAGCCTTTATCTTCATGGCTTATATTATTTGAACAGAATGCAGATCATGCTGATTTCAGTTACAGGAGAACTCAGACTTTTTCAGGAAGAATTACCTCACTGAAAGAGTGGTCAGGCATTGGAATGGGCTGCACAGGGAAGTGATGGAGTCATCGAGGAATGACTGGACATGGCACTTAATGCTGTGGGCTAGGTGACAAAGTGGTGATTGGTCAAAGGATGGACTCTGTGATCTTGTAGGTCTTTTCCAACCTTAATTGCAAAAAAAAAAAAAAAAAAAAAAAGGTGTAACCAAAACATCGTCTTCTCTGTGGTAGTGTAGTACTTAAAGCCTAAACTTCTGTTCAGTCTTAGAGCCCAGCCATCTACAGGCAAAGACAGGAGAAACTGAAAAGGTTTGTCATGGATTTTACCAGCATTAAAATACTGGTTTCCTGTCTTGGATAGCCTGTCTTCTTACAGTGTTCTCCACTCAGTATAACTGTTAATAAAAATCCTCAGAGCGTGTGAAATGTATTTCTTCTGGACCTGTAATGAAAATAAGTTTTGACAGCTTTTTTGGAAAATGCGATACTTTCTCCTACTTCAAAAAGTGTATTGACCTGCAGTCTTTCTTTCCTTATTTTCTCACAGTGAGAAAAGGAAGAGAGCATTCTTTTTTTTTTTTTTTGTAACTCAGTTAACAGTTTTCAGTGTGAGAAGGCAGAGGAAGAAGATTTCATGTTGAGCCTTCATAACATGCTTTTAATTTCTGCTGAGTCAGCAGAATCCCCTGTAATAGCAGTGCCACTTTCTGGCTAGAGGAGTTGATAACATTTAACATACAAATTTTTTAAAATTCTTATGCAATCTCTATTAGCCTTAATAAAAAACCAAAGTTGTTGAGGCTTTGGTGACATTTATGTTTTGCTTTCCTGTCATCTTCAGTATTAAAGTCCTATTGACTTACTACTGGAGTCATCTTGCTTAAAAAAAATCTTACATTTTGGTCTTTGTTTATGCACAAACTGTGTGATTTTTCCGGTCAGCCACTCCAGAGAAAGGACTAATGAAAGGCTGGTGTTTCTGTGCAGTGTTTTACAGTGTTACAAAAATGTAGTCATAAGAGTATATTTCGATATATCAATAGGTCTTACAAGCATTGTATGGTGCTCTTCTGGCAGCACTGATCAAGTATTGCCACAAGAGGGGGACTCAGGCTTTTGATTTGCTGGAAGTGGTTCCCTGGAAATGCAACGCTGATTTGCAGGATAGACGTGGAAATTTTAATGCTGGTGTTGAAGATGATTGGTTTGATATGACATTTAATATAAGCTTGTTATAATGAGATCCTAATTCTGCAGCTGTACGCACAGTGTGCTTAGTAATAAGTACGTGGAGGGCTCTGCTGACAGTGGTGGAGTTCTCTTGGTTTAGTTTAAATGTCAGGTGTGTTACAGTCTGGGCTCTTAATATCATTTCCTCAAACAGTTTAATTCTGAAAAGAAAGGTAAGAGGAACTTACGTTACCAGTTCTGTGAGCTTGAGGCCATTCAATAAGAGAACTGCATTCTGTTTAGATTAACTTCTGCTCTGTGGTCAGGTTACCCATGAAGTAAAAACCCAGGATTTTTTTTTTTTCACAGCCAAGAGTGGAAAATTTTCTTTAATTTCATTTGAATCGATTAGGTTGTAAAATCATACATTATCACTTCCCAGTTTTAGCTAGTCATAGTCTTTTCTTTGCTATTAAGAGCTTCAGCTTTTTTCCCCCATTCAAGTTATCAAAATTTACTGTTGGATTATTTTATCAAAATTATTTTATTTGTAAGAGAAAGCTGAAGTTTTGAAGCTCACAAGCAGTAAATTGAATTTTCATTCAAATGTGAAACTTTGTAAGGGTGCCAATTTGCAATGCACTAGAATTCCCCAGTGAAGAATTTTGTTTTCCACCAGATAAACCAGGAGAAATATTTCTTAATAATTTTCTTGAGAACATATTTGATGCTCTTGAACATCTCTTTTCTCTTGGGTTATGACCAGTATAGTGCAATCTAATTTCCCCTTTGAAAGCCTGTGCATCAGTGTTTAAATCTGCTTATTCTTGGCAGTTCGTCTCCTTTCAGTCAGGAAGCCAGACTGCTCATGCTAAATTTCCTGTAAAGTGATCTTTTTTCCTTCTTCCTCTTCCCATCACCACTGGCTGACTTACAGCCTTAATAATCAAAGTATTTCATGAAGCCCCATGTGAGGTGCTCTCATCTGCTGTTTGCCTGATACTGCTTAGATTTAATCTCTGTGCATGGTAAAAGATACTGGAAATATCTTTTAAAAGCCGGTTTAAACTTTATAGAATTTCTTGCTATGTGTATGGTATTTTTCCTGATGAAACTCAACATAGCCCAGGATTTTTTGTTGTGTGGGGTTTGATTGTTTGGTTTTGTCTTTAAAGATACCCAGGATTTTTTGTTGTGTGGGGTTTGACTGTTTGGTTTTATCGTTAAAGATTCCTAACATTGCAAAGAAGCTGGAAGATTTTAAGAAGGATGTGGAAGCCAAGAAGAAACCTCCTAATGACAAGTCCTGAGAGAGCAATGTTCCCCAGGTCGACTCTGTGTGCGCCAAGGATGCAATTTACCTTTCAGGCAGCAAAGGTCAAGTAGAGGGTTGGCATGGGAGGTTCCTCCACTCTTAGTCTCCTAGAACTGGAATATCCTTCTGTTGAAAGGGCAGCCGTGAACTTTTCCTGGGACTGATTTTCAAGGGTTTCAGAATTTGGATTTGCAACTGATGCGTGACTGGATGATATCATCTGTATTTTTCAGTATTTCTTTTCCTAATATTTGGTAACCTGTTTTTACCTGATCCAGCTGGAGTGCTTTTGTTCTTGTTACAATGTGTACCTCACACTTGATAATACCCTAGCTCTTAGAACAGCACAAAATAAATTAAATGCATTAAGAAGTCACTTTCAGAGTTTCTTGTCATTTGTTGTGAGCAGTGGTACTCCGCACACACAGGCAAAGCAAAAAAAGCAGCCATTAAAACCCCTAGCATGTGAAAAAACACACATCCTATCGTAGAACTCTTGTCTTCTGCTTGAAACCATAGTTCTGAAAAACTCTTGCTGTAAATTCTGAAAAAAAGGTTGCAATGACTTGAATAGATGTCAACTTTATTAATTCAAGAATTTCTCAAATAATTTTTTCCCTTAAAATGGAAGAGTTCTATCAACTCTCTAACAGCCTAAATGACAGTCTCCTTGACGGTCTTTTGCAAGATGTAAGGAACAAAGAAAAGTGCCAGGAAGATATTCTTGCTTTTATTGAGGATGCTTGGTGATGGGCTACTGCAGACAGGCACAGAATGATCTCCATTTGTTCAGGCTCTAGATTAAAGCATACCTAGGGTGCTGCTCTGTTAATGTTTTAATTAGGATGAGGATTGTGCCTTCAAAGTGTTTCGTCCTTTTACTATGTTTTCATTCTCATCATAGGAAAACTGTAGAGCACGTGGTCTGTATTCCTTTCAGAAGAGACTAAATCAGATGGTGTGCTTTGATCTCTAATGGATGTTTAGTCCATTAGACAGATCTAGAGACACTCAGAAGGAAAAGGACCCAAACTCTGGGCACTAATTGTCTTGCTTTGCCAGTGAACTGTGCTGTTTGATATAAACATAGCATCAAAGCTTTAAAGTACAGAACTCTCTATGTACCCATTGTAATTTTCACCCTCTATGCCAAAGCCTTTAATTCGGATATATCTGAGTGGATTCCTAGTTCAGGAGTTCTCACTGGATCAGTGAAGACACATTTAAAGAGTAACCCAAACGCTGGCTTCCTTTGCCAAAGTTTGATGATGACAAAGTTCTTCCACAATGCATTCCTGAAACAGAGGAAACTATTCCTCATGCAAAGATTCTCCTTCTTAAGCACTATAAATATATATAAGGAATGTTTCACTTGTAATTTTAAGTCCTTCCTTTCACCTCTGCCTTGAAATGTGTAGCTGACATAAAAGCTTTCAATCTTTGCAAAGGGTTATTTGTCAAGTGTAAAAGCCAGCTCAAGTCAGACAATCTTAGTAGTGATACAACCAATTTTCTCTACAGTAAACACTCCAAGAAGCTCCACCAGGGAGGAATGGTTGCACCACCTAATATCAGATATCAGAAACCTTGTGCTAGCAGCATGTGTGGAAGATGCCCATAAAGTGCTTGGTGAAGGGAGTTCTCAACTGCAGTGCTTAGCTTTTAGTGAGTTAGTACTGTATGTTCTGCTTCTTGTGAGAGCTTTCCATTACCCTTCACAGACTTCAGACCTGACTGAAGGGATTTTCTTCCATGCCCAAAAACATTTCCATAGGGTGATAGCACTGCACAGCTGTTTTGATGCTTTCATGAACATGATGAACTTAGGTTCCCCCAACTTCCTCTCCCTCCCCTCCCTTTCCTATTCGTGAGCATTGAAAAATACTGTCTCTAACCCATTCATTTTCCTTTGCTCACCATATAAAATTATATTAGTGTTTAAAATTGGATTATTTCTTTCCTCAAACATACTTTATATTCTTCCCTTTCTTTACATGGGGGTGAGAAGTGAAATAATGTTCCAAATCTCTTGTTGCCAAATAGGCCAGTTATTCCAAGTGTTTTTGGAACTAACTCTCAGCCAAGTATTCAAAGCAGATGTTAGGATTTATTTTTTGCTATCATATTGGGAAGTGAAAAGCTACAGCTGTAATGCTGTGGAAACAATCTATGCTCATCAATACAGAAGACAGGATTTCTGAGGTGTTTCATACTGATTGTAGCACTTTCCATTTGAACTCAAGCTGTGTTTTTTCCTCTCGCATAGTAAGCTGTAAATCCGGATAACATTATAACAGAGTTGATACGGAATTTGCAACTACTGTACAACACCTTTTACCTAGCCTGAGGTTGTCCTAGGTGATACTCAAATTTAACCTTACCTTCCAGAAGTCAGAGGGTGAACATAGATAATGACTACGTGATGCAATTATTTTATCTCAATACAAATTCAATAAAAAATACCTTGGTTTAGGAATTTTTAAAATAAATGTTAACATGTACCACAAAGAAGTCTAACAAACAAAACTACATCTCTCTTTTTTGTCTTTCTGAAGCAAAAATGAAAAGAACTGTACAGCAAACTTCCCTCTGGATTTTAGCAGCAACTTACACACTAATATCCACTCAGAGTGTTTTGGATGCCCTGGTGTCATAGCAGGGCACAAAAGGTGGATGCTCCATGAAGTTACCTAGGAGCAAGTTTTCCACTTAACATGGGTTCTGTGGGTATCAGTCCCTTTCAAATGCCTATGTGGATAGCTAAAATTGCCAGCTAAAATATGCAGGCCTCCTTCCTTTGCTGAAAACAGTTGTGTTCATGTATTGATTCTTTTGAGATGTGTTCTGGAGCTGAAGGTTCAAGGCAAAATGGGAGGAAAGGAATATATGAGCTACTAACAGACTTCCAAGATATTTACTGTGGATTGAGAGTATTATCCTGTGTTAGAAAAGGCTCTGCTCTAAGGCTCTTCTGCCATTGAACACTCAAGGGTTAATAACCAAAATAAACAAAAAGATAGCAAAGCTAATTATTATCTTACTGGGCACCAGAACCCAAATAAAGTTGGTGGAACTTCACTAACATGGACGTTCTGTGGTTTTACATCCCAGAACCACAGCCTGCTGCCTCATGATGTGTGCTCCATCCCTGGTGAAACGAAAACATTGCAAAACAAGAAACTGGATTTTTTTGGAATTAACAATGTGTTAATTTCATAAAACTGGATTATATCTGTGTTTGCAGAAACAAGATTGTGCATTGATATTCAAATGTAAAAATCAGTATTCTATATGGGATGCAGAATTAATTTGGACATTAGGTGGATATCAGTGTGTAAGTTGCTGCTAAAACCCAGAGGAAAGTCTCCTGCACAGTTCTTTTTATTTTTGCCTCAAAAGAACAAAAAAGAGAGATGTAGGGTTTTTTGTTAGACTTGGTGGTACATATTAACATTTATTTTACAAAGTCCTAAACCTAGGTCATTTTTATTGAATTTGTACTGAGATAAAATAACTGCAGGTTATTTGCTTTTTGACCTGAAACATACATTATTCACAGATGATGAATTTTACTTTCTGAAAAATAAATTTCATGAGTTGCCCTGAGAATAGGTGCTCCTCTGTTCTGGCTTTAGTCTTTAATGCACCCAGAAAAAAAATGAATACCCCAATCCTGTAAATCACTGGCTCAAACCAAACTACACAGTAACTTTCCTATGCTGTAAGCCCAAATGCTGGAGTGGAACACACTTTTTGTTTTCTGTGTGGAAACATGGATTCTGCAACAGAATAATTACAGAATTCCACAGATTAGAACCTTTCTCTGACCACTGCACTTTTTTGACCCAAAGATGCAATCTAATAAGTAAGATCCCAATCAACATATGAAAAAAATATAAAAGGGCCTGTTTTAAATTCTATTATTCAAATTTTCTGCAAACAAGAGGGACTTGAACAGCCATGTATAAGTATTAAGTACAGCTATCATGCTCTGGTTTTTCTATTAGAAATAAAACATTATCAGCTATGGAATAAGCTCAGTATAAATCACCTCAATTTGCTTGAGTTAAATTGTTCAGATTTTAAATCAGGTATATTAAAAAAGTACATCTATGAAGCCCTAATAGGATTTTAGTAAAAGGTAATATAAAAATGTAAGATAAAATATTATACCTCTATTAGTTAATGCAGTTCTCTCTTTGAATAACTACTGAGCTGAAAGCAGAATTTTTGTTTTTAAGGCTTGATGTACGTGCTGAATCTTGAAAGCACCTTGAAATCACTTAAATTGAAATCAGGCTTATTTGCCCTCTGAGAAAAATACTTCTGCCTTGGTTGTTGGTAGAGACAAATTTGAAGTTGAGTGACAGTACACTGTATCTTATGAGTGAAAATTTCTGACTTCCACTTGCCACTACTATTGCTGCTATTATTATTAAGCAACAATGAAGAGCAGAACCTGCTGGTGGGGCATGCACTGACTGATCTGATGTGGGAAAAAGGCCAGGACAATACACTGCCTTCCTGCATCTACCTGGTGGGACGTGGCAGTGACAAGTACCAGCAGCTGTGAATATAGAAGTGTGCCAAGAGCACCAAAAAAGAATAAATAGTCTGTTGGGGAAATTCCTTGCCTGAGTCTCCTCCAAATGCCTCTACACCAATCTCGTGAGACATGGGCTATGCCAGAGCCGCCCGGAAATGTTTCTGAAGAAATATTGTCTGAGGTGTGCAATAGCACCAAGCCATTTCATTTACCTACTGCTATTGCTGTTCTTACTGAAGAGCGTTGCTGAATGCCCTGTTTGATTTGTGACTAATCCCAGGTCTCCCTCAGGCTGCCTGGAATGCCAGCTGGTGCCTCTCACAAATGAGAATATCCCCTGGGAAATCTCTGGGATGGGAAGGTGTGATGGGAGCTGAGCAGTGCTGAGAAATCACTATAAGGAGGGCAGAGAGTGATTTGTTGCTGAACAGCAATTGGAAGATGCTGGTGGATGAAGCGTGAAGTGAAAAGGATTAGAAGATGAATGCAAGTAAAAGGTGCAGAGCAGCTAAAGCCCTGGGAAGAAAGGAAGCCAGAAAGAGTTTCTTGGCAGGGGGAGACTGGTCAAAAGTAATTTTAGGCACTGTGAACAAAGAGATGTTCTTCCTGTTGGTATTGCAGACACCCCAACCCACTGTAGTGCTTGTCCTGGAGGAAGCTGCCCATGTTGATGAACAGGCATTGCAGCCCCTTCCTCTCCTGCTCCTGGGGCTTCGGGATGGAGCTCAGGGGAGGCTGGAGTGCCTCTGCTTAGAGCACCATTTTGGGGTCTGTGCTCAGCAGCAGCCTCCTGCTGGGGAGCAGGGAAACACCCAGGGAGGGGAGCAGAAAGGGTGTGGAGGGTCTGCATGGCAGAGGCTGCTGTGAGCTTTGTGTGCTGGAGTGCAGCACAGCAGCAGGCTCAGGGTGGGGGGAACACAGGAGCGGGTGGGGTGGGAGAAGGGTTGCAAAAGTGAGTTGTTTTATGCATCAGGGGTCGTGGGGATACTTTAAGTGACTGTTGCACAGAAATGCTTTGCCATTCAAAATGAAATTTTCAGGAACTACCAGGAGTAGCAATCGTTTTGCTAAAGGATGCCACTTCCTGCTTTTAGAACAAGGACTAAGACATGCTGTTGCTTTTTTTTTCCCTCTGCCAGCTTCAGACCTTTCATTGTACCTGTTTATTTCCAAGATGAGTCTGTGGGATCCCTCTGTTTTGACAGAAGCAGTAAACCAACACCTCCTGCTGTCTCAACACTGCTTCTCTAAGGGTTTGGTGGGTTATGGGTGAAATATATCCAGTTTGTATTCTCATGGAGCACTAGAATGTGCAGTAATGAATAATTTATTTATTGACATTTTATTTTTGCAGAATAGACATTCACACTATCAACTAGACAGCCTAGATTAAAACTGGAAAGCAAAAATTCATTAAAGTGTATGTGTGATTACATAAGAGTCAATCATCTTAATATACAGCTTAAATGTATTGACATTAAAGAAATTATTAAAAACTGGGCATAATACATGAGAAGACTTAATGTGTGTCACAGAGATCCAATGAGGAAAGCAGGGCATTCACTTTGTTGCTGAGAGATGAAGAGATTGGCCTTTTGGCTTGGTAGTTATTTAGTCTCTGCCACAGTTCCCTACATTTGAAGTTCCTGCTCTCTGGGCTGCTAGAGAGCAGGGGGTGTGATGTTCAAGTGAATGCACAGGATGGGGAGATACACCAGCACCACTCCACTCCAGCCCTCTCCCTTCTTACTCATGGAGCAGCACTGAATGCCGTGGGGATGAGACTTTCTCTGTCAGGGGAATTGTAAGTGCACAACTAAACAGCAGCCAAAGAGACAGGAGAGTGACAGGGGGTATTGGCCTGGAGAGGTTTTGCTGGTCACAGCTTCCCCTGCTGAAAGAACTCCTACTGCAGTAATGATAAAGAAGGTCTTGTACAAAACTTTCTGTTCCTGAAACTCTTCCTTCCAAAGCTGAGACTGCAAGTACTGAAATATTGGAAATTTATACTAGTGCTGTGTGAATACCCGCCCCCACCCCCCCCCCCCCCTCCATTATTCTCCTTGCAGGGAGATTTCTCCTTCCTCTCTGGTGGTTTCTATTATCCCTTTGAAGTGCTGTAGCTGGTAGTTGGTAGCTGGATTTCTGTCCAGGTCATATGAGTTAGGTGGAAATGTGGTTTTTGCAAAACAGTGATGAGTCATCTCAAAAAAAGAATAATTTGCCTTCAAAAGAAGTAGGTTTATAAAACTCCTCTGGATTTGGGGATAAGGCTCACCCTACATTCAGTGTAGAAGTCAATAGTAGGACTGAATCTGCTACTGCTGAGTACACCAGTGTAAGTGTACTTATCTTCTGCCACTGGAGTCCTGCATAGAAGTCCTGTATAATTGCTCTAAGGCATGAAAAAGCTATAGGCAGATAATTTGGAGGAGTGCATTTTTTCTGAGTTAAGGTATCCCAGAGAAAGCAACAATAGAGCAAAGCTAATCTCTCCTTTTAACTCATGCTGATTTTCAGAACAGAAAAGCTGTTGCAGAACACCTCCCAGTGAATTTTCTTCATGGTTTTACAATGGATCCAGGTTCTGTGTATGAACGAGTTTCCTTCTTTCTTTCAGATGTGAAATGTAGGTGCAGTATTTTGTCCCAACTTGCTTTGGTCTTGCACTTTTGCTCTTTTTTTCATTGAAGATTACGTTTGGCTTGTGATGTTGCTGACTGCTGCCCATTCTGGAAAGGTGTTCAGCTGGAAGAGCCTGATTCCCCACGTGTTGATGGCCACCATGACGACAGCCAGGCCAATCAGATTTACACCCAGGCCAGCTTTCACCTGCAAAAGCAAAATGCATCAGAGCAACTTAATCAAAACAGTTAACAGGAAAAAAAAAAAGCAGAAGAATCTATACTGACTCATATAAAGTATGACAATTTATGTATAGTGATTTCTAGAGCAAAAAGAAAAAAAGCATAAATGAAAGCATAAGTGTTAGGGATATGTTGGAGTATTCAGGAATGAAGGGTAGAGACTGATGCAGTTCATTGTGAACTGCTCAGTTTGTCACTTGGGATTCTCAGTCAGATAATCAGAATGGGGAGTTAAACCACACATAACAGGGTGATACATGACTTACTGTGGAGCTATGTGATAAATCTAATTTCTCACGCTCTCTTGTGCTTGTCTTAGTAGGCCAGTGCAAAGAAATGCATACTCCTAAAGCTCTTTGGACCATTACATTCATAAAAAATACACAGGTAAGAAATGTGTGCATTTTACAGCAGATCTATGGCTGCTCTTAACCTGACAGCTCTATTGTGTAAGAGCAGTGCAGACATTGCTACTTAATATTAGCACAAATATTATTATTGCACCAATGCTGCTATTATTATTATTAATTATTATTATTATTACTATTAGCTGAATGTGGGAGTAGGTGTTGGAGTTGCCTGAAGTGTGGGAGGGTATGCCCAGTGCCAAGACTCACCATGTCTTTGATCTGGCAGTGCCCATAGCTGAAGACGATGGCGTTAGGAGGGTTACCCACGGGCAGCATCACCGCAAGGGAGATGCACATGGTGACAGGAATCAGGGTGTACAAAGGGTTGATAAGCAGGGTCTCTGACTGGAAGAACAGAGGGAGAGAGGTGTTTCACCAAATCAATGACAATTACTATGAAAGGACCTCCTCTGTTTGCTGTGAATCACACCTGCCTAATTTCTAAACTTAAGCGTGGAAGTATTTTTTGGTTTGGTTGGGTTTTTTAGAGCAGTGCCATAATTTGGAACTGGTCATGCTCCATGGATCTCTTTTGAGACATTTTACACTGAGGAAGGGTGAAGTTTGTTACTACTAGGACACCTTTGCTTTTTCTCCCACTCGTTCTCTCTGTCATTCTGTATTGTGTCTTCTGGACCTTAACACTGACTGCTGCTTCAGTCTTCATCCATGAGAAGTAACAGGTTAACACAAAGAGCTTGCTTCTTCCATTTGCTGAATATGCTGAGACTATTATGTGATGTCCTCCTGAATAGAAGTTAAGAGAACCAGCTGCTCATGATCCAAACTTGCATGGTGAGAAGGCAGGGATGGTGGAGCATTCTTTACAGTGGGGTAAAGAATGCAGTTTTCAATGGTGATAAAATTCTCCATTTTCAATTACATTGCTTTGTCCCAGTTTTATATGAGAGGGAAAGGGAACAAGGCTACAATCATTTTGGGAAGTGTCTCCAGGTTACTTTTGCAATCTAAAACCAGAGAATGCCTTAAGATGGCAGTTCATGCTGCAAGTAGATTACTGCTCTAAATAATTTTTCAGAAGAATCTCTTTCTGCATGGAGCAGAAGCAAATCTGAAATCCTAAGGCACAGAAATACATATTTTGATCTGACCACATCTTAATATTAACTCAGAACTGTTCACATAATGTGCTTTGGGATAATCCATAAAATAGTTATAATAGGAAAAGATGAATAATGACCTTCAGTCTTGGTAAGAAAAGTTTCACATTACATATATATATATAAAAAGGAAATGTTCTGTAACTGCTATTCCAATATAAAATTAAATTATTATCTCTTTCTTCTGCCTTTGTCAATAACATCCTGATTTTTTTTTCCCCTTACAAACATTTCTGCTTTCCATGGTGGAAGACAGTATGCTTACCAGATCCACCCCTTGAACACTTCTAAATCTGAAAGAAAATTCAGCACTCCAGTCTTTTCTCACAAGTAGGGAACAGGTGACTACTAAGTAATGAACAACACATTTAAAGTAAGATTGACAAAAGCATCTCAAGTTTTATTTGAAATTCACTTAACTTGTTGATTCTATAGTCATCTTTTCTTGTACCTGACATATGAATTCCTCAGTGCGCTTTGTCTGAGAGGTATTATAAATTCCTTGATGCTAAAATATGCTTTTGGCTACCTAATTATATTATTTTTTCCTAGTTCCAAGACTACAGAACAGTAGCTTGGGAACTGAGGCTGGATTTTATGTGAACAGAGTGCCAAGACCCTGACATCCTGAAAAAATCCCTCAAGACTCTGTGGAAACAACAGACTAAAAATGTCACTATTTTAACTCACCATGCTGCATAAAATAGGCAGAAAGATGGTTATGGTTGCTGGATTGCTAACGAATTCTGTTACAATGGACACCAAAATGCAAGCCAGCAGAGTCACAGCCCAGTAGGGAAGGCTGCTGAGGGACAGCATTTGACGTCCAATCCATGTAGAGAGGCCGGAGGTCTGAGGAAAGGACAGAAACATAAGAATTACTAAATACTTGGTATGTTTGTAAAATAGATTCTTTCTGTGGCAGTTCACATCAGAGAATCCTGCCAGCAAATAAACAAAGTTTAGGTCAATGCTTTCCGCATTTCCTTTTGCTCAGTAAACTAGATTTCACTGCAGTGTTTAATAAATAACAAGAAAGACATATATTGAGTGCAGAGAGTGCTGCCCACTACGTTATAATGTACAAACTTGTAAGTATCCGTGTTGTAAATCCAAACTGGGGAACATTCAAAGGAATAAAAGAGCAGGTTGATAATCAGTTTAGGAAGGAGGATAAAATAAATCTACAGCAGTACCTTGCATCCAGCTGCTAAGGCATAACCTCCTCCAACCAACACGACAATTTCCCAGGGCATGGTCTTCTGAAAGTCCTTCCAGGTAATGATGGGCTCCAGTGTGTTAATGTCTGTTGACTTTTCACCATCTCCTATATCAAATAAAGTGTGTGACCAGTATTATACTTCCCTTTTTGCAAAGATCTCCACATTTTTCACAAGAATAGAAGTGATTGAATATGCATGGGACTACCTGAGAGAAAGGCAAAGAGGCAGTGCATAGCCTCTTTCTCTGGATAGCCTGGCCACAGAAAATGCAGCTTATTGATTCCAAACATCCTGACTTTCTCTTGGCTGCTCTGTTGATGGAAATAGTTGTAAACCCCTGTGTTTTCATGTTACAGCTTTTTGAGGGACTGTGAGCTGTGCTGTGGTATGTGTGTGCATGTATCTGTAGATCACTGAGATAGTGTTATAATGGATTATATTATCAAAGAAGGGCTATGAAGTAGGCCATGATGCTTGATAAAGTGCATTTAGGCCCCTAGATTTTATCTGAGGACATTATGTTTTTTAAGTGCCTGAGTATTTTCTTGAAGGAGGAGTAGCAGAGTGTCATTTTCCTAAAACTTGTACAAGATATGACAGTATAAAAATATGTTTAAATACATCTATAATCTCTACATAAGACTATGCAGACAATTCTACTTTCATACAGCACTGCTGAAAGTCTGGCACAGCAAACTGATCAAACCACTGAGTGCTACCCAAACACAAATGTGAAATGATCTCATTATCGAGAAGACTGTGAGAAAAGCATTGCACAAAATTGGAACATTGTCTGGCACTTTATAACCTCTTTTATGTTTATCTTAAGATATTCCAGTGATTTCCACTGTATAAGTGATGACTAATTTTTTACTAGGGCTGATTTTGATCTTGAGCTGATTTTGCATTATAGTTTTTTATTAGGGAACTCCATCTAAACCTTTCCTAAAGCTCAGTCTTAAAGTCTAATAGTTCTGCTGGCACATAAGAGGTGGCATTCTCAGATTCAAGATCTGTTTGTCACCCTCTGAATGAGACAATATGAATTATAGCAAAGGAAAAGGTCTGATGTAGGAAGGGCTGGTATCAGAGGAGAAACTGAACCTTAACTTACCAACATAAAAGTATCTTCTTGGAACTTTTTACAGACAAAACAAACAAAAAAAAGTCATTATACATTGAAAAATGTACCAGCTCTCTTTCTTACTGCATTCTCCTCACCTTTTGTCCTTTTACCAAAACATGGCTTTTTTGCTGGAATCAGGAAAAGGAGAAACCCAAGAAATACAGAGACAGTGGCATCAGTCCGGTAACCTTTCCTAGGAAAGAAACAGCAAAGTTTTCATAAAAACACATTAACAGAAGCATTTCCAAACCAGGTACATCACTCCAAGCACATTTCTGCACCTGCAGTTGTATTCCCACATCTGAAGTCATACTAATAGCCCACTAGAAAAATATGCCTTCATATCAAGGATACAAATTGGATTTTTTCCCATTTATTAAACTGACTCTTGTAGCCAACTTCAATCACAGCTCAACAACTTTTAACATTCTGATTGAAAAAAAAAATCCCTTTTGGTTTACAAATCTATTAACTTGGAGGTACAGAAAAATAGTGTGTTTACTGTAGTGTAAGAAACAGTAAACATTCTGGGGAAAAGCCAAACCCAAGTGATCCTTTAGAAATGAACTGTAGATTGATTTTAAATTAAATGTTTAAAACTCTTTCTGTAAAAGTATTTTGAGGACTGCTAAACTCCAGTGATCATCAGAAAATCACAGTATTAGAAATTGTTTTTCTGTCAAAATTGGAATGAAAAATTAAAGAAATTTTATACGGTAGAAATATAAAGAAAACTTTCATTCAAATCACTTACTCTTTGATGTACAAAGTGTATTATAATAAGCTTTAATGTTGTTTCAATGTCATTTAAAATAAAAGAAAAATTATTTGCTTCAGTTACCATTCTCAGCAATATTTAATTGAATGGATATTTTCTTGATAAAACACTTTTTGCCAAAAATTTTAATTTCGATTATAGTTGCGATATATTCTAGTGAAAACTTCTTTATGAATGCACTAAAATGTTTTAAGCTCAAAATCTGACCCTCCTCTTCCTTTACATTTGAAATTGTTTAATTTACTTTCTCTACTTAACTCACTTTGAATACAGAGAAATAATGGAATTTTTCATTCTAAGAACAAATATAATATAAGAAAAAAATCCTAATTTTTGAATAAAGACTCCATTTTTCACTGCTTCATTAAATGTGGCTGATGATGTCTTAGAGGAAAAAAAATTATTGTAGAAATTTGTACCCCTGTGCATTTGTTTAGGGGATTTTACTCACTTCTCAAAAAAAGATGACCATCCTGGTACAAAGCCAGGCTCACGAGTGAACCAGAGCAAGGTCATCAGGATGAAGAAGAATCCAGTCACCATCTCAGGATAGCTAAAAATAAAAAACAGAAACAGCAAGGAAGTAGTTCCAAGGTCTGTCAGAAAACTCAAGAGCAAGTTCCAGAAGTAAGAAAGTAGAAACTGGCTTCAAAAAAAGGATAAAAACCATATGAAAAATAGCAAAGAAGATTAGTTTGAATTAAAGAATTCTAGATTTGGCTTCCAGCTGGGAACCATCTAAACCCAGTAAGAAATAGCCTAAAAATATCCATCTGTATTTAGAATTTAATCATTCATGGGCAAGACCTGAAGGAAACTATTTCTAAATGCTTGTTTTGTAGTTGCATTATTATCTGATTAAATGTGTTAGCAAGGTGAAGCTCATATTAGCATTCCACTGTAAACACATTCTCTTGCATTTTTTAGAAGGGTAGAAAGCCTAAGAGCAAATGACAATGTAAATTAGCACAGATGGTGCACACAAGGTGACTTGAGGATACTTGAGGTGGCTTGAGGATTTTTAATTTAGCATAGATTTAAATTAATAGGAATTTCATATTAAGGCACAGCCTGAACAACAGTTTGGTTTTAGACTTTATTGCATTCAGGCAGTTGATCTCTCAACATTTCAGTTAAGCAGCACAAAGATGTTTTGTGAAGGAGTTCTGTGCCATATCAGCCCTCTTGAAAAGGAAAATCTTGCCAAATAATCTTTTCAAGAGACATTCCTTGCCATCATGCATAAATATTCTGGGCAACTGGGAAGGCTGGGCAACTCATGGCATGGGAAAAAGCCTTTGTTGAACTTCCATTGACTAAAATATGGGCCTGAATTAGGAGAAGGGGCCCTTTAGGGTTCAAAGGTCATCTGAGTCAAGGTTTGTCTTTGAACCCCGGAATAATTTCAAACCTTTCCTTTTTATTTCCTTTTTCTTCAGAAATAAATGAGTTACATGTTAACATGCATGCTTGTAACAAAGTCTTTGATTTTAGTTCATTTTTGCATTTAGTTCTATTTCTATCCTGGAAGGGAGGAAAAAGAGCTGAGAGTTTTAAAATAAGTTACATGAGCCCAAGGCAGCATGGAGGGCAATAGGAGACAATGGTTTGGCCTAGAGAGGCAAAATCCCAAGGAAGGGAGGTCTGGTTTACCTAACGTTTCCCAGTTTCTTGTATTCCTCTTGAATTCTTCTCTCTGACATTTCTTCCCGTTTGGTTTTCTTCTTCTTGCTCACAGAACAAGTCTCTTTAAAACTGAGATAGCACAATAAAATAAGGCAAGGGCATAAAGGGGAAGGGGGGGAAGTAATTAAACAAACAAACAAACAAAACCAGCAGTGAGGTAGACTGAAAACTCTGGTATCAGGGACTGTTGGGAGAAGATGTGACTGGGGCAAGGCCTGATGGCAATGGGAAAGGAAATAACTGATATTTGATTAATCTGGTTTCAAGTTCTTTTAGGATTCAATTCTTGACATAGTTGGAAGGTCCCCAGGGTGCTCTGACTAGTACTGAGTGGTATCTCTGAGCCATCTTGAGCCATGGCTGGGCTCCCTCTGCGTAGGCTTCTTCAAAGAGCTGCCAGAAACCTCCAAAAACTACGGCTAGTGTCTATCATCACATGGAAAGATTGTGACAGAGGTCAGCTATAAATAGAAATTTTTCATGGGCTAACTATGCTTTCCAGTTGGATCAAGGTTATCCAACATATTTGGGGCCTACTCTGGCTTTTGAGACCATATTTGCCTTGAATATTCAGGATTCAAAATGAAGGAAAGCTGTGCTTGGGATCCCATTAGCTGCCACAACCTGTTTCTGCTTCTGCTTATATGTCATAATAATAACTGTTTCTAAACCAGTCAGAAAAGCGGCCAGAGAGTCAGCCTGGGGTTTTGTCCAGGTGAAAAATGCCTGTACTTCTGCCAGGGACATGAAAACATGAGCATATTTCCTAGCTGGATATATTGACCCTCCTATACATTTGTATGGATGTTAAGCGGATTCCTTAGTTCAGTTTGCCTTCATTCTGTAAGAAAGCATGGACATTCTTAATTCAAATTGAGATGCTTTCGAGCTCACTTTAACCCTCTTCTTTTCCTCTTTCCAGAAGGGTTATCTTGCTGTGCTTTGAGCCACAGGTCCCTGCTTTTTCACTCCAGCTGTACCCTCTGTCACACAGAAGTGTAACAGGGTCTCAGCCAGCCTAAAAGAGGCAGCAGCAGTGACTCAGGTACCACGGCAGCACAACTTTTATAGCTCTTTTAGGTGATAATAGGTGCTTGTATGGGTCCTACTATTTTGGTATCTCATTTGGTACCTCACTAAGCACCCAAGCTGTAGCACTGGCCAAACCATGGATTACAGTCTCCGTCAATGTATCTGCTGAGGGCCAGACTTGCAAAGGAATTTGCATTGCTCAGGATCCAGACAGACCTTGTCTGGTCAACAAAAGGACTTCACCAGGATTTTTGTTTCACATGGGCAAATATGTAACACATTTTTTTGCTCACTTAGCACTGCTCTTCATCTATTGGTGTTTTAAATTTCCCTGCAAATCTTACTGTTAAACTTCAGTAAAATCTAGCAGCAGGGAGACACAAGGCTGGAAAAATCTTCCAGGCTGGAAGAGAAGAGGTTTATGACTTAAAAAAGATAGTTCTGTAGTAACTTCTACCCTTAGCTCTTCTTTGCTGGCAAAGATCCTTTGATGGGTCCGTTCTCTTTCACCCTTGACCTGGTCTAGGCCCTTAAAGTCTGAAATGCTGCTCCAGCTAAGCCAAATAAGAACAGATTGATGACACAGGGCTTCCTAGGAAAATAACATGACGGGAATTTATTAAACATTTATGCA
This sequence comes from Prinia subflava, assembly GCF_021018805.1. Lineage (NCBI taxonomy): Eukaryota > Metazoa > Chordata > Aves > Passeriformes > Cisticolidae > Prinia > Prinia subflava. Next base: position 15,094,208 of record NC_086250.1, on the reverse strand, counting down.
CAAGCATTAGGCAGCTGTTTCAACATGTTCTGAGTGTTTCCAGGCTCAAGAGGATGTGGAGGCAGAGTATTGAACCCCAGCTCCCAACATAATATGTTCTTTAATGAAGTGCAGTGAATATAAGTCAGAGATTAAGGAGCCTTGAAATCAACTAGTACTTCTTAAAAAGTCAATAATGCTGCAGTCTCTGGTATTATTTAGAACAACATTAATCAGCATGAAGTCTTGGATGCAGTGTGGAATTTTAATTTTATTTTTTGTTAAACCAAATTAATTGAGGGTCATGTTAGGACCTGTTTCTTCTCAAGATTAAAAAAAAAAGTGGCAGAGAGAATTTATATTAGCCTTTTAATTTGGAACTACAAGACTCAGAGACTGACTGAGAGGGGCATGGAGCCATTCACCTCTAAATTACTTCTTCAATTCTAGTCAAGGTCAGCAGCAAGCAGAACCCATTATCAATTTATTCATTGTCCTAGGTGAAATAGTGATGTCAGTTCACTTTACTTTTAGGAGTAAACTAAATCAAATTAAGGCAAATTTAATTCTGAGTAAATGTGTCTGCATCAATTTAATGGAGATTAACGAATACATTCTAAATGCACACATTTAGGCTGTTTTCATTAACTTTGCAAAGACAATATGTGGTACAAATTAACTAGAAGACTGAAACTTTTTCTTATTTTGGGGCTTAGGGACTTACTGCTGTTAAATGTATTTGTCTCTTAGGCTATGAGTCCTTTCCACTTTAAAGAGATATATATTGAGTCTATCTACCTTTAATTTTAACTGGCTTTATGTCAATTTCATTGAGCTGGAGGCAGATCTGAATAGTAACTTGTTCACTTGCAGTTATTTTTCAATTCATCTTTTAAACTGTGTTTTTCAAAAGGACTTATAACAAGATTTTTGATCCACAAGGGAATCCTCATTGTCATAAGAATGAAAAACTCCCAAACCAGTTGAATGTTTGGAACAGATTTCTATCAGCAATACCTGGGCTCTTCAATCTCAAACAGCAATACTCTACACTACTGCCTGTGCAGGGCAGCTAAGCAGTGAGATTTCCTCTTGTAATTGTTCTGGCAAGAAGAAGGAAATTGTGCTCTAAATTCTGTCATTTGCCAGTCAAAACTTCTTTATGAAACATGATTGAGAGGAGATGCAGATGCTGTGCTTTCGTAATTTGTATATCTTGAACGACTTTCACTCACTTGCAGCCCAAGAAAAGCCAGTGCAGCCAGAACCAAGTCAGCACCAACATGATGAGGGAGATGGGGAAACTGAACAGAAACCAGGTTCCAAAATTCACCACTTCAGCTTTTGGGTACTGGCTGTAAATTAAAAAAGAGAATGCATGAGAAGTTAGAGCAGTAGAGTTACAGGGACCTCCAACAGTCATAGCTGCACACACATCTATAGGCATATATATCTGTCATGGGGTGATAGAAAAATTCCATCAGTTCACATTTGCATCAGCATTTGCATTTGTATTGCATGTGCAGAGTGAAACCAACAGACAAACAGTATAGCTTTCCAAACCTTTAACACCAGATACCCTGGATTGTCTGACCAGCTTCAAAAACACTATCAGCTATTTCCAAATAGCTGAAGTGAAACTCCATCCCTACCTGTCACTTATATTGAAGCTTATTTTAGGGTTGTCAGACTTCAGAATGGTTTCATCCAGAACCTCTTTCTATGTCTTCTCATGGGCCACACAAATACTGACAGCATTCTGCTGTGCTCTGACAAATGTGTTGGATGTGTGTATTTGGTGCAACTGTCATAAAAGCAAGATCTTGGAAAACTGTAAAATCCAAGTCCTTGGATTAAGCATGACTTCTGAACTTAGTCTTCTTTGCTGCCACCATTTAAAAGAGAGAAATGAGAGATATCAGGGCAGTAGTGGCAGCAGTACATAGTCAGAACCAGGTCTGAGCTTGGACGTTTCTGTGCATGAAAAGTACCACCAGTCTTTTGACAGAAAAACATTCATGTTTCTGACATTAAAACATTTGTGTCTTTGAGAGCCCTGGGTCTATGATAAAGGAAATACTTAGGTGATCAGAGAGCTGCTTCCCATCTTCTCTGAAGCAAATGTGTAAGGCCACATATTAAATGGTGGTTTTTTCTTTTTGCACTACATGTTTAGCAGCTGTTTTCATAACATTTCTTCTTTTGTGAGTATTTATTTGTCTTTGCTCTATCTTCATAGCTTTAGTGTTTACTTTTCCAGAGTGCCTGCTGCCTTCATGATAATCAGCATGTCAAATCAAAAGAAGTTTCTTGAGAAACTTCAGTGTTACCACACCCTGAGGAGTTTTTACTTTGCATGAGAGAAAGACATGGATATGTATTAACGTTAGAGCAGAGGAAGAAGCAAATTTTCCTTCAGAGAGAGTGTTCTTACGAGGGTTCCTTGAGGTGGGAAATGACCCATAAGGATGATGACGACTCACCCACCAGTGTCACTTACTTGTTGAAGTGCTCGAGGAAGATGAGGCTGGTGGAGGTGCCTATGATGGTGGTCAGCCCCCCGATGGTGGCCGCGTAGGAGATGCTCAGTGAGAGGCACTTGCAGACCATGTGGTCGTGCCTGCTCTGGTACCTGTACCTGCTGCTCAGGCCGAGATCCGAGGGCTCCGGGGGCAGGACCAGGATCTGAGCCTGTGAGGGGACACATCCACAAACAGAGCAGGTGATCAGAACAGCAGCCCAGCCTGCTCTAATGTCAGAGTGATTCGGGGCCCAGAGGAGCAACAGGTCCGTGTAAGAGAGGCCAGGTTTTCCTTCACAGAGATTAACTGGGATCAGTCCTGGAAACTTGTCCCAGGGCCTGAAATTGCCTGGTCTGTGACGAAAATGTAGGACAAGCAGTAATCAGACTTCTGGCTGAGGTTTGGGCCAGCTCCAGGTCTGACTGGAATATCAGTGGGATACCAAAAGCCTTTGAGGGCTGCAGGGACGGGGTGCCAGCACTGAGCAGAAGGAATCCATAATCCTTGAGGCTTAGGAGCAGCCACCACACAAAGGCTTTGTGAACTTTTCACACTTAAACTGTATCAGAGCCTCTAATGAGGGATGGAGTGCTGGGGATCTCAAAATGGCATGGAAAAGGCTGAGTGATGGGAATATGGAAAGAGAAGATACCAGAATTTTTTTCTCAAAAAGATGCTTTTTTATCAGTGACAGAAAACTGTCTGTGTTGGTAGATCAAGTCCTTGTACTGGGAAAAAGATACAGTACTTCAAGGCACTTCTTATGCAACCTGTAATTTAAGAATGAGGAAAAAGGTAGCAAGTGGTTCAGAAAGGATTATTACATTTACTAATTTGTATTTTGATTTATTTTTGAACTGTGAACTCAAATTCAAGTATTGATTTTAGCCTATTCTTTCATGGACATAAACCTATGCCATTAGGCTACTACAAAATTGTTATCCAAACAGCAATCTCTTCTTGGATCCACTCAAGAAAAGCAGAAATACTGGAATGAACTAATTTAATGGAGGACTTTGGGGCTGGATATTTTGAAAGACAAAAAGGAAGTGGATACTAAAAGTACCTAAGAAAGTGGCTGAACAGATTAATGGTCTGTGCCTGCTGGTTTTTTGTTCTGAGTAGGGTTTTGTGTGCCAGGGGTTGTTATTTTTTAGTTGGGCTATTTTCCTAGGAGGATTTGCAGAAACAAAGTGACTATTACAGTCAAATAATAAAGGAAACTTGTGATCACATTACTGGATGTAGAGTTAAATAAATTGTCCCAGCCATTGGAGAAGGGTCTTCTGAACATACCTGTGCTGGTTGCATCTAAATGGGAGCAAGAACTGGCAAAGGGCCAAGCTGTGGCTGGGGTGAGGTGGTGGAGAATGATCCCTTTCAAGTAACAAATATGAAACAGTGGGGAGCAGGTGACATTCACGTCTGTCTTTTGTCTCAGGTCTGAAATTTCCTTACCTGAGGCAGGTGCTGCCCATTGCTCGTAGAATTCATTGTTCCGATAGAGTTGGCTATCATGTGCACACCATTCACACTCTGCAAGGAGGAAAATGCCTTTGGATTAGCCTTTGTGGTGTTCCTAGGGACACTTGGAATAGAATTTGTGATGCTTTGTAAAGGTACTGGGTGGCAGGCTTTGGGGACAAAAAAGAAAAAATAAAAAAAGGATCCAAAACTACAAGAAAATCCAACCCAGTAAAAATCAGCTGTTAATTTTATGCTGGGAAAAAAAAAAAGTTTTAAACCCTCTGTTTTGTTTGTTTGTTTTGTTTTGGGGTTTTTTAATGTTTTTAAAGTCAGATTATATTGAGATTAGGTCTTCTTCCTTTGCCATGTAGGAAGCCCAAACAGGACCCTTGGGCCTGTGACTTTGTGATATGTGCAGGCTGCTATAGCATCTGAGAATTCTCAGCTTCAGAAGCTGAAAATACTGGAACAACAAAAGATCATATCTGAATTTGCTAGAAACCATTTGGAATTGTTGGTTCACTGGCTGGATCTCAGGATCTCCAACAAGGAGTACAACAGACTTCTATTGTTTTGTATTTATGCTGTTGCTGTTACAGAGCTAATGTTCCCCTAATGATTTGTGCAAGCAGGCTGATGGGTTAAATACAAAGCAGGACATTCTGCAATACCTACTTTCTGCCAACAACCACCACACATTTGAAATAAAGGGAGCAGCAGCTTTTCCAGAGCTGTGTGTGTTTTGCTCTGCGGTTCCTGCATTAGAAGACAGCGTAGCACAGAAGATACCACCTATGACAATACCTGTGAGTGCACCAAGGAGCTGAAGTCAGTAGTAGTAGCACTAAAAACAAAGAAAGGAAGATATACTTTAAAAATGTCTGTTCACCCAGCTCCTGCAAGAGGCACACATCATGGGTAGCAGGGGCAATATCTGCAGGAGAACTACTGCTTACTGAAGTGCTTAATACCACTTCTTAGAACCTCTTATGTGGGCTCTTGGCCAAACAATAAGAGTCATTATTATGTTTCATGGTTCGAAGTCCAGCTGTGTAACAGTGGAGCTCCACTTCCATGCAAGAAAAAAATTGTTTCTTGGTAGTATTTACCCCATTCTAGAGAGGACTCCATTCTCTGTGGTGTGAATCACCAGGCAGTCCAGCACCACTGCTGCTTGTTCCAGTCAAATTCTTTCTCTGCCAACTTTTCCAGTGCTGTTTCTGAGTACCTACCTGTACCACATTAAAGCCTTCCCAAAAATCTGCCCTGTGTGGCATGTGGATCATGCAAACAATCCACTGAACTTGTTTCCAGATGTGCTACTTTTCCTGCCAAATTCAAAGCTCTTTTTCAAGTAATCCTATTTTAATAATAGTTCTGTATGAAATATCCCCCATATACTCTTCAGCAGGGTTTAAGGGGATTAATGGCACAGTGCCAATCTGAAGATTTGATTCTATATTACATAGAAAATATGTCTGGGATAAAAAGAGATAACAGAGGAAATATTGGAAAGCCTCAATAGTCTTTAGACTAATGAGAAAACTATTTAGATCTTGCAACTTAACTTAAAGTCATCAACCTGTACTGTTTGAATTATACTATTTGTTTTAAAGGAAATTAAAGTTTAAAGTAAAAGAAACTTTTTTATTTTTGAACAGTTGCAAACAGTGCAGAAGGAGCTCAAAAAAGAACTGTGCAATTTTGTTCTCACAGTTCATAAGATGCTCCTTAGAATTGATCTATAATAAATTCTTAGAACATTAGCTTTGTATACTGTCTTGTGTATCTTGAACTGATGGTTAATTAGATAATTTAACAAAGAAATTAGTCCACTTGATTTACCCTTTCCCCTTACTAGATTCTACCCCAGATAGAAATTACTAGTGTTTCAAACCTCTGAAGAAATTTGTCTATATTTAAAGAAATCTTCTACAAATTTTGTAAGGGAGGAAGGGTGTTTTTTTATGGGTTCTCCCTTTACCCATGTCCCCTTGCCCTCCACTCTCATCTCTCTCTTAAATGCAGGCAGTTCAGACTTTCCTCAGGAGTGCTCTGTAAGTGATGTCCCTCTGGATATGTCCTGTGGGCAGTCCATGCTGTACTTGGATCTCCATCACTGTTCCTTCAGAGGAACAGAAATAAAAATCTGTTGACAGCACTTTCTTACACAGCACAAACTCAGACTTCAAAAGAGCTTTCAAACCCCCAGAAATATTTTCCTTCTCCCTAAAATATCCATAGTGTTAAAAAATAAATGGATACTGTGAAGTGAGATCCAGACCACTGCATTAATCCCATTTATCATGTAAGCCTTGCTTGTCAGCCATATGTGAAACATTCACTTGTAAGGTTTTGCTTGCCCTTCCTGGCTCTGACTCCTGGGTTCATCTCATTGCAACCTGTGTAGGGCTCAAATGTCCAGTCCTGGTGTACAGGGTTCATTCTTACTCCTCATTGATGAAGATAAGCTCCAGTGAGGGCTGGCCGTGCTTCTCACCGAGACCTGCAACAGAGGAACAGAGAGCAGCCCTTGGGGTAAGAGCTGAGCTGAGCCCCTGGGTCACACCACTGGGCCTGGAGGAGCTGCTGCAGGCAAAACTTGTCCAAGCAGCCTCAGGTGCTCTCTTGATGTGGATTTTTATTATTTTGCATCGTACTGATCACGTGCATCTGGCAATTAAAAGACTATGGTACCTAATGTAATAGACAAGGTTGGATGAAATAATTTTCAGCCTGCAAACTGTAAAGTGAGAGAAAAAAAGAGATTATTTTCTTCCTAAACCTTTTCCTTCTGGGAAGGAATGAACAAAATGAACCTTAGAGCTCTTATCAATTTTTTATTATGGGATTGTCAAGAGAAAACTTCTGAGCCTCTTCTAAATTTCCTGGACTTTATTCCCAAAGATTTCCTTCAACCCTGTAAAATCCTATGAGCAAGAGTTTATGAAATAGCTACAACAGATGCCCTAATTTATTATAGTTTCCCAGCTCCTATTCTTCCATCACTTCTAGAACTTCCTTTCATTTTTTGAAAAGAATACCAAAGTACAAAAAGAAAGAGTATATATCAGTGCTTTTGGCAGTATAAGTCAGACAGCTCTGACCTCGATAGAATTCGAATAATACATATCAACATGTCTGGTCACTGGTAAGCAGATGAGAAAAGAGTGGCCAATACTATTTATATGTTATTTATACAAATACCTATTGGCTTCCTTTCTTCAGCAGTGGTGCTGCCTGCAGCTGCGATGACCTCGCACTCCTCCTCAGCATTCACCAGCTCCTGGAGCACTGCCTCCACGATTGGCATCACCATGGCTGTGGTGGAGGTGTTGGAAAGCCACATGGAGAGCACCGTGGTGCAGCACATAAAGCAAAGGAGCAACCTGGAGTGCGGCACAGGGAAACACGGGGAGTCGGAGGTGGCAGGAAAAGGGGGGGAAGATTTGTAAGCTCTCAAACTCTGAAAGGAAAGATGGGTATGGAAAATGGCCCAGACCAAGGTAGCTTCTGCCCATGGATGGGAAGATCAGAGTGGTTTCAAGCTGCTGCTCTCAGCCTCAGAGTACCCCAAAGCCAAAGGTTCACTCACATGCCTGGCTTGGCTCCAGCCATCATCACCATGCGCAGGGCAATTCGCTTGTGGAGGTTCCACTTCTCCACGGAAGCTGCCACACAAATCACACCCATGAGGAGCAAAGTTGTGTTCTTGAAATATTCAGCAGCCACCTGCATTAAGGGCCAGGGGAAAACAGTCAGTTAAAAAAGCACACAGAAAGCATGCTGAATGAGAAGAAATATAGCATTGTGCATTTTTGCTCTCCAGAGTAAGAATGACAGGGAGCTCGAGAAAATGAAGAATTCACAAACCAAAATATTCTCTTTAATCTCTTTCTTGTTGTGTTTACAAATAAGGCTCTGTCCCCTATTGTTTATAGGGTTCTCAGTTTTGAAGAGATCAAGAGAAATGTTGTATTTGCAAGCAGGATGTTCAGTGCCTGCAGTAAGTCAGCCATACTCAACTAGGTTCAGGCGGAATCAAGCACAGACAAAACTGAAGGCAGCGTATTCATGTGCTTCTTCTGCTTTTTCATTCTGGAGGTACTATTGTCTATCTTGCCTATGTTTATTCCGTCTTGTTCAGCTTTTGGGCAAAATGTGGCATCCCTAGAGCTTAGAGTGTCAGAAAAAAGTCTTTTGGGACTTGCTCTTTGAATGCAATAAAAATAAGGTTGGTATATTGCTGCAGTGATCCTCAAATCCTGTGCCAAAACTTGTCACACTGGAAATCCATTTCCATTTTATCGGGAAAAGAGGGGAAAGTTTCAAGAAAAAGAACTTTGAATTAAAGAGAATGAGCAAAAACCATCACTGGCTCAGAAAAATATTCAGAGACCAGCTCCAAAGCAGGAGTGGGTCTTGCTAAAACCTATTCTATGAAGATATTCTATGAAGCAACTGCAAAAATTACAAATTGAGAAAACCATAAAATTCTACACAAACATACACACATCTTTCTGTAAAAACAAACAAAATGGGAGAAAATGAAAGTTACAAACAGATAATTGCAGTCTAGTAAAATTTTTCATATCATTTTGATGCCATCCTTCCTAGACTGTTGCTGGAATATTTTTCAAAAAGCATAATTTCTTCAGTTTAAAACTATTTCTCTAACCAAATGTAGGTGCTAGCATTTTAAAACAATTAAGATCAGGGGAAGCAATAGTTTTTCCATTGTCCTCAATTATACTGATGCTCCTCCATAAAGAGCAAGAATGACAATAATGTTATTTTGTGAAACCTGCAACAAGTTATATATTTAATGACATTTATTTAATAAATCTGTACGGTGACTAAATAGACCTGGCCATAATCATTATGTGCCAGAACCTTTAAATATCACCTTTCTGGCTTTCTTCCATTGGTTTCTTTCTCATTAACTTTCTTTATTTTCCTGCTGCCTTTTCAAAAAATAATGAAGTGAAGGAAGGAAATCCATCAATCCAGCAGCATGAAGAATCTGTTTTTTGGGTTTTTTTTCTTTATTCCTTTCATAGCCATTTTGGAGAAATAAGTGAATGCTAATAGTCTTATTAATCCCAGTATGCATAGATATGACACACTGGTTAATGTTCTTAAGGCCCTGTGAGTCATTTATAGCTTAAATAGTAGTAATTTTCTAGGCAAGAGTCACTCTAGAACAGCAGATTTGAAATACTGCAACATCTTCAGAGCTGTTTATTTCTGAAAACAGGATTAATTTCAGTTCCTAAAGCAAATAATACATTCTTTGCAGTAGTCTTACTGTCACTTTATTTACTATTGTTTTGAATTTCTCTCAAGCTGACATTAAATTTCCTTCTCCAATGTGCTGCCAAATTTTTAATGAAAATGCCCAACTACTTTACCTTTATGTTAGGAAAAAAAGATTGTGAAAATACTGAATTGTGTTGGTATGAAAATGTAACTCATTTTATTACAAAACTTGGGGGAATAAGCAGTCATAAAACTCTCGGCTCATGCTCGTCTCTCTCCATTTATGGGTATTCCCAGTGCCAGATTGTGAGAGAAATCCAAAAATTTTATGTTTGCTACATATTCCTCTGCATTCTTATCTGTATTACTTCTCCTTAAATCAAATATGCTGTCCCCTCATCCCCCAAAAAGAAATTTAAAATGGTAGGGGAGAAAAGTTGTAGAGAAAATAAAAGAAATTCTTGGCATATAGCGAAAGAAATTAACATTCAAAAAGCCCTCAAGTAAGCAAATTCAGGACTGATCATTGAGACCTTTTTTACAGCTGCTCTTTTGCCTGAGAACTCACGGCAACAGTGCAGCAGGAGGTTAGAGTTTGAAAAAGGTCTAAACATTCACCTGAATAACAAAATTATCTAGTCTTTTGCAGTAAATGGTAACTGGTTTCAGCATATGCAGTCTCTTGCCTTATGTGCCATCCATAATAAATACAATTGGAAGGAAAATTTACAGTGTATCCCCTAGCTGCTGTTTACATGGATTTGAGGAGGGCAAAGGTGGGATCCTTTGGTGCAAGAGGTTTTGGTAATGGTTGGTGACGCAGTAGCTGAAAGGACGGGCATCTCTCCTGGCTAATAGAGCCTATGCTATGTACTCTATCTATCTTCAGATGAAGAAAGAGCTGGTGGCACCCAGTTACACGTGCAAGACATCCACTTCTGCCTCCCAAGCCTTGCTGCTGCACTGAGATCAGCCTCATTCAAAGAATCAGCTGAGAGTAAGAACATCAGATGGCAAAAACACAAAACAGTCTGACCTCGCTGGACTTCATGACCCCAAAGAGGGGGTAGAGAAAAGCAGGAACCAAGGCTGCTGCCCCAAGAGGCACTGCTTCAGAGACCCAGTACACCGCTGTCACCACGAGCACGTAGGCACACGAGGCTTCCTGCAGGGACAGAGCACAGACCATCAGTGGTGCTGCTGTGGGAGCCCTGTGAACTCACCCACAGGATCCTTCAGACTTTGGGTGCTTGGGTTTAAAAAAACAAAAAAGGACTGTGTTGGGACCTCCAAAGGTGCAGCTGCTTGGGTGTGAAATCTTGGCTACCATCTGAAAGGACAGTGTCAGAAGATGACACTAATGAAAGTTTTCACATATAAGCCAGGGCAAAGTGTTGGGATAAGACAATTTATTAGCAAAATAATGGCTTCAATGCATTCATAAATCTGTTTGATTTCATAATCCAATATTTACCAAGCATTCAATCATCATTCCTCAGATTAGAGCTGTTGACTTGTTACCTCTGCATATTTTTCTCTCCAGTCCTGGACAAAGACAGGAAATATTAGTTTTCAGGACATGATGAGGGCATTCATATTTGCAATAAAACTGCCTTGTAGGTATTTGGGGAAATGCTCTGGAAGTTTGGTTTGTTTTTTCTTTTTTTAAACAGTGTGCAAACTCTTTTGTTAGCTGATTTTATTTGCTGAGGTGATTTCTACAGACCTTTGGAAGAAGACCACAGGCCTGTGGGATTGTAGGCAATGGATGATCTGAGTTAATCAAACAAATTTGCTGCTGTCCAAGGTTCTGGTAGAAAAAGGCATGAGAGCATCATGGTGAGCAGCCAGTCATGGGGAGCTGGAATATGATGGAGAAAAGTGCTGTCTGCTGGATATTCTTACAGGGAAACACAGCTAGTGAATGGAATTCTTCTGGTCCATTTCTAAGATATTTATTTATTTATGGCACTCAATGAAGTTCTCCTTATGCTCAGTTTGCTATACTTAGCAATAGTTTGTATACTTAGAAACCTGGGGATATCTGCTGATAATAATTACAGAAACTGTCCTCAAGAAAAGGGTTTTCCTTTTCTTTTCCTTTCTCAGATTTGAAGCCAGGTCCTGTATTTGCCTTAACCTGCTGTTCCAGGGCAGCTGGTAGGTCTGCACTGACTTACTTCAGCTATCCGTTTATCTGTTCTTCATTATGCACCAGATGTTCCATGTGAACCTATCGAGCCATGTGGAGTCACAGCTCACACACGACTATTGTTTAGAAAATTTCCTCTTCAAAAATGCTATTTGAGCCTCTCAAAAAATAATTTTATATATTATACCTCCATCCTGGCTGGATGACTTCTAAATAAAGCAGCTTTCAAGAGGTCACACAAGCAATTCTCACAGATCCTTGTGCAAAACTAAGAGCATGTTTTACATTTCATTGTTTTCAATCAATTTTGTGAACAAGGTGATAAAGGCTGGTGAAATTTTACAGGGATGTGGGTTCAATGGAATGAATCAATAGCTTGTATTTAAATTCATCTTTATAGATGTTATTTTTACATTACCTCTAAAAAAGAGCCACAATCAGATGGGTTTTTTTTAGGATAGACTGATATGTACACTGCTTCCTTTACTTGTGTAAGAATTGTAGCCAAAGTTACTCAGATGCTTGGATTTAAATTAGCTGCCAGATCTTGCTCTGACTCCTATTTCAGAAAAGTGTAACATTAAACAGTTATAATTCAACAATGCCAAGTTAGGTTTATGTGGAACATTGGGGAACACTTCTTCAGTGGTGGGGTGGTCAGGGATTCTATGACTGTTGATTCTATTAATCAGGGCCACCAAAATAACTGAAATAAATTTATAAGAAAACCTAACTTTGAGCAGATAAATGCCAGTTACTTGAGAGATTATAAAGAATATCTGAAGGGCTGCTGGAGAAATTTAGCTCGAGATTAACCAACTTGCTGCTCAGTCACCTTTAACTACATTATACCTCAAGGTTAATATTCCACAGGGAGCAGATCATAGGGCCTTTTTTGTGACCTCATGACTCTGACACATTTTTAATTTTTAATTAGCTTCTGCTAATGAACTACTGTGTTTGCATGGGCTCTGTATGACGTCCAGCAGTTGTCTGAGGAGAAAAATAACTTCTAATGAAAAGGAATCAATGATTTTTATTTTAAAGAAGTCCAGATGTAAGATCCGAGGGGTATCTATTGCCAAAATTAATAAAATTAATTTAATCCTAACCTGAATCAAAACCTGTTTCTCACTCCAAAAATGTACTTCTCTTTGATTTCTTTGAGAGATTGTTATATTCTGCGACTCGGTGTGTGGCAATAAAGTAGGCTGGTAAGGACAATGGAATATGGCAAAAGGAAGTTGCATCTCTACCAAAATCTTACTGGAATGGACACTAAGTCTTTGTGTTTCCTATATATTGAGCTGTAATAATTTTACAAAAAAAACCCCAAAAACAAAACCCAAAAAAAAATCCCCCAAATAAACCGCATTTTTAAATGGTACAAAACTGTAAGCAAGTTCTGGGAAAGCCAAGCTTGCTAATCTCCACTAAAAACTTAATCGGCTTGTCTGGCAACTTTATTTATTTTCTCAGTTCGTTTCCATGAGAAACCATATTAATCTCTTCTGTTTGATTGAACTGAGTTTATATATTTAATTAATGGTTACCAGAGCTACTAGGTATTACACTGAAGCAGTGGCAGAGTAATTTTAGCTGTTTCACCCTCCTTACCTGTTGTTTTACAGCTGAAAATTTCTGTTAAACCCACTTCAGAGCTTGAAGCAGGGAATAGAAAAACATGTGATGGCTGAAGGGACTATCATCTGCCTTTATTCAGTCCCTTAGGTGAAAAGAAAAGAAGAGCTAAAAGAAAGCCAAGGCTAAAAACTCCACATGAAGGGTCATGCATAAAACTTCTGTAACTAAAATATTCAAGGGTCTCAGAACGATCAAAAGGAAGAATAAATTCTATGTTGGAAATTTGCCTGCTTATTTGCCCTTTGTGTATCTTGCATGCAGACATGTGATTGAGCTCTGCAAAGAGGTAGTCCAGCCTCTTTTATTATTATTATTATTGTTGTTGTTGTTATTGTTACTGTTATTATTGTTATTATTGTAATTATTATTAAATTTTTGATTTTATGGAATCATACTGAAATTCCATCCTTCAGCTTGTGTAAAGAAAACCAAAGGTGAATGAAAATGTGTCAACTGTGGCTCTTCAGAGCCCGTTCTGTGCTTTAGGGTCCATTCTGCTGATTTGACATATCAAAATGCCAACACCCCCTGATACTGCAGGTCTCCCAGCTCTGCCAGCAGCTGACTCTCAGGAGTCATCCAAGTGTCCTTGGCTGGGTGCAGTGTGGCCACAGGAACAGTGGTCACAGAAAGCCTGTCCCCACCTGACTGAGATCATGTGGCCTGCCTTATGTATCTCTGGTGGCTTTATGACAAAAAAAAAAAAAAAAAAAAAAAAAAAAAAAAAAAAAAAAAAAAAAAAGTAGATAAAGATTACAAAAAGAAGCAAAAATGCTCACATGCCACTGTAAACAATGAAGGAAATAAGGAAAGAATGAAAAAGACCCTCAGTTTGTGAAGCACACGGTTTTTTTGACCTGAAAGGTGTTTCTGTATGTCCAAACCTGTGGTACAAGTTCAGTCGTAACTCTGGAAGGGGAAAAAAAATTCAAGCAAATGTTCTCAAATTTATTTTTCACCCAACCATTTCTTTACACAAAATAATATAAAAGAAGGTGTGGACTTTATTCCCATTAGCAACATCTACAAACAATTCTGAGTCCTTGTGCTCCCTTTGATCTCTCTTGCCACTACACATGTAATGCTCCTTTGACATTTCCAGAGATGTGCTGGTATCAAAGAAACTGCAAGCTGATTCCCTGCAGAAATGCAAATATAAACGACCTGGTAATTTCAATCTCTATAAAAAAGACAAAACCTAATATAATTGTAAAAATACAAGCATGTGAGCAGGCATCAAATTTAATCTTTATATTTAAAAAGTAATCATAGTCAATGGGTTGTAACAAAGTAAGATCTGCACAAAAACACTCAAATAGTGTACTGTCAGCAGAGTTTACTTGGTGTAGGTGTTTTCTAATAGCACTACAAACATTTGTCCAGCTCTTGGGCAGATTGTCAGCTGTGCTTTGCCCTCTGGGGTCACTCACATATATACAAAGTGGATGTAAATCTCCACTGGATGGATTTTCAAATCACTTTGCAATAAAGCAGCACCACGAGGTGCAGAGTGATAGTGCAGAGGAGCCTTTGTTGTACAATAGCAATTCTTGCAGCACTCCTGTCAGTGAGCTCTTGTTTCAGCATCCCTAAGGTACTTTACAATCCCCTTGGCTGAGCGTGCCAGGGAGCATCTTTTTTCATGTCACCCTTCCAGTGACATCAGGGGAGATTAAACCCCTCTGTAAAACAAGCTTCTGTGAAAGGGTGAGCATTTCTGTTCCCTGAAGAGCACAACTGTCTGTTATTCATTCCCTCTCTTGAGATAAAAGAGATGAAAAAGTACTGTAAGAGAACAGCCAGGACACATTGAAGTTCAAAGCAGGAAAACTCAAAGTGCAACCTACAGTTCAGTGGTGCAGCAATATTCCCTTTCTATGAATCCTGGTTTATTTTTCAAACAAAATGTCACTGTTTTGTCTTTGAAATCAGCTATGCAATTTCTAATCCTTTGCATTTCTATTCAATAAAGTACTAGTATTCATAAATCTCCTGATACTTTAAGAAAGAAGTAATATTTAGCAGGGTAGAGGATAGAATGGATATTGCTGCACCTTTTGGACAGGTTTATGTCTAGGTCTATGGGAAAGGATAAGCTGCAGATTTTTAATGCACTGCAGATTTTGATAAGTTACATATCACCACCTCTCTAAGCTAGGAAAACATTGCTATTTTATGGGTTACAGCTGCAGATATGTGCAAAGAGAGGAATTCACCATATGGTCGAGGTATTCAGTATCTCCAAAGCAGTGTCACGAGCACAGCTGCACTCACTCCTTTCCCTGGGCTGTGTGTCAAGCAGAGGATATTCCCTCCTTTGCATTTCTGTGTCTGTCTCTGGGCCAGCATTTATGAGCCAATGTCAGAGCTGCAATGTTCCAGCAGAGGTGCCCACACCTGCTCTGGAGCAGCCAGTGCCATGCACTGTCACCAAGTCTAGTTCCTGCCTCACCTGAGGTGCTGTCTTTATAAACCCCCACTAAACTGAAAATCCCTCCATGCATACTTATTACTAAAAAACTAAAGGCTCTATAAGCACTCATTTTAAAGATCTGTCTTTAAAGAAAATGTCATGGATGTGTTGGTTCTGTTTCCCCTTCCACACAGATATTATTTTGGAAAGAGATCCATAATTTCTGCTTTAAATCAGTGCTTTTCTACCTTCACCTGGCTCTTCAGCTCTGCTTGTGACACGACTCAAGGTAGCTCTAGCTCTTAGTGATGATTTCTTAGTGCCCCTCACAGTCCTTCAAATATGTCTTTGATTTTTCTAAGATCTGTGCTTCTTGATGTCTTTGTCATTTTTTTGCACACTGCAAACTTAATGAGCAGGACTACCTGCTGCACTCAGAGGCTTTGTTAAAAAGAAAATGAAAATATACTTACACTGCTGGGGTATATCAGTGGCAGAGGAAGCAGCAGAAGTGGAATGAGAACAACGAGCAAGAGATTTCTGGATCGGAGAATCTCCTTCATCACTGCCATGCTCCTTCTGGTGGCTTTCTTCTCCTTCAGATTCTTCTCTGCTTCCTCAGATAGTCCAATTTTCATGCCACGTTTTCCTTCACCTGTGCCTGGATTTCCCTCAAAGATCTCTCACAACCTCATCTCTTATCCCCACAGTCACCTAAAATACCTTTCTTAGTTTATTTATTCTTCAATCTGTTGTTTTGAAAAGGTTTTTTGATTAAAAATATCAGTTTATGTTGGGCTCACCGGCACATCCCAATTATTACTACACCATAACACGCAGAGGTTTGCAAGTTGGAGCATAGTGATCTTTTGACAAATTTTCTTTTTAATTCAGACTCACAGTTGTAGGTATGTTGTATCCTTATTCCCATGTTGTATAATTTTATTTTCTTCCATCATCTAGTGGTGTAATTTCTGTTTTCATAAACCAGGCAAGATATGACTTGAGGTGCTGCTTTTCCTCTTCAGTTTCTTTTCTGCTGGAAAATTACTAAACCAAAAATTTATTTTTCAATGCAGGTACTTCTTTAAAGAAAAGACCAAATTCCCCCTCCATTTGCAGCTCCTTTGGATTTTATTTCTTCGCTTCTATTTTGTATCTACCTTTACCCTACTTTGCCCTGAGCTTGGAATTCACAGGGCAGTAATTCCAACCTGGATTATACTTGATCTTAAGACAAAAAAATTGTTAAAAAGCCACAGGCAACTCTAATTCACCAATGAGGACTGCAGAAAGTAGAAGTTGCTCCACCCATTGTCCCAAACCCAGTCAGAACATTTGAGAAAACCAACAGCCTTCTGACATTCCCACAAATATATAAAAAGACCTTTTTTAGGTAGCTGAACAATTGGTTATTGTTTCAAGGCCCCTGTACTGATGATAAATAAGTAATCATTGTTTTCTGAACAGTATCTTTTGTATTGATGTTTCTTCCATCATGACCCTTGAATGTCACTAATTCATAAGGCATGGGCTGACCTCTGTACTGACTCGTACCCTGAGTAACCATAGGGTTCAAAATCAAATGGAGAATTTTTAGACTTTCTATTCTTGTTTTCTAGGGGAAAAAACATTTCTCCAACTCTTCTGTTATTAATGCTTTTTGTGGGGTAGAAAGAACAGGAGATTTAGGACTGAACCCACTGGCTGGTTACATGCACCATCTGCAGACAAACAAATGTATATTTATCCAGTATCTCACAGGAAGAGCATCTAGGATTTTCCATGTCCCCAAAACTTTCTTGCCAGTCCTCTGCCCAGCCTCTTCTAGTCAGTGGCAAACTGAGCTCCCCAGACTGGGCTGGGATGCCTCTGGGACCCTGAGTCCAGGAAATCTGGCAAATGCAGGCGTGCAGAGGAGTTTGATGTGCAGGGTGAATTCTTCCTGAAATTAATAACTGTATCTCAGACTTCTATACCTGGAAATTTCCATCAAGCAACAGAACTTGGAGACCTTTCAGGTAAATTTAACAATTAGTTCTGAAAGAAAAGCTTTAGTTAATATGAAGATTTTGGGTTGGCCAATACAGTTCAGGATCTCTTTGTTCAATTGTTTCAGAGAAACTAACTAAATAATACAAAAAAGGTCTAAAACGTTCATAAAATGAAAAATTGTTTTATTTTAAATGGAGAAATAAAATCTTATTTCATATTTTTAGGATTCATAAGGTCAAAGGTTGGATAAAATGTGCCATGTAGGGGCAATGGTCTTCTAACCTGGGAGATAAGAACTGCCCATAAAGAAGATTCAGTCCATAGTGATAAGATGAAAACTGAGATAGGGAGAAGGCAACCTACACCTGCATCTTAAACAATACTGAGGGAGGGAAATGCCCTAAGCCCAAAGAATTTCCCTGAAGGCAGGGTGCTCCTTTCCACCTGAACTCTGGAAAAAGGAGGCACTCTGATTTCTATTTATTGTCTCCTTCAGAGGGAGGGGCTGTCCCCTCTTCTCAACTGTACCATTGCTCCCATGAAGAGTTTCACAGTCTGAGACAAAGCAATTACTCAAGCTGAAGTTGCAAAATAGTAAATCTGCCGCTGAAATCAATACAATCCAAAGGCAAGGACTTTTATGTAGAACATTTTTATTATTACATTGAGAGTCTCTGTTAAATTAACCTGGGCCGTCTGAGTACTTTCCCAAGGAATAAATCTTTTTCTTTACATTACACACAGTAGAGGGAGGAGGGAAAAAAACCTCATAAAACCTGTATTTTCTGTTGAGGAAATAAATGCTTCAGCTACCAATTTGTAAGTATGGTAAGATATGTATGCCATAGGGAATTATAAGATATTAAAAAATATCTGTAATACTTTTTTATGGGATATTTTATGACAAGCAGACTCTGCTGTGCAGTCCTGTTGTGGGGTGAGGCGCATGGCTAGGAGGTGTTTCTCTGATTGGTGACTGCTAGCCATTAATATTTGCTCTAGTTCTCTTTCTTGTTATTTTTACAGACTTGGTGAAGCTGGCTAA
The DNA here is from genome assembly GCF_021018805.1 of Prinia subflava. NCBI lineage: Eukaryota > Metazoa > Chordata > Aves > Passeriformes > Cisticolidae > Prinia > Prinia subflava. The sequence goes on along the minus strand of NC_086250.1, from coordinate 15,075,732 downwards.
GAGGCATTTATGAATTGCCCTGGTTCCAGGCTCTTCCAGCAAGTGGTGTTTCAGGGAGCCAAGAAGCAGAGCTGGAAAGGCAATACTGCACTCTGTGGCATTTCCCCTTCATGTGTTTGTAAAGCCTGCTGGGGAAAGAAATCACAAGCAGTGTTAAAGCTGAGGGCTCAAAGGGCAGGAGTGCAAGCAAGGCTGCTTTGGGGGTGCTGAGCTCTGTGTGTGCAGGCAGAGGAGACAGAGATTTCTGGCCCACAGCTTTGTGGCTGAGGTTTGCAGTTTCCTTTGCCATCTGCCAGTCAGGCTTTGAAGAGGGCCAACAAAATTCTTCAGGTATAAAAGTGTGCCTACATGTGTGTGTCTACAGGAATGTGCACACTCATACACACAAATCCAGAAACTCCTGAGGGAAACAAGACTGACTCTGTCTTTTATAAGCCCTTTGTCCAGCTGCTAATGCCACAGCCAGACTGCCCCTTAGGCTGCTGTGCTTCCACATTCCCACAGGTGTTTGCCAAACCCAGTGCTTGCACTGCGCTCTTTGCTGTGCTTCAGGGTGGATTTTTTTCAGCTCCAGTCCTTGAAGTATCCCTTTTAAGGGATACAGAAGAATTAATTCTTTTTGTTCAAGTGACACAAAAGCAGTTAAACATGATTCAGAACTGGAATCCTTAGCTCTGTTTTAGTCTGGGGATTTGTTTTAGGGGATTTGTGATTTGGGCCTGCATCCTTAATGTATTATGCAATAGAAAGATAGAGAATGATGATATAAAAGGATGAACTAAATGTTCAGCTATTTTCCCATTGTCTGGAAGTAGAAGCACCTCTAATATCAATAGAAAAATAGAGTTTGTATCTCTTGAGCACAAAAATTAGAAGGTTTGATTTAGAAGAATTTGGATTTTTGATAGCTAGTCATCGTTTTGGCAAAATAGCTCTCCTTTTTTCTATTTTCTGTTCATGATTTTTTTCCAGAGTTTATTATAATTGGTTGCAGCATTCCTACAGTTTTTCCTTTGCTGCTCCCAAATTCATAATTCGCACCACTGAATTGGTAAATAGCCTTTTCTGCTAAGTGGTCAGATGCAATTGTTCACTGACTGAACAATTTCTTCTACGTACTCAGCACTTATGTGCACACACATGCATGAACACAGACACACAGACACACACACACACTCAAATGAATAAAAAAAAATCTACTGCTAAAAAAGAGCCACAGTGCCAAATTCGGCACCAGGTATGTTTTAATGCCCCTTCCTTCCTTGCCTCAGTCAAGTTCTGAAGCATGGGTTTAGATAATCTACGTTCAAGTGATAGAACCAGGAAAAATGTGGCACTATTGAATTAAATAGGGCCTTTGCCTTGCCTTGGATTCCACTGAGGACAAATACATGTTCCTTTCAAAAAAGCAAGCAGAAGCAAAGTCATGTGCAAATAACAAAAGAATCATTGCAGACTGTTTGGGAGGACAGCTTCAGGAATCAGGAAATACGTTCATAGGCATTGTTTGCTGCTGGTCTTCACAATGCCCTTTGTCTTCTGCAAATGTTATTGCAATTAAACACTTGCTCAGCCAAATGAAGTGAATCAGAGAGTGCTTATTTATGAGAACATTTGGAATAAATAATATGTGGCATAATTTTAAAGGCTGACAGTTATGAAACCTCTTCCTTTTACAGCGGGCCTCCATCCTTGTGTAATATTCTCTTACTGGCCAGCCAAAACATGAGCTTGTTTCCCCAGCTAGGAAAGCTGGGGAAAACTCTCCAGCACTTCACAGCAGCATGTGAGCATAAGCACACTATATTGATGTACTGCTCAAAGGAAACCCAAAGGATGAATCAAGGGTTTGCCTGAAACAAGGGTCTGCCTGGGTGTACACCAAACTCCCTTCCTTTCCTGTCACACAATGTGCCTCCAAGCCAGCACAAAAATCGAATTCTCAGGACTGAATACGTTTTTCGCTGTTTAGCATGGAACTGGAAAGCAGATTCCACAAGAGGGAGCCAGAAAACGAACAATCTTTCCTGAAGCAGGTGATTAAACTCTTTTACAGAATAAAGTGGTGGGCGTGCTGCACTGTGTCCTTCATCAGCCAGAGCAGGGGGCTGAGCTGCTGAGCTGCTCCCCTTCTCCTCTACGAGGGCTGTTTGTGGTAGGGCAGCATCAAGTCGTTCTTCAGGGCTTTGTAGAGATTGACAAAGGACTCAGCCCAAGTGTCTTTCTGGTGCCCCTGGGACTGAGCAGCTCTGTAGGCCGTGTAGACCATGGTCAGCACTGTCCTTTCAAAGTCTTCCTTCTCGAGGACCCTCGGGTAGGAAGACAGCCTGCTGCTCAGCCTGCGGATCTCCGGGATGCTCTTGGGGATAATCTCGTTGCAGATGGTGTTGAACTCAGCAGCCTTCCTCAGGGAAGCCAGCTCCTCATCCTTGATGGAGATCCTCTGACCTTTGTCAATGTCAAGCTCAGCTAAAAGAAACTGGTGCAAAATCAGAACACAGAAAGCTATTTATTTTCTCCAAGAGACTTCAGACAGAGTACATGTGAATTAGCAATGTGTCCTTGGGTCTTTAATATTTGTCACTTTAATTTTTGCACTGTCTGGAGGTGGAGAAGACCAGACAGTGTCTATGTGTTCCCACCCTTCTGGTGAACTATCACACAGCCACAGGCTGACTGCTGGGATGAATAAAAGTGGCACAGAGCCAGACAATGGATAACCCCAGAATGGACAGTACCCCCAGTCCTGGTTAAGGCTTAAGGATGATATACTGAACCTCATAAAGCAGGACCACATCTTCCAGCGAGTTTTGTAACACTGGGTTGAGGAAGGCAGCTGAGGACCTCTTGAATCGCTGAGCAGCTGGGAAAAGCTTAGCTGGAAAATAGAAATGGGAAAGGAGAGGTTCTGTAAGGTGCCAAACACTGACAAGAAGAAGCACTTTTCAATAGTAGAAAAAATGGCCTTTCCTTGTAAATGAAATGTGTGGCAGTGACTGCTTTGATCCTGATCTACCAGGGATCGAGGTTAGCTCTTTGTCCTGGATCCACAGGGTGCCTAACACAGGGTGCTTTGTTATCCATCCTGGGAGTCTGAGTTGCAGCCTCAGAGGTGAAAGGGATAATGATATTTGCAGCATTAACATTGTCTGAAATACAGGTCCTTTTCCTGGACCTGAAATGGGAAATCAGTACTGATACTCAACAAAACTACTTTTTTTGGTCCGTTCTCCTACTGTCATGCTTCTGAGAATCTACATTTCTCCTGGTTTCAATTACCTAAAAGTTGATCTCCCCTTATTTATTAGAGACAGAGAGTAATCAGCTCTTCTGTCCTGGGCATTTACACTTGGAAGGAGTGACTCACCCAGATGTCTGTGTCTCTTCACTGAGCCTGTTACCAGCTTAGACAAGACAGCTACAACCAGCGAGGTGAATCCCAGCCTAGTGTGACTTTAATACTGTGCAGTGTCATAACTGCTCTGAAAAAACAGAGCCTGCTACCATCAGGTATCTGCTCATCCCTGTGAAGTGCAGTACAGACATTGTCTCAGGGAAATGAGACAGAAAACATATATACAGTCCCTGAACTCAGCACCCCAGTGAGGCAGAGCATTTGTGGAATCAATGACCTAGACAGTCCAGGGTACAGAAAACATCTGATGCTGCTTTAGAGAAGACCTAAATGCTTTGAGTTATTAACCAGGTTATTAATCATCTATGTACTGTTAAAAACTCTAAATTACTTTCAGAGTAAAAGGGAAAAAATATTTTAGTGTTTTATTTTTATATTATTATTTGCATGTTACTTAGATATTGATGTTTGGGTAATCATAGTTTGAATTTGTTGGATTTTTGCTAATAGTCAGGACTATGAGGTTTTTTTTAACTTGTGCTGATGTGACTCTTGGTGTATTTCCCATAAACTTCACTTCTCAAATTTAACTCTCTTTACCAATAGATAAATTTGGAAACCAAGGAAAAAAAAGAAACAAATCTTCCACATTTTGAAAGGCATTACTACTCGCCTGTCAAAATTAAGAATTTTTGAGAGTTATGAGCAACATGCAATGGAACATGCAGCTTACTTTGAATTTCTGGAAAGTTTCAACCCACCCTTCCTCTACCAGATTTTTTTCCATGAAACACTTTAACGAAATCAATTTTGTCTGGTTTTGCCAAAGTTCTTGTTATGAATTTTGCATGCTGCCTGTACATAACCTGAACATCATTTAAAGCCCTCTCTCTTCTGGGCATTAAAAAAAAAATGCTGGAGCAGCTGTAATTATTTTACGGAAAAGTTGTCTCAACTCTCTGACTACATGGTTTGTCAGACAATTTGACTCTTTGAGGTTTGCCAAGCAGATCATAAATATGCAGTTTCTTCCAGGCTCTGTACCCTAAATGCAGCCCTGCTGCCTACACCACTGGCAACTGCTGACGTTGTTATAGTTTGGCTTGTTAATGATATTTAAATTCTAATAAAGCAAGAAGAGAGAAAGAAGAGCCTCAGAACCTTTATTATCCAGCATATGAAAAATGAATCTCAATAATGCTGGGTATGAAGCAATTAATGCTTGACACGACAAAGGGTATTTTGGCCTTAAATTAGCTAGGGAATAGGAAAAATATTTTGTTACATTGCAATAAATATACTGTAGGTAGATACAGCAGTTAGGATGGGTTTCAGGCATAGCTGCTCCATCCCTGATGTTTCTCTCTCTTGCTCAGAGTTTTGCTGAGGAACACTGGAGCTACTCCATTTTTCACTCTTGATGATTCAAGAATGGAACTGAGTGTGTGTAAAGCACTTGAAACTTCAAGCACTAATTGCTGAGTAATTAAAACTTTTATTATCGAGCAATTAAAACTCTAATTACTTAGCAGCTGGCAGAAATCCAGTCCATAATGATGACTATTCATTTTTTATCTCTTTTAGCTTTTAGATGCCCTTTTGGTGATAACAGCCTCAGAGCATGGAGTACCTCTACATATGCAGATGGTTTATACCTCAAATATGCCCTGAGCCAGGGAAAAATGTCTGTGGCATTTTGCTTCAGTGCTGTCCCTCTTCTTGTCATCACATGATTGCTTTTAACTTTCAATCCAAGCAGAGATTCCCACCGTGGAGCTGAGCTGGGCGCCACCAGCTTCAGCCCATCACCAGTCACCCAGAAAAGCCTCAGCAAAGGACCCACACAAAAATCAGAGCCATACCATTGATGCAGTACTGGCCCACTTGCTGAGTCCCAGGCAACACCTCAGAAAGAAGAAGGGGTTTGTTAGGAGATTCAAAGGGACAGTGGCTTGGGCTGCTCTGTCGTGAGAAGGGATTTTTATGTATATCAGAGGCATGCCAGCCTCTGTAGGACTGACTCCCTTGTCTCATTATCTCATTCCCAAAACATATTAAAGTTTGTTACAGCTCCTAGAGACTCTACTCAGAAAGTCTTTCAGAGCTCGTTTGTATTTGTCATGGTTATCTGATTTTCCTGATCTGCATTTTAGTCAGTCCTTCCCTTTCTCTTTCCTCCTGCTCAGTAGTCAAATCCTTCTACCATCACTCCCTCCACAGTCCTCTCCATGAATTCATGAGTTCCTCCAAGTCTGTATGAACATTTGGAGCAAGCACTCTGATTTTCATTGTACTGACTTGACACATGTGTCAGTTAAGCACGAAAGCTGAGATACAGAAAGATTTTCAGACAGTTTCTGCATTTAACAATTGCTAATTCCACTTGAAACTTTTTGCTGACTTTTACTTCTTCCTGTATTTACTTCCATCTGTGACGTGAGTTATGTGGAGACATCAAAGAACAGTAGAAGAGTTTTACTTTTTACTAATTTACTTTTTACTAATTTCTTTCCCGAGGGACTTCTCCATAAAGCTATCAAGCAATTGGAGATGCAGAGTGATGTGCATGATTTTATGTTGATGTTGCAGCCAATTCATTTCAATGGCAGTAGCCATGAACATCTAAGCAGCAGAGACTCAAGTTAGTATTGACAGAGAAAGCCCAGCCCAGTGATCTCTGAAGTCAGTGGAGAGTCTTCTATTGATTTATTGTTTTTATTTCTCTTACATATGTGTTAAGACATCTCCAATGTAGACACGGGCACTTCTGTCCTCAGGGCTCGTCAGTCATGTAACAAAAAACTTATGATTTGCAGAGACAAGTTAGGGAAAAAAAAGGCTTTTCATTATCCCCACTGAAATAATTTTCTATTATATGTCTGTCTACTGACACTCTCATGCTCCTCCAAATCCTTTCTCCAGAGGGGAGAACTCCAGAGTTCTGCTTTGCTGCCCGCTCAGGGCTGGGGTGGATCAGAGAGAGCAGCGGATCTGAGCACAGCCAGCCCCTCCCAGCCTGAGCCTGCCCAGCCCCATCCTGTGCCCTGGAGTGCAGCACTGCCTCTACCTGAACACTGCAAGCAGCCCACACTTCTACTGCTATGGGTAGTTAAAGGTGCCCATCAAAATTGGCACAGAAACCTCTACTCTCTGCTTGCTGCAGGAACCCATCCAGCCTCCCATGGCTCTGCTGACTCAATTCCACCCTCCTTCAAGACTACACAGGCTCTTAAACAAAAAGAAAGCCACATTTGCCAACTCACTGACCTGCTTCTATCTACTTAGCTGATGCATCTTTATGGTTTAAACATAACACCACATTTGAGGCTGACAATAGCCTCATTTTAAAGATGTTTTCATCTCTCCTAAGAGATTCTGCCAGAATCTTCTGCACTTCATTAGCCATGTGGTAAATATTTGTGATCCTCTCCCAGGTTTTCCCTGCAGTTTGATTGGTGAGGGTACAGATGTTTAGTTTTGCTTTCCAGTTCATGCATCTGTTCATTATTTCCCAGTTGCTTCCTGTGATGTGTTTGCTCAATAAGCACAGAGCATAGCTGCAGGAATTCTCAGCTATTTGTGCATCATCAATGCCCTTTTCTTCCCCCGTAAAAGGTATGAAGCATGATTTGGGCCCTGTGCAGACCACTGCTCCCAAGCAAGTACAGCTCCCTGGGGCTCTAGGACATGAGCAGTTTAATTGGGGTTATGACTCAAAAGGAATTGTTTTGATTGTCATCAGAGGCATGGAAAAGAGTTATTGCTTCAGGAGGACAGCTCTCATGAAGGACAGGAGGAGCAGAGGAACAAAAAGGATTTGATTCTTCAAGAGGGACTCAAGTTTTTGCCAAAGAGAACAAACCCAGCACTGTCCACAAAATGATTGTATGGGCAGATACATTAGCCATTATAATTACTGCCTTGCAAAAAATGATGAGTGGTCCAGGCTGACAGAATCTGTTTTGTTGTAGAGACTGCTGGGCAGTTCCTGGAGGCTGCTGCTTTGGATTTTAGAGCCAATGCCTGAAATGCTCACAAGAAGAATCTTTTCTGTGTGGGCAACTGCACACTGGAGCAGATTGTGCAGAGGGGTTGTGGAATCTTCCACACTGGAGATTTTTAGTAATTGTCTGAGCACAATCCTGTGCCGTGAGCTCTGGGATGACCCTGCCTGAGCAGGGAGGTGGGAGCAGGTGATCCACTGTGCCCCCTTCCAACCTGGCCTGTTCTGTCTGTGATTCTACACCTGTTTGTGGAAAGCATAGATTTGAACTCTCCTTGACTATGCTGTGCAGAAGAAAAAAGGACATAACTGTCAAAGTTTGTATACTTTGACAAACTTTGTTTTATGTTTCTCTTTGATAACCTTACTTCTGAGGGCGTGCACACAGACCAGGAGTGTCTTTTATACATAAAGAATTTTATTTCTGTCTAATGACACTTTGGTGGCTCCATAGCTTCATTCCTGGAGTAACAATTCCCTATTCCCTATTTGCTGCCTCACCTATGCCCTATTTGCTGCCTCAGGCTAATAGGAAAATACCCTTGAAAATACCTGTCTTCACCATTCTGCCAAAAGCATCACTTACACCAGGGTGGGGGATGTTAACTTATGGCAGGTGTGTCAGACAGTAAAAGTGGTAATGTAAATTCCAAAAAGGGCAAGATTATTAAAGGATTAATGTGTTTTATGCATTTTACTCCTTGTCCTGTGCTTGGTTCATCCCCAAGAATGATGCATCATCACCATCTGCAAGGTGTTTGTGCTGTGCTGGGCCTGCAGCTGTTGCCAGGGCAGAACGTGAGCTTTGGCTACACTCCCTGACTTTTTACTTATCTGTATCAAAATTAGAAATCATTGAACACTTTGTCCCAGTGCAGGAGAAATTGACTGGGGATTTGCAAGAAGAATAAGGGCAATAGAATAAGGGAAATGCACAAAATCCTAGAAAGACAAGAAAAAAATGCTGCAATGCTACAGCTTAGCATCTGAAACTTGTGTATGGATTTGCAGTTATTCACATAAGTAGCTTCTATGACAACAAGTGCAGTGCAAAGACTTTCACATTCCAACTCTGATACATTTAAATCTCCATCACTGGGGGATTAAATCCCAATGCCCCTTAGGAGAACACAGTAGGGAGATGGAGAAAACATTTTAATTACAAACCAACATGAATTAGCACATGTTTAAAAACAGCTACCAAGAGAATGTGCCTCTTTTTGCTTTCAGTTCATATCTTTGCTAGCAGCTCCTGAGGCTAAACGTAATTCCTGACTTGACTAAAGTGAGAATGGACATTAGCATCATCTCTAGTTATTAATAAAAAAAAAGGTTAAAGGAAAAGAGAAGCTTTGTCTTGAAAAGTTTTGTCAACAAGGATGTAGGAAGTAGATCTCCCTACAAAAGTTGTTAACAGGCAATAATGTTCTTAGGAAAAAAAATCAACTTAAACCACTTTAAATTAATAGCAGATTGTATTCAATTCCATAGTGCAACACGTTATCAGTTTTTTTTCAAAGTAAGTTAGTTTTTACTAATTTTTCTCCCTTTAAGAGACACACTCTGAAATGGTGTGTCAGTTGCATAAAAAAACCCCCATTCCTACATAAACTTTATAAATGGCCGGAGGTGTGTCAGATTAGATTAATGTGCAGTAGAGTTCCCATACAAAAAATTAGAGTGGTAATAGCCTGTCTAGCTACTTGGCACAAGTAAGAAATGCAAAAGTGGGTTAGAAAGACCAAGAAACCATTATGCTTGCAGAAACTGATATTGGTAGAGAAGAAAATGGTTGGTTGAGCCTGTGTTCGTGAGAGGTGGAGGATATTTACATTTATGAGTTAAGTGAAATGGGTTCAAAGATATCACTAGCACCGACCAACTAAAATGGTCTGAGAATTTATTCCCTCATATGGAATTTCCATTATGCAGCATTTTCACCTGCTCCCAGGCTGAAACAATGTATACTGTGTTATTTATTCCTCCCTTGGTGTGATAAGGAGGGGTCCCCACCTGGAATTATTTATACTCATAATAAAACATTCCAGTCAGCCAGGAGAGGCCTTTAATGTGCTGGAGTAAAGTCGCTGCAGAAGGTGTGAAGAGAAAAAATGCACCCAGAGAAGCTGAAGGAAAGAAGAAGTGAAACATACTGTTTTCTTATCCTTCAGCTTGCTGCTGTATTACCACAAACTGGGGATAGACTATGGCAAAAACTGTATAAATGAAGGGCAGCAATAAAGGAAAGAAATATCAACCCTGCTCCACAGGTTTAATGCATAGGCAATAAATAATTGTGGTAACACAGTTAATTTCAGGCAGAGTTGGGAAATGGAGCAGTGCTTTGTATTCCTGTCTTCACTGAGGAGCCACCTCTCCTGCCCTGTCTGTGCTGCTCTCAGTGGTCCTGATCCAAGGGAAGGACACCAAACAGTCCTAATTAAACACACTTGAAACAGTTTCTTACATATGAAAAAGTGAAGGCATGATCCAGTCTACTCCCATTTCTCCCAGGAGGCAGCAGAGAAGGGAGGGAGGCAGGAAGGCAGGAAGGCAGGAAGGCAGGAAGGCAGGAAGGCAGGAAGGCAGGAAGGAAGGCAGGAAGGAAGACAGGCAGGAAGGCAGGAAGGCAGGAAGGAAGGAAGGAAGAAAGGAAGGAAGGAAGGAAGGAAGGAAGGAAGGAAGGAAGGAAGGAAGGAAGGAAGGAAGGAAGGAAGGAAGGAAGGAAGGAAGGAAGGAAGGAAGGAAGGAAGGAAGGAAGGAAGGAAGGAAGGAAGGAAGGCAGGAAGGAAGGAAGGCAGGAAGGAAGGCAGGCAGGAAGGAAGGCAGGAAGGAAGGCAGGAAGGCAGGAAGGCAGGAAGGCAGGAAGGCAGGCAGGAAGGCAGGAAGGCAGGAAGGCAGGCAGGAAGGCAGGAAGGAAGGAAGGAAGGAGTACAGCAAGGTGTTTGTGTTTTGGTGCTGAGCTGTGAGGAAGCACCCGAGGAACAGAAGGGAACAGAACGGAGCAGAATGGAGCAGAGTGGAGCAGAATGGAGGAGAATGGAGCAGAACGGAGCAGAACGGAGCAGCTGCCTCTGCTGATGAGCAGTGCAGAGAGAGAGCAAAGGAAATCAGAGCTCTGCTTTATGGGAAAGACAGAACTTCAGCAGCTCTAGGAGCTTCCTGCGTGGTGCTGCTCTGGAAGGAAAGCGCTTCAACCCTGACATTGCACACCCAAGGGGTGGGCTCAAGCCTTGCACCACCTCCCAGGTGTGTGTTTCCTCAGAGCTGAGTCACTAGACACGGAGGAAAGGCATTCTCTCGGTGGTTAAGAAGGGCTGGGTACCCCCTGTGCCTTGGGTTCTGCTGAGCCTGCCCTGAGCGAGCGGCGGCTGCAGGGCAAATGCGGCTCCTGCCCTCCTTCCCCGGGAGCCGACACCGGCCCCGCGCTGTGCGGCCACGCAGGCAGCCGAGCCAGGAACCTGCCTGGTGCTGGCTGAAGGGAACAGCAAACCGAATAAAACAGCCGTGGTTTTTAGCTGTCTCGCTTCCCAAGATATCTGCTATGCCAGCAGCATTTCTGCATGTGAGAAACTCCCAGTGCAGCTGTGCTCTAACTGTGCTTAGTGTACCTGGTGGCGATTCAAGTCCTCAGATGACCTAAGGATGGAAATCAGCCCTGGGAGGAAAAGCAGAAGCCCTTCCTCATGCCTTCACACCCTTGATCTAACCACCAGATGGATAAGAGCCTTTTGTTGTTGTTGTTTTTGTTGTTGATGGACACCTCAACAAGGGCAGTCATTGCTCCTGCTGGAGGTGAGGGTTGGCTGCCAAACACTTCTTCCCCTTCTATGCTTGCACCCCTCTGAGCTCTTAACAGAGAAAATTCAACTGGCAGAAAGAATATGTAAACTTTTTTTCCCTGACTGGATGAAAAGAAAAGAATCAAAGGTCCAGTTTGAACCACAGACCTAACAGGGAGCAGTATAAAATTTTATTTCATGATCACATGGCAGCTCAGAAATGCCAGGGACCCTGGAATTATTCACTTAAGCCATCTGTGAATGGTTTCAACTGGCAAATAAATTCAAGTGTCTGACAGTGGGTCTAGGAGCAGTCTCTGATCTGATTGCCAACTATTATTATTTTATTCATGTATGAACTGCTCACACACGTGAAACAACAAGGTACTCCTCATCCAAAGTATGAATACCACAGCTCAGAACGGAGGAGCAATAAACATTAGATTGACCATTTCTTCTCACTCCAATTAGAAACAACTAGAAATGTCTTTCCTTTTCCTTTAGATCCCCATCCAAATTGAAATAAATTGTTAAGAAGTGAACACATAAATACCAGTTTTCTGCTTCCTCTGCTCTGGGATTTCACTTGCTCTTCAAAAGCAGGGAAACCCCAGCTGCCTTTCCAGCTGTTCAGTGAACTCCAAATGTCAGTGCACCTGCTGGGGTTTTCTTAATGACACAAACATGTCCCAGATGAGAAAGAGTATAAATCAGCCTTGCCTAGTGAACAGAAAGGATGGGGATACTGGGTCCTTTTTGTAAAGAAATGTGTTATTTCTGGAAGCAATGCCTTTTCAAGTCATTGTATGATTTCTAGTAGTCTCAATAATGGTAAGAAGTCTGAGAAAGGGACTCAAGACCTGAAGATGGATTTGGTTTTGTCTCTGAACTGGACTGGTACAGCTGCTTTGCTATGTGAGCAGACCATGAAGGATGAAAAGCTGGGCTGTATCCCTGGGTGGGAGTTAGGGCAAACACATGTTTCTCCTGGAGGGGTGAGTGAGGATCAGCATGGGAAGACATCTGTCCTCTCAAGTACACACCTGTGTGCATGCCTGGGCCCTGCTGTGTTAGTGTCTGCATCTCTGTGGAAATAATATTAAAATATTAGTGAAGCTCAAATATAATCCTTCACTAAATCTGATCAGTGCATTTCAATGTGTGCAGATGCAATGTTGGGCCAAGACAGTCTTTGTGATATTGTCATAAACATAGCACAGGAATATAAAGGATGACTATAAAATGGGTTAGGTTTATAGCTGCATCCCCCATTTCACAAACACTCATATGGGATTTCCACTGTACAAAGCTGACATTTTTCCAATCTTCATTGTTATTTCAAAATCTCCTAAAACCTGGCTATTTCTAGATCTTTCAGGTTTCAAGATCTGCTGAAATAAAGCTGAGACTGGTGTACAACTGCATTCACCATTAAATACAGAAAGCCTTGACAAAACCTGGAATGTTGAAAATTGTTAAAGGCTGCTGGACACTGTGGGGGAGAGCCTCAGATGACCTGAGCTGGCACCACCAGCCCTGTAACACTGCTCTGCAGGCAGCCTGTGCTGTGAAAGACACACCTGGGATCACAGAGGAGAAAAGAAAGGTAGTCAGGGCTATAGAAATCTTACAGTCAACAGAACATCCCAAATATCCTGTTTCCTGAGGAGAGAGAAAGGGACAAAATGCTGACAGCTGTGCCTGAAGTTGATGGAAATTCAAAACCTTTCTCAACCTCTTTCACTGCTGCAGTTCTTGCCTCTACAGGTGCCATCTCCCAGTGGCTCCCAGCCCAAGAGGACCCTGCCATTTGTCACAAGTATTTGATTCAGTGCTCCTCTTCCTTAACATACACCCTCTTCTGGAGCCATTTGAGCTGAACTTGTAAAACAAAATTTAGCTTATGGGAAAATAATGTAAGTAAATGTTTAAGGAAAAAATGACCTCATCTTCTAAATTTATGATGAATAAATTTAGAGAAAGGGAGGAAGGCTTGATTTCCAGTGAAACCCTCTAGCATGCTGCTGACTGAAAACAGCTGGAAGTCGGTTCTTTGGTTTAACTCTGTGTGTGAGGACTATGTGTGCAGGCATTATTACTGTGGAGAAGCACTTTAAATGAGATGCTGTGACACTCATCGTAAATCTCATCCTGTTGTTTCCTATATTTAAGCTATCTTCTTACTAGTTCAGAGACTCTGAAGCTTACATAATGAAATGAGCTTACTCAGAAAGGTTTTGCTGGCGTGTGGGTTACATTCTGCTAGAGAAAACTCTTCTGGTCAGTCAGCTGTCCGTTGCTTTGACCTACAGAATCACTCCTTGCCAAAGCTGGACTTCAGCATGTGATTTATCTGCATGGCAGATCTTCCTCAGCTTGCTAGTGATGGTGATCTCCCAGGTAAGCTTATAGACACCACCTGGTTATGAATATGTGATTGATACCCATCTTACGTCACCTTCATATGATTCTGTCAAGTTAGGGTAATGATTATCTGAGGTACTGGAACACAGTAGTCATTTGTAGGGGTAGATTGACATTTAGTATGGTCACAAAATAAGGCAGGGACTACTTTTCTTATTATGTATAATTCCAAATGCTAGCTCCAGTAATCTTTAAGTTCTGCTTTGACCTCTGAGTGCCAAGAATTAAGGATGGATGAAGGAGAATGGAAACTAGCTGCTCATGGCTGAGCTCCTTGGATGGGTAGCTGTTGGCCATTGCTCTGGGTTGCAGAGACAGGCTGCCATGAGCACGCTGACTTGTTGGGAAAGGACTACTCAGAAGGTGATTTATAACTTTGTCTAAATAATACATGTGTTAATTTGTCAGCAAAAGCACCCATAGGGAAAGGCACTGGGCTTTGAAAACAGCTCAGCAAACCACACAATGTTCCAGCAGTTGCTCCCAGCTGGAAGTGCAATGAGAAGGACTGGCACTCTTTTCCACCTCAGCAGGCAGACATCCAGGGGGAGAAGAGCTCCAGCCTCAGGTCCAGCAGCACACAAGTGCAGAGGAATCAAGGATAATGTATCTGCTTCTCTGGCAGGTTGCATCTTGGTTGGTAGCATGAGTTTAACCAGGAGGGAAAAGCTCCTGGGGGAACATCACAGATGGGTGTGAAAAGCCAGCTGGGCATGACACACAATTCCATCTTTGACTGTGAAAATAGAAAGGGAGTATTTGAGACATGTGACAAGTTGGTTACACTGGCAGATTTGTGCAAGTAAAAACTGAGCTCTTTACCTTGATGGTGACATTTTACTTCAGAGTCCCTCTATGTTCCTTTGGAGGATCTTAGTGCACATGTTTTTCAGCTCTGGCATTCACTTTGGCTGGACCACACTGGCTGTGAGCAGCACGCACAGGGAGTGGAGCTGACATAACTGGGTGCATGATGGATTGATGGGCTATGGCACATGCAGTTAGACATTCAGGGTTTGAAGGGTATCCAGAAATTCCCAGCAAGTGTCCAGCAGCCTGCTCCCAAAGTACAGCTTCTGGCTAGAAAAAAGTGTCTTTCTAGGGAAGTACAATTTGTTATGGTATCCCTAACACTTAGGTATTTACCAGGCAGATTCTTCAAAAGCAGACTTCAGCAGCTGAAGCCCACAGCACTTCCCTGGTGTGAACATGGAAAATGCAGCACCATGGCAACACTACTCACACTACAGTCTGTGTGGCTGCCCCATGTCCCTCAGTCCCACTGCTAAACATCCCCATCCTGCTCTCTGCCTCCTGCAGGATTCCCTCCATCCCTAGAACACAGCGGTGGCTGCTGTCTTCCCTCAGAGCAGTAGGATGGTTTTAGGGAGACATCAGATGCTGTGCTGCCCTTTCATTTCCCCCTGGCTTTTCCCAGATGTCCTGTGTGTCTACAGGGCCACATCATCATCCTCCTTCTGCTGGAGAGCCCAACAGGGCAGAGACACTGTGTCCCCTGCCACTTGGGCCTTACAGATCTGGTTTTTGCTGATTGCATCTGATTCCTGCTATGGGACAGCCCAGTGTGGAAAAATCTTTGGATACTTTTCTATCCTCCTTTCTTTGTGAGGACCCAACTGAGCTTTTTGTTTGCTAAGTACAAGTCAGGGTAGGACAGCCCCTTTGAGTTCTGTTTTTTTAAAAAATGGCAGTAGAAAGCAATAGAACAAGCAGTGTATACATTTTTATCATTAGACTATTACCTTCCAAAACTTTCTGCCAAATTGGCATGGTAATCCCTGAAAACAGAAGTTGCTGCAATTATGAAAAATGGATGGTTTCATTCAACACATGCTGTACTATATTAGGAGGCCCACAAGTAGTGTTTGACTGGAAATGGAGTTTATTCAGTGCCAAGCCATGAATAATTACAGTAAATAAAAAATGAATCATGTTTAATGTCTTTTATTTTAAAAGGGGGCTTAAAACATGAACAGTTCCCTGAGACATAAAATCTGTGCTTAATAAATAAATTCAATAAACACTTCATGTTTCTTCAGAGCCAAGCATAAACAAAAAACTAATGTCAGGGCTGTGAGCATTATGAAAACCAGGGAGGAAAGTGAGGGCTTTCAAAACTTGATCCATTCCTCCAGGGACAGATAGGGAGATACAGCGACTTGTGCAGTTGTGGTGCTGTTTCTTATGACTGATGTTCATGGGAAATGCTGTAGCTCCACAGCCCTGTAAAACTGCAGGATTCCTGCAGCTCCTGTGGAATAAAACAGGCTGTTCCTTGGGCAGTGGCAAGAGCCTTTTCGCATACCTACATACTGTAGAAAATCACAGGGATGGGTTAAAAAAAGTGAAGAAAACCTGACACACTGGTGATCCAGTAGCAGTAACTTTAATTTTTATTCTGTGACTAGAGGTCAATTGCACAGACTAGAAGCTCTCAGTATCCTGGTAGGATGAGAGGCTGTTGGGGACTAGAAGTAAACCTGAGTCCTGCTTACATGAGAAACAGGCAGAGCCAGCTCCAAAGAAAAGCAACCACTCCAAGAGCCTGAGAGGCAGATGGGTAAGATGAAGGCCAGCTGTGACAGATGGGCATCTGCTGAAGTGGGGGTTCAAATGGATGACACTGTGCTGACAAGGGAGGCAATGCTACTCTAATCTTGATGTGGTGCAGTTTAATTCTTCCCATCCATATTTATACGATTTCTTTCTCTCTGCACATTTCCTTTATTTTTCCTCTCCTTCACACCATTTTCATTTTTATGTCCAGCTTTTTCCCTGTTCCTTCTCAGCATATCTGTCCTTTGCCTTTGTCTCTCTCTTTGTGGCTCAAATTATCCCTGCCAGACTGCAAAGTCTCTACTCTTCCCAGGACAGAGGAGAGATTAGAAACATCAAATCCTTTTGTGGCACACCACCACCTGCCAAATGGATGGAGATGATTAAATCCTGATGTTCTGTCTTGCAGCAGATATCCACATCCAGTCTAGTGCAGTTTACTCTCTTTACTATTAGGCAGAACCTGTTTGGAGTGCTCTGCTTCCCCTGTGCCCTGCCAGGGGGCCCAGGCAGGCATTGCAGAAGACCTTGTGACCGAAGCACGGCATTGTCCTCCCACTGTCCCATTTCCTCCCAAATAACCTCTGAGCACTGAACAGCTTATTTTTCCCTTTCTCAGCATCTTTTTTTTCAGCTACCCACCTGGCTCCTCCTGAGCAGAGGGAGACTCAGTGGTTTGGAGCCTGGCTCCTGGCTGGTGACCTGTTTCCCTGTGGCTAGGGAGGAATTTCCAGAGGACGAGCGGTATGCAGGCTGCTCTCAGGGGAACTGGGGGGCTGCCAAACCTAACCAGCACACTGGGCCAGGAAAGGCCTTGCATATGCTTTCACCAGAGGAAAGGAATGTTTGTGGAAACTGGGAGCAGTGGAGCTTATTTAGCTTTGCTTCCCTCCTGCTCACCCTGCCAGCCCCCAGCCCAGCCCTGGGGCTGTGCTGTGGCACACACTGTGGCACTGTGACAGTGACAGGAGTGCAGACAGGTCATTGCTGCAGCCTGCAGCACCTCGGGGGTAAAGGGAGGAACTGGCTGAGTGGGCATGGGGACACCACAGCTCGTGGTGCAGCTTTGGGCTGGCTGGATGCCTCTGAATGAGCGAGTATGCTGTAGGGGATACATCATAAAGCTGCCACAGCAACTCCCAAATTAAATGGGATTTGGGCGTATTGAGAGACAGGCACAGTGGAGACTTACAGCATCCCTGCCTTGATTTTCTTCCCTTCCAGTTAGAGAGAAAACCCTATAAATGACAGTCCCCTTGGGTTTTTTGTTTGTCTTAAGTAACAAGTGTCATTTGCAGCTTATCCTCAAGTTGCCTTTTTTTTCCTTTCTTTTTAATGACGCTTTGATACATTTCCCCCTCTGCTTCCCAGCATCAGCTCTCTGCACACCTGACCTGCATCACCCTCACCTCTGCTAGTGCCATTTTGCTGAAAACCCCTTTAAATAACCAACAACTGATTTGGGCTGGAAGATTTTAAAAAAGCAAAGAAACAAAATTCCAGATAATGAATTGTGGTCTCACTCCTGAGAGCAGAAAAACTACTGCTGACTTTTGTCCTGCTGGCTTGTACACTGGAGTGCTTTTGAAGTCAAAGCAAGGGCCAGGTTTGTCCCCTTCAAACCAGGGCACTCACAGAGCTCCCTGTTTTGCTGCACCAGGTCCATGTACCCAGCTGGCTTCTCTGCATCTGGGATGGAGTCAGCTCCCCTCGGCAGAGCCTCTGTGGTGCAGGGACATTCTCAGAGCCCTGGCTGTGCCTCTGGGCAATCCCAGCTCCTGCTCCAGCACTCTGGGCTTGCCCTGCGGGTCCTGCCCTGCTTTGAACCCAGGCACAGGCTCTGTGTGCAAAGTTAATTGCTGCCCCACTCAGCAATTTCCATCTTGCCTGTCACCATCTGAATAATCAGAGCCTCTGCAGCCCGATGATGTTCATTAAGGCCTGCTGACTTCCCTTTCAATTAGATTGTACTATTCAGTGCTTCTGACAGGGTTCCTTTCTGCGGGAGAAGTCATTACACTCCTGCTGAATTTGGCATGATTTACCCCGGGAAAACAAGAAAAAACACTTTATGCTTCAGAAACAGAATTAAAAAAAAAAAAATCACAGCTATTAACAATACACAGGACTAAACACACACAGAGCCATCCTGAAGAGATTTGGGGCAAGGGATTTAATGACTCTGCCTCATGACAAAAAAGAATGCTAATATATCCTCTCCTTAATTACACTGAAAGTTCTCTGGAGAAGGACAGCTTATTTTTTATTCTGTGTGTTTGCATAATGCCAGGTACCACTGAGGTGTCTGGGCCCAGCAGTTGAGTATAAGGTAACCAGGAGGGGACTCTCAGTGTTTTACAGCCTTTGCATGAGTTACTTCTCTCATCACAGAGCTGCCTCACCTATGGAAGAGAGCACTGGCTGACCAACAGGCACTGAGAGCAGTGAGATGGTTGCTAGAGGTGAGGTGAAGGCAGCTATTTCCAGGTGAAAGTGGAAGGAGGGGCTCAAAGGGCAGCAGGTGCCTCCCAGATGAGCTTTGGCTGGGGCAGGAGGACCTTTGTGCAAACTGATCCAGATCCCAGGGCAGCTCCACTCCTGGAACTGGGGCAAAGAGATGTGACCCTACAGCATGCAGGAATTCTGAAAAAGATGACCAAAGTGGCAGCAAATGTCTAAGTGACTTGCCAGTCCTCAGTACTGGGATGGAACTGGGATCACAAGGAAGATTCTACAGGTGCCACCCTCAGCAAATAGATCTCATTTGGTCTAGGACATATCAAAGAAAAAACAGCTTTACTTCCTATGTTTTCTTTTTGTTATTTACTCAGGTTTCCTCAAAATTGTCTGGTTCCTCTCCCTTTTTAACTTTTAGTGTGTGAGCTGTAAGCTTGAGCCATTTTTTGGCTGCTTCCTGTGGTGAATAAAGTCTCAGAATCCATTAGATCCTTCCTTCCTAACAGCACGACTGCTTTTATAGAGTTCAAAATCATTTGTGATCTAAACTAAAATGCGAAAACTTCCATAATTTATCTTCCCTCTGATCTCATGAGAGTTTAGCATCTTGGCCCTAGAAGAGATTAGAAACTTTTATTTTTAATCTTTTTTTTAAGCATCCTTTGCATGTCTTTCAGGTTCAGGTATCCACCATGAATTCTGATTTAGGGATCATTCTCCATGCAGTTAAATTAATTAAGTCTGGCCCTACAGGAGCATTTGGGGAATCAGGACATGCTAGAATGGTTTTTGATTACATTCACAGCCCTACCTTACTGGATATTCATCCTACCATGGTTAAAATACAGAGACTGTGATTCCAGCTACCTTTGCAACTCCAAGCCACTTTACTAATAAATAATTCCTTTTCAGACCTTCTTTAGGAGATGCCTTCATCTCCTTACAGACAGAGTTGCAATATTTGGTGCAGAAATAATTTGCACCAGGGGACTCCAGCCCACAAACATGCATTCCCAGGAACTGGGCAGACTCATGGAACAGACTCCAGGTGGGAGAGACCTCTGCAGCAGATCAGTCACCCCTTTGGGAGCTCCAGTGAGGTTGTTGGAATGGGCCCAGCAAACAGGGAGTTTGGGGCAATTGAGGCAGTTTTCCAAGAGAACACACGAGAGCCAGAGGAAAAGGAAATATTGCATTTTCCTCAAAAGAAGTTACGTTTTTTACACAGCCAGGCTTAGACAGAGTTGGTGCTGTTCCATAGCATTTCATATCCTTCATTTGCACTGCACATTTCAAGAACTGGATGACAATGTCTTTATAGAAATTAAAGGAAGTTGGATAGATGTTACAATCTAAAAATTTGTGGTAGCTGGTCCAGCTGATGTAACTTCTTTTTATGCTTGGACCAGATCTCTGGAAACCTTGTCACATATCAAAGAACATAGACCATAACCTGGTTTACTGAAGGACCACTGGCTGCATAAATGTGGATGAATTCAACTATTTGAGTTGCAATTACAGGCTGTGCTCAGGCCACTTTCCCTTTGCCCATGCTCTCCAAGCCAAAAATGTCACACAAGAGTTACTGCCGGTGGTGGAATCCCAGAAGCTGCCCTAGCAGGGAGTGGTTGTCTGTAGGGATGCGATGTGAGATGCAGCAGGGAAATAAGATGAGAAGGAGTGGGGATAAAGGGCATGCTCTAATTTCTGAGGCACTCGATCTTTGCACACACAGCAGAGATCACCAGCAACCAAACGACCACAGAGATCAGAATACATTAAACACTGCTTCCTTACAAAAGCACTGTCCTTCTAGCAACAGCCAGTCCCTCTTTCTCTTCTGCACAGTCTTTCCTCTCCTGGCACTGGAGAGCTGCCAGCCTGCTCCAGCTAAGTCCACAAGCAGAAGTAGCAATGAACTACAAAAGTTGCTCAGGCAGCAGCTGCTCCATCAAACCCACAAACTGAGCTCCCAGCACACTAGAGCAAACACTAAGAGTTGGCAATGTTTGGGGAAATCAAGGAGGATGGATTTTCTATTCTTTCAAGCAATTCCTTCTGCAAAAAACCTGTAAGGAGAGCAGACTATTCCCCTGGTGCTCTCAAGCAGCCACTGGACTTTCACCAGCCACTAGAGATAGGGTAGAAAATAATGCACATGGACCAGATGTGGAAGGAACTGTAATGCTGCCTTTGAGGTCCAGAAGGAGCAACACAAAAGCTCCCCAAAAGCATGAAACCTCTGTGGTGCTGATATATCCTTTTGACACTGATGAGCGAAAAGCATTCTACCTTCTTCTTTTGGGTCTTTTAACATCTCCTTTTCCAGCCTCCACCGAGGGGTGAACTTATCCTTGCAGTTATTTCTACACTATCCAAAAGCCACCACAGTAAGAAATCTGCATCTTCTCTCCCTGAGTAAACACACAGCAAGAATGCTCCTGTTTGTGTGTCCCATTTATTAGAATCAGGCAGCCTTTACAGCAAATAAAGGCTGTAAGCACATCCAGCCAGCTGAGATGTGCTAATAAAGATTGCCTCAGGGCTTTTCCTCAGGGAGTAGACAACTCTCCTAACGCTCATAAGGCTGGCTTCTGCTCTCCAGTGGAATGGTACTCTTCAAAATTTGATGGAAGCAACTGGCAAGCAGTGACACTGGTTGCCATAGCTGCATGGAAGGGTTTTTTTGCTCATTTTTGTTGAAACCCAGGATTTGTTCCTTGGTTTCTTCAGAAGAAACATCTCTTAAGACCTAGAATTCTTATTTGGAACTCGAAGAATTTATATGACCTCACCTCTGCCATTGCATAGGGAATAATACTTAGCCAGTAGAAACTTTTAATTACCTTTTTTTTTCATTAACTTGTTTCCCTAGACAGATGCTTCACAAAATCTGAGAGGATACTTCCATGCAGCTAAACCTACAAAAGGCCCAAGGAAACTTGAGGTGATGACAAGAAAATTATTTCACCATAACTCAGGATCTTTTCTTTGTTATTTTAAACACACCCATCCTAGGGACTAAGTTTTGCATGTGTCTTCTGTGTCCACAGCTCAGTCAAGGCAGGCTGAGGAGTGTGTGAGATTTTAAATGCAAAGGGCTGAGACAGTTTAAAAAGAAAAATAAGTGAATAAAGCCCTCTGTTTTCCTGCCAGAAATGATTTTGCTGTTGTTGTTGTTTTTCCCCACTCATTGATGCTTCCAAGCAGAGGGAAAAGGGAGGTGGCAGTCAGGAGTTCCCACAGGCAGCACGAGTGTGCTCATCTTTTCTCACTCTGAGCTTTCCTTGAGCCAAAGCTTGAATGATTTGCTGCAAGGGTTGGGGATCCCAGGCTGCCCCAGAGCTTCCCAGTGGAAAAATGGTCATAGCCAGACGTTGTTGTATACAATACTGACTGCTCTTTTCTACTGCAAACAACAACTGCTGGCAATTAAAGCAAGACCTTTGCCCCACTGCTTTGTAAACACTCTGGATGACAAGTCAACATGGGGATGACACACAGATCTGCCTTTCATTTCCGTCACACCAGATGCTGGTCTGTCTTTGCCTTTCCATTGCAAAACTCAAATCAGGACTTGGATAAGCCTTAAATGACCGAGGTTTAACCTAAATAAGACTCAGTTGTCATTTGTGGAGGGGGGAAACAGCTCTGAGTGTGCAGAAGAATGTGTCCTTTCTCAGTACTCACATTTTATCTTAGGTTCTAAGCAGTTCAAAAATTAAGACAGTCTTTGGACCCTCTCAAGATACTGCAGATTTGGTTGGGTTGACACACAGTTCAAGGGAGTGGAGGTTCACTGAAGTAGTTATTGCTGAGGGAGTTGTGCCTCTAAAACATCTTTAGGGCAGAATAGTCCCAGTGGATGTGGAAAAGGAATCTGGTTTCCTTCTCAGAAAATGCCTGCACACACTATTTGTGACAACTGAACTCCTTATCACAAAAGGGAAAGAATCTTCTCTTCCCTCTGAAGTCTCCAAAAACAAGTGCTAGAGCTTTCAGCTTGAAAAAAATATCTGCTTTCTCAAAAGCCACAATAGAATTCTGATGTTTTTCTTTAAATATTCATGGTGATTAAAAATGAACTTTATTAGTTGCATGAATTCTTTTTAGAGTTGTGATATTGTTTAATTAAAATAAGTATGTTAGTAAAAGTGAAGGACATCCTTAAATTACATAGTGATTATTAAATGAAATTGAACTCCCTTTTCCTTTTTAATTTTTTTTCCATTTCTTGGGCAAGGTGACATAATTCCTCCAAAGGGTGGGGCTGTGGTTTTTTATTAATATATACAGATCTAGTCTGGATTTTCTCACTTTTTTTTTGTCACCCTGGAACAACAAATTCCTACCTACAGAACTAGAGGATGTTTTGACAAATATTTGTGCTATTTCCTGTCTTATACCAGAAGAGAAAAGTAAGGTACATGCAGGTACCAGGACACATGCAATATCAGCCAAGAGTCTGATGAAAAAGTTGTGGAAAGAGCCTGCCATGGTGAGTCCCAGGTCAATGCCCTGCCAGTGAGCTCCCACTAACAGGGATTTTTAAAAGGAAAAATCAAGCATTGTAAGGAAAAATTAAGCGTTTGAACAGCCCGAGCCAGACTGGGTAGCTCTTCATCAATTCCCTCAACCATTCCCTCTCCTACAAAATCAAAACCAAACCCGAATGGCAGACTGGAATTGTACCAGCTGTGATGAGGAAGACATGGGTGACTGCAGTAGGGAGGGAAGCATTTGAATGCTCTATTTTTTAGCAGACTCTGGTTCCTTTAAATGTCTGTGAATCTCTATATCAGAACCAAAGAAATCTTTTGGGAGGTGTTTCCTTTCTGCACTTCCAGCAGCTACGGAACCAGTGCCAAATACCAGAGAAGAGAATAAAACCAAAAAAGGGAAAGGACATCAGCAGTAGCTTTGAAGCAGATATCTATGCAACCCAATAGTCCCCAAATATTCCATATGCTTCTGTCACACTTAAAAAAAATACAAATATGTCACGACTGTGTATTGTCACAGTGGCCTGGTAACACACCAGGTCATTTTCTCTGTTATCTGTGCCCCTCTGTCAGGGTAGGATAGCAGCATTCCCAGGCATCTTGCACAATCTAGGCATTCTTTGCTTTACTGCCAGGTATCTTCCTGCTAGAGCAGATTATGCCACCTGTGACTGCACAGGCTTTCACTTTAAGGTTTCAGAAGCTATATGTTTTTGTTAACGCAGGAGAAAAATTAGAAAGAAGAGGGGAAAAAGTGCAAGAATGTAATTCTGGTTCTTGGGCTATTTTATATATTTTTATTATAATAGAATACATATATTATTTTACCTTTTTGCACTTATTCATGCATATTTTATTTTTATATGTATATTTTTAGCTGACCCGTTTAACGGAGAAAAAAATTCCAGAATCGAAGGGCAAAAATTATAATTGTATATAAATATATATATATATGTATATGTATATATACACATGTATAATGCAATATAATTTCAGACCACACAACTCACATTTTTTCTCTAAATAGTTTTTCAGGTTGAAATCTTACCTCTGCTCCATCTGTGGGTCACAGTGGCATGAGCATTGTAATAGAACAGCAGCAGCACCAGAGTCTTCCAAAGCATCCTTCTCTTTAAAAGTATGTCTAGCTGTACAGTAGCTTTTTTATTTTCGCAACTCCTTTCTTTTCAGGAATAAATAATGGCTTTTCCTCTCCCCCTCCCCCTTCAGAGAAAAACCTGTCTGTTCTTCTGAGTAGAGCTGAAGTCAGCGCGCTGCTCCTCTCCCAAACCAAGTCTCCTTGGGATCAGGAAACTTACTTTCACAGACAGACTTTGTTTTTATCCACATCTGGAATGACTCATAGTGCATGTGAGTTTGCTGGCAGCTGGGTGAATAAATATCATTACATTTTTGTAGTTGAGTTTCATTTGTTATATGGGCCAGTTGGAATTTATTTCCATCCAATAAACAGCCACAAGTAACTTCATTAAAAGAGACTCTGGAATTGTAGCTACTCCTCTGTAACACAGGGGGCTGCACACTAGCCCTGTCCAAGGCAAATCCCTTCTCTGGAATGATGGACAGTAGCCCTTGGATGCTTAAGTCAGGGAGTGGAGCATGTGCTCTGCAAGAACATTTTGCTGCTGTGATTCATATAATCACTGCTTTGCTAAGAACACATCATGCTGCCTTTAGATTTCAGCTCTAGGCCAGACAGGTCCTGGCCTTTTCCCCCATTTGGCCTGTATGGAAGGTCCAAATCTTTCACTGGCTCTCCTCAATGGAACACTAAACAGCCCTCAGGACAGTCTACATTAGCCAGGCTGAATGTGGAGGGGTGAAGCTGAGAAAAATAAAAAACTACTGATAGGCATCTCCTGGCTGATGCTGGTGCCAAGGAACACAACCCTGGAAGAGTCTATCCCAGACTGGCTCAGCATGGAGGAAGCTGCAGGTACCTACTGTCCCTGACACAGCCTCAGCAGCAGCACCGTGGGGTGAATTTTGGGAATAATAGCAGGCTGATGTGTGTTGGAACAGATTGACGGAAAATAGGAATACAAGGAGTATTTACAAAACCAGGGGATAGGGGATACTCCATTTGGTACCTAGAAGTGATGAGTCTAATTCTCTTCTTTTATGGGTGAGAGTAGAGCAGAAACAAACCCACAGACTCCACGAATTTATACTGGTGTAAAACTGGCACATAAGAAAGGAGACTCCAGCTCAGAAGGTATAAATAGAAGGATTAAGGGAAAGGATCAAGAGCTGGAAGGACTGAGGGCACTGTGGCTCAGGATTAATGTACACTGGCAGGAAGGCATGGAGAAAACCTGTTCAGCTCCTGTGTACCTTATTCCAACATCTGGCCTTAGCCTCAGTCCCCTCATTCTTCTCTGTCCCAGCTGAAACACCAACTGTAAAGGAAGGAGGAGGGTCAAATAAGGTTGTCTTGCTGAAGGCAGCTCCACTTCTTTTCCTACATGTACAGATTTTCCTATGCTCAGACTGCCCCAGGTTACTCCCACATGAACAGCACATGAATGCAGGACAGTATTTTACATGCCAAGGGGATGACAAAAGGTGCCATTCAAGTGGAGGGTGGCTCACCAATTCCCTCTATACACACTCCTGTTGCCATAGCATACCAGGGGTGGGTCTGCAGGGTTAAATTTAGGTATGGGCTCATTCCTCTGTCTGTCCAGAAATTACAGAGCTGGAGGGAACTGAGTTCTATCTTCCCTGGAGAGGGGGAGAAAGAAAGAGAGAGGATTAGTCCTACTTCGCTTAGGCCGCTTAGGAGAGGATGAGTTGTTCTTAAAGGAGGTAGATTCAGTCATCAGCTTGGCTAGTTCTGAGGTGATGTGCATCAAAAATGATGATCTTAATGTCAGCAGGGTCTGTGAACTAGGTGCTTCAAAGTCAGGTAAGCAAGGCAGGATTACCTGGGATGCCTATTGCACGCTTGAGAAATGGAAGAAAATTCTTAGAGAACCTAAAATCCTGTGGGGTGACAGAGGAACATCTTCACAGCGTTATTTGGAGAGCATGGACCGAAACTTCAGAGGTGCTGTATTGTGTAATTTCTTACATTTAAGGTAATAGCAGCTGATAAGAGAGGATTAAGGAGGTCAGACAGGCTCTAATTCCCAAAGCCAGAATCAGAACTATGCCCTTTGGAATGGCTCTCTCTTCTGGCTGGCAACAATGGGTCACTTCCTCTGCTTTTTAATTATCACTGCTTTACGTATGCAGCCTAGAAAGGTTGAGAAGAAGAGTCCTAGGAATTTCCTTGCCTAATTTCCCCTCTACTTCTAGCCTCTGGAGCAAGAGTCCTAGTAGAAACAGAGGAGTTGCATCTGAGACAGAAGAGATGAGTGGTAAGAGAGGCATAGAGATCAAAGGGATATGAGAGTATGAAATGATTATTGAGCTCTCCTTTTTCAGACCCTGGAGATGTTGCTCTGAAGTTACATAATACCTTTTTTTTCATTGTAATTTATTTCTCCTTAATATGAGTCTGGCTACAGAATCCTCTCAGGCAGCCTCTTCCTCATCTGAGCTCAAATACAATCTCTACCCACATCCCTCTCCACAGCACAGTCTTTGAGTGTCTCCCTGCTAGTACCACAACTGTACAGCAAATTTGCCTGTAAGACTGTGAAGGGTGCACTCACATCTGTTTTCTTACAGGAAATCCAGCAGCTGTAAATACAGCAGGTCCATGGAAAATAAATAACCCTTTCTCTGTAGCACCTCCTCAAGTAGTGTAAATGTCCCTTTCCCCCCTCAAAACTTTAAAATATTTTTCTCTCTTATATGGATATATATACACACACAGAGTCAAATCCTCCCTATTAAAAAGCCCTCCAGAGGAAGCCAGGAAATAAATCTTTCAAGTATGCTCAAGGCACTTCAACTGTATAACTCTTATTCATCTCATGGCTATATTTTATTAGATAGTTGCTCAATTTCAGCTCAAGGCAGTTCCTGTCTATGCTGGAGGTTTGAATCACTGCAAATATAATGAATGCTCAAGCAGGGTAGAAATCCTCACTGTTTATAAATATTAACCATGCCTACATTTCTTTGGAAGTATATAACAGGGGAGCTTTAGGGTGAAGAATTCATCCTGAAGGTGCATCCAGAAGTAGAGGGTGCCATGCTGCTGAAGGCAGGAGGCTGAGGGCTGCTGGCTGGTCAACATTCAGGCATAAATCAGAGCAGTGCCAGACTTAAGTGTCACTGTTATGTTAGGGTGAATATTTATGTTTTACCAAGTCTCAAGAATGTAGGTGTTGGAGCTGCAAGTGCTCCCAGTACCTGTGGGACATGTCAGGCACAGGAAAGGTGTGACTGCTGCCTCTGGCAGGCTTTTTGAGGTGAAAATGGACATTCAAGCAACTCCAGTGACTAGATAGTAACTAGCAGCTTTTCTATTTGAATCCTCCATCCTAATGCTGTCGGTCACTGTCTGTCACTGCTATTCCCACTGCTGTTCCTATCCTTTTGAGGAACCTGGACACAGGGCAGGGTGGAAAGAAGTGCATGAAGACCCCAACAGGGAAGGTGCCAGCTGACATTTTGCAGTGCAGGCAGGGTGAGAGCAGGCTTGTAGTGGTACACCAAAGCTGTCCTTCTTCCCATCACACTTGTCGTGGTGGAAGGACAGCTTCAGCCAGCTGGATACACAGAAATGCTGAATTTCCCAGGAGATGCTCTGGAGTGAGCAGTGTCTCAAGCAAGGTGTCCCTTGTGTTCTCTTTAGTAGCTCATGGTGTGAAGTAACACAGTCTAAAAAGTGACTGGAAGGGGAAGCAAGGCAATGGGTGATCAGGAGCCCGTGGGTCTTCCAAGGAAAATAATTTCTGTTTCACTGGGGAATACCAGCTCATGATGTCAGCTCAGCTCTGGCTCTGATGAGCTTCTCCCAAACCCAAGGCAGGACTGCAGTCTGCCCTGGCACCCCAGTCACTGTGAGTGTCTCTTGCAAATCTTCTGTCAAACAGACAGAATTTTATTTTTTTTTAGGTGTACTCTGTTTCAATAGGAAAACAGAGTGCATATGGAAAGTTCCTCTGAGCAAGCATTTCTGCTCTGCAGCCAGAGCCCTGCCCTGTGCCACAGGCATTGCAGGACCTGCCTGCCAGTCTGCCAGCACAGTGGAACAACGTGTGTGACACAGACACTGCTGTCCTGCCCACCTCAGGGGTGGAGAAATGGAGACAACACACAAAGGGACTCACTCACTGAATGAACTGAGGGTGGAGCTGGGACAGGCACTGAGAGCAGATCCTTTCCTCTGCCCAAAATACAAGGGACTGCTCTGCCATGGCAGGAGCTCACACAGCACCACTGCCATCCACCAAAAAGAGAAAGTGGCTTCTGCAAGGGGAAAAGAAATACCCTCTTAACATGGAGAACAAAGAGAGGGGGGAAAGATAGCTGTGCACAAGCTCGTAGGAGAAGAAAAGATCTTTTGAAATTAGACTACCAGCATTTGAACCCCATAGTCCATAGTGGCTATTGCTGGCTCCTCAGCTGAACATGCAGCTTCCTGCAGCAACAATCTGGATGTCAGAATCTCACCAAGCCTCAGAGCAGCCACAGCCAGGATGAACCTTACAAGGCCACACAGTGCCATGAGTTGGAAGCTGGAAGGGACTTTAGGGCACCTTTTTGTTGTCCTTGTGTCCCCAGAGCTCCCTTGTTGCCTTCATCCAGCTGCCTGAGCTCCCTTTCACAGGAGTACTTAGATGCTGAGCTGATACTTTACAGATTTACATTTAAATAACTGAAATTTAAATTCTGCACATGGAGCTTTGCAGATATCTGAATTCCTTGTGCACCTGAGCTTCCCCTGTGAGGCTTCTTAAATGCTTGTATTACTATATCTACCTTAAAAAACAGAGCTTCTTACATCCTACTTCATATTTCAAACAAAATGTTGTCTTGCTACTCACAAAAACATATGACTGCAAAGGCCCCTCTCAAGTCCCATGTTGCACATTTCAGTGTTTTCCACATATTCAGGAAGCAGATGAGGAACATATTTTACTCTGTGACTTGTGTTTGAGAAGTTGTCTGTTTTATAAGGTGTCCTGGCTCAGCCCATTCTCTGCCTGAGGAGATATAGATATACACCATAACAAATACCCTAAGATAATATCCTAATTACAGAATCTTCTAGGATGGAGCATCTCTGTTGCTGAATCTCTTACTATCTGTGGGAGGTAATTAAATATTTATTGTGGCAGAGAGAAGGAAAAAGAGGGTGGCGCTTTTTGCCATGATGGCAGCACTCACATGTTAGATGCAGATTTTACTGCCTAGATATTTTTTTTATTTGGAAGCAGGATGCATTCCATCAATATTACATTACTCACCAAGCTCATATAAAAGATGAAAGTTCAAGTTTCCTCAAGTAGAAGAGGTATTTGAATCCAGGCTCTTGGTTCTTATTCGAGTATGTTAAGTATCTAAGAAGAGATCTCTCTCTTGCTTCAGATACAAAAATTAGGAAGAGGACTCATGTTTGCAATGAAAACTTGAGCAGAGACAAATAACTGCCACTAGCTTTAAGCTCCAAAGAGACACAAAATTTAATATGCCCCTTTCTTCTTGGTATTTCCTCTTGACTAGCTTGGAGAGTCTCTGAGTTTCAGCCTGGATTATGTGAAACATTCTCAGAAATCAGGCTTTCTCCCCAGGCACTGTACAGACAGCCCAGATACTGAAACTGGAGCTGTGAATACAGCTCAGAGTGATGCTCACAGTTTCACCCCAGCAACAGTGAGCCAGAGCCTTCCCTTAACCAAGACTTCATAAAAAATGACATGTCAGTAATGCAGCTTTGGTCAAATGTGTGTTAGGCTATGTAGAAATGAATGATCCCACCTCATGATGCAAAATGCAAGGGCTTCTTTTATTCAGTCCCTCAAGCACCAGTCCTGTTGCTGCTGCTCACAGCAATCTTCAGTGGAAGGAGCATGGAGACAGGAGACAGCAGTCAGCAGGAGCTAGCACAGAAAGTCACTGGTGGGAGGCTGATTCCTTTCTCTTGCTGCACCTTGTAAAATGCAGACTGTTAACTTTCCTTGTGGCTGCTTGGGCATTGCTGCTGTAAATCCCTACAGCTACACCTCCCTGAGAGACTCTCTGAGGACTGATAGCAGCCTGTAGGCATGCAGACCTTGGTGGGTAATGCAGCACCACCCTTTTGGATAGTTTAACTTTCCAAAGATCCCATCAGCTCTGCTTGGTTGCAACCTGTTGGCCGCCAGTGTAAGCTCCAGTGGCACAAAGCCAGTGGAAACACCAGGGCTGTGACTTACAGTCCAGCAACAGAAAACAGGCTGCTAGCACTGCTACTGTAAAACGGGGCCTGAAATGCAGCAGACGAGAAAGATCTGCCACAAATCACTGCTAATATCATAAATGAAGGTCAGCTATGCAGAGCATTTCCTGCTTTTCAGCCTGCAAAGCCAGTACTGACAGCAGTGAACATTCACAGGGGGAGTTTCGTGATTAAATCCTCAGAACTGCAGGGAAAGAGAAGTCTCCTCAGTAAATGTTATGAAATGTTAAATCAGAAGCAACACAAAACCAGAGCCTGACAATACAAACCCAGGAATAACTGGTATAACTATCCATAACTATTTCACTCTGCTCCTGCTATCTCAGGAGCAGAGTGAAACACCAAATGCTGAACAAAGGCTCATTTCCACTCATTATCAAGAATAGCCAGACCAGACCTTTCTAGAGATTTCACATTTTATTTCAGAGTATAAGATTCATCAGCTTATAGAAATTGTGGATAAATTTGTTCTGGGGTAAAGAGAGAGGTAAAGACTCTGGCTAATAATTATAAAATTAAGATATTAGAGACACAAAAAAGATGGATTATGAGGTGGTAGTGTTAGAGGCGGGGTGTAATGAAGTAGCATTGCATGAAGGCTCAGACTGGAGTGGGATGAGACTGGACCATGCAAAGAGGATGACAGAAGAGGGGCAGGGTTAGGAGTGGGTGCCAGATGCAGGTGAGGTTATGACATCAGCAAGCAGGCACAGGAGCTGGACAGAGCTGGGCTCCTGTGCAAAAGCTCTGAAATAAAACCAGAGTCAAAGGGAAGTGCAATGTGAAAGTTTGGTTCATGACCTGAAAACTTTCATCTGCTGCTTCTGCCTTTTTACACACTGATATTCCCACCTGTTTCCTCCAGTGGAACACTCGTGGGGTTCTTCAGGGGAGGGTGGAGGAATAAACACAGCAGAGAGGTGAGAGGGCAATTCAAACTGTTCCCTTCAGGCAGCAGCAGAAGGGTGGGTCAGCTCTTCCCTTCTTGGGAACAAAGCAATGAGAGATGCAACAGGTGGCCTGCAAAGCAAAGCCTGACCCTCCAGATACCAAACACTGCCCTCAGGAAAATGAGCACTCCCTCCCACACCAAGCCTTCTTACACTGAGGAATCGCAAACCCATTGCGTTCTTCCTGCAGAATGAAAATTGACAGTTCTTAGTCTCCTAAATAAGCCCCTTAAACCAGTTTGCAGTAAGGTAGGATGCAGCAAGGCAAAACAGCCTCAAAAAATGGGAGGTCTGATGTGTGTCTGAACCTCAGTTCCACTGAGAATGTGCAGATCTTTAGAGAGGCAAGAGTTACTTTTCCTTTCTACCAGTACATCTGGCTGTCACACCTTCAGGGGACCAATTCATCATTTCCTGAAGCAGCAAAGTTTTCAAATGTGAGAACAACATTGTGGCAAAGGTCTTCAAGAGTAATTCAGGGACACTTCCATTTCTTTCTGTGTGTGATGCAGGCAAACATTTGCTTCAGGTAAAAGGCAAACTTTGAGTAAAAAAGGCACTTTTTTTCTGCCTTGTTTGCCTGTGAGCAGAAAAGGAAGGGCAGCACTCTCCTTGTTCCTTGTCTATCTCTTTAGGATCTAAAATCCTTCAGCCAGAGCCTGTCTGTGCCACACTAAGCACACAAAGCCCTCACCTCTGCTGATGCCCCGGGGTGCTTTAGGAGTCTGATCAACCCTGCACACTGTGCCCATGACTGCAATGAGCCACCAGGACGAAGGAAGGGAGAAAGGAATTTTCACTTTATTTTATTCGAACAGGTCACATCCTGAAGGGTGCCAGCTGACATAACCAACAGTGATATTTAGCACATAGATTTGTTTAGAAGCCTTAGGAGATGAAAAAAGTGAAAAGATTCTTCAGATTAAAAATCAAGACACCTGTTTCAGGTGTAGGGAGGTGTGAGGACAAGAGCAACAGCAGATGAACTCACTTCTCCAGGACTTTCTTTGGCTGCCTTTAGTGAAACAGCAACTATATCATAGTGATAAGGGCTGAGACACAGTTTTACTGACAGCACAGAAAATAACACACAGGTTGGAGAGGAAAAGGAGGTCAGAACCAATTAAATCTCCTAGGCTGCACAGACTAGAGTAAAAATCAATAACCTGAACACACTAAGTGTTGGGTTTTTGTTCAAAACACATTTTTCAGACTTGTGAGCCAGGATTATTCTTGATAAACAGCTGTAAAGTGAATAGCATCTTAAAGCCCTAGACTGTATCTTAGGCTTCAGGAGAGGGGTGAGCTCATTGATTTAACAACTCAGGCTTATAGCTAAAATCTGTCCAGGATGTGAGATTTGAGCAAGGATAAAGAAGCAAAGGTGAGTGGAAAGCACAGGTAACGCCCTGGCTTTAGAAAAGTTCTCACAACTGCTTTAAATCACTGCAGCTTTCAAGTTGCTCTTCCCAGCTGTGATCCCTGGCTCTCTGCTCGGGCTCACAGGCATCCTCTCACCTCGTGTGGTGGGGCAGGGGTAGCTGCAGCCCTGCAGACACCCCACCAGGCTGCCTGTGGCTGGGGCATGTCCTCGTCCCCAGCAGCTGCAGCCGCCCAGTGCCACGTTTGCACAGCAGCATAAAATACTGCACTGTGGTGACAAAACTGCCTCAGGGCCTGTATAAAACTGTTTCTAACAGTGCCAGCTTCCTAAAAAATCCCAGAGTAAACCAAAACAAACAGATTGTGTGAGTGAATAACGGGCACGAAACAGAGTTCCTTCTCTTTCAGAAAAATAATGGATGCATACAGCAGGCAATTCCCTTGCTGGAGAGGTCTGGAACCTCTGAAGTTAATGTATATTCCAGCTAATGGGAGCTGTAATCATTGGCACCAGGCCCACATTTAGCTCAGTACCAGCCCTAGCACAAGGGAGGCATTCAGAGGCAGCTCACATCCGAGGGCAGGAGAAATGAGCTGCCAATTGTGTCAGACACATTGCCTCAGGAGTGGGGAAAACTGAGCTTTTGCTGCTGCTGCCTGCTCCATTCCTCTGGTCCCTTCCAGAATAGGCTGCCCCTGCTGTGCTAACACCCACAAATTTACAGCACAGCATTCTTATTGTGTGCCAAGATTTCTTGATCGTGTATGTCACAGTGCAGGGGTGACAATACAACCAAATACCTCTCTTGTTGCTGAGAAGGGTGTGGGCTGGTTCCTCTCCAGTGTGCTCTCACTTTCTTCTTCAGCTTGGAAAAAGGCTTGAGGGCAAATGTAATGAAAAACCAGGAAATTCTGGTTTCCTCTGTTCTCCTTGAAGAGCTGTACATGGAGGCATGTACACAAGTCTGTGTGTGACCATGCAGCAGGAGTGAGCTCACTCCTGACAGCAGCTCTGTCAGCAAGGGGACAAGCTGTCTGTCATGGCTGTGAATCCCCAGCAACCTTCCCTCTCTGATGGCTGTCACTCATCAGAGGCTGTATCAGCTGCTCCTTTGCTCTCTGGGCTGTATCAAGTGCCAAGACACCAGGGGAACACTCTAATTAGCTTGACTTGCACCAAGCCTCCAGTAAACTGAGGATCCACCGAGCACTGAGACCTCCATCCTATCTGTGAGCTGAACAGTTCCCTATTGCTAACTTTAGTCCAGTGGGACTTGAACCATTACTTTTGTTCCCAAATCTTTCTCTCATACACAGAAAAAACTGTCATGGAGGCCAGACTGACCCTGTTTCTTATATCTTCCTTCCTTCCTTCCTTCCTTCCTTCCTTCCTTCCTTCCTTCCTTCCTTCCTTCCTTCCTTCCTTCCTTCCTTCCTTCCTTCCTTCCTTCCTTCCTTCCTTCCTCCCTTCCTCCCTTCCTCCCTTCCTTCCTTCCTCCCTTCCTCCCTTCCTCCCTTCCTCCCTTCCTCCCTTCCTTCCCTTCCTTCCCTTCCTCCCTCCCTCCCTCCCTCCCTCCCTCCCTCCCTCCTCTAAAAGAAGAGTTTACAGAGTACAGTAGGCATGCTGCAGAAGGGAGAGAGAAAATACTATCTCCCTTTTCTAAACAGTAAATTCAGTGAGATTCAGTTGAACCTAGAGGGAACTCTATGTTCCTGAATGGTTAAGATGTTTGCTCTTGGAAAACGTCAACTAAATGAGACTAAAATTTTCTAAGTTGGGGAAAATATGTGCACCATTTCTGGCAGGAAATGTTTGTGAACCCCAGACAGAACTGTTGGTCCAACTTAAGAGAGCATTCAGTCCTCAGTGAATGAATGAAATTTTTTAGTGTATTGCTACAAAACATGGAAAACTTGGATTCAAATCCTTGTGACCCAGCTTTGAGACAGGAACCTTACCTGTTGCTTGCCTACATGTGGAGAGAATCCTTCAGGCTGCTCCATTGTAAGGACTCCATTTCCTTCAAGGAAATCAGTATTAATAGAGACAAGGATTCCAACTGGCCTCCTTCACATCCCATCAGCCTTTTATAAACCCAATGAGCACCTTCCTCACTCTTCTAAATGAATATTTACTTATGCAAAGTGAAACCACTTTAACAAAAGGAGTGAGGTCAAAGCTCTCTTTCTCTGAAAGGTGTTGGATTCGTCTCAACATTTTTGACAATGGAAAATCTCTTGCAGGGCAGGAATCCTGGTTTCCACTCAGCATTAATGATGCCCCTTTAACAGGACATGTAATAAGCTGAACCAGGTTTAATATACCTCATTAAGTGAGGTTTGGGCACCAAAATTCTAATCAGAAATGGCTTGGATTTATTTATTTTAATTGCGCTTACAGAACTCAAAAGGATTATGCAAACAGTTGAAAAAATGAACAGGTTTCTCTTCTCTTGGAGCCAAATTATTCCAGGCTCCATAGAAAGCAGTGGTAGGTTTTCATCTATAGACACAGGATTTTTTTGACTATCCTCTTTGCAGAAACAGGAAAATGCCTAGTGCAAAACAAGATGCCTGTCTCTTTTCCATACATCTGTGTTCATATGATTGAGACATCTTATCTTTTAACCAAGTTTCAGATATGAGGTTTCCTCAAGGAGAATTCATCTCTCTAATAATGTGGATCTTAGAGAGCTCAGCATCAGGGGGTGTGCATCAGTATCACTGTTCAGAGTGCTGGAAACACAAAAGCATCAACAGAGCCAGAGGAAGGTGTGATGGGAGCTGGGCAGAGCCACACCAGACACGTCCCACTGTTTGAAAAACATCCCCACTCTGTGGGGGGACAGCCGTGCAGCACAGCACTGGCACTGTGAGACTGAGGCAGCTGACACTGCAGAGCTCTCACAGTGGTCAAGAGCATGCAGAGCTGTAAGGGAAGATGAGGAATAATCCCACTGGGGCACTGCTGCAGGGCAGGCAGTAAAGGCAGGGAAACAGCAGAGGAGATGAAATGTGGAGGAGGTAACCTCCTGTCTAATGCATGTGCAATTGTAGCATGGAAGCAAAGGTTTGAGTTGAACTGCAGAGCACAGCTGGAGATAAGAAAAAAGTACAGAAAATCCATTTTAGCACAATGCCCTGAGGATTTAGTCACAACATCCCTTTGGAGTTTTACCACCTCAGGATACTGGGCATTTTCAGCTTTCTGTCTCCATAAAAGCACATTCAAGGTGCTTACTGCACCATGAGGACTCCTATTCCTGCTGGGCACCAGGAGAAGCCTGTGCTTGGTGTTGGGGGATGAGGACAGGCTCCTCAGCAAGCATTGCTTCATTCACCCCTGTGGCCTCATTACAGCTCTGGGGCCAGTCCTGGTCAGGCTGGTGCAGCTGGGAACTGCTTGGCCTCACTGGAGCTGCCCCTCCAGGTCAGATCTTGTGCCTTGTGTCAGCAAAGGGGTGCCAGGCTGGTTGGGTACAGAAAACACGTGTGGCAAAATTTATCTGGACACAGGTAGGCCCAAGTAACAGTGGCAACAACACTGCTGTGCATAGTCTGTGCTAGCAGGTGGTCAAGGAACCAGAGAAGACTTGGAAAAGAGTAGGAAAAAATGCTCAGATAACAGTCCTCTTGAGAGGACTTCGTCCCAGTGATCTCTAAGTGTAGATCTACGGCACTGTTAAGGTCAGTGTCAGATAACCTCCTTCTGTGACCTGTGAAATTGCTTGATCATTAAATTAAAACAAACTGTCCCAATGAATGGAGGCTTTAAAAAGGATGCACATTTCACTTCTAAGAGGTCCCTCTATGTCCTCACACGATGCTGGCTGTTGACAGCAGAAATGAGGGGGAGCAAAACTGACCCTGTATTCTTGAGAGCTGGATCTAACAGTTATGACACATTTGAGTTAAAACAGGAGAATAAGGGAAGGAGACAGATTAAGCGGAAACAGATTCTGGGAAGTATCAAAGAGAGATTAAATGTAAATGTTAACAAACTTGGGAAGCAGGAAAAAAAAAGGAATTTAACATAATCCTTTATGAAATTAGAAAAAATAAGATGGCTGGTCCCTTCTTTTTCCCTCTCTTTCAGCCATTTTTATTTTTATTTTATTTTAGTAAGCCTAATAGAAAACCAACGGCTGAGTTAAGTTGTTGAAACATTGGACAGCAAAGGGAAAAGATGAAGGCAGCTTTGCAGATTTTACAGGTTACTGCCTCTGTGACAATAACCTCTTTTATTCCCTCCACCCCCTCCCTCTGGGCATGTGCATGGCCTGCTGGCTTTAGCTGGAGAGCAGAAAGACACTGAGCAGATAACTGGTTTCAAGCATGTGTCCCAGGCAGATAATAGTGCTGACGTCATTCTAATTTTTCTTAATAAACTAGGGCTTGGTCCTGAAACACCCTCTCGGGCAAGGAGCCCAAACATATTTCAGGAGCCCTACTTTAATCACAGAATAATATTTGCAACAGAGTTGTTAGGTCTTCATAGATAGCTGAATGGGGCAGAACTTAGTGTTTGGTGTTTGACAGGCAGAAAAGAGATAGGACATTCAGATGGTGAAGCAGAACTGTGTAACCCCACTGAGTGACCCACAGCAGCTGCAAACTGGGGTGGATTTACCTTCTCTCCAGCAGCTGTCCTTACCTCTCCCTGCCTCCTTATCCCACACTCTCCTCTAGCAGTGTCTTGCTGCCTCCTGGTATCCAGCTCTGGGGCTGAAGGAATGGCAGGAGGGGAGCTGGGCTGGGAACCAAGCACTGTGTGCCAAGTTTGTGGCTTTGCAGTTTACCTGTGGTGGTTTACTCTGCCTCCCTCTCTGCCCAAATGCTCTTCATAGTTTACTTCTAATTATAACCAATGCCATCTCTCTGTGGTTCCTTGTGGCTTGTTAATTAGTCTGCTGAGGCTTTACTGAATTCCAGGAGAGCAGAGAAGCCATATGTGCCAAAACCTTCCCCACGCTGTGTCTGTCTCCCATGTGGACACACCACCAGAGGAGAAGCAGCTGACTCCATTGGCGCCAAAGGTAACTAAAATGTTCAAGACTCCACCCAAGGCTATTGAAGTAATTAGAAAGATGCCCAAGGGGGTATTAGTCAGGCTCATAAAGAGCACATACTTTTAAAATTAGTTGTCACTACTGGGCAGGGAATGGAAAAATGAGTTTTGTATAGCTTGTGGCTGTGTCAACCTCAATCTTCTTTGCACAGTTAAAGCAAGATCCTGTGTGGAGCAGCCTCTGACCTGGATTAGCAGATTTCCATACCTGGATGTTGCTCCCTGGGATCTGCTTGGAATTTGGCTGGCATCCTCTCTCCTTGCTCTCAGGAGACACACCAACTCATATGAGTGCAGAAGGACATCTCCAGGCCCTCAGGCCCTTTCCCAACAGCTCCTGTTCTACTCCCAGCCCCACGAAGGGCAGAACAATTTTCCTGAATTCAGCTGGGAAAGCTCTGTAGACCATGTCCTGTAAGAGACACGGAGCTGGGACTGTGGGCAGTGCTGGCAGCTGGAGCAGTAACCTGGAATTACACCCCCGGAGCCAAACCACACTGATCAGTGCCTGCTGTGTCCCAGCCCCCCATGGCCCGTCCCAGCTGGTGCCACTGGGACACACCAGGGTGGGAGGAGAGGTGGAACCCTGCAGTGGCAGCAGAAGCTCTCTGTGCAGAGGTGCTCTGCAGCCTCACTAACACCTGGAGAGGAAACACCTGGAACGCGCTCCCCCTGTCACCTGGGAGGCCACAGGAAGAAGTTCCACTGTGGCTTGGAGGGCTCTTTTCTAAAATGAGGAAAGTAGGGTTTTGTCAAGGAAAAAAGCACACTTCTTCCACCCACACAAAGATTAATTTTCAAGGTTCTCAAACTTGGCACAAAAGTTATGAATCTATTTAAAGGAACTGTTTGTTCTTTACAAGGAAGCATTACGTAGATTTATATTTTTTAAATAAGCTGTTTGTGGTGAGAAAATTACACCATTCATATTTGGTTTCTGTGCTAGCTTGGAAGGTACGTTGTTGTTTGTTGTGTGTTTGTTGCATTTGGTTTAAATTGTCATAAGAAAATTGATGT
Organism: Prinia subflava; assembly: GCF_021018805.1. Lineage (NCBI taxonomy): Eukaryota > Metazoa > Chordata > Aves > Passeriformes > Cisticolidae > Prinia > Prinia subflava. The sequence goes on along the minus strand of NC_086250.1, from coordinate 15,036,854 downwards.
CATATTCTTTACAGCTTTATGACCACTTGCCTGGGCCTGGAGCTGTTTTTGTATTTAAGATGTCTTGTTCCACAATTGCAGGAAATTAATTTTTTCCTGAAAAGGAAAATTCAATGTATGACTGGAAGACTAAAATCCGACCTACAGGGTAAAAGCCCTTCTAACAGTCTCTGTAACTATGTGAGGGCTACATATGGTCAGAAGAAAGAAAATATCTGCTGAGTACAGATCAGTATTTCCAGAACCACTGGAAAAGGCTGAGAAATAAGACATTAATGTGCGGCTTCAGAAATTTGTAAAACAAATCTCAAATTGTGAGGTGGAAAGAAAATACTGTGACTCAAGTGTGCAAGCACTGTGCTGGGATTATTTCTGTTGTATGCCTCACTACAGTGGGTGGCTGCTGCCAAAAGAGGGTGAGAGAATTCCACAGGGCATGGCACTGGCCCCAAATCCTGATGAAATCAAAGAAATAAGTTGGACTTCAAACTGAGATGTTCACATTAATTTGAAGATTGCCTTTCCCACATTCTGATAGCTCCAGACTTTCAGACTTCCTTAAACTTTGTTTCAATTTTTATACCAAGACTTTTCCAATTTCTTCTTGAAATAGGGGACACAAGTTGTGTTTCTCCTGTTTCAAAGTTCAGGTAGGATTAGAGGCATGAGTTTGAACCCATGAGAAAAAAATATAGAAATGCTATTTGAATTATTATTTTGAACACCACCATAAACACAGTTTTTCAAAATACGATAAAGCTTTTTAAAAAGTATTTCTAAAAAATACCATAATTAAAATGCAAAATTACTTAGTAGCAAGTATTTTCTCTATCATGAAACATGATCCCTATGCTGGATACTTTAACCACAAGAAATCTGTTCTGCTAAATTTGCAGAGTCATATGATTTATTTTACAAACATTTAAAGGAAACAAGAAATTACTTACATTCCTTGTGGCTGGATGAATACGGAAAGAAAAATGTAGATTTGGATATAGATGTAATTTGTTAATACTTTTGAAGCCTAAATCTGTTCTGAAATAAAAGGAAACAATTATCCAAAAAATAGCTAAAAAACAAGTAATTACAAAGACTGAACTTTATATAATACTAAAGTGTTTCCATTCTTAGTTGACTAATACTGCATTTCCAACTGGCTTATGGTGCTTTGCACATGGATCACACATACTTATTGCTGAAACATTCCATATTTTAGGATGCCCTCCACACTGCCAGGTATTAGGTGTCCAAAATATCCCTATGTGAGCACTGCTGAGACACCCACACAACATCCCTGCTGTGTTCCCCACCGCTCCTGGGACCTCTCCACACATCCTGACACTCTACTGGGTGGCAGGAGAAGACATTTTTGGGTCGGGCCATCTTCATGCCTGCAATTTAACCATCCTATCAAACACCAAAAGGAACTGTGAAAGTCATACAAGGTGATCTATGGCAAAGTATCAGTCAGAAATTTGGATCCAATCAATTCCATGTTTTCTCCAATGAGATCTTAATGATGTGGTTGACTTACCCATTTGGGAAGCTGTCTCATCTTGGTAAATGATGCAAATTTATAGTGAATTTGACAAGTATTTTCTAAATTTGTTGCAAAATTAATTGTCCCCGTTGTTACAGCTGCTGTACACCTCCTCCAGGTAACATGAAGTTCTTGACAAAATGAAACAGCATGAAGCATTTCTTCATTGTGGGAGTGGTGAGAGACAGTGGAACAGGTTGCCCAGAGAAGCTGTGGATGCCCCATTCCTGGAAGTGCTGAAGGCCAGAATGGATGGGGCTTTGAGAAACCTGGTCCAGTGGCAGGTGTCCATTCCCATGGAGGGAATTGGATGATATTTAAGGCCCCTTCCAAATCAAACCATTCTGTGATTCTATATTCTGAAGATAACAGGAACAGATCACCTACCTCAAAATCTCTGACCATACCTAAACTCATACATGCCAAGTATGTGTCACCATGAAAAGGCTTTCAACCTTTCTGAAAATGAGGAAAATCACACCATAAATGGAACTTTCATAGTCCTATGGGTGTTTGAAGTGAAAAAGTAAAGAGATGTCCAAGAATAAAGCACAGTTACGTGAGCAAATAGGCACAGGCAGGGTACCCTATGGATGTACTCAGTACCACAAAACCTGCTGAGTTCACAGGAATTCGTACTCTGTGCTTTTGGCTCTGCCACTGCATTTGTAAAACACCTCACACCAGTTCTGTTTTTATGTCTGTGCAAAGCACACCAGGCTTTAAGCACAGTGGCTGCACTTTCAGAAGGTGAAGCTGAGATTAATGTATCTCATAAAACAGTGTCTCATTATCAAGCCATCAGCATTTTAATCTGAAGCCATACAGGAAAGAATAAAATCATAAAAAATTGCACCTTTTTTTTTTTCTTTTTTTTTTTTTTTTTTTTTTTTTTAAAAAAAAAAAAAAAAGAGGATTCTCACTTTTTGCACATTAACCCAAGGTTGCCAAGGGTTTCTAGTAAAAAGATGTCTAAATGAAGACTCCTAGGACTGCTCCAAGGAGAAACTGTTATGGGTTTGTCTTAAGACAAGCTTCTGTAGGTAAGCAAAGGGCTAAATTTGTGTTGATTTATTAGATAATCTAGCTCTCAGGTGTTTTAATGTTTGCTTTGATTGCTGACTCAAATACAGGCAAATTAAGCTTAGAAATGGTTCAGCAGAGAAATGGCAGCAAGAATTGCACTTTGTGGTTTTTATGTTCATTTGTAAATGTCTTATGTTTAATCTCTCAGGTTCATTAGCTCATTTTACACTTGGGCAGTATACACAAAGAGCCTGCATTTTCTCTTTACTTACAGCTTTGAAAATTCTAACACCATTGAAGCAGACAGATAATTGATCATGTATTTCTGGCAAAGTAAGACTGGTAATTTAGTTTTTTTATGCCTCAAGATGCTTCATACCTATATAAGAATCATGGTGAAGCTGTGATATTACTGCCTTCAAGGCTCCAAAAACCTTTGCAAGGAGCAGTAAACCCACCTGCGTATGGTTCACTTCTGAGCTAGGAAAAAAGGACATTATATTGATGGGAAAAGCTTTTGTCACACTGGGCTGAAGACCCAGCCTCATGTAACTCTTTCCATAGTTCATCCTCCTGGGTGACTACTGGCAGTCTGACACAGTTCCCAGTATAGAAACATCACTTATGGGCCAAAGAACGGCTGAAGATAAATTTTGACATGTAGGGACTCTTTGGTTCAACAGCAAGAGAGTTTGTGTCAGGCTCCAGAGGCTCAGGCCCACATGGAACACTTGTCTGGCACCCCAGTGGAGAACCCTGGTGTGAATCAGATGGCACACCCAGTGCCTGAGTGGCTCCTTTCAAACCACCACATAACTCTGCTTTCCTCCCAAGATGCTCTTTGCTTTTCCTTTTTATGACACCTGCAACATCAGGTGCTTCTTGTTTTCAGCTCCAGTAGTTACATCTGAGATGTTTAATGCATTCCTTGGAGTGAACTTTGAAAGTATCCTTGTTTTGAGGAAGAGAATAGACCCAATGATCTCTCAGAGTCCCTTCTGGACTGAATTTTTCTATGATTCTGTGACCTCATAGAATGGTGTAAAGAGACCCAACTTAGAATGTCTATACTGTCAGGTTACATGTCCATATATATATATATATATATATTTACCTTTTAGTTGTTAATGCAGTTGTTAAAGCTTTTGATTGTACAAATACACTGTAGTATTACAGAGGAATTGCATGAGCACAAAGAACAAATACATTTCTTAGATAAATATTCCCTGCATGGGAAATGGGCTTTTATCATTATACACCTCGAATAGATAAGGAATCACATCTAGGTTTCTGAGAAGCATCCTTCTGAAATATGGGAAGCATGGATTCTGGAAATAGCCCTAACACAGGAAATGTCATGAACTACCTAAAGGCACTCTTCTCAAGACAGTGCATGACAGCATTCCTGAGAGCAATAGCAGTGAAAGATTTTAATAATTTTCAGCAGGGTAAATCGCTTTTTGATTACAGCCATTCCTAGGCTAACTGCACAGCATGGAACTGTTTCATGACAGCAAGTCTGCAGTACCCTTCCCAGCCTCTCAACAGATGTGCTATTTTATAGCACAAATGGCCTTGGGTGCTTCATGTCAGGCGTGGCTGCTTTTTTAGCAATATCAATAATTGCTGAACACACGGGTGAAGAGCATTTTCAGAGCTCTCAGACTGTAACAGAACTAGGTTATGATAATGCATTAAGTGTGGACCTTCTTAAGGGATCTCTCAGATGCTGAAGAATTGGATGGAAACCTGGGATGTAATAGCCAGTTTCATGTGAGGCTGTTTTTTTCCCAATAATCCTTCCGTGTTCCAAGATTAGTTTTGTTGCCTGCCACATACTCTAATGTTAATAGTTGAACATCTCTTTAAAGTGGTGTGAGAGAAACATCATAAATGCAGAAACAGGAAGAGAACATTCCCATCACTGCCACAGTTGATAACCTGAGATTGAAGAGATTTATTTCCTTTTAAATCAGAGGACTTGCTTGTTTTCATAAGAACCTTGAATCACAGCAGGCTTAAGTATTTCCTGCATTATAACGCCAAGCATAAATTGCACAGTATAAAAAGCTATTTGTCTTTCACTAGTGCAGTGTCCTCTCTAGTTCTCCCTCCTCTATGTCATTCAGTGGAAACCATATTTGATGGGGCAGAATGAAAAAATAAAAATATTTAAAAATCCCCCCCCACCTTTTTTTGGCTGGTTTGTTTTGTAAAACAGTTCTCTTTTAAGACTCATCTGCATTCTGTGTTGTTTCTGCTCCCAGATGGTACATTTCACAGGCATGGTAACTGATTGTTTTTAACAGCCTTTTATTAAGTCAAAATAATAATGGGGGAAAAAGAGATTAAGCTATAAAGAGAATAAATAAAAGATTTGTTTTTCCTCTAAACAGATGCCATTGAAAGAAAGAGTGATGGTGAATATGGTAGTAAAATGTTTTCGGGAGGAAAGGTCAGTGACAACAATACCAAATTCTCATAAAACTCTTGCTTCAGCAAATGAAGCAATGAAAAGGAAGAAGATATTAATATCTGCTATGTGCTTTTAAGCATCTGTAAGACACATTGCAATAATAATATTGGGCACCTCTTGTGATCTTGAAGGGGCTATCAAAATGTTTATTGTTGTACTTTCCTCTTCAAACAGCACTGAAAATGAAGGTGGTGTAAAGCTGGAAATTAACGTGTTCTTTAAAGGTCTTTGATTTCAAGTAATTATCCAAACATACCCACAGTGCCACTCTCCAATTACCTTTGGACTTTTATACTGGGAATTTGAACGTGACTCTTTTACATGAACCCAAATATAACATCTCTATTCTGTGCATGGAAGAGCTGAAGTACTTAGTGATTTATTTTATAAATTGCTATATTGCTGTATCAGAATCATTAATGGCTGGGGTTGAAGAGACATCCAAAGATCATCTAGTCCAACCCTCTTGTTAAAGCAGGTTCACCTAGAAGGTTGAAGCACTGCTGATATACATGTTGATAATTAAGGTACAATACCTCATGAAACAGTGAACCATGGCACCCTTTAATTGGAGCACTGTTATTTCGTTTGCTGCATATTCCTGGGTGATCACCCCAGCTCAAACTAGGTAATGTCATGGGAAGGTAACTACAGAGCACTGACTCCACCTGCTACAGAGTAAACAAGCACGAAAAGCCCAGTGTCTAGATAAAAAAAATGCTGGAATAGAAAAATATTCTTTTCACATCCAGAAAACAATACATCTAAGCTTCATATGGAAATGGTACTTGATGTTTTATATAAGAATAGTTTCTGGGATACCATGAATGACAGAAACTCTTACTTAACCATAGCCGCCCTCTAAACAGGATAATAGTAGTAGTCAACAGAGTGATGTGTTTTATTTATTAAATGAAATATATCTACTTTTACCATGATAAACATCGAATAACCCAAGTGTGACAATTTTTAATACTGTGCATCAGTTTTGGTTGACAAAGTTACAAAAGACTGAAAGAGAGAAGTGAGAATGTGCCTTAATGGGAGATGAGAAAGGAATAAGTTGGAAAAATGTGATGCTATGGAAAAGTTGTATAATTGCAGGGTGATAGTTTATTTTCAGGTACCAAACTCCAGCTAGACATTCTGCTCTGCCAGTACTGAGATCAGTCCTCAAAAAAACCCTGAGGCTGGAGAACCCTGTTGAGAGGGTGTGGAGGGCACAGGTTATGCAGTGACCTGTTGTGACCCAGAGGCAGCCTGAAGGAACTGTGCTCTCCAGAAAGCAGCAAATTGCTAGGCCTGGATCATCAGCTAAGGACAGCTAAGGATGGTGTCTGGGGAGCCACTTGCCTACTGAAAAATCTCAGTGCTGTTGGAGGGAAGAGAAATACACTGTTCAGCTGTGCTGGACCTGCTGAGATAGCTTGAGCTGATGGTGCAAGGTCTGCAATGCACAGACCTGCCAGAGAGCAAAAAACAACCCTGGTGCCTCCTCTCCACACAAGGCCATTTAAGTGAGGTGGGGCTGGGAAGGGTGACCAGGCAGGCCAGAGTTAGCCTGCCCAGTGTCCAGGTTACGTGGCACTAATCTCTTTAAATCCTGAAACAATGGGTTTGTATTTAAATTGCAAGCTCCTTAGCGGAGGATTATTCTTTGTCACATTTTCCCTTCCTACCGTTGGGACTTCACAAGATCACAAAAGCATCCTTCCAACTTGCAGCATAAAAGTGGTGATGTAAACTGCAGCACCAGCAGAGAAGCTCTGAGCTCACTCTGCTCCTCAACAAACAGTGTTAACAGGATTTAATGTGCCACCTCCAAGGACTGCTGTCCCAAGAGTGTCACACTTGGTGGCAGCTGCTGCACTGTTGTAGGACAGCAGCTCCACCCTGCCAGGGAAGCATGTAGGGTGACTGTCCCCACTTCTCCCAGGAATAGCAGCAACAGCAAGGTTTCATTGGGCAGGGCAATGAAACAGGCAAGGAGCCTGAAACCTCTCTGCCAGGCAGGGATTAGGCTGGAAATTAATATTTGAACTTTACATCTGCTTCCTCTTAAAAACAAAGAACAAAAAAATCCCCAACCCACACGATTTCTCAGCAGCTTGCCTTGTGAATGCTCAGTGATAACAAGCTCTTGCTCCTTTCTTACCCCAAATCACCCCAGCTTCCCCTTACTGCTACAACAGCTCATTGCCAAGTCTGTGTTAGCCTGCAAATAATGTGAAAGATCTGAGTTCTCTGAGGCAGGTGTTTCTCACACTCACTACCCGCTGAGATCAGGACTCTAGAGAATGGATATTAAATGTGAATTACTAACCTGGCCTCAGTTCAAAAACCAACAATGAAAAGCAGCCCTTAGCAGTAAGTAGGTATTGGCTTATTAGCTTCTCCAATTAGTATTGTTATAAATAAAGGCAGAAAGATATGAAATACTTTTAATAAGGTTTTCAACAATAGCAGTTGATCAGTGACACTAAGCCATGATAAATGATGATAAAATGATAAAAAATTCAGTCCCTCAGGGACTAAATAGAAAACCAATAAATAATTAATTGTAAACCAAATAAAAATATGCTTGCTAATGTGTCATAAATAAACCCTCAAAGTGAGGATTTATTGGTGATTTATTGAATGCATGCCAAAGAGCAACTCTTCTGGGAAGAGTCAGGTTTATTGCATACGAGCTGGGTTTTTACTCTGGGACTGGGTGCAAAATCCCATCATGTCCCAGGCAGTGCAGTGAGACAAGCAGAGTGATGGCATGTGCCCGTCCTCTCAGGCAGGCAGAAAAACCTTGTTCTGGCTCACTCAGCCAAACACCAAAGGATGGGAATCATGATTTTAATCTGCTGAAAAGACCCAATTAGGGTCCTTCAGTTAGGAACTGGAGACTTGTCTCTTCTAAGTAAAGCCTTATATTTTCACACAGGTCCTAAGGCAGATTTGATGAGATAGTTATTCTTTTATAAAGTAACCCAAAGGATTCAGTCAAGAAATGCTTTTTTTTCCTCAGTTGATTCACTTTGCCCCCTTTAACTCAGTGGAGGAATAATGTTTGCTACCTTTCTTTGGTCCTGGGATAGTTCAGGGAATCCAAGCAGAATCACACCTACATCAGAAAACTGACTAAACCTCCTGTGCAGGATGTACCTTGTCAACTTTGTGTTGGGAAACTCTGCTGGAGTTTCTTCAGATTATCAGGCCGTAAGATTGGTTCTTACCTAAATTTCACTTTACACATCCATGTCCTTTTGCAGTCTTGGACCTTTAAAATCTTGTGTTCTTGTTCCTAAACAAGAGAAGACCTTTCAAAAAATTATTTTTGGTCTTCCCTTCCATGTTTACATATCTAAATAACTTAAAATTTCAGCCTGAAATAATGTAAGCAGTTTTGACACTCTGTCATTTATCACACAACTCGTGACTGTCTCAGTCTTTGATACTGTGGACTGAACACTCAGTGCATTGGCATTGCAACTGAAATTGGGGGATTGCACATGTGAAAACATTAAGGAACATTTCTAAATTCAGGAGACTCACTTTAGGTCAGAAGCTATAATGTCATCTTTGTATAAACAAAATAATTTTTATCATGGCTTGTGAGGGGAACAAAGGCCATGGAAGGAGAAAAGTGAAGTTTAAGGGCATCTATTTTCACTGAGTGCTGAGTGAAGGAGAATGCTCAAACATCAGCTTTAATCATCCTAGAGCCTTGTAGGGGAACAATTGCAGCACTGCTGTACAGCCTTTTTCCTTTCCTGCACTCATCTGTAGATGAATTTGGCTCAAAGAACAACCATGGGGAAGAAACATGCATCCAGATTTTAAAGAGTCTAATCAGCAGAGACGAAAATTGGTGTGGAGTGTATCTCTTGATGGGAGAACATAAAGGAAATAATCTACGGTGTCTGCAGATGTCGGGAACAGCACCACACAGCACAAAGGTTTAAATGTGCATATGTGAAATCATGGAAGTGTTCATAAGACACATAAAGCCACCACAGATTTTTCAGCACAAATCCTACATAACCTTCAGCCTTTGGAAATACACCGGCCTGAGCCTACCTGCTTTGCAGAGAGAAATCAGTGCAGTGAAAAGTTTAACTGAGCAGGATAACAATATCTGGCAAGACTAAATTCTCAAGACAGTCTGGGAAACTCCAGCCAAGGAAAATACTGTGGTCTACTTCTTAAAAATGATGTGGTTTAAAGGACACAGACTGAAAAGTGCCTGTGCAATTCATCCATAACATAACCTAGCACCAACTGGATCCAGCTTCAGAGAGCAGATGCCATCACCAGTGCAGAACAGGGAGAAGCTCGCTTACACAATGTAAGAGACAAATCCAGCTGAAAGTCAGAAGAGGTGAGTATCAGTGGACTTATATGCCAATTCTTCATGGCAGAGACTGAAAAACTAAAGGAAAGCAATTGAAGTAATGTAATGTATGGATTTGACAGCAACAATTTGTATATTCTGGATATTTGAAAGGAATGATTTTGTTATGAGGAGAAATCTTGTAACAAGACATGAGAGTAAAACCCTGTCCCGAGCTTTGGGAGATTAAAATTGGATCAAATTTGGTGGTTTGGCACTGTCTCAAACTGAATAGCTTGGACTGGGAAAGGGACCAGTAGAATGTCTATTGCCAGGAGAAACAAAGAATGAGAGGTACACGATGTAGCCAGTGAACATCAACTAGTGGCCCATGACAGCTTATCCTAAGGGATGAACTGTGGGTTCTCAACCTGTAAATATTCTTTTTCCTCCAAAGACCTTTATGTCTGTTCCCCAGCACTTGTCATGGGCTCTCCAAGCTCAGTGAATGAACACAATGTTTTAGTCAGAGACTATAGGGATTAAAAATGTTCCTTTGTCAAAATCCACATGTAGTTATATTTTTAGAAAAGTCAAAGCCAACAGGGAGGGATTTAAAACAAATATGGAGGAATGTTATTGCAATTTTTTTTAATCACACTAGTTAGGCAGGGCATAAAAAAGAAGCCAAGCAACAAGGATACAATCAAACATCTGTGCTCAATTGACAAAGAGGCCATTCAGCAGTGGGAATATGGTTGCTACTGGCCTGATTAGGTCTTCATTCAAATACATTCCTATTTCCTTCAGCAGGGTTGATGCTGTCATCAGTGGAAGCCCCAATTAATAAAGCTAAAAGCCTGGGCCTTCCTAAGTGAAGCTCACCAATGCATGATGTGTTCAGGGTAGGTTTACATAATCCATCTTCACATGCAAAACAGCCTACTGCAGCATGGTGCTGAAGCTGATTCCTTGTGAATTCTGTCTCAGTATCAGGGCCAGATCCCAAAATTGTGGCTCATTTTCTGTTCTATCTGCTTTAACAAATCCCTGCTGCACTTTGGTGTGAAGGACTTGGTGCTGGTACAGGCTGACATCCTCCTCCACCAGCAAAACCAGCAGCCTTCATGGTTGCCCTGAGTGTTAAGGCTGCAGGTGACAAAGCCTTGTTGCCAAGGCTGGCTCTGCTTTCTCTGTATGTGCCATGGGTTGAAAAATGTAACCAAAAATGTGTATTCTATTTTCATCTATTGAAGTCGGTTGGGAGATATTGTTCTTTATCTCTTGTGACTCTAGGGGGGCAAGAGAGCAGATGCCTCCTGTTAATGAGACACCTGATAACACCAGATAAGGCAGGGCCTCCTTATCTCTTCCTCCACCCATCCTCCTCCGAGGCACATCATTTGTGAATGGGCCATTTAAGGCCTCTCACATGACTGAAAACATCACTTCATTATTTGTGAGATGCCCCACCCAGTGGGAGGAGTCAAAGCCTTTCCACTGAGGGAAAACAGCAATCCCAAACACCAGGGGAGCCTGTTTGCACTGGATTCCCAGAGGAAGACTGGACCCATTCTTGAGGATCATCTCTATTCCAATGGAGCTACATCTGTCACTCCAGGAGGATTTATTCTGGACTGCTTCCAACACCCTGACCAACAGGGTGTCAGGTTTGTATTTGACTCTCTCAGTGGTCCTTTGTACTCTTGCGTTTATTTTATTTTTACGTTGTTGTTTGTTTCTTCTTTCTCTATTAAATTGTATTTCTGACTTGAAGTCTCACTGGTTTCGCTTTCAAACCAGTACAGCATGCTAATGGGTAGTCCTGTGTGCCTCAAGGCAGGGCAATGGACAACAGCTTCGATCAAATTGAGAGGACAGTGTGATTAATTTTTGTCATTCTCTGCTCTTCCTAGCAACCCCAGGCAAAGGTGATACTCTGCAAAAAGCCCCAAACCTTCAGAGCTATCTCTGTTGGAGTCAGCCTGGAGACAATATTGTAGTGGCTACTCAGCACTGTGCCCAGGCTCCCCTCCTGGAGTGCTGCCTCAGCCAACACAGGAGCAGCAGTTTGGCACAACCAGGACAGTTCCAGAGGGTGAGGAATACATTGCTGAGGGCACAAACACACCACAGGCAGTTTTACTTTGGACTAGACATAATGCTATTGTTTAACCCCCGCCAGCAACAAAGCACCACACAACTGCCCATTCCCCCTGGGTGGGCTGGGGGAGGGAATTGGAAGAGTAGAAGTGAATGTCCCTCCTCTTCCTTCTGCTTCCCCCTAGTTTATATGCTCAGCATGACAACTTTTGGTCTGAGGCATCCCTTTGGCCAACTGGGATCAGCTGTCCCAGCTGTGTCCCCTCCCATCTCCTCGTGCTGGTGGGGTGATGAGAGTGGCAGAAAGGTCTTGATTCTGTGTAAACTCTGCTCAGCAATAACCAAAACATCCCTGAGTTATCAACACAGTTTCCAGCACAAATCCAAAATACAGCCCCATACCAGAACATCAACTCTTACCCCAGCCAAAACCAGCACATATAAGCCTGGTGTCCTGAACCAAACATCCCCGGTGCCAGTATGGCCACAGCAAAGTCCTGATTCAATTTGCCAAACTTCAAGCATTGAAGAGAAATCCTGTACTTTTCTGTCTGGAGTCCCTCTCTCTGTATTGACTTCCAGGGAATAGAATACACTGAATCTCCATCTTAGTTTAAACTTCAGTGCCTTAAGCCTTGCCCTATTCCACTGGTCTACTCTCACTTAAAATAGATTCTGTTAACATTTTAGACATATCATATGAAGTTTGTTTTTGTTTTGATGCTTTGCCCTTCTCCTTGTTTTGTGCTGTCCTTATTCTTAATGTAAAAATTACAAACCAGACTAAAATTGTTCTCCCTGCCATTGAATCCTCCCATATATCTCAAGGGACTGTTAATAAGAAAGGGAAGTTTTCCAAGCAGCAAAACACATAAGTTTTCAGATTTCCTTTTTTGTTGTTTATTAAGACTTCCGACAGTCTCTTATTTTTATTTTTTTAATATCCTTTTTCCTTCCACTGTCTAGCATCCCTCAGTTGTTTTTATATTTAAAGCATGTGTGTCCCAAATATGATTTTATGGCAATGCATTTTGTCCTGACCTGCGTTCTTGTTTGTTTTCTTCTTTTGCATTCAAGAATTTTCTTCCATGCTCTAATTTCAATGGCTGTGGGAAAGCAGTGCAGCTAATAAGACACATCTGATGCTTTTTCCTGTCAGAGGGTAAGCCCAGCTGTGAAGCTTGAGCAGCTTGGGCTGTGCAGAGCTCATTAACCTCACCCTTTAGAAGCAGTGTGCTGCAATTATTGAAGCAGCTGTGAGTAGAGGGGCTGAGGGGTGGCTTTGAGCTCCCTCCACAGCACCAGGGCCAGGCTCCAGCAGTGGGAGAGCATTTCAGGCACTGGAGGAGGAAGGATACAGCACAGCTCTCCTCTGCCACAGATTTGTACTGCCTATTCTTTTCTAAGATAGTGGGCTGCTTTCCCCACCTTTTTTTTCCTCTTGCTCTATGCCATGGCCCCCCAGATTCAAGTCCCTTTTCTCTCATTTTTTTTTCTGCCTCATGATGCCTCTTGCAGCAGGATTCCTGAGCAACAGCAGCTCAGTAATGTTCATGTCTAAATATCTATTTGAAAACATCCCTGTTCCAAACTGTGTAAATAATCCAAGGATTCGCTGTAGAGCGTTTGAACTCTGACCAAGACATTTGTTGCTATTATCTAGGTTTTATTTTTTTACTGCTAATATAACAGGATTCTCTTGGATATGAAGTCTCGTGGGCTTGCCGTTTGCCAAGAATCACAGAGACTGATGCTCTGATGATACAACTTTTCTTCTGCCAGTTCTGATAGTCTTCTTCTCCCTTAACTTTAATTTATGTCTCTTCTGATCAACCTGCTTATTCTTTTCTTAAAAAGGTTCCAAATTAGGATGGTATGAGTTAGCTAGCCTGTGCTGATTTATTTTGGGTAAGAATTAGCTCACTGTGGAAGTTCACAGCTGGCTGGGAAAAATCTGCCAGACTGGCACTTTTCAGTAATAAATCACCTGGTTGAGTTTGTCTTCTCAGTCTTAGAACTACAAAGCCCACAAAAGTGTTTAGATCAGGAAGCTGAACTTGTCTTTTGAAGGATTTGGTCTTTCAGTGCTCAGGCTGGGGATTTCTCTTTGCATGGTGACCTCTTCAATATTCCCTCAAGTATCTGATCATGGAGGCACCTGCCTTTCATTTTGCATAATGTATGTGAAGATAGGGTTTGCTATTTTCTGCATTTTCCCACAAGATGGCACAATTTTCTTATGAACAGTGCATGCTAAAACATGGAGCACTTTCTGCTCTGACAGTAACACAAGGAATTGACATACTCTGCAGAAGTCAGGTGCTTTATTTTGCTCAGAATTCATTGATTTACCCTGAGTAGTTGTCTTGGAGAGTTTTGCTTTCTCTCTCAACTTCTTGTTCTCTCACTGCTTCTTCTCCAAGTCCTGAGAGGACCTGTGTCCATGCCACGACAAGGTGGGCTCCCCACAGCATTGTGTTAGTGGCATGAAAATGTCTACAAGAAATCTCAGATGCTGTTTTTCCATTTGGAATGGGAGAAAAATAGAAAATTTCGTAGGATACTGGGTCTTTGACATTGTTTTGGACAAGTTATTAACCAAGGTCACATGCACTGGGTATCCCTGTCATAGAAAATAGAGAACACCACAGCAGCATTAGTATCAAGAGAGTGAGTTGTTTCATCCCCCTACCCCTCCACTCACATTAACAGGTTATTCCACTCTTCTCCTCCTTTAGTCTCAATAAAGAATAATTTTCCCTGGAAAAGGAGAGAGAGAAAGAGGGAGGAAATATTTCAGTACTCTACCCAGTGCCTGAATATGTTGAGTCAATTTGTTCAGAAGCTGGAGGAGAAGGACCTGGGAGGAGCAGGCAGCTAACCAGTTGCTCTTCTGTTTTCTTCAAGTATTTTTTCCCCTCAGACCTAATAACAGGCACTGAAAAGCAGGCTCAGGATTGGCGCTTTTGCTTTTTTTCTTGCACACCATGAACTTGTCTTCTCTTCCTTAAAGTTTGCTGTGGATTGGTTTTGGAACAGAACACATGCTGACCTGCTGCAACAAGTTTCAATGTCAGAGACTCAGCACTGCTCCTCTCTGGGTAGGAAAATCCTGTTCCTGTGCCTCTGTCATGCCAGAACATCCCTTCTCCCAGACAGAATGACTGCAGGACATAATCATCTATTCAGGAATAAGTTCCACTTGAACCCTTTAAATCCTATTATGTCAGAATTCACATGACTTATTTCTCATGCTCCATTACAGGCCAGACTCCTTTATCCCACCCTGAACTTCCCCTAGGTCACTGCAGCTTCATCCCAAAGCAAGTGTGAGCCAGGAGCCAGCAGCACCACTGGCAGAGGGGTGCTCATTTTGAACTGACTTCAAATAAAACTCCAACTGAGTTCAGCAAGACAAACATTCTGATTTGGGAACATCAACATTGTTCATTTCAGTCAAAATGTTAAAGCAAAATATGTCAGCTTTCCAAGATGTTATTTTAGAAGATGACAAAATACCATCAGTTCCTCTGGAATGGAGATGGTGATTCACATCTAGCCTGTCCATAGGCAAAGAGAACCAGTGTGTGAATGGGATAGAAAAGGACCTTTTGGGACAAACCAAGGGAAGGAATGTTAAAGAGCTTTGCTGTTCAAGGCCTTCACTACTGAAGGACAAATCTGGAAGGCAGCATTCAAGGAACCAATTGATTGTGCACAGTGCCACATGATAAGATGATGGGGAAGCTCATGTTTTCATGGTCTCTGGCACTTATATCCCAACACTATACAACCCTCTAAATATTTGTTTGAGGGGAATGATTATGATTGAGCAGCCTAAGAGTGATGCAACATTCCCTTCCTCACCCTCACAAGTCTGCCAGTCAGGCAGGGGCCAACAGAACAGGGATGTTCTGTCCTTCAGTGATTGCTCCACAGAATACTCAAAGCCTTGCCCTTGCTAAACTGCCATTTTCTATCTCACTGCTTGTATTTTCTCGGGGTTTACAGACTTTTCCTCTTGGTATTTTAGTCTTAAGCATTTGGATAATTAAATTATCTGAGTAATTCCATGTCTCTCTTCGTTCCAGTCTTCTGTTGCAAGGCTTTAGTTACTTTTCTGCTGCTCCATGATCTTTCCCAGCAAGCAGAAGAACAGTGTTTGCGAGAGGATAACATGCTATTTCTAAAACAGACTTTAAGAGATGTTGTTGGAGGTTGATAATTTTTCTGTCACCCTATACAATCTTTCCTTCCTGTTCTTCATTCCTGTCACTTGGGATTTAAATGTATTCAAGTCATGGAGAGATAAAAGAAGGAATGTGATTGCAAGATTTTGTCTCCTGTCTCTCAAGCACAAATGAGCTTCCTCCTGAGCAAGGTTGTTCTTTTCAGGGTGGGGAAGGATAAGATTTGTTTGTTTGTTTGTTTTATTTTACTCAGTATCCAGATGCCAAAAAATGAACTTCATGTGATACCAACTCAGGGATCCCAAGCACAGAGTTAATAGGGTTTCATCCAACAGTGTAGTTGGATGAAAGGGCTCCATTTCTTGCAGCCATCACTTAGATATGTGACATTGGACCTGGTAATTCCCCTGCAGCTGGTGGGAGCCAACCTCCAGATATCCTTGCTGCTTTTAACAGAATGAGGAAATCTCTTTGTAGATAGAACTTCAGAGACAAATTGGTGAAACACAAAGAGTGATCAGCTTCTTGACCTCAGGCCAGTTTGCAGGGTGGAGAATTAGGTCCATGCTGAGATCTGAAAGTCACTTAATGAAGCAACTAGAAAGGCACTTGGTGGAAACAAATAGACTTTGCCAAGCTGGGGAAATAAAGCAGTCCCAAGTGAAGTTTGTGGAGCATGAATGATGCATTAGCATTGTCAACTTGGTAGAGCATCCAGGATACTAAATTAAATATATATGAGACAGAAAATGGTAAGAAACTTGATTTCAGGGAGTGCAAGAATCACCTAATGTGGTGGCTAAATTAATGGCTTAATTTTACAAATAGGAAGACCTCCCTGGATAACCTCGTTTTATCTGAGTTTTCAAGAGCAGGCACCATTCACTCAGACAAATTATGTGTAGGCACACTTGGGCAATGCTGTAGCAAAAGATGAATGGATGTGGGATGGATGAGTGGATGAGTGGCCCCTTGACAGCACAGAAACTCTGGGAAGAGCTCTGGTTCCACACCATCACCTCAGAGGCAGACCCAGAGTCACTGCAACACTGAAATATTGATCCACATTTAGAGCACTGTGTTGTATCACTGATAGCTGCTGGTTATTATTAATGTTGTGTTTATCTGGAAGGAAAATGTGCTGATATAAAGATTCAGTAACCTTTTTACAAAAGCCAGTTGTGCTCAGTTGTGCTGCCTAAAGTTGGTATCACACAAAGTTTATTATTTGGCATTTGGATACTGAGTAAAACAAACCACACCCAGGTGCCATCTCAGTTTTTCCAATGTGACTCCAACTTTGCCAGGAAGAAGACTAAAACTGTATGTAATAATAACAGTGCATCTCTTTTTGACATAGTTGTGAATATTAATAACTAAACAACATTATATTGGGCATACAAAGCAGCACTTTCCGACCTGCAGAGAGAATAGATTGCCTAAAGACTGTAATTCAGTAAGATAAATTTGGATCTCAACTAAAGGGCACCTCAGTAATGTAAATGGTAATGCTTCTCTCTGTGGATTTTACCTTTAAAAAGTACACATTTCCGATTTCTCTGTCCCTCTATAGACTGAGGAATATTCATCAACATACAGCTCTTATTGTTCCCATCAGATGCTCACTCTCAGAGCTGCTCTAACTAGGATTGTAGTGGAACTAAATTAAATTTATGTATTTGAGAGTATATTCCAGCTGTTGGGTTTTGTTTGGTTGAGTTTTTTTCAAGTTAACTTTCTAGAACCAAGTCAGTCAAAAAGAAAGAAAATAAAAGGGAGTTGGTGTTGCAGCAAATGCTTTGCATTGAAACATCCCTAATGTAATAATCTAGACCTCAGCCCAAATGCTAATCCAGGCTTGTACTGTCCCAGTGGGGAAACTTTAGCAATATTGGAGAAACTGTGGTGAAAATCTTATGAAAAGGAGAATATCTTATGTTCTGAAAAAGGCAAAGTTGCTCTGGCCTTTGAAATTATTGCTCTTTCTGCTTTTTAATATTAGAAATATCCAGGACAAGGCAGAAATTTCTCTCTCTCTGCTGCTGTAAGGTGGGATATGAAAAACTATCAATGTCCTGCCTTCAAATTTCTCATTTGTGAAACTCATGTCAGTTCTGTGTCCAATGAACCCCTTTAAGTTTCATTATTAACAATGATAAAAAAATACATATTTCTCTTTCACGGTAATTTTGAGCATACAAAACTGCATATAAAAAGAAATACATTCTTGTATTCCCTATAGTAAAAGAAATGTTTAAATTCCAGAGAAATAACAATATTTTTTGTTTGTTTTGAAATGGAATTAAAGTCAGTCATTGTGCTCCCTTGCAGAATGCTCAATAGAGCACAGAGACCAGCTACTGCAATTGCCTTTGACATCTTTCTTGAAAAGTCAAGGTTTAACCTCCAGGATTTTATTTCTTTGTCTTCTGGTTCTTTGAAGAGGGTTTTTATCATTTACTTTCCTCTACCAATATGGTTAAAGATTATTAATGGTGATGTTAGCCAGAGGTAACATGCAGTGTTTGAGTTTGGGTGGGGTTTTCTTGGTAAGGATTTTTGTTTCCGATAATTGTTTTAAATTTGATAATTGTTCATTTCCTGATTCACTTGAAAACAGAAGAGAAGAGCCTGAAGTGTTTTATTTCCTTTTTATATACATGAATGTGTAGCCCTAGAAACTCCTTTAAAATCAATAAGCTGAAAGAAGGATAAGTAAGGTAGAAAAGGAAATAATTAAATAATCCAGAGAGATGGATAGCAAGGCATAGCAAAGGCCTTATGTTATAAAGTTACATTTATTTTGGGCAGTTATGACTAACCCTGTGCTGAGTAATAGGATAGGAGGGAAAACAGGATTTCTCCTGGCTCTGTAGTGTTGACAGGCAGCACTTGCACTTGGAGATGTATAACCTGGAACTGAAAGTCAGAATTTTCAAGGATATTCTTAGAACTGAGCACTTAGTCCCAAGGGAAATTCCTGACTCCTCATTGCTTATTGTATGCTTGTTCAGCTCCCACCTTTCCTTGTGCCAAATCAGAGACTTTAATCTCTGTTCTAATTGCAATATATCCTTCATTTAATCAGCAATCATATGGATTATACAAGGACAAAAACAATCTTGAAGATGTTCAGTATTTTGGTCTTGATCTGGCAGAAGCATTAAATGGAGTCTTATCTTCAGCACGGACACAGTGTCCACGAAACAAGCCTGTTGTTTCTGCACACAAGACATTTGCTCTTTTTGAGCCAGCAGCAGCCTCCAGGGAAGGAAAAACAAGAGGAAGAGAGCGGGAAGCAGGCACAGTGCCTGGGAGCACCATATAAAACAGCAGGCACTGTGGCTCCAGGAATCTGGGAGCCCATCTGCCACCAGCCAATGACCTGATTGCTCCCCAGCACATACAACTTGCTGGAAAGCATGGATTGTTTTGGCAGTTTCTGACCTGCTTCCCAGAAAGCTTTTTGCAAATCCAGACATTGAGAACAGGCAGGTGCTCTCGACGCTCTTGGGTGCTGGAGACATCCTCTGTTGAGATTAGAAACACTCCTGCAGGGAAATTTGCTAGGTAGTCTACTTTTGGAAAATGAAAAAAAGTCTGCCACGGTTTGTAATGATTTTTCATCATTTCACATGATTTGAAATTGTTTAAGAGTGCTGTGAAATGATTGCTGAGAGCTGTCCATCCTGGCTCTGTGCTGGTGGAGCCAAACCTTTGAACTGCCAAGGTACCGAGTACCAGCACAGGAGCAGGCTGGGCTAAGGGCCTGCAGCAAAGCAACAGGGGGAAGATCAAATGTGAGTTACCTGGCCTAGTGCTGTTCACAGAGATGAGGATTTCTGACTCTCAGAGTGATGTTTCTCTACACAGCCCCAAGTGAGAATGAACAGCTTTTCTGAGGTCTCAGTTGATGTAGATGAAGAGCATCCCATGCCATGAGGCTGAGATTTTGTGGGTGTCTATTTAGGTTATTAATCTGCTGGAAAGAGAGAAGAAATCACACAAAAGGACTAAAAAGCAGAGTGAGACTTTTTCTATGTGTTTCTGGAGCATTTTGTTGTATAACCTTTATGCTTCTTCTTCCAAAAGGAAACAGGATACAGCCTGGCTCTGTCAGTGATCTTTAAAAATAATTTGATTTTAATCTCTGCCACTGTCCTACCTAAAAACTAGACTGACTGACAGAAAAGAAAGAGTCCACAGGACTTTGAACTGCAGCAATCATTACTGTATTAATATAACAAAAGATGAAACTAGCAGCACTCAGAAACACAGAGAAAATTATGAAAAGGCTGATGTAGGTATGAATTGTGCCACAGATTCCAGTAAGGCTCCTAACAAATGCACAGCAGAGCCACAGACCAAGGCACAGTTACCTAAAGGCAGTAGAATTGAGAAAATTAGCAGATGCAGCCCAGCATATCCAAGGCATTGTGGTAATTTCACGAAATGGGTTTAAGTTAGAAGGGAAGGATACACAACCCCAACCCTTTCTTTCTGTTTTTCTTACTTTTGGGAGGTGAAAGAGCACTGCCTTATTGCACTTGCCATTTCCAAGCCTGGATAAACAAACTCCCTCTGGTACAAAGGGTGAGGAACGTGAAGACCAAAATGATATTGCACCGTTAGCTACAATACCTGCTCCTTGCAGATAGTAGTCAGCAGATGCTAATTCACATCTCAGCCAAGTGTTTCAGTCCAGCAATTTGTCTATCCTGCTCTGCAGTAAACAAACCCAGAGTCTGCTGGGACGGGCAGCTGCAGGCAGACCCAGACAGCTGTGAGCATGCAGTGAGGATCTGGGCTGCAGCCTGTGCTGGGCTGCTCTGGGTGGTTCTCCTGGGTGAAGCCTCTGGATTTCTGCAGAATTTATCCTGTGAGTTAGATATACGATGGGAGGTCTCTGCATGTTGAATGGTTTTTAAAAGGAGTTTAAAACTCTGTTATTTTAATGCTTCTTTGATTGTTTTGTTGTTTTTCTTTATTGTCCCCTCAAGCTTGTAGCAGGACTCAGGGTCCAACAAAATGCATGTCAGATGAGTGGGCAGCAGAAAGTCAGGGAGAACCTGTCCTATGGACATTGATAGTCCATAGTCAGGGAAATCTGGAGGGACAGTCTTTGGAGTAACTTGAAAGTTTTCATTCAAAGTCCAAAGATTTAAACAGAAAAATTTCCAGGTGGCAGACAACTTCTACAGGGGTTAGGCATGCTGGTGACTTAGATCTGCAGATTCATCCTGCCCTGTTCTCAGCTCTTGCAGAGGCTGAAGGTAAGACTACAACAATTTAGTGAACCAGTGGCTGATATGCTGAGATTTCTCCATTACAAAACTTCACCATCCTCCTATTGGTCATTACTCTGCCACTGGTGGCCTTGCAGACCATGTCTTTCCCTCTCTCTTCTAGGTGGAACAAAATCAAGGAGACCCTAAGAAATGAGGATCATAAACCTCTTTCCTGTGTGTTTGTCCTAGAGCAGGACAGAGTGAACTCATAAGCACCTTTAAATTGCTCCAAGATGAGCACAGTGGCAGCTTGTTCTTTCCAAAGTTAGCTGTGCTGAGTCGCTCTTTTTTCTCTAACAGGAAAAAAGTGTTGCTCATTGTCAGTGTTGCTCATTGTTACTGGTACAAAAGCTCATCTCAGAGCTCTGGCAGCTTTTGCAACGTTATCACAATTTTTCATGTAACTGGTATTTGGTTGCATAAGGTAGAACTACAGTAGGAGCAGTGAAGCTTTTAAAGCACAGAGTTGTCTGGTACATAGGCTCTTTTGACCTCCTTTACACAGTTTAGTCTTACTTAATGGAGTTTTTCTGGGTGCTGAAATATGAACATTTTATATTTAAAAAATAAAGGAAGGAACATTTCATTTAGAACTGAATGTGTGAGCTGGTACCCAAGCTGAGAAATAAATCATTGTATTATTGTTGTCATTCTCCTTAGGCCCAGGAGATTTAGTGTGTAAGCTGTATTTTAAAAGTTAACAAATTTTCATATAGAAGTGTAAGGTAAGATGTTTAAACAACTTTAACACAAAGAACTGTATAGAGGTATTATTCAAAGCATTATTGATGGAAAAATTATCATTGTCCCAGAAATAGCTCTTTGGAAAATATTTTCCCTACTCTGGAAGCACGAATATTGAACATCTTTTATCATAATCAATGGTGTTTTTCACCATTTTTGATGAGGAACAATTACCTTAAATTCTGAATGATCCAATTCTTGTGCCTGTTTCTCATATCAGACTGGCATAATTATACTTGCAGAGTGAAGAAAACACAGCTTTGTGAGGTTATTGTCTCCAAAGTAATTGCTGTTTACCCTGGGATATAAAATTTAAATCACATAATTTCTGACATAGAAAACCTCACCCACAATAAGAAACTCTGCAATCACAAGTGAATAAAAAAAATCTCATGGTTAGTCAGAGGAACCAAGCCTCCAACTTCAGCTTTGTGTCTCATCTTCATTTCCCAAAACCATTCTAAATACAGAAAAAGGTGTCAAGTTACCAACATGCTGAAAATAGAAGCCCTCAAAGCTCCAAGTCAAAAGAAACTACAAACTCAATCAAGTGGCCTTGTGCCTTCCCTCCCAGCCTAGCCCAGCTTGGCCTGGCCTATCCCAAGACAGTGAGAGCTGGGTGTCCTAATGCTGTAGGTTTTGTGAATACACTGGGACAGTAGCATAAGTGATAAAAACAAAGCTGTGCACACTGATGGGAGACAAGTTTTTTTTAATGAAGTGCTTAATAAGGCCAGTGGAGTGATGGAATTATAGCTGGCAGAGTTTCTTGCAAGTGTTTACTTTCACAAGCTGAGTGTTTTTGTTAAGACAAATTGTGTCAAGCAGCATGTTCAGCCCACATACTTGTCTATTCCCTGAGGATACTAGGGCTGGCCTTGATATCCAAAGGAGGTCAGAAGAAAATTTCCATCCCTACACTGTCTTGCTGCTTTTAAGAAGTGAAGAAGAGAAGAAGGGACCCCAGAGGATTCCCAGCAAGTGGGGCCTGTGTGGCTTTCACCTGGGCCAGCAAAAGCCCAGTGTGCAGACCTGAGGAGCCCTGGGGGAGCAGCCTGGGGTGTCTGGGTGGTGCAGCTGGAGCTGCTGTGCTCCCTGGAAGCACAACCTCCCTGGAAGCTGAGGGACACAGAGAGCGAAATCAAAGACGGCCAGAGGGACTCAGAGCTTTCAACAGTAACGTGAGACTGCCAAGGACATAGCTGTGGATGACACACCTAGGGTTATTTTAGCAAATGAGTGTTTCCACTGCAATGTGGATGCACACAAAGATGCAGCAGCCTCAAAGAAAACAGCATGACTCGATTATAGCAGTATGGATAAGAGAGGAGCTATTGAATTCTATAGCTGCATGAGTCACAAGGTAAACTATCCCACACTGCTTATGGAACAGCTTCAACTTCATAATCAATAAGAAACACTCTTCCCATTTCCTGTTCTCATTCTAACATCGTTTGTATGGTAATGGAGCTCTGAGGCCTCAATCAGGAAAGCGACCACACTGTACTGAGGGCTGAACGACCCAGGGATGGTTCCCATGCAGTGTTTGCAACAGCTCTTCCCTGAAAACCATTTTATGGGCAGTGAAATGCTACAATTAGGACACAGAACCTATCAAATATGACCCAAGTTGGGAGAAAATAGCCTAAATGTATTTTCATCAAAAGCACAGGAAGCAGTAGGCTTCTCTTAAAACTTGCCTCACAAAAAGTAGGCGTGAATCTCTTGTCTGTGTGATGAAGCTGTCCAACACATTTTTGGGGATAATAAACTAGCATTCCTTAGTGCAAATCATAATATGTGCAATAACACAGGCACAGCTGAACTGAGGAATGGTTCAGACACTGAAGACACTAGCCCTTCCCAGTCTCTTGTCTTGTTTTGGAAATCAATTTAGAGACTGATTGATTTTCCTGGGCTACAGGCAGGTTGCAGGCAGAGTTTTCCCCACTGTTGTTTGTTTGGCTGGTTTTTAATTACATCTTTTTGCCTTTCTTTTCTCTTTCTTCAGCACCTCCAGGGCTTCCTGGGCAGAGGGAGAAATGCAGCATCCTGAGACATTTCTTACCAAGGAGGGGCCATGTCCTTGAATTTGGGTTGGATGGTTACATGCAGAAGTTGCTCCTCTGAGTGTGGGTTGCTATTTTTCTTTCTTTATGATAGCCAGACTGTTTTAATCTTTTCAACAGTAATGATGTATACAAGGAATATTCTTTTTTGTCTACTAAAGCAGATGGACCATAAATGCAAGGAGAGGATAAAGGAAATGTCTTTTTATATAGTTCTTGATAAAATTTTTATGGTAATAACACTAAGATTGCTACGTTTGCCAAGGAACATATATATATTTATATGGGGGGAAAACCACAAGCAGGGCAGGAAAGATGGCTAAGGAGAGTGATGAATTTAAAATGGTTGGCTTAGTCTGAGAGGGTGGGAATAGGTAAGACAGAAATTGCAGGCTTGACTGAATTCTTCCCTGGATACCTGACATGAGAAGCAGTGTTGGCTACAGCTCAGCTGATGGGACCATTTCACAGTCTGACTGCAAGCCAAAAAAACCTGTTGTGTTTCTGAGCTCCGTTTGGTTTGTTGCCACAAACAGAGAATACAGCAGCCAGCAAACAGCCAGCAATGCTGACCTCCCTCTGCAGCTGTTCTGTGCCTACATCAGCAGATGGGGGCTTTTGGTGTAAATTCAGAGCTACTGGAACGATAGAATAATATTTTCACTGTTTTGTCATACAAGCATATTTGGAAGCATATGGGGGACATGATCTGGTTATTCCTTTGTCTGTGATATGTTAATTTATGCAACACCTGCTGAACTGAAGGGCAAGATTAATTTTGCTTAAGTCTAAATGCCTGCCAGGTATTCCCTCTGGATTCTTTTCATGCTTGCTGGACAGAATTTGACATTTTTAGTGAGCAGATAGTCTTGATCTCCTTAAAAGTCCCCTTGAGTTTAAGTGAATTAGTCAGTGTCTTTTTCTCTCCCTTGACCTCTCAGGGTGGCTAGATAAAGAGCCCAGACATAAGTGTCTATGCTGTAAACAGCTTAAATGAGATCCCACAAGAGATGTCTGGACCTGGCAGAACCACGGTGCATCCATAAGCATCACTCCTGCAGTTAGTGGTAGCCTTGTCTCCCAGGTGAAAGAGTTGCAGGAGGCGTTTTTCAGGAAGACTTTTCTGGATCATGGCAATAATACCTACCCCCCAAAAAGTGGGAGTTTAATGGGCAATGCTTTCTAATTACTAGAGTAATGTTAATAATGCTAACACTAATGCTAATAATATTTTTCCTTGGCTTGCTATCTTCTCAGGTTTTTTTTTTCCCTGCAACAAGTCTTTGCTGAGATCCTCTGTCACTATAAAGTCAGAATGTCAACATTTTGTTTACAGAACTGGAGACACATTATAAGGAGAAATGCAAACCCACTAACACTCAGAATGTAGGTAAATCTCCTGATTCAGCTTGGTTTTATATCTTTTGTGAAAGGCAAATATGGAGAGAGCATCTGTTCTGGACTCACGTACAACTTCATGCAAAAATATTATTTCTCCAGGTTACCACCTAAAAGAGATATTATTCCAGTGTCTTCATTTCCATCTTTAAAGGGACGTTTTGTTCCTTTTTGATTGCAAATGTATTTCAGAGATGTTTCAACTCTCTTTTGTGCCCTTCCTATTTCCCTAATCACAAAGTCTCATGGTCTTTTAGGCAGCTGCCAGACGCACAGGGTAGAAGTAATGAGATATCTTCATGCTTACTTCAGAATGAATCTCTTATGAATAAAGGAAGATGTCAGAATTCTAGGTTTTATATTTTGTTCTAAGTATCTTTTTCAGAAAGTAAGACTAATTCTGATTATATTATAATATAATGGTATCTTGAAACTCTGTATCACAAGAGGTTTTTTCCATCACCAGCAGTTCCTCATTGCAGATCAGAATGGCTTCATGTGGCCAGTGTGTGACACTTTAGTGTACACTGCTCTTCTGGATTCATCACATCACACACAACAGGCCAAGTTCTGTATTAGTTAATGTGCAAAAGAGCACACATTCCATTTAGGCTCGAAAAAGTGCCTGACAAAATGAAGTCCTATTATGTCCAGAATGTAATTCCATTCTGTTTCCATCTGCAAAGTTTCTTCCCCTTTCCCTGAGGTGAAGGGAAAGAGCTGCACAAGTGTAACAACCACTTTGTTTCTACTTCAGCATTTTGATTGCTGGGGTTTGTCCACGTCACAAATGGTGTCAATGGGGTCACCTGTGTTTGATCATTAGAGGGAATGCATGTCCTTATCTGCATCCCACACTTGACTAGGAGTGTAGGCCTCCTCATCAGGCTGGAAGTGATTAATTCAGCAGGAGCATCCTTTTCTTGATGTCAAGGAAAGAAGGGTCAGAGCCAGCAATTGCTGATTAAGTTTAGCAAAGTGAGGAAAGAAGATTAGCAGGATTGAGCTTTGTCACCTCTTGCTTTTTGGTTCAAGTCTTCAGTGAATGAAAAATCATCTGTGCCTGATTAGAATTCATGTCTGTCAGAACATATTTCAAAGAGACAGTAACTTCTACATGGCTCAGGCTAAGGTAAGTCTGGAAAATTCACCTCTCTTTACAGACAGTTCAGCAAAGACAAATGAACATTGATGAGACTGGAAGATTATTGGTTCAGAGGAAGTCAGTGAGAAACTTTTCCTGAAGTTTAACTGCAGTCAAGGATTCTTAAGGATGCTGTGGATTTTGACTGCCACTTCTCTACTACCTTCCATGAATAGCATATGAAAGTGGTACAGAGAAAGCCTTCTTTAATGACAGCTAGGAGTCCAGGCTTCTTTTTATTTAATTTGATTTTGCCATTCCCAGGGAGATAAGCCCTGGTTATTTCATTCAGGAAATAACCACACATTTTTTGAGGAGAGTGAAAAGTGAGCTAGATCCCTTAAAGAAATTAACTTGTAAAGGAGGAGAAGGGGGAAATATCAGCAATACTAAGCCTGCAAAAGTCAAGCTCATTTCTCATGATAGTTGCATGAGAGTAAATTTTGGCACAATATTTTTTGGGCAAATATGATATACAGGAGAAGTGGGCACAGAAGCCAGCCTATCTAAGACAATCTGCCCGATACTCAAGGGATTTATTAGCAAATTGCACAGCACGAGAGACTGTTGCTGTCATGTTATTGTACCTTACTTTTGTTAGATATTGACTGATTGCAGTGGCAGTTCACTGCCCCCGAAGAACAGAGAAATTGGAAAAGAGCTTTCTGCTTTTCTTGAAAGAGGTCTCATTTTCTGTCTGTATGTTCTAGAAATGTGAACAAGAAAAGAAAAAGAGAAAGTTGAAAAGAGCAAGACAACATCTTAGTTCAAGTTCCATGTGTAACTTGTTAGTTATTTGTACAGTTTTACTTACAGCAATTGTAAAGTGCTGAGAACAAATCCCAGAGGATAAACTCCTTATGGAATTCTTAACCTGACATAGAAGGGCTGCAATATCTCACAAGCCATCCATGTCAGAGTGAATACTATGTATAAAATGTTAAATGGGAAATAGATATTTCAGTGACCTGTGACAGTCACGTCTTCCAAGCAAGCCTGGAGCTCTGGTGACACCATGGTGGCTACTCTAATATAGCCAGCACATCTCTCATCCTAGAGGAGCTGCTGATGTGACTGCCTTCCCTTAGACAGGAAAAAGCACTCGTGTCCTAAGGCAGAAGCAGCAGTGGTGAAGGAAGGAAAGATTCTGAATTCTACTCACACTCATGAAGTGTTGGTTCCCATAAAATCATCTGGAAAGTATGTGCCAGGACTACTGTTAATGTTGTCATGATTTTAGCCTGGAGCATTTCCCTGTGCTCCTTGGAACCTGCAAACAGAGCAGAGGTGGGAGCATCTGGCTACTTCTGCTGACAGTCAAAGCCTGTTTGACCAGCTCTAGACACAAGTGATGTGACCCAAGCAGCAATGACAGAACAACCTCTGAGAAGTTTGGAAACCAGACTCAGATAAAAGCTTCTGGGAGCTAACACCCTGAAGAAATAATTCCTTTTGTTTTAGCAATTTCTTTACTCTTTTCCCTTGTCTGGGACTGTTACTGTTGCACTTCACATCAGTTTGTCTTCCCTGTGTGTATTATAATTCAGTTGTTCACAGACACAACTCAGATAACCAGGTAGAATGAATCACTTTTCACCATTGGCCATGTCCAAATGCCTGACTCCATCTGCCATGAAACAACAGCTGTGAACAGGAGAGCTCATGAATATTACCATAAGGCCTTAAAAGAATTTCTTTCTCTTGGCAACACAAAAAAAGAAGAACTTTGTACTGCGTTGTAGAAATCTCTACGTTTGGAAGCTCACGAAGTCAAAGGTACATGCAGATTACAGAAACAATGAGACAAATTCACAGAAGGATGCTCCCATCAGTCTTCCCCCATTCCTTCTCTCTGCTCTCTACCTTGGCAGGAACACTGGGCTTCACTCTGAGAAGACAAAAAGACTTCCTTTCAGAGAAAAACAAAAAAAGAGCAAGCAATTCTTGTCCTGAATGGCTCTCTACACTCAGCTGTCTGTGAAAGGATGTGCAACCCTTCACAAGATTGCAATTACCTTGGAAATCCTGCTTCGAAATAGACACAGCATATTTAAAGTTAACCCAAACTTTGGAGCAGTATCTTTGAAAGTAGTCAGTAAATTAACAGTGTAACTCTGTGCTTCCTATACTGAAGTTTTGTAATTCTTTGAGTCCATTTTTCCCAAATGACTTATTTATCTGCTTTGAGCTGAGAATGTGTACAAGACATAGCAGGGTGGTGGTCTGATGGGAATGCTGATCTCTCAGAGAGCTAACCAGAGTATTTGTATCTGCCTGTGTCCATGACTCATGCACTGATTTTAAGTCATTCCTCTCTGAGGGCCAGAGGCTGCCAGCTCCCATGCTGTACTGCACATGGAATCTCACTTGCACCCTCTGGAAAGCTTTCTTACCTAGATAGCTCTGTTGCCAAAGATCCCATTTTGGGATTCCACATTGTTTCCAAGGAGATATTTTATATTTAAGTTCAGTGTTTGCTAAATCAGCTGTAAAATGAGGTTTAAAGAGAGAAAGCCTATCCACTCCATCATGATTTTTTGTTGATTCCACTCCTCTACTTGTGCTCCTAGAGATGCTGTCTCAGCACTGCTATCAAGATAATTCCCCGCTTTCTTTGGCAGGTCAGATAGTCTCTGCAATGTGTGAAGTTACCATCATGGCAAAGTGAAAGGGAAGCAGAGCAGAGACTTCAAACATCAACCATTTCCTCGTTTTTCTAGTCTAGAAATGTCTGGTTTCAGAGGCTGTTTCTGTAAGGCAGAAAAAGAAGCCAACACAGAAGGTTGTGGTTGGTTCACCCACAGCAGCAGGAAATACCTGAATATCCTTTCTCTGACAGCCTGATAGGCATTCTTTCACAGCAAACCCAAAACCAATGCTGAAGAATGTTTTGTCTCTGAAGTCTTCCTGTTCTTGAAACTAGACCCACCGGGACTGGGAGCTGGACCTGTGGTTTTCATAACCCTTAGGTGACCACTCCTGAAATTTGCTCCTAGCACACATTCCACAAATTCCTCACACTCATGATTTACCCCACTATGACAAAGCCAGCTCTGAATAAAAGTATAGAAATAGATAAGTTTTATTTACCTGGGAGCTGGTCAGGATAGAGGTAATTTTTACTAACTCTCAGCTCTCCAAAATCAATGTGATCTGGTCTCAGTCCTAAGAAAACATTTCCATTGATAATTCCATATACCTACGGATGTTTTTGCTCTGCTTTTCTAATCTTTTCCTGCAGTGGTAAAAAGCATTTGATCTGCTACTCATTTTAGGAGTTTGGTACATATGCAAAGAGAATAGGATGTAAATCAGCACAGGATGCTGTTCTCCCAGATGAATAGCCCTATGTAAATGTAAAGAATCGATAAAATATTTGCTAATCTACTTTATTTATGTGGTAAAACATCTTGGACCCTACAATTTTTTTAAAAGACTAAGGAAACCCACCACTTTTAAGATGGATTTTCATTTGATTCCACTTCTTTCACAAATAAGTTCCATTTAAAAGGATCTCATGAAGAAGTTTCTAGTTTGAGCTCATCCAGCTGTAGACTCTTTGTCATGCAAAGTCTTAGATAACAGTAAAACATAATTTTCCATTACTGCTACACTTATACCTAGTTTGACTTCCAGTACAAGCTTTAAAACAAGTGCCAAGCAATTTATTGGGATGACTCAAACAATGTAGATGAACCTTAAGTAAGATGTTCTTTATCAGTTGCTAACAGCATCTATCCATTTTCATCTCAGAAATTATGTAGGTAAAACATTTCATGTGCTTAAGAAGCTTTTAGTAGGCATATCCAGCATGTATAAGGAATAAAAAAACCCAGTAAATTTAAAACAGAAGAAAAAAAATGTCCTATGAAAACATCCTATGAAAAAAAGGAATTTTTTTTTCCTTTCCAGTGGTTTTACATTCCACAGGCTATGGAGGTTTTTAACAGGAAAGGAAGAGATTTTCTTGGACTTTCTGGCAACACCCTGAAAGTGAATTCAGAACATAACTTAAACCTCTGAACACTTCAGTGTTGGCAGCCAGATAAATAAGTATTGCAGCAGGATGCAACACCTGCAGATGTATTCTCCCAAGTCTGGGGCTGTCTTCCACCAAACAAACATTGTGAAATTGCTTCTACAGGTGTCCCACAGAATTCCTGCCATCCCCGGCCCCTTGCCTGTGGAAAACACTCCACACCACAGCCCAGTCTCAGACCACTGCTGTGGGCAGGATTACAAAGGTATTTCAGGGTAAACTAGTGTCAGCCAGTACAACCAGCAAGGCAGAAGGAATATTCACCTCCCCACTGTCCCACTCATGATCTGAGCACATAAAAAGGCTCCAGACATCCAGGAGAGCACCAAGGACCCTGATCATTCATAGCCTGGGTGACAAGAGTAGAAGCCTTCTCCTTGGGATGGTGAGCAATCACAGAAAATTAGGTTTCTGAGGGACCTCAGTCTAATAACCAGTTTATTCATCTGCCCTAAGGCAAAATCTACTGGACTGTCCCAAAAATGACAGATACTTATCTAACTCCAGTGTATAATTAAAAGCTATCAGTAGCAGGTACACTATAACAACCAGACAATTTATTCCTATGTTTTGCTGTACTTTTAGCTGCAATTATTACCAATGCATTTTTCCAGAAACTTTATCACCACCTTTCTCAGTGCAATCAAAGTTAAATTTCAACAGTGTTGTTAAGAAATCCCACTCAATGTCAGAAAACATAATTTCATTTCCCTTTTATCACTTCTGGAAAATTTTAACTCTATTTCAGCAGGGCATGGAGATACCGGAAGGTTCTGATGGGTTCCTCAGTGGTCATTTTTTATATGTTTGGAAAGAGATTTTCCTTTAAAAGTACAAGAAGAATTAGGCTGCCACTTGTTTTGGTTTGGAAAGACAGGTATCTGTCAGGAAAAACTGGAGTTTCCCTTGGAATGGAGAATGTAAACCCCCTTCCCTCCTAACAATTATAATTTTGCAATTAGGATCTTTCAGGCAAAAATATGGGAATACAAAAAACATTTCTTTACTAGGAATATTAAAAATGCAAATGCAGACTACAAAAAAGAAAAAAACAAGCAAGCAAACAAACAAAAGTCCTAGAAAACCCTGACGGAATCAGGAGTACAACATAACACCCTGTCAGCCAGGGTGCTGGAAGCAGTCCAAATAAACCCTCCTGGAGTGACAGATGTGGCTCCGTTGGGGTAGAGATGATCCTGTAGACAGGATTCAGTGGTGTGAGATGAGTCCAGCCTTCCTCTGAGAATCCACAGGAAAAGAGGATGTGGGGGGTCCCTGTGTCCCCATTTTTATCTGGGTAGGAATGGTTGGCTCCTCCCCACTGGTGGTGCATGTCACAATGGGATGATGGAATGTGTCATGTCATTGGTGATCCTTAATGGCCCATTAACAGAAGATATCCCCTGGAGGGTGGACAGTTGATGGAAGAGATAAGGAACACTGCCCCACCTGGTTTAACAGCTGGTCTATTATCAGAAGGCATCCACCCTCCTCCCCCCCGGAGTTACAAGAGATAAAAAAGAAACCATCTCCCAACTGCTTCCTACAGATAAAATAGAATACACTTCTTTTTTGGTTACATAACCCAAGACACCACTCTAAGTTAATAGTCTTGGTTATTTACTGATAGATGTAGGGGATTAATAAGAACAATGCTGGAGAATTAAGTCCTTGTTGTTTCCTGTTTTTTGGATATCTTCCACCTGGAGTCCAAAGGGTAGCCACCCTTACTGGGGAGGATGTAGTTGTTCAATAGTACAAAAATTTTACCTAAATAGTAGAACTGTTGAGAAAATTAAGGTGGTGTTTGGGTTAACCATGAAGGTGTTTTTAGTGCAGTCTCTGACATTACTATGCTTTATGAGAACCATTAAAATGAATGAATGCCTTAGAGTAATAATCTTGGTTTATATCTGCTTTTATATCATATATATATTCCATAATTCATTAATTTCTCCCTATAACAAACCTATAATATTTGACTTTATAATTGTAAACCCTATAAAATGTGGCTTTATAAAAGGAGACAGAAGACAATAAACAACACGAAACAGACAATTCCAGGGAGCAGGGTGATCCCACCCTGTGACTGTGTTGCTTTGCAGAGGCAATAGATGAAGCAATGCCTTCCTGCAGGCTGTAATTCAAAAAGAGGTGCCAAAGCATGTCTGAGAACAGTGCACTTCGTTTCCCTTCAAACATTCCTTTGCAATTAAATACATTATTATTTCAAGCATCCACCTCTTGCATTGGGAAAGCTGTTGATTCCCACTGTAGAGATAAGGAGGAACATAAAGAAGAGCTGGGAAAACAAGCAAAAATGTTACCTGTTGGGATCTTCTATGGCCAATAAAGTAATTAACAGCACAGCTGTTTGCAACCAGTTGGAACTAGTTTTCATTGACCTCTGCAATCAGAAGTAGAGAAAAGGAAGTCAGGAAAGGGAGAGAAACTAGAAGTTTTCAGCTGTCAGAGGAAAATAAATTGGCTGGCTCTACCCCTTTCCACTAAGCTGTCGAGGAGGCACATCTTATATTTCCCAGCCAGATATGCAGGCTGCAGGAAAAGAATGGTTTGGGGACTTTCCATTTTCCCTCATCAAAATCCTAATCTTCTGAATAACATGTTTGCTGCAGAAGCCACGAGAAGGGAACAGAGAAAACAGCTGGTTAGAGACCAAGTCTGCTGGAAACCACCTGCTAGAAAACGTGCATGCACACACTTCCTCATTTTTTATTCATGTGAAAAAAAAACCAAAAAACATTCATTGCCACTGGAACTTTAAGCTGACACATCCTGTGATTAGTCTCCTGGGCTAAAAGCGTAAGGGAGTCAACATGTTTAACACCGAGCATGGTGCTTCAATCTTGTGTTCTGAGCAGGAAAGCTTGGTTGAAACAGTAAAACAGTATTTTAGGGATATAATCTGAATTAAAGCAATCAAGTGATGGCAACCAATGAAAACCCCAATTCTTTACAGAGGCCTGGTAAGAATTTTGCTTGAGCTACAATCAAGCCATACACCAAGGGGGTGTTTGCAGTGCTGTGTGCTGCCTTCCAGGAGCTGCCTTACTCTGGAAGGCAAAGAACTGATCTCTGGAATCATAGAATTAATGGAAAAGGACTTATTTAATGGTATGAGAAACA
This sequence comes from Prinia subflava, assembly GCF_021018805.1. Taxonomy (NCBI): domain Eukaryota; kingdom Metazoa; phylum Chordata; class Aves; order Passeriformes; family Cisticolidae; genus Prinia; species Prinia subflava. The sequence goes on along the minus strand of NC_086250.1, from coordinate 15,003,366 downwards.
CAGGTACAAAGCAGCATCTTGTTCATCTAAGTAAACACTTATCACTTTTCAGTATGAAAGCAAAGCTTTCCATGAACAGCAAGAGTTGAGTGGGTTGGGAGAGATCAAAGGTGAGGGTAACAACCAGTTGTGACAGCAGGGATTGTGAGGCAGTCTGTACTTTTTCCTAGGAACTGAACTGGAACCAGCAGTTCCATCAGTGCATCATGGAATGAGCCATAGATTAATCTGTAAAAATGTCTGAGGATTTGAATTTGACCATCTTTGGCTTCAACTGAAACAAACTTGAAGAGGAGGAAAACTCTAACAGCAAAGATGTTCAGTCTGCTGGATGAGTTATTTCCACTTTGAAGTTCATACTAATTTTGTTTGCTTTGCTACCCTTTCCACCAATCCTGCTAAATATTAAAAATACCAACAGAGTAAAAACCCAGTCCTTTCCACTGTGGACTTTGGCATATGGCAATTCCCTCTAGACACAGCTATGAGATGTGGAATTTCTGAGCTCAGCACATACCAAGGGAGAGGCAGAGGAATCTGTCTGTCCTCAGTGGTGACCAAAAGGAGATGAAAAAAGAGAGGATGCTGACTGTGACTCGAAGTGTGGATTTTTTTCTGCCCTCCAGAAATAAAAGCCCAAAACATTTATTTATTTATTCTATTACTATTCTAGTGAAGATGTGAAGAAAGATGATAAAAATGTAAACTGGTAAATAATTCAGAATTCTAGTCTAAGAGATAGAATTTATATTGTTTTAAGAGAATAAAAAAGGAGAAAACTGTCATAATATAATCTGATTCCTACCATCTCTCTTTTCTGTAACAGTTTTTGTTGAGGCTGAAACAAGCGCGTTCTTACATAAACCTCTGTGCCCATGATTTTAGTATTTCTAAATCCACTCCCGTCAGCAGACAAATCATTCCAATGACCAATCATTCCCTCAGTTAGAGTGCTTTTCTCATCAAATTCTGGTTTCCACACTGAAATCTTAATCTATGGTGTGACAGTTTGGCAATATTTGGAGATATTTGCAATACTGTCACAATGATGTTGGCTGATACTCATTATGCTCCTGACTGGAAGAAATCTGAGAGAGAAACGAGTGAGTAAGCAGTTTGTGTAAGTCAGCATGAGCCAAAGCTCAAAGAAGTTCCAGGAAAAAAAAGTGAAATGCTGATGATTAACTAACAAATCAAAGTGACATTCCAGTTTAGCTTTATCAGAACAAAAGAACTGATGCTGAGAGGCTGCCTGTGACTCTGGCTATCCACAATCAATCTAGGAAAAAAGTGCCTACCAGCCTCGAGAACAGCAGCTCAAAGCCAAAGGGCACGAGTCCCCTTGCCCTGAAGTTGGCTGTCCAGGGAATATGCCCTGCCTTCCTTGGTATGCTGAATTAGAGAGAGTAATGAAATAGTTCCTGTTCTGCTTTCAAAAATGGGTAAAATGAAAGAGCATATGTCTGTTAAAGTACAAGAAAAGGGCTTTGAGTTACAGTTAAAAGGCTGAAAGGCAACAGAAGTTGATCATGTTCATCACTTTTCATGTCATGTAGCCTTGTTGTAAATCTACATAAGCATTTAGGGTCTGAATTTCAGAAGAGTTTTAATAAATAAATAAATTATTAAGTAGGTAATCTAACGGTCATGTTGTGAACTGTCTCATAACTATTCCATTAAGGGAAATCTTACTTAAAAAACTCAGGCCATTATATCAAACTTCTGTCTATATTGTGTTAGATTTTGCAGTTCAGCAAAACAACAACAACAACAACAAAACAAACAAACAAAAACAACAAAAACAACAAAAGCAACAACAAAAAAAACCCCTTCCACAACATGGTGAGGGGCTGGAAATGGATAATCTTTAGGATACCTTCCAACCTACACCATTCTGTGATTCTATGATGATTCTATGAAAAACAACAGTTGAGAACACAATCAAAGTGTATACCAAGACACAGAACATTAGAGGACAAAATAAAGCCTCAACTTATTGTTATAGGATATGTGAAAAAAAAAAAAGAAAAAAGACACAGTGCCCTGACTCGTGCCCGTCAGGGGTAGGACAGAGCAAACAACACCCCACAGTGACTAAGGATTTAATATTTATGACAGGACATATTGCTAAGCTACAAAAGAACCTCAGAGATTTTCAGAAGCATCTAATGGCCCTAAAAGTATCCATGAATTTCCTACAATGGAGACATTCTTCACCAGGAAGAACTGTCTCAGCTTAATAAATCAATACTGGATGACCTGAAGCAAACTGAGAAACTGAACCAGTGAAAAAGTACTCAGATCAGATGATATTTATTCAGGAGCTTAAAGCACTTCAGCTGTGGAGCTGCCATGACGTGTGATCTACAGTTTAGCACTGACAAAGTGCTGGAGGAATGAAAGGTGGCAGTATGGCACCAACCTTGAACCAGGGCTCCCTGCCACTAGTGGAAATCACAGAAAAAATTCTCCACCAAAGAAGAGAATGAATGGTAAATGTTATCTGTATGATCTATGTTTCTCCATTCATTTTGTGCAGGGAAGACATTCTTGTCATCCATCACATGGATAATCAGTGCTCAAGTGACGAGTTTGCTATCTTCCAAAAGAGGTGGCAACAGTGCTCCTTATTGAAAGCTCTTCAGCCCTCTCAGTTTGAAAGGAAGGATTCCCTCAAGGACTGATAATGGTTTAAGAAGTAGGAAAGAGAACACTGAACTAAACACAGTGTAAAGGCAGTTATCATGATGCTCCCAGGTTCAGTGCTGGGATCTTTATTCTTTAACATATCAATAAATTACATGAAACAGGCTAAAAAGTGGCATAATGCAGTTTTCAGATGAAACAAGGATTTCTGGATACTGAGATCATGTGTGGCCTTCAGCTCTGGCTACTGTGAACTGCTGCTGAAGGATTGCATCACGCTGACTGACCAAGCAATAAAATGGACAATAAAACTCAAGAACAATGACTGTAAAAGTAATGCACATGTGCAAAAACTAAAAGAACCCCCCACAGCCCCATACAGACTTTTTCATAAATTGTAAATGAAGTATTTTCATTCAGGACAGAGCTCTTCCACCCACTGTACATGCTGCTCTGGGAAGACCAGCTGGATTTTCCAGTAGGTGTCAAACAGGCAAAAATAGAACGTTTAGCCAAGTAAATGTCTCATTGCTGACAAAACTTGGAAGCCTTACTCCCCCTAGTCCCTCTTTCTTAGCTCTTTGCTTCATTCCTGTCCAGCCTTCCCTGCTCTTTCCTCCCACATCCAGTGATCCCGAGTGCGTGACCCCTCCGCCTGGCGCCGGGACCTGACGGATCAGGAGGCAAGCCAGCTCCACTCACCACAGACAAAAGCACTCCTTTTTGTTATTATTTAAGTGACCTTTCTGCCACTGCAGTAAATTGGCTTACTGTGTGTCTGGAGGAGCACCAGCAGTGCACAGGCAATCTGGGGTTTACGGAGCCAGGAGCTGGGGGTGCAGAAGCTGAAAAGAAGGGCAGGACCTTTCCCTCTTGGCAGCAGCCAGCTTTTATCTTGGCTTAAGCTGTATTATGAAATCATAAGCTGGTACTCATTTCTAAGCATCTGCTCCTGGCCCTGGACAGCAAATTACCTGAATTAATCTTTATTTTAATCCTCACTGAAATAATTACACTCAATGAATCAGTCTTGGAAAGCAATATGGATAGTTACCTTCTAACAGTGTAGATAATTCTGTGAACAATGTCCCAGAAATTCAATAGCCTTCTCCCATTAAGTCATCATTAAGTTCTCCCAGCACTTCTCCCTGTTTAACAAATCCTGGGAAAATTCAACCACAAAAGGCTATTATAAACTTTATAAATGTGCACAGGTATTTTTGACTCTCACAATTTGTTCCTTGCTTTAAGGTGGAATACATCCATCTTTATTGGATCTTTTCTTTTTCTGAGCACAGAAATAAACATGTTGCTATATTCCCAGTAGAAATGTTACAGTTGAACTCATACAGACATTTTGGAAATGATTTCACCATTATTGTGAAGTCCCATGTGTTGCAAAACTTGTCAAAAAATGAAATGCTTTAGGGATTAATTACAGGCTCTGAGTCATACTTTTATAAAGCTACCACAAAATGGCATCCAAGGAGCACTCAGAGATGAAACCATTTTAAGTTTTGAAATCTTAGAGCCTGAGATGACTTCACCTGGAGACAGCCTTTATGGCTCTGCCCTGACGTACCAAATCCAAATTTGGAAATATGGGGGCCAATCAGTCAAAAAGATCCTCAACTTGAGATGAAGACAAGGTCAGCAAAAGAATATGTCATTCACAGACGTTACCTGCTCTTTCTTCAGGACATACAAATGCAGAAAATACCTGCACAAACCTGAATGCTTAAACGGAAGAAAGCCCAAGAAATAAAGAGTCTCTGTTCATTTTTCCAAGAATAAGGCATCTTACACTGCTGTTACTGTGACAGACAGTGAAACTCAGGGGGTCCATGCACAAGGCTACAGAAGCACGAGAAATGTCAGCATAGCCAACACCAAGACTTTTGAGTGCTCATTCTCTAAGTAAAAATGAAATATTTAGCAGGTGTGCCAGCTCATCAGTTGCTAATCAAAACATTTTAAAGACAATCAAGTTTGGCCCACAATACAAATATGAGCTTTGGTATCTTTGTGCTTGTGTGGGATTTTTTCTTTTTGTACCTTGTATTTTGCTCTGGAATTGCTATAACCATACTGATCAAAGCACCTAGAAACTTTATGTGTATTCTTGCTGGTCTAGCCTGGCACAGAACTGGTCCAAACCATTTTAAATTGAGCCACACCTCTCCTCCAGCAGCAGGTCTGTATCCAGGTTAAGTGCAAATATAGCCAGGCCTCTATACAGTGCTTGATTTTTGTGTGAACAGGAGGCCATTGGAGCCAGGATATCAGCCTGTCCTAGATGGGAAGATGCTGGAATTTAAATTAGCATTACAATCCACTGTGGTAACCCTCAGGAAAATAGCCACAGGCAGCTAACAGATTGGTTAAACATGCTTCACCTTCCTGGCCTAAGTGGAACTAAGGGAGTGCATTAATATAAACATTTGCATTCAATATATTACCTCATCCTGGAAAAATGTTCATGAATAAATACAAACCCAAGCACAAATTTTATTCATCTAGTTTATAGTGAGAAAAACACATATCCTGTATTCTGCTTTTCAAAAATCCTCAGCCTGCAGGAGCCCAGGCAGCCAGCTTGTGAAGCCACGACAAATTGCTGCTACAAAACAGGAGGGAGGGAGCTCAGGAACAGCATCTGGTGCACATCCTAGAGCTGAGATGGTGCAGCTCTGCTCTGGCTCCCACCTTTGATGTTGGACAAAATGCTGCCTCTCTCCAACTTCTGTATTCTCTCCTGATTTCTGTTTCCCTTCAGCATGTCAGGCATATGATCCAAGGTGCAGAAGTTTGGCTGAAGGATTGCCCTGGAAGTCCATTTGGGAATTGAACTATATGTAACTAAAAACTAAATTTTAGGTCTGAGATTCACAACCAGACACTACCTAGGGTAAAACCAGCTTTAAAAAGTCTTGTCAAAGAAAACAGTTTTCCTAGCCATGTAGGAAAGCCACTGCTTAAGAGAGGCAATTGTTTGAAATCTCACTTTGCAGTTAATTCTCAATTTAACAAGGCTTCACAAATTCAAAGTTTAAAAAAGGGCAGCTTTGTAATCTGGTAGTTCAGCATATGGGTGCTGGGGAAAGGAAAGCTATTTTGCATTTCTGTAAAAGCTGACAGTTATGAAATGTGTTTCTAAACAGAGTAGAAGCTGTTGGTCTGCTGGTAGATTGTGTGGGGAGCAGGGGGAATATCCAGAAGTGAGTAGGAGGATTCAGCCTGGCTTCAGCACTGAGATAATCACAACTGATGTGAAGCAGGGGTGATCAAAGGCCAACACCAGACAAGAGCTGGAGGGAAAATGTTGCCCATTGATATATAAAATGTTTCTTCTTCACTCCCAACATCTTAAGAGCCATACAACAACAACTTTTTTTAATGGCTAATGGAAGGCTGGGGTGAAAGAATGATCCTCTGTGTGGTTTTTGACAGTAGCACTGTTGTAGCCTTGGTGGCCGGAGAAAGTGAAACTTGGAGCAGAGCTGACATCATTCATCAGAGCAGATATAAAACATTTTCAAAGCACTGAGTCACCTGCAGAGTCTCAGAACCAGACAGTATATACGATTTTTCCAAATATATCAGCAAGGCTAGTAAAAAATGTTGTCTCTCCCTAGAAATCCTGCTTTTCTGAAAATATTGTTCTATACTTTTCTGCTACAAGTTACAACACAATTAAGTTGTGCAGAAAATGAGGTCTGGGGAAGTTCTTGTACCAAGACTGAATAGAACAGGGAAAGAGAATAACTGCAGATGGACACATCAACTTTCTGCTTCTTAACAATGTTTAGGGGACACCTCTTTTAGATTTTTGGTCCCTCATCTATTACTGGATTCAGAGGATGTGACACAAGTTAGACAGAAAGAATAGTTATGCTTAGTATAAAGCAGACATGAATTTCAGAGGGAAATGCATTCGGAAATGAAATGAGAGGCCCCAGTCAGTGCTAAGTGAAGTAACTGCTCTTTTTGGGTGTCAATGGAGTTATGGCAGTCTGTCATACAAACACGATTCTTCTCATTTCTGCAGACACTACCTTACAAAACTGATTCAGGAATACAGTGATTGACACTAGCAGCAGTCATTTATGTTATTCTGTGACAGCAGCCACACAACATTTACCATGGTGGCTGAATGATTTTCCACTGGGGCAGGGAGCCAAAAAACTGAGATCAGGAAATAAACCTGGGAAAGTAGAAAGCCAACAAGGGGAACAAAAAATCTGAAGGAAAATAAAAAGTAAAAAAGTAAATAATTAGTAAAACAATCCAAATCAATTTCCCTATTTTATTACCTGCTGATCCCACTTCTTTCCAACCAATGCAGGAGGCCACATGCCAAGCCAGTGTAGATGTGTTGTACTCAGAGTATGTTTATTCCCTTGGTCACAGCCCTTTCTCACTGTTGGAATGCATGCTATGAAGCTGGGTCTGACAAACCTCTGAAAAACACTTCCCTAGACAAGCACAATGTGACAAGAAACCAAACTCAGTTCTCCTTTATGACTGATTTTCCTCTAACCTTTGTCGTCTTTGAAGGAAATATCAGAGTAGCAAAAGTCACTTGCAATGTCAAGCAAGTTCTGAAAGTAGACTCTAAAACCTGGCTTTCCAAAATAGTCCTAATCTCTGAAAACTGCTTTCAAAGACTGCAGTAAAACAGCCAGCCATCCCTTCTCAGCTCTTGTCACAGTAACTCAGAGAGAGGCACAGCCATGCTGATGTGTTGAAAGCCAGTCAGATTCCAGAGAAGGCCATCTGCAGGCAAAACTTGCTCTGTTTTTGCTGTCTCAAGTAAAGCCTACTTCTATTTTCTTAAGTGATTTTTGTGTGTGTGTGTCCATGTGTGGCTTGCAATAGCACTTGAAACAGGCACGGAAGAAAAGAGGTCTCAAGCACAGGGCTGGAAAAATGCCCCTGAGTACACCCACCCTTCTTGCTCCAAAAGGCAAAATCCCTAACAGTGTGGTCATTGCCAGGAAAAGATCACATTTTAGGACTTGGTATTTTTTGTGCCTTAAAATAGAGGGATTTATAAGCTTTTAAATCCTGATTTCATCCAGTTTCTGTTCCCCCTCTCCTGGCTGTGCCTTTTCTGCTGTTCTTATGCCCACACCTCCTCCTCCTCCTTTTCATTCCATTTCGTGACTATTTTCTCTGGATCTCTTGAACTATATCTTCTTCTAAAATATTCTGAAAATAATTTATTCTGAGAATAACTTATTTAAAATTTTGTGTTCTATGCTTTAAATTAGTTCTTCAGAACCAGATGATCTCCAAATCTCTGGTTTAAAGACATGGGGATAAGTGGAAGAGTTGTCAAAAATTATGGCAAAACAAGAGCTGTGTCAGGGAAGGCTGCTTCAGAGAAGCAGGACTTGCTGTCAGTTTAAGGGACAATTCACATTGTATTTTTGGTAAGAAAAGGATCCACAACTGTCATAGCACGACTGCACTAATTTCAAAGCAAGCCGAAAGCTGAATCATTTTCATTTAGTCCCACAAAAAATGCATTTCAGAATCACCCTCACTGTGCACAACCCACATGTACCCTGCTCCTTCCCTGAAAACAAACACAAGTGCTCTATTATTAGTAAAGGGCAGGAGCAGAGCTGGGAGAGGAGCACTGGCAGGGCTGGGGAAGGCAGTGCCTGTAGCTGAACTCATTTGCTTGCTCTTCAGAGAGCCTGGCCAGGACTGCACAGCTTTTGGGACTAGCAGCCTAAAGGGACAGGCTCCACAGTGTTGCACCAACAAAGCTGTTCTGTGCTTATTTAAGCAAAACTCTTCCTCTGAGGCAGAGTCTGAGAGCTCCCCATGGGAAACCTATTTACATATTAGAGTGATACCTCACTCAGTTACCGAACACTTCTCAGGATTGTGAATCCTGTAGCTAATCTAAATCTGTGATCTTGCCATGGTTTTTTAAGCTTCTTCCCAGTTACAGGCAGAGAAAAATTCCAACTGATAAACTCTTTTAAAAGCATCTCTTTTTTTTTTTTTTTTTTTTTTTTTTTTTTTTTACTGCTGAAGGAGAAAGAGGACCAAGATGAGCCTTAAGTTTTCATCCATCTGGTGGTGAAGTTTGTGACTGTTTTTAGCTCTTGAACCACAGACCATAGGCTTTGAAGGCTTGCAGGCCCACACAAAACTCTCTTGCAAAATTAAAGGGGGAAAAAAAGAGCTCTTTTTTCTAGCTAACAAGGCTGTTTTTGGTCATTGAAGCAGAGAAAATCTATAAGAGCAAAAATCTGGTTAAGGTTTGAGGAATCAATTGAGATACTTTTAATATCGAGTGGTCCGGGATGGAAAGGCAGTGCAGCCTTTAAAGCACAGGACTCAGCTGTTACAGGAAAGGTCACTGGACGTCTGTGCCATGCATGCCTTATGCTGCACTGGGCTGGGGGACTGACACAAAAATGGCATTTACAGGAGAGGAGGTGCATGGGAGTTTATCAGCAGCAGTATCCTGCAGAAATGCACTTCTAGAAAAAGCACAGGACCAAGCTCTTCACACCCTTTGGAGGAGCAAAACTTTAACAAAATTCTCTTTTTCCCTTATGACTAAAACAGAAACGTGGAGAGCTGTGATTCAGATACTGGCTCGGAGATGTGGCTCACAACCCTGAGTGCTGCAGCAGAGCTCTGGCCACAGCAAGAGCAGGCAAAAACCCTGCACAACACCCTGAGACCACACTGGCTGCTGCTCTGTGCACACACAAGGCCTCCAGGGCAGAGCCCTACTGTGGAACCCTCCAGTGGCTCTGAGCTGCTGAGGGAGTTACACAGACACTCTGTGGGGCTGTGCAAACATCCCTGTGGGCCTTGCTGGAAGGGTTTTCCAGTGGAAGCAGATTTCCTCTTGTGCTTCAGAGCACAGGTGGAGGACAAGGAGCCCTACACGAAGCCATTGGCATTCAGAGCTGGCCCTGCTGGAGCTGCTCTGGAGGCAGAGGGGAAGGTGACACAGCTCTCACCTTGCTGAGGACTTGTGTTCCACAGGGATGCTGCTGGTAGTGAATTACTCAGTACCACTGTCCAACCCCCTAGGCTGGATCTCCCTGGTCTGGGGCTGTTTCTCTCTCCAGAATTGTGCAGCCCCTGGGACCCAGGGCTGGGAAGCTGAGGGAATGCTCAGATTACTGCGAGGCAAGGCAGGGAGAGCAGGTGGAATTGTAAACAGGCACAGGGAGGAGGCACAAAGACCTGAGCAGGTAACTGTTGTTTCCAGCTACTAGCATGGTCAAGCTATTCTGTTCAAGACCAAAATTACAGCTAAGGCAGAGTGTGTCCCAGGGAATCCATTATTACTGGAGAAAAGAGGAATTGGCACCAGCCACCTGCAAGCACTTGTGTGAGGGAAGCTGGGGCTGGCTGATGACAGACCTCACCTGGTGACCTGGCTGGAGAGAGGGACTGAGAGTGCCAGGGACAGGGTGGAGCAGGCCTGAAAAAAAAATAGAGAAAAGAATGAAGGAGGCAAAGAGACCAAAAGGGAGGGGTGGGAGAAGGAGTAAAACCACTGTAAAATCCAAAGTGTTTGTTCATCAGAACAAGGGTACATTGCCTTCTGTCTGTACATATCCAGCTCTTATCCGAGATACAGCAAGATAAGGCCCAGCCCTGTCCTTGGCAAATCACTTTATTTTGCTCTGTGTCGTCTGCACCTCTCGCTGGAGATGTCTGCTGGCTGTTCTTTAATCATGGGTATTGTTTCCTGACCATACCTGGCAGCAGTCGTGGTCCCTCTGCCCCAGATGAGCCCCAGGAGCTGCTGTAACACATCAGTGCTGCAGTGAGAGCTCTGGTGCCCTTTAGCTGCAGCAGCAGCCAGCAGGATCTTGCTGAGGCTGAGGGTCCTCTGAAGCTGTCAATACCAAAGCAGAGGAGAAAACATGTTTAGGAATAGGTAAACTTTCATCTGCATGAGTTCTTAGCAAGGAAGGGAGGAAAAAGAATGGACAAGCAGATAAACAGCAGCTGAAGTGAACAAGGTACTATGATCTACTGAGGACAGGCAGATCTAGGCCCAGGAAACTGGAGTAAAAAAATCAACTTTTTGATTCCCCCAGAGCAGACCTCTGAGGTAGGTGCCCACACTTCTTACACAGGATTTGGTGGGCTCAATAGCTCTCTGTAATTCTTTTCTTTAGGGCACTATAATAGGGTCAGCATTGTTATTCCCAGTTTACAGATGAGGAAACTGAGGCAGAGAGAGGTGAGTGAGCCAAATACACAGCCTAATCCAGCTACAAGCTTGCTCAAACTCCTTTTATTATCTCTCACAAAGAAAAGAGAGCATCATGCCATCCAGGAGTACCCACAACCCAAACTTATTTACTTGGTTCATCAGCAACAAACACTGCACTGTCATCAGTTACTGCTAATCTTTTCTGAAAGTTATGGTTTGAAGGGATGGGTAAAATGGTTTCCAAAATCAACAGAGTGCACTCAGAAAGGAAAAAAGAAAATAAGATCTACTACACACAAATTTCACATCAGAGACAGAGCTAATGTTTCCATATGAGCTGAGATGGGGCGGAGCACAACCCTGCTAAGATAAAGTCTTGTTATGATATTTAGTTTAACAATCTCACAGGGAAATGGGAGGTGAGGTGTTTTCATTATTCTGTGGTTTTATTCTGAAGCACTGCTATGGAGGATGTGGCAATTCCCAAGCTTGCTCTGATCTGCAGAGTTGTGGCTTAGTGATGGAGACCTGAGGGGTGAGGCACTGCCTTGTGCAGACTGCTCTTTCACCAGATTCTGGGTGTTGCTGCTCTCTGTTGTACTGCTTGTTTGATTTCACCTGCTTCTTACCAGAAGACCACAATCTACTCTGGCAAATCGCATAAACAGGATCAGAGCCTTCAAAAATAGTATTTTTTTGATTTTTTTTTCTGGTATGCAAGCTGAAAAATACAGACACATTTCTGACTTCTGGTGCAAGTCAGGTGATTCAGAACTGGAGACAGACTTTAATTGGAATATTTAACCTTCAAAACTATTAATGTCATATCGTTGACCTAGGACATCTTTCAGAATGGCCCGTGTTTTTGAAGATCTATCTATCTATCTATCTATCTATCTGTCTGTCTGTCTGTATATTTGTACTTTATTTTTTTCTTAGAAGAGGTTCATTATCTGCACACTGTATGTATGTCAGGAAAGGCATAGTGAAGATGCATATGCTGAACTGTGTTGAAAATAAGGATATCACTGCTAGGGTTCCAATGCTTAAAGCCAAGCTGGAAGAGAAATAACATTTATTTCCATGTAAAGCTACTGGAGCAATAGAGGGAATCTTGCGTGAAAGGACTCTGGGAAGAAGCAGCAGTGGGCAGGGTGTTGGAAAGGCAAACTCCTCTAAAACCTCTTACCCTGAACTGCAATTGTTTTAATGCCTGTGACAGAGCCTGCAGCCAGGACAGGAATGAACAACTCACTGTTCACATGCCCTGAAGGTGCCGGTGCAAACAGCTCATTGCAAGGGGATAAAAACATATAACCTTGACTCAGAATGCTACAAACCCAACACGACTCCGCAGAGATGTTGTGGTATTGACATGCTAATTCTGGTGTCCCAGCGGAGCTGCTGAATCCATTTTGTAGGAAAACAAAGGGAGAGGTAATTGCACAATATGCAAAGGCTTTTGTAATTTTCATTAAAGGCTGAAGAATCCCCAGGGTTTTATTTAAGCAGAGAAGCAGTGGTCAAAGCAATTTCAAATGCACAGAGGTATCAGTGCAGAATGGGAAATGAACTAACACTATCTATAGGGCAGTGAAGGCTGCAAAAAAAAAAAAAAAAAAAAAAAAAAAGGGTGGGGGAAGCCAGATAATTATCCTTTCTTTCCTAATTAACCCTTGTTTTCAGTTTCTGCCTAGCTTTCCAGCCCTGAGGGAGAATGTGTTTGCAAGACAGATGCCAGGTGATCCAGTTCAAGGTGTCCCTGTCACTTCTGAAGCAGAAGCAAATTATCTGAACTCGAGAATAAGCTGGCGACTACAACAAAATCTGCTATCACTTGTTATTTTTAGATCAAGAAAAGGAGATATGTGGCCACAAAGGAAACCCCACCTGCATGCTTCGATTCTAAAGCTGAGGACGTTTTTTTTTTTCCTCTTAAAGGGCACCACTCCCCTATGTAAGGTAATTTTGACAAGTTTTCAGAAAGTCAAGCTGCCCTCTGCAAGCCTCTGCAAACTCCAGTGAGTAATACTGAAACAAGTTTAGAAGCAGCTCTCCCTAGTCTTTATAAAATAACCTGTAGAACTGTGCTTTTCTACGGTTTTAAAATTATCTATATTTTTCCTCTTTCCTAGAAATGTTCATATCTAGTAAGATCATGATCGTGGTTTTTTAATTTACATGGAAAAGAGATTCTTGCCTGGCATTCTCTTAAAAATAATAATAAAAAAAAAAAATCAAAGTTTTCTGGAGAAAAACTAACAAATGAATGTGACTCATAATCTTCCAAGTCTCTATCAGGAATAAACCCCCTATCCTGCAGGAAAAGGGGTAGTCATATGTTCATCTAATCCCCACTAATTGCAGACAATGCATAAAATCTTCCAGCACCACAGAGGCAGATTCTGCATCAGGAGAAAGAGGGGTTTGCATTCAGTCCCTACTTCATAGCATGGAAATAATTCTTACATGTCACAGAAGAACATAAAGAATAAAGAAAGCTTGAACAGGACATGAAGCAATTACTGCTACGAGCTCTTTACAGCTCTCTACTTCTCAATCACTCCTCCCAGCCACAGCCTCCTGGAAAAATTTACATTTCTTTCCCATAGCTCAGACATATATTCTACAGAGCAGGAAGAATGATGGGAAAATTAAATCCACACATTAGACTAAAGTGCCTCCCTGCTGGAGGAAGATGTGCTACATCCACAGGAGAAGAAGAACAAGCAATTGATCACTGTGTCACAGGACAGGATGGAGCTGCTGAATTAGTATTGAGCTGGAGTGTTCCTTCTCTTAGGAAGTCAAGCTGCATTTCACAGACGTCATTTATAATGAAAGATAAGGTTGGTATTCATCTGCAGGTTAGGTCTGTAATGAGATTCACTTCCCTGGCCTCTGAGTCACAGTGAAGTGACTCCAGCTCTCCAGCAGGCAGTGCATTAGCCCCAGCCATGGACCTCCCAAAAATCAAATACACAGCAAAGCACCCTCTTGCTGTCCCTTATCATCACATATTCACCTGGGGCATCACACCTCCTGTCACCACAGAGCCATGGAAAGTGTGACACTGGAGGGTGACCAAAAGGAGCTGCTGCCTGAGGGTCTGTGTCTTTGGAAAGTGTTTCAAAAACCTCCCCTAGGGGAATAAATGGTGCTACTCAAAAGCACTGCCCAAGGGAAGGCCTCTCCTAACATGAGGCCTTTCTTCTTTGCAAATAAGAGTTGGTTGCAAAATAAAAGGAGAGGAAAAAAACCCCAACCCTGAACTAGGTCATGTGTCTGTGGCTGTATGACCTAATACAGTACTTTATGTTAGAGAGATGTTAGCTCTTCCAGTGCTCCAAATGCAGAATTTTAGGCAGCACTTCAAATTAATGCAATAGGAAGTTTAATCCAAGTTGCACTTTCTCTTTCCTAATTTTTGATTCATTTGACAATGTTCCTTAACACTGTGTTTAGGGCCTCTGACTATCTAAATGTGATGTCTGTTTGATGAATCCAAGTGCTGTTTCTAACCCATGCTTACCTTGCCACCACTTTAATAACAGCACTTGAATAATTCATGGTGCACCTGCACAGAGGCTTCACACGATCTGCTTTGGAGGTGTCACCCAGAGTCACACAGCACAGCCCTGGTGCTGGCCATCAGGAGCCAGCAGACTTTCTTGGCATCATCCTCAAAAAGCCAGAACTTTTCACAGGCTCAGATGCTCAGCAGCTTTACAGTCTTCTCCTCAATCTGTCATACAAGCACCAAAGAAGGGAGTAGGACCAGACAGCCTGGGGCACGAGAAGCAGCAGAATTATTGAAGCCCTAAAGAAGACTATTTTGAGGTTTCATCATCAAAATTTCTGTCTCTTTCCATTTCAGTTTTTCATGATGTATCCCAAAGCTCCTAAGTGTGACTCACAGATAAAGACAGCCAGGTTACCCAGAATGGTTTGAAGCTGGCTTTTAAGTTACTCTAAAATATTTAATATTCCAAGGGAACTTGATCCACTGATCCAAAATGCAAAGCAAGGAGACAGCAAAAAAAATGAAACTGGTTACTTTTCTTTCTTTTCTTTTTTTTTTTTTTTTCCTTTTTTTTTTTTTTTTTTTTTTCATAGCTCTTTGCTCCACTGGTGCTTATTCCTAGGATTGGCTGAAATAAGGAGTGCTGAAATATATACAAAATAAGATACACTATTTCCAGCCACACCAAAAATTCTTGGAAACCAAAGCTTAGCATGCAACACTGTTCTCACTAAATTCAGATGAAGATTAGAGTCAGATTCAGCTTTTGGGAACTCTTACTGGTTCCCAAATGAAATTTCTAAACTTAATAAGGTTTGGTCATTGTCAGATATTCTACTCCAACCATGGCAGTGGTGAAACTTCATGAAAGGGTAACCCAGGATTCACCTTGCATGGAATACATGGCTCTGCAAATAATACAAAATCCTCTCCAGATCAAAACATGAGTTGCTTTAAATGTGACATCACATGGTGTGATTATTGTGGCTGTCCCATGCAGGGCCAGAGTTGGACTTTGATGATCCTTGTGTGTCCCTTCCAACTCAGAGTATTCTGTGATTCTGTAATTCTGAAGTTATTAACAGAGCCCATTTTTTTTCACAAGTCTTGTTATGCAACAGACTTGTAGAAATAAAGTAAGATCTTGAAGCCAGCTTTTGTTTTCCTTATTTTGCAAATGTTGGCTATGAGGACACTCAGATGTTTTGGGAAGTAACCAAGACTTTTTTCATCTACAGATTTTTTTAAAAATAAATTGATAATTAATTGCCTAATAGCTGGGGAAGTAAATAACAAAACCAACATCTTTTTTTCAGTATTGCCACTTCATAATAACAAGAAATCCTAAAGCTGTGAGGTTTTCTAAGGTTTCCTCTAATCTTCTCCTCCTCCCTACTTGTTTCTTTTTATATTAGTTATATCAAAAATGTCCATTTTAGCAGACAGGGAAGTTTACCTTTCCCTAAAGCCTATTAACCAAGTGAACTTTAGTTTCAGTGTATCTGATGTCTTCTAGGGTCCCCATTAAGGCCTTCTGCAAAGGCAAACTAAAAGTGTCCAAGTCAACAGGAAGCAAAAAATCTGGGATAAAAGGGGTGCCTGCAATACCTTTGAACTTTTCTCTGTGTATTTTTAAGAGAGCTCTCTAAAAATGAAAAGGGCAAATTTCATGATAGCTGAAACAGAGCTTCAGAGCCTGAAGACATTTAATATCTCAGCATTAACTATTCATTATGAGGCCATATGGATCGGTTCAATAAGTGATGAAATAAGTTGTTGAGAAGCCAAACCAAGAATACTGGGAAGAAACATTCTCTTACCCAGATCAGCCACAGACTTAACATTTGTTGTTGAAGACCAAAATGCTCTTAGCTCACTGAAGGCTCTATGTGTATATCTGGAGTCCCATAACCATTTTTCCCAGGTTGTGGGAAACAGCTTTCCCATTTTTCTTTTTTTCATTCCTATGTTTGGCCCTTTCTCTGGTGATTGATCCTCATCTCCTTTGTCAGCCTCAGAATGATAAAAGCTGTACTAAAAATGACACTGAGAGCTAGATGATTGAGATTGTTCACTGATGACTCAGATCCAACCATGTGTGGCATGGAATGTGTACATGAAAAACCTGCATTTTATCACATCCAGACATTACAGCTTTCACAGGTGAGTACAGCACAGCAGATCATTTTTCTAGGAAGGAATATGTTATAGCAGTGATGCAGTTAGGTGTTGAAACAAGTGTTTTATGTGTTATCCGATGACAAGCAAGGTGAGAAGATCCTTAAAATTAGGTACAGTTAAAAGCTCTGCAGAATCAAAGCTTTATCCTACTTTCAGTCCTTAGAGATATAATTATTTGCATTTGTCTCTTGTAAATTAATAAAAACCTAGTAATTAGAGAAGAAAAGCTATGGATTTGTTTGCAGCCACATGAAATTTAGAATTAACTGATATTTCATTGCAAGTACAGTTGAAATCACCTTTCTGATTATTTACAGCTCATCATTTTCTCCCTAATAATGTAGGACTGGCTCAAGGAAGCCACATTTATGGTTGATATGCTTTTGTGTTTTGGAGTCCTTTCAGGTTATGATATTTACTTGTAAGCAGGGTTATGATATTTATTATAAACAACTTGGATTAAGCTTCCTATTGCATTAATTTGAAGTGCTGCCTAAAATTCTGCATCTGGAGCACTGGAAGAGCTAACATCTCTCTAACATAAAGTCCTGTGTTAGGTCATACAGCCACAGACACATGATCTAGTTCAGGGTTGGATTTTTTTCCCTTCTTTTATTTTGCAACCAACTCCTATTTGCAAAGAGGAAAGGCCTCATGTTAGGAGAGGCCTTCCCTTGGGCAGTGCTTTTGAGCAGCACCATTTATTCCCCTAGGGGAAACTTCAGGTGAACAGAGCACTTTCCAAAGACTCATGTTTTTATATTGCCTCCAATGTGTTCCCTGCAGACCCTGGGGCTGCTGGATCCTGCAGAGAGGAGCAGGATTTCCATCACAAGGCTTCTCCCAGGGACCTGAAGGAAGCCTCACCCACCTCTGCCTGGCCAGAGAGGCTGCACAGACCCCACCACAGCGCTGCCCAAACTGGTCCCCAGTGCTGAACAAGACCTTTGGGAAGGAACAGTGCAACCCCCCAGACAAATCCCCAGAGATTTCACTCTGCAGGATGAGGCAGGGGCTGCTGCCAGTTTGGTTTGCCAAAGCCCCTTTCAATGGCTGAGCTATAGAAATAGGCTATATGTTATAAAAACTGAATGTGTGCAGCTGCAAAGTGCTACCTAAAGTCATTGTTAGGGTTGTTTCACCTGCAAAATGGACAACCTGGATCAAAACTGGAAGCATATGTTTGACTGACTCACTGGGACTTGCAACATGACAGCCCATTTACAAAGGATTGCTTGTCAGCTCTAGCAAGATTGTTCTTTAAATATCTGATTTTAGCCTGCACTTGACTTGAAAACCTGAAAGTACACCATCCACAGTTTCAGAAGAAAAACAAGGATAATGAGGAAGAATCTTAGGAAATGCTCCTTTTCCATGTGTATGAATTCAAACCATAACAGAATGAAATATTAACACTCATGCAAAATGCAATATATAATCTGAATTATGGCATGGTTCTAAGGAACCTCAGGAGATCTAGTCCAACCTCCATGAGAAAGCTTAAACTGCAACCTGTGTGGATGCAGTTCTGAACCAGGAGGATGTGGTATCAGTGGACATATCTGGCCACTGAAGATGATTGTTGGGGGTTAGATTTGGTTTTGGTTTTTTTTTTCCTCTTCTCACAGAATTTTTTCCCATAAGTTTCCAAGAAGCCTTAATGACTACTTAGTCAGGACAAAAAGAGTGCTTGAGGGATATGGCAGCACGAAGCTGCACCTATTGTTTTTGAGTCCCTGGGAGTGTCCCTCAGACGGGAGAGATGATGAGCTTTGGGAAAGGCAAAAAGACAGATCTGGGGGAGGGGGAGGCACTCTTGCTCTCAGTGCCGAGGAGGACGGTCAGGCTGCCCTCTGCCTCTGCCTCGTCCTGGGAAATCTATCGTCATCTGCTGTGTACCTGGGAATCCTGAACTCGCTTTCTCCAGCCTCTCCCACCACCGCCGCTGCTTCTTCGGAGCTTTGGGGTTCCCCTGCTACTCTGTAGCCCTGCACTGCCCAGCCCTGCCGGGACACCCCTGCTGTTCCAGCTGCCAGCCCAGAGCTCCTCATCTCTTCCACCAGCCCGGGACTTTTTCCTTCCTTCCAGTTCGGCCTCTCGGAGACCTGCAGGGGCACCCAGATCAAACTGCTCTGGGCTTTTGTAAAAGAAAGCCCTCAAGGTTCTTGGTTCTGTTTATTATTGATGCTGTAGTTGTTGTTTGTTTGTCGTTTTGTCATATATACTAGTAAAGAACTGTTATTCCTACCCCCATACCTCTGCCTGAAAGCTCCTTTAATTTTCCTTTTAATTGGAATAATTTGGAGGGAGGGGATTTGAATTCTCCATCTCTAGGGAGGTCCTGCCCCTTCCTAGCAGATATCTGTCTTTCAAACCAAGACAATGATGAAGTAGATCTTGCTATACCAGACCTTTTGCTGTTTTCCTTTTTTTTTTTTTTTTTTTTTTTTTTTTTTTTTGTGTGTGTGTGTTTTTGTTTGTTTGGTTTTGGTTTTGTTTTTGTGTTTTTTGGGGGTTTGTTTGTTTGTTTTGGGGTTTGGGGTGGTTTTTTTGTTGTTTATTTGTTTTTTTGTTGTTTTGTTTTGGGTTTGTTTTGTTTGTTTTTTTTTCTCTTCTCAGGGTGATGTCTGGGTGATGGAAAGCATGGTTTTGCTACTGCAGCTGTGTTCACTCCTGAAAATTTTTTCTAGCATAGCACATTAGTGGTCCTGGTAATGTAGACTGCAGGTAAAATTATCATCTGGTCACACACTCAAAAAGCCCAAAGTTTGCACACAGACCATGGTGCTTTCATTTGCACATCATTTGCTACTAATAAAAGACAATAATAATATCAGATTGGTACCTTAAGCACAAATGGATAATAGAAGATAAATTATCCTGAAATATTTTTCAGAATTCAAGGAATAGTAGCCTCATAGTGGAAAAGAAAAAGGCTTCTACAAGCCCAAATGTGTTTATTAAGGGGTAAAACCATACCCCAGGCCTGTTATTTCAAATTAATGGGGCCTTTTAACACACATTTCTTGATACATCTGATTTGTATCTGCTGAAGTAATATAGAGCTGTGAAGCATGGCTAGAAGTGGCACTCTGCAGAGAAATCTCTGCTGGAGAAGCTGCAGAATTTCTATAATTTCCATTAACTAAAATGAGTGGGGGAAATCTCCAAAGCTAGCCGGCAAATGGTTTGTTTTTCATAAGTCCCATTTTCCTGGAAATAAAGATCCACTAATAAGCAATGCTACATCATGAGGGAAATTAAAACCTATTAAAAAACAACAAAAAAATTCTGTCTAGACTTGTAGACCTGTACAACTAGAGAAGCACAACCTCAGCACTGTGGATGCAGCTAAGCGTGGCATGAGTGAAGAGAGGCCAGCGAAGGCAGACATCATTTCTGAGTGGGAATGGAAATAAACTTTACTGCTAGAAGCTGTTTTCACACTAGATACTAATACAGCCAGTGTGAACACACACACACAAATGAAGTGTTGCACTTTGAAATGAATTAATTATTGTAGCACATAGCCTGTACCTACGTAAGGCAACAGAACTGAACTTTGATCAATTGAATAGCTTTGTGTTTTTAACACTGTGCAACATCCAACATAGCTCTCAGAGTAATTTCTGAAATATTTTTCAGGTGGTTTGCAATCTGTTTTTCATAGACTGAGCTGTCACAGTGACTCAGTAGGATTCTGCAGAGTAGTAAGTGTTAGAATCAATACAAACAGCTGCAGGGGATGTATCCTTGGAAGAAAGAAGACAAAAACCAATCCCATCATCAAGATTTATAATTTTCTTTTTAAAATTCCAAGCCTTTGTCACTTCTCTTTTTCCATAAAGTCTACACAGAGGTTGCCTTCAACAAGCACAATATCTGAAAACATCTGGAAGTATCCATTAAGTACACTGAATCAATCAATTTCAGAGGATACCAAATCCAAAGTCAATCTGTAAAAAGCCCAGAAAGACAGCTGAACTTACTATTCTCAATATGACTTTAAAATATGGTAATCCATATAAATTGCATAAATATGCATCCCTTGCATGTATTTTTTGTAAGGCATGTATATTAATGTTTTTTCAAAAAGTATATTTAGCTGCATTAAAATTTATACAACCCTCAAAAAGATGAAACTTCACAAAATTGCTGGACTAGGATGGGGTTTGAAAAAAACACATAGTTGTAAAGGTTTACAGGAGTAACTCCTTAAAAAAACCAACCAACCAACCAACCAAAAAAACAACAACAAAACCCCTCATATCTGTTTTTAAAAGCATTTAGTGATGGATACTCCATAGGCTTTCTCAAAAATGTTTCAGAAATTCTTGATGCCAGATTCCTCACTGTAGTTTATACCCATTTTTATCTCATCTGCCACAGTCATGGAGAAAGACAGCTTCCCTTCCTCTTTGCAAGAATGTTTTACATTTCAGGTCTGTTATTGCATGTTTTCAGGACCTTTGATCATTCCTGCTGCTTTCCACTGCGTGAAGAGTGTTCAGAGTTTATCCTACTGCAACTGAGGACTTTTGATCTCTCAGAACTATTTGAAGTGGCAGCTGATGTCAAACATTAGCTTACTATAAGCTGTTTACCTGTGTGCACTGTATCACAGAACAGACACCACTATTGGGCCAGGATTTCTGGACACCATTATAAGGCCCTAAAGAGATTTAGTAGCAGCAAGCCCCAGAGGAATTTGAATGAGAATTTGGAGACTGTGAATTTTCCCTCTATTTTTGTCCTTGACCATGGTGCTTTTATCTCCAAGTATCTGATTCCTCTGTCAAACCTCCCACATGCAAATGGTGTGTAAGGACCAGGCATTACTAATTTTATTTTTCAGCTCTTTGCCCATGCTATCCTTACAGCAGGTAACTCATGCAACGTTTATACATTTCCATTCAAAGTATTTCTTCAAATTCCAAAGGACTGTCTACTGCATTCATGGACTGATGGTAAGTAATTGAAACACAAGACAGTCTGATGGCTTGTCACAGGCTGTCTGAAGGGTCAGCCTGCTGGAAAGCTGGGATTTTCAGTTGTAATGCATTTCTGGAACATACTGCAGAGATACAAGTTCACTCCATTCCAGAGACTGCAAAATTAATGATCCGTCCAAACTTAGTTTAGATGGAGATGAAGTCGTGCATTGGAGTTGCCTTTACAGCCACTGGTAATTTGTTGTTCACTACAAGAGGCAGGGGCAGGGAATCAATTCATTCATTCAGGAAAGGAATTGATTGCTCCCCTAAGCATATGTTTACCCTTGTAAAGAGCAGTTTATAGAGCAGGATGCTTCACAAGGACTTTGGGGAAAATGAGAACTTTTAATTGCCTGACCATTTACGTGTTTGGGATACTCACATTCTCTTGCTTCCTTTGAAGTCAGGACCCACAGCCCCTAAGGATTGTAAAGTTACAAGAAAATTACTAATTGTTAAGGAAATATGCTTTGTAAAATAATTCTCCGTACTGTTTCTTCTCTATTGCCCCTCATCCCTGTTAGCCAATTGATTTTAAATAGAGAAACTTCTAGATAGAAAATGTTTAAGCTTTCCAAAAACTTTTGACAAAAAACAATCTCCCTTCACAAGGAGCTATTGAAGAAACCTGGCAATCAGCACGGATGAAAGTCGTGGCACAGTTTAAAACTGGAGACAGAAAGAATTGGACATCAGTAGCCATTTCTCATTGCTGACAGAGGTTAATACTGGAGTGACCTAGGGACCAGCCTCAGGACTGGACTGAGGACATTCAACCCACGAATTAATGAACTGAAAGGGAAGGTGAACAGCAAGGTGACTATGTCTCCTTGATTATTCTAGATTCTTGTGGCCACTAAGGATTACAAGAAACTTTGGAAAGACCTAGCAAAGACCTGGGGAATGTGCCAGATGTGATGAATCCAGAGACAGCTACAATTTTTGTCAGTACTGTAAATTAAGAAAGAGAAATTTGCTTCTTCTCCTTAACAGCAGTTAAAATATCGTCTCAGTTATCACAGTTTTGTTGTTGCTGTTAGGCTGCATTTTCTGCTATTTCAGCTCTCTTTGGGACCAGGTGAGAAGTAGTGCTAACGCAGGAAAAGAGATTGGGGCTCAAACCACAATGAGGAGGGGGGGAATTCTGCTTCTTCAGCAGCATTTTTTATTTTAACTGTTTCATCAAACATGCAGCCCAAATGATTTGTATGAAGATCAAACAAAATAACAAGGAAATCAGCTCTCCTGAATCCAGAGATGGCCACTTAATCACTTGAAACATCATTCTTCTCAGCAGGGGAAAGCACTGAACAGCAATATTCTCCTGGCTGCCCCCTGTGTCTTTCTGTGGATATCTGTAACTCTCCCACCACTGCTGCAATGACAGCGACACATTTGTAGAAGCCAGGACAGCTCATGTCACTGTACCTCACACCAGCTGCATGAGGATCCTTCACAGCAGACCCTCAATAGGCTACCCTTGAAAGAGATTTTCCTCTCCCTCCAGTGTGGCATGTGGAAGCTCATCAAGACCATAGACTAAAAAAGGTGTTTAGCAGAGCTTAAAGCCATCCTGGAGGTGACAGCTGTGAAAAATGAAGTCATTTGCAGCTACCCTACACAGGACCCCTGTCCCTGCGAGGTGGGAGGCCGGGAGCTGCCTCAAGGACAGGAGAACCCACAGCTTTATCACAGTGGATTAGCTCACCTTCAGCCAGATAGATTTGTACTTCCCAGCCTCCACCAGGATTGCTTATTACAGAATGGAAGAGTTTAGTGCTTGTTTATTTCGTTGAAATACACATTTATCTTTGTTATTTCTGTATTAGGGATTACTGGCTCGGGTGAGTGGTTCTCAAACTTTTCTGTATAATCGAACCAGAAGGAAGTTTAACAACTTCAAGCCAGCTGTATATAAATTAATAGAACGTGGTCATTCTCAAAAAGAGTCTGAAAGTGTGGAAAGCCTGTGGAAAGCAGTCCTTGGTAATTATTGTTCCCTTATATAGTGCCAATTTTAAATAAGCTTTTGCATTTTAGAAGGGCTGCTGTGCTTGCCTCTTTCAGGAAGAAACATTACAACTGCTTTCCTGTGCATTTTGCAATACTATATTTCACAATGCTCTTTCAACTCAGCAGAATATAGTGGTTTTACAGTTCAAGATTAAATAATAGCACCATTTAGAAAGCAAATACTGAGTCAAAGAATTTCAAAGCTGCAGCATTCACTAATTCAGCTTACATGTATTTAAAGCTGTTAACTAAAATAAAAGAAAAAAGATAAATGAAAAAGCAAAATTAATTAATTTGAAAATATTATAATTAACATCTCAAGTTTGTACTTATTTCTTTTGCTCTCTCCCAAATTGCAGCACAAAAACTCCCCTGAACATTATCAACTTTTGTCTCACTATACTGAGTCAAAGCCCTCTGCAGCAGAAACTATTGTGTAAACCTCAAATTTATTAGTGAATGTATTGCAACAGACACTCATGGTTCCTTTCCTGTAGGGTTGGAACTCTTTCTCTTGCCCCAGCCACAAAGACAGCTTTGATGCAAGAATCATTTTGCTTTTTCTTTAACCAAATTTTTGCCATGCACACTCTGCTTTATTTTCCTCTTTATTATGTCACCTGATAAGTTTCCCTGGTTTCCCTAATAACACTAAAAATCGAACTGCTTTGCCCCTCTTATGTATTACCTCTAGAGATGTTTTCTGTAGCATCACCTTCCAATGCAATTTCCTCCAAAACTCATCAATTCATAATCAAAAAGAGAGCAATGATTTGGACCCAGATGCTTTACCACCACAGCCACATGAATTGCACATGACCCTGCACACTTCAGCTTCTTGTTTCCTGTTTATTAAAAAGTCCTCCCCACCATTTTTTAACCATATTTTACTTTCCAGCTAATTATTATTTCTTGACATGCAAGCAGGACAAATTTAGAGTTCTTCAACTTGGCAGTAATATCCTGGGCAAATGCACTGCACAGGTTAACAGTGCTTAAACTCATGAGCATTTCCTCTTTTGATCGTATCTTTCCAGAGGGAAATCATAACTGGCAAGGTCAAACCAAATCTTTTCAAGGAGAGACTTGCTAAATAACTGTGAAACTGAGGGAGGCACAGATTTTCTGGGGCCTGAGTTTATTTATACGTTGGAGAACAAGAAACCAACAAAATTCTCTTTTTTCCTCTCTCTACATACTTCTTGTATGAGTCTGAATTCCTTTGCTGCAAAAATAACTTGTTGCAGGAACAACACTCAAAGTTCAACTTCATCTTTGCAAGAGCTGAACACCACAGATTAAACCAGTGAAACTATTTAACAGCCTCCCTAATATTTGCCCCTAGTATTTCTCAGGTGAGGGATGCACTACCTCTCACAGAAGCAGGAAAGATGAAAGTTTTTGAGAAGACCTGGCCTCCTGTAGACACTTGGCCTGGATCTCAGTGAAAACAACACCACACAGAAACATTTGCCTCCTGACATGGTGGAAAATAGAGCAGATTGCTAATACAGGAACCTTCGAGGCTAAGTATCTCACATTTCTCTGATGTAGTCACACAGTCTTGGGGAAACCAGTTTTAAGATGCTACCAGTACTGGCATAGGTATCAAAACACCAGTAAGAACTTGAGTAAGTGGCAATTTCTCAGGCAGAAACAAAAAGTAATTTTTTCTGTTGTTTTTGTTCATTGGTTGGTTACTTTTTTTTTTTTTTTTTTTTTTTTTTTTTTTTTTTTTTTTGAGAGGGGAGGGTAGGAGGTTGTTTGTTTTGCATTTGGAAAGGAAGTGGCAGAATACCAAGGTTATTTTCATACCAGCTTTTCTTATTTCTTACCATCTGCCTCTCAAATCCAAGTACAACCATTTAATTCCTCATTACAAAGGAAGTGCTTGGATTAAATAGCCCTAAATTCTTCACTTCTCAAGAGGAAATTCTTGTATGTTAGGTACCAATTGTGATAACAATGATGTCTGATGTGATCCATTTATGTAGCATTCAACTGTTACAAAAACTTCATCAGTTCTTATTTTTATACTAACCCTGCCAAAGAAATAAAGTATCATTTTTTAACCACAAAATTTTATCAAAGTCCATGAATCCGGAAAATTCCTGCCTTTTATTACCTGGCGATCAATGGTCCATGAGTAAGATGAATTACCCTCTCTCTTTCTTCCTAAAATGAAAGAAGAGTAATTAAAGGGGAAAAAAATCTACTTCTGTGCTGGATGTTACTCTGCCTGTTTACACATGGAGAAGTTTCCCTCAGGCAACAAAGGATTATTCTATTTTAATCAAAGAACATACAAAATATAACTATCAGCTTTTAAAGAACCAAAAGACACAGAATAATGAATTCATCTACCATTACAAGCAGGTGAATTTTGAACACAATGGAAAAACCTGTCAGAATTCTTCATTATGACAAAAGAAACACTGAAAAATAATCCCAACTGCTGACAACATATTAAAAAGTGACATTTCTTACTATTAACCTGTCAAAAAATAGATATAGTATGATTTCAAAGCCT
Source organism: Prinia subflava (assembly GCF_021018805.1). Classification (NCBI taxonomy): domain Eukaryota; kingdom Metazoa; phylum Chordata; class Aves; order Passeriformes; family Cisticolidae; genus Prinia; species Prinia subflava. The sequence goes on along the minus strand of NC_086250.1, from coordinate 14,977,270 downwards.
CTGCAAGACAGGCTTTGTGTTTCCTCTTAGTGAGACACTTTGCAGAGTTGGATCCTTGACTAGATATTTGTCATTATCACTGCTGCACGTACACTAAATAAAATTTAAAATGAAGCTTGCTACCCTCTCAGCGGGCATCCAAGGTGATTTCTTAATGGGACTGCTGGCAAGAGTGACAAAGCTTTACACTGGGGGTTTTGGCCAGAAGCTTTTTAACAGTGGGACACAGAACCTTTGAGCATTCCAAATCCTCAGAAAAATCACTGAGCCGTGACCCATCCATAGGTGCATCCTAGCACATGTAGCTACTACATGGCAAAGGTTTAACCTTTCCTTGGGAGGGATTCCAGTAGGATACGCTGTTTTATCCGCAGGAAGTTTTCACCAGACAGGTCAAACTCACGTAAGCTCTTTCAAAGCAGCATTTCCTCACTTTGGTAGGTTGTCACTAGATAAAAAGAACAACAATCTGGTTGAAACCTTTTTTGAAAAGCTTTCTGCCTGGATGGCCATGAAATTATTGATGGGTTTTGCCAGTCACCAGTGCATTTGGAGGTCCATGTGTCACAGCTGCTGTCCAGAGTGAAAAGGCTTGTGTGTGCAGCAGGCAGCTCTGCACTGACACGGGGTCTGCTTCACAGCGAAACTCCAGTGCAATGAAACCTGCATTTCCAGTGCAAGCTGAGGAGCAAGGGACACCTAACATCTTCTGGAAAAAACCCAAAACCTAAAAAGTAATAAAACCCAGTTCACAGAGAACATGTTTTATCTATCATTTTGAAGCAGGAAGGCAATAAAAAATATGTTCAGCGTGAACACGCACAAGTATTACCAAACACTTAAACTCAAAATACAAAAACAAAAGCCAACAATTTTAATTAATTAGATTATATCTCACAGATGCACAGAAGAATCTTATTTATTAAATTATCAGGTACTTGGGGAAGCAGGTTGATTTGTTGAACACAAAAACTGAATGCAATACACCTTTGTTTGCCTTACCTCAACATGTACTGCCTTCCAACCCCCCAATCTGCAGCTCAGATCTTTATAAACTTGGGTTATAATTGTTACTGAAACGCATTTAGTCTCCAATAGAAACTGAAGAAATCAGCCTGAAATAGATATTGGTCTGTGAAAAACTACTTAGTCGCTATGGGATTTTATTTTTTTACCTTCACTTGTCTGCCTTGTTCATTGGTGCAATATTTTAAAATCCTGCAAAGCCCAACTTGAGCTCCTCTTGGGCTCCTATGTTTGTCTTTTCACTCCTCTACACTGCAGATGGTCTTTTAAATCCTGATCTTTAATCAAAAACGTCTGTTTACGAGTCATCCTTTGAGGTGTGCACTTGCCCAGGTGTATTCTGAATTATGCTGTATCACAACTAACATGAACATTAGGAATCATAAGGCCAACTACAGCATAAAGAGCTGCAGGACAGTAACTTGTGATGTCTTCTATTTCTGCTAGCAGTATGATGTATTATCCATCAGCAGTTCAGCATGATAAATTTAGTACCTGGCAGGTTTCAGAAAATTATCTTGCTGCAAAGTTGAAACAAAATGCAATCATTTACACTATTCCAAGCAACCTGCTGCAGTACCCTAGAACAGCTTGGGTTGGAAGGGACCTTAAAGATCTTCCAGTCCCAACTCCCTGCCAAGGGCAGGGACACCTTTCACTAGAAATTAGGAGTGATGCCTAAGGGCCTCAAGAACTCCTACATTACTTCAGGGTAGCACCAAGGACATCTGTGGCACCACTGACATTACTGTATTTGAAACCACTTTATGTCCTAGTAGCTTTCAGGAATAAAACAAACATCACCCCTCCTCCCCCAACAAAACAAAAAAGGATTAAGTAAATAAGGGTATTCCATATCTGCACCTACTCTTGAGCATCCCTGATGTGAAAAAAAGAAGTAAAGAGATAAAACATCTGATATTTTTAAAAAGATACAAACTACCAGAAGATTTAAAGAATATACCTGTAGTAGAAGGGAGGTAAGATGGAGAAAACCTTTCATTTACTTAATTTCTCCTCAGTCCTTCCTCGTGTGGTTTTAGTTCTTCCTTTCCCATTATAGATAGCAGGCAGCCCTAGAGGGAGTTTTTTCTAGTAACATCTACTAAAAGCTCTCTACTTTCACAGCACCCATTAGAAAGGGAGAACTGTGGTGGAGGCAAAGCACAGCTTTTGGAGGCTGTGCATGCAGGAGGGGCAGGTAAGGGTGAGAGAACAGGAACAGGTGTCACAGGCCAGCTCTGGCACACTGAGAACAAATGCTTTTGACAGAATGTCATCTTTTGAAACCACTCAGGGAGGTTTGGGCAGTAATTTACAGCACAGCTCACTCTGTACATCTCTCTCAACCTCACCTCTACCAACAAAAACAATTTCAATCTCAACCTCTGAGCTTTGTAAATTGGGAACAAGGGAATTCTTTTTTCCCCAAAGCAACTATCTGTTAAGTAAGTACCAGTTACTTTTTTCCTTTTTTTTTTTTTTTTTTTTTTTAAGCCTAAAGAAAGAATGGCCAACATATATTCAGCTTTTTAGAGTGAGAACACAGCCTGAGCAGCACCTCCTTATTAAGTGTACAGGCTATGCAGCCTCATTGCTGTAGGCTGGATCTATTTTCTTTCAAGTTACCATTTAATATGGCTTTGTAAATATTTCAATGTATAGCTACCTTCAGCAATTTCATTAATTTATAATTTTAGGTCTTGTTCTTATGTTTGAAGCTTCTGACACTAGAAATTTGTGTGTCCTTCCTCCAGCTGTCTCATCTCTCTCTCAAAGTGCTCTTCTGTGCTTCTGAGAACATTAATGACCATGACTGCAAATTGCACTAAAGGAACTCTAAAGTGTATCAAGACCTGAGAGATAATCCACCCATCAGCTTACATCTTAAGTGAACAAAAGAGAAGGAAAGAAGTTGGTAAGTGAAATACAGAGACGTTTGTGCATAGTCACAAAAAACCCCTAAAAACGTAGTGTTGCAAGACAAAGCCCACCAAAATATTTGTAAGTAACAAGAACAAACTTTGGGAAAGACTTCTGGAATGTAAAATCAAAATTTATTTGCCAGAGCTCTGGTTTAGTGCCTGCACTGAGAAGTTGGCAATAACCAACCAGCCAACAAGATATTTTGTGTCAATCTAACAGACCTGTTGGTTTTCCACTGAAAATAATACAATAAATAAAAATAATAAAAATAATAAAAATGCTGCTACTCAAATAAAAGGCTACAAATCTTAATTAAAAATGTATGTCAAAAGGGAAGAGGAAGCATCATTTAACTTCTATGAAGAGTTACATACTTTTCAAGATTTCCCACCTCCAGTTTTCAGACAAAAGAGTTAAGACATTAATCCAAACTAGATCTTGTTTATTTTACTTTGAGACAAAAGCTTTAAACAAACTGAATGTTCTCTCAAATGTAATGAGGAATTACTTTCATTTAGAGGAAAAATAATAAGAAACACATAGAAAGAAATATTTCAGAGTTGAATTATTTAACATATGCACCAAAATTGAGCTCATTGGCCAAGAAACTATTTTAAGACTGAGTTTTGGACCCTTGAAATTTATGTTCAGCTTGAGACAACTGAAATAAATTTTCCTTTAATGAATTTTGATAAATGGATTGAGACATGCAGTCTGTTGTGGTATTGGCACTGTCCTGCCTCTTAACTTGAATGGCCACGAGATGAACCTCAGTGCATGAAAGCCTCCATTCTTAATTCTGAAATGTTGCAAAATGATGTAGTAAACAGAACTGAACAAAAAGCACAAAGGAATTGTGTGTCTTGTGGCAGCCTGCAGTGCACCCAACCCAGAGACACTCAGGACATGGGAGAATGGAGAGGTGCACTCAGGTGCTCCCAAACACCACTTGAAGAGTGAAGACCCAAGAGACTCCAGGACTTCTCTTAGAAAGAAGGCTCTCCAAAACAGCATTAGATCACAATAGAAGGCAATGGTATTTAAATGCAACAATTCTGACTTTAAAATCAGAAAACTCTGTTTTGACTGCTCAGGTGGGGAGAGAGGGGCCCTGATCCTAGGAAAAAATGTTCATTCCCAAGCAGACAAAAGTCAAACGTGTTTGAAGACTCTGAAGGCACTGCACGAAACCAAGTGTTTTTCAAACACTCCTCTAGGAAGTTTATGGCATAGCTTAGAGTGGCAAGCTGTTCCCAGATGTCAGATCATGAGTAAAACAAAAATATTTTGAGGAGAGCTCTGAGAGCATAGTTTTCTACAAACTGAGAGAAACAATCAAGGTACAATTGAAAAAATTCTTTTCTTGGGCCAACATCCTTCTGGAAGGGGGCTGCTATTCTCTTTCAAAAGATCAGCCATATTAAATGGCTAAATATTAAAGACTCTTTACCTGCATAGATGAATTTGGTTTGCCACTCACTGAGGAATGTGAGTGAAAAATCTACATTTTGAATTGAGACTATTTCCTGCTGTAGAAAACTGCATTAAAAAACCCCCCATAAGTCACACCAAAACCACTCACAAAACAAAGAGTCAGTAACATGAACATGAGAACCGAAGCTCACGCAAATCAGTTGCCACTGACCTTTACACCATTTGAACTGCTTTAGCATTTGCAGTCAACACACACTTGTTAACCCCAATATTTGACTGAAAGATTTGTGCATATAGCAAGAAAAGTTCTGTAAATTTTTCAAAGTTTAGCAGAGAAAACCAGGAAAATTTAATTTATTTTGAAATAGTTTTTTGATATTTATAGTTTCTACTTTGACACATCTTCCTGTACTTTTCTTTTTAAGTGTCTATTTTAAAATAAATCATAACACTTCAGGCAATTAGATTTAAATCTCTACTGACAAGTACAGTTATAAAAGGAAGTTCTGACAAAGTCACTGTAAAGATGTCACAAGAATAAGAAATAAGCATTTCTATACAATTTTATTTATACTTCAGCTGCGATTTTTGTTAATAACTGTTTCCAGTTTCTTTGATGAAGTAAAGGAGAAAGTAAATTGCTTCAGTCTTCAGAGGTAATAGGAGAAACATTCCTCTCTCCACAGATTGTCTCTGAGAACTTAACATGAATGGAAGGATCTTCAACATTATGCATTACCATTCAAGCAGGAAGAACAGACTATGAGACCACAAAAATAATCCAAACACCTTTTAAATGGATGTAATTTAAAATCCCCCAAAACAACCACAAAAACATTATATATTTCGTTTTCAAAACAGCTTCCGTTCCCCATTTCAGTCTTATAAGCAGCTAAACAGCTTAATCACTGTACACGTGAGCTGGAACTTAAGATGCCTTCCAGGCAAATAAAAAGCTGTAGCCCAAGGTTAATAAAATATGGGAGCAGAAAGGGAAATGAAATTCCAAATTCTAATATCGCACAATTCAAGTTTATTCCATTCATTCTTGCAACACAAACTTAAAAATACAGTATCATTTAGCATTCTGATGTCTATGAACCATGATAATGATGAACCCAACTGTGTCAAAACAGTTAACAATGGTGAAAAGAGAAAGTCAAATATCAAAATGCACGGAGCACTAGTTTTTCTTCTGTCACTGCGTAGAAAGATGATTGTTTACCCATTTACAAAATATAATTAAGACAAGTTCATTTTGAAATTTTGCATGCAACACTGCAATTGCTTGACCTAGAACACTCTATTCTTACCAGCCTCTTCTACAAATAGTCAATGTTATGATCAGCTTCATTTAACTATTGTACTCCTTTTCTAATTTTCTCCCTGTAAGAAAAACGGAGCAGAGCGTACAAAATCCAAAATATACTTAAGTTTATAACTTATTCAGCACAAATTTCAGAGGAAAAGGTTTAAGAACAGAGTGGATTTCCAAGTATATGCAATTCCAGTCTGACAAAGTATTTAAATTCTGTTTATAGAATGAAAAATAATTTACAGTTTGGTATTTTTATCTAGTTAGGACCTACTCAAAGATAGAGGAAGCCACCCATTATTTTTTCCACAAAATAGCTAACAAGAAAGAAACAAATGAACAAGCCCAGTCTCTAGACAATTACAAATGCATAAGCTTTTATTTTTACTTTTCAATTTTAAATCCTGGGCAAAATGATTAAACACCTGTTATGTAGTGCAAAAAGCAGAAAAGTATTTCTTCTTTATAAGCCAAACATTAAATGCCATCTTTTTAACTATCTCAAAAGGCAGCTTGGGTATATATTACAGCCAAATTAACACTTGACTCACTGAAGTCTGTTTGCTTCTTCCCCCCCGCAGGGTGAAGTAAGAAAAAAATAAGGTGTCCCCATAATTGTAGAAAAAGGGAGGCAAAATTGCCTCAGTGAATCTCCAGAAGAGTTAGTACAAAGATGATGTTTCTTTGCTCATTTAAATGAGAGTTAAAGGGAAGGGCAGGAAAGAATACAGAAGAAAAAAAACCCAAAAAAACCCCCAAAAAACCACAACAAAAATACAAAACCACGATGGCCAGACAACTTGACAGTAATCAACACAAACCTGAATAACCAAGTTCTGAATGTAAAAAGAGATTGCAGTTTTCTAGACTAGTATTTGAACAGCTAAGTATTTAATAGCATAATATGGAGGCAAATTGATGCCAAAGATTGTTACTTTCATTGCTGAATAAAGAGTTAAACCTATAGTCTGTATTCACACTATTACAATGACATGACAATCCAGCACTGATCAGAGATAAGATTAAAGAGTCCTCTTATAAATAGTTACTAAAAGCACTGTCCACCAAATATTCTTGTTCTTTTATAAAGCAGTTTACCAACTGAGTTATCACTGATTTCCAACCCTTCTGTTCTTCCTTGCCACCCATCTCCAAGAAATAATTGCACTGTACAGTTTATGGCCAGAGTTGATTGTTTTCTCCATTGCTTTTCTTATGGTATGTGTAGAAGTTAATCAGTTCCTGCTCTCACTTTACAGTCTAAAATGCAATGCTTTTCATAGCCGAGACATTCAATCCTAATATGCAACATTCTTCAAGTAAAACTAAGTCTCTATTAAATATGAGTGGTAGTCACCAATCTACTTTTACATACCCTCTCAATTCCAACAGTGACATCAAAATAATATCAGCTACTTTTGTTTAAAAATTCAGCATGAGACATTATATACATTTGTTTTTCTGTATTGTGTTTGTTACCAGGAAGTTTGAAATCTGTATTCCAAAAGAGAGGAAGATGTATAGTTTGTGGTATAGAACCTGTCACTCAGTTTTAGGTGAACCAGGAATCTAATGAATGTTTTCAGGATGAAAGCCAGAAGCTCAGACATTCCTGAGGACCACAAGATGTGACGGGAGTCCCTGCAACATCATTGAATAGCTTCCCATGAATGATCAAGACTATCATACTTATTGGTACAGTAAATCTTATCTAAAAGTCAATGGTTAATGTGGTATGGCCACTCTGGGAACTTCCAGAACAAGCCTCATGCCTTATTGGAATTTGAGAGGTTCATCCATTCGACAATGAAACACTGATTTGAAGACACGCACAATGGAAAAAAATTCTGTAGCTGTTAGAACAAGTTAAGACTTCTGCTTGTACATCTTCCTGCTTCTACATCTGAACTTAGAAAGGTTCCATGTTTACCAGAAAAATTTAGCAACAACATTCACCTGATATGAAAGTCTAAATAACTACTGTTCATTTTCTACATTTGCCTGGATTATCCTTGTGTACCAAACAGCCTGGAGCTTTCGCATGTGTCTAGAAATTTTACGCTGATGTGGTGAGTAAAGAAATTTCATCTTACATTCCTTTTGGAAAAAAACTACAGCAAAACTTTGACCTCTCTCTCAAAAGCAGTTACTTAAAATGTCTGTCCTGGACTAGAACAAATGTGGGATAGAACGACTTCAAAATCAAGCATCCAAAAGTACCTTGGCAGATATTATGGAGTGTAACACCACCATGCCTCAACCGGTCTTGGTTTGCTCAAGAGTCAGAAAACATTAGTGTGATATCCAATTAGTCAATATAAGAACAGCTCCAATAACTAGTATCAAAAGTCCTCAAAACTGCAACAGAAGCTTTAGGCAGAAGAAGAATAAAGCTACCCACTGAGAGAGAAGAGAGAAGAGCAACCCAGCCACCTACATTACTACACTTCAGATTATGGCAGACACTAAGAGCATGGGAATATTGTCCCCCCTCACAATTAGTTCCAAGTACATAGCACAGCACTTCCATCTAAAGGAAGTACTTCCATCTATCTAAAAAATCTTAGTACTAATCTAGGAGGCTTACAAGCCAAAAATTCAGCATGGTCTGTCTTCCTTTTTCCATTTTCACTAGAAATGGGAAGAGATTGTGCACTGGAAAGAAGTCCTACAGGGACACGGTTCGTAATAGTTTTCAACCCTCTCCAACCAGATTATCTTCAATACAAGCCCCTAACTAGTCTGACTCATAAAGAATTTCCCTCCCCCCAAAGTATTTAGCTGAAGAAGCTGGAAGATGCAAAGAGTGACAGACAGGCAGCAGTGTGAGGCCACAGGAGAGACATTTAAGGTATCAGTCCATCCGTCACTGAAGAAGAGTCTTGATTGCCTGGTTGTCAGTGGCTTCAAAGGCAGTTAGTCCATCTGGGCCTTTCACAGTCTTATCAGCACCCTGGAAAGACAATGAGAAGGACTGTCAATTCATAAAGCCAGGCTGCATCAGTACAAAGTGTGTCTAAAGTTACATATCTTGCATAATTATACTGATTATATACAGCTTTTTACTGCAGTGCCTTGTTTTTATTCAGAAAACAACCATGCAAGATCTATGTACAGAACTTTTCAGCATGCAGCTGATCTGAGTTTCCAACTCTGTCATTTAAAAACAAGGAAAAAAGCCACGTAATTTTTGTTACACAGCAAATTTCAAGTCCAACTAATTATCAGTTAATATTAGAAACACATGGATTTTTTGTTTGTAGCAACTACTACACTTACAAAAGCAAAAATTCAGTGTTACATACTTCTACAAAATCTATGGTGCAAGAAGCTCTCTTGTGCTGAATTAGACAGGTAATACCTGGAAGAGCTGATTTACTAACAAATCATACTATAATTCCTTCTATATCATAAAATGGCTACACTCATCAAGGATTGCACTTCTCTTCCATTCTGAAAAAAAAAGACCCTATTGATACATCAGAAAAGCAACACCACAAAATCATTCCAAGTCCAAAACTGCTCAGGGTTGTTTTGAAAGAGTTATGTGTACACCTAAAAGGCAACAAAAGAGAACAGGGAGGCAACAGGAAAATTAGGGACAATGCACCAACTGGATAAATTGGAGGATAATGCACCAACTGGATAAATTGGAGGATAATGCACCAACTGGATAAATTGGAGGATAATGCCCCAACTGGATAAATGGGAGGATAATGCCCCAACTGGATAAATTGGAGGATAATGCCCCAACTGGATAAATTGGAGGATAATGCCCCAACTGGATAAATTGGAGGATAATGCCCCAACTGGATAAATTGGAGGATAATGCCCCAACTGGATAAATTGGAGGATAATGCACCAACTGGATAAATCAACGAATTAGAATAAACTGCTGCAAGTAAGCACAAGCACAGTGCCAGATTTATGGGAGGAGAACAAAAGAAGGGAAACAGAGTGATTAACTAGTCATGTTTGCTTTGAGCACTGTGTAATCATATTCATGAAAGGGAAAACAGACTACACTGTAAATGTGGTAGCTAAATAAGGGGACAAAAGTCATTAGAGATCACAGGACTGATTTCAGAACAACTCTGCAAAATAATGTGCAAATCTTGCTTGAAAATACGTGTTTGCTCTATCAAATGACAGGAAAAACACTGGGTACAAACACATTTTGTCAAAAGTGTGTACAGCAGAGGGCTGTCTTCCATTCATGCATAAGCTCTCCACAAATCCCTTCTCAATTACAAGGAAGACTGTTAGTTACTATTAAGGACACTGAATAGTTTAAGAACATAATGGACCTAGAATTTCCATAGCTTCTTTACTGATTAAACACACAAAGCCTCACTGAACTTCCATACGTAACACCATGTCTGCTCCCAGTGGCAACTGGGAGAGTTGCCTCCAGAGAGTGGCAACTCTCTCTTCCCTAAACTTTTCTAACAGTCTAAGTAACTGGATCTGATACCACTGTGATGTGCTACTAATACTACCTGTCACAAGGTAGGGTATTTCCCTCTTTGAAACTTGTACACTCTTTAATTGCATGTACTCAACCTGTCATTCAAAAAAGATGGTTTGGCAATGGTTTTCAAGGCAGCACTGCCAGTCTTGTGGTCCACTGGCCAAACTGATCCTCTTGGAGCTGTTCATCTTCCTTGTGGCCCCTAGAGACTCTCAGTGCAAGAGATGCCTTGAGTTCCCTCCAGTGACAGGAGCAACTGCAGTATTTCCTCTCTCCTAGCACTGTGCAACATTCTTGGCCCAAACAGTACAAGGACGCTGCAGTTCTTTGGGATATGAACATGAGCTGAATTAGCCTGTTCCAAACAAGTGACATTGTGGTCACTGCAAACACACACTTGGGCTGAAACCATGGGAACACTGCTTGTAAAACATTTATTTTTCTCCTAAAAAAACCCTGAGAGATTTAGCAGATATTCAACACTTATAATCTTAGCTGTCCAGGGAAAGGAAAAGCAACTAACAGTACAAATAGCTTCTTTTGCAGGTGTTGATTATTTCTGCTGCTTAGACAACACTCAGATTAGAATCTGTGTGGAAATCAAGAAGGCTTTGAAGCTGTTCCTTGATGTTAAGCTCAGAAAATCTTGAAGAAAAATGGAACTGTGCAGTAATAGACCTGAGAGAATTTAAAGAACTCTCCACCAATGAACCAGCATTTAGGATACCAAAGATAACAGTTAACTGAGGTAATTTTGAAGTATAAAGAGAGGTTTTAAGAGTCCTTAACATAGGACTGCTCCCCCTCCTCAGAAAAATACGTCAGGAAAGTTATTGACATCCAAGACCTGGGTTTCTAAAACAGCTTTACTGAATGTAGGATAATAGGGTCATGACTACCTAAGGAGGATGTCGTTCATTAAACTCAGTACTAATAAATTTAGAAAATGGCCCATTAGCTAGACAGAAAGATTCCTGCTAACATTCAATAAAAAGAGAAGGAAACAATAAAGGTCAGATCAAGAGGACTTTAATTTGCAGAAATACAAAACTGCCTGGAAGCAACTTTAATAAAAAACTCATAAAAGTACAATGATTCCATAGTATTCTCTACTTCCCCAAAGTAAAAAGTTACTAATATTTGTGTTATGTTCTACTCTGAAAATACACATGCACAAATAAATATAAACCCTCACTCCTTGGCAGGGTAATGACAAACAAGTTATTATTTGCCCAGGCAAAGCACAAATGTTAAACAAGCTCTGAGAGCCACACAGGAGCTACTTGGCTCCAGCTGCAGTTCTGGAAAAAACCCAGTGCAACAAACACAGAACCCATGATGGGAACTGAGCTCCTACCAAACTGTGAAACCAGAACTGGGGGCACTTAACGAAGCTGGGAAAAGATTAGTTTACACAGTAAACAGCAACCTGCTAAAAAGAGTTGCCAGATGACACAACAGAGGCAGATGTCTTCTTGCTCAAAAAGTACATGGATGAATTAGTGGACAACAGATCTGCCAACACTTCTGAATGGGGGACAGATGTGTGCACCTCTGAAATCCCCAGCAGAGCAGCCATGAATGAGGGGAATGAGTGAGCAGACGTGGTCATACTCACAGCTCTTCCTTTTGCCACTGTCACAGGAGAAAAAAGGTGCTACACTGCCCAACTCAGCAGGATATTTCTTGTAACACAGAAGCACAACTATTTTGGAAGTTGAAAAAATGGATGAAGTTTGTTGCCTCCTATGCAACAACTCATCCTCCATTTGAAGCTTTCAAACTGCTGATTGTCTATTTTAACATATTGGTTTCTCTGACACTAAAAAACCACAGCTTTTTACATTAGAAATCAAACACCAGATTACTAAAAAAACATGATCAATGTTTGAAACATTTCTTGAAATCCTGCTCCTTCTCCTCCCTCTCAATAGCTCGAGAGTCTTGTGTAAAAGGTTTACAGACATCCCCACAGTCCATCACCATAAAAAGCAATGGAGAATGTTGGCTTAGTAACTGGGAAGAACATTAAACAGTCAGTAATTCTGAGATCTTTCAGTAAGGGTTGAAGCCCGATTCCCAGGTATTTGCTACCAAAGAACATAGGACTACAGTACAAAAAACAAGTGTCATAAAATAACTGTGTTAAGAGATAGAACAACCTCTACATATAAGCCCTGCCTCAAACAGACAGAGCTGATAAGCCAACTTCCAGTTTATAAATATTTCATCAGCTAGCTCATGTAAAGGGAAGCAATCAACATTTAACTCTGCATGAAGAAATCTGAAAGTAATTTATTATTTGAGCAACTTACCTAGGATGGAAAATCCTCCAAACCAGAAACAGAAATAAATCAACATGGGATAAAGGATCCTTCATTTAGGAACATCATTTTTTTGATGTTCCTAAATGAAGGATCAATCTTCACAATGAATTTAAGCAAGTTGGATACACCATTTAAATCCTAAATTAACAGTCACTGCATTTGTTTACAAAAAAGCATAAGTAATACCAGACAAGATCAAAGAAGTGATCTTAAGTGAAATTCAACCAGTATTAAGGCAGTTAAGGAAAACTTTACCCTGGAAGTGGCATATGAAGGTATTAGACAGCAAGAAATCCTCTGGCCAGATGATGTAAGTCAAGAAGGAGTGCATATGAATAGAGATAAAAGACTGCTTGAATTAACGTCTGGCTTTGTAAAATTGATCACCTTTGCAATATAAATCAAAGTGCAAACAGAGACAGATTAAGCTTATCCTCCCCATGACAAAATTTACAAGCTGTAGGACAGAGAAAGCTTGGCTTCCTACATTTATTTCCCCTCTCTCTGCCAACCCAGATGGGTCCTCAGTCATCTGGCAAAAGTTGAGGGAAACCACACCTCTGAGCAACTTCACAGCAGAGATTCCATCTCATGAAACACTTAAACAGCTGCCAAAGCCAAATCCACTGAAGGAATGCTTTTTTTTCTCCCCTTACTGATTTGCAGTTCTGCTTTCTAGCTGGAGCCCAAAATACTCTTATGGTCACTGTTACTTTTGCTACACCACAGAAGTCCTGTAACTTTGTCCTTCAGCCATGTTTCACTGTGAGCAGAGTACACCCTCTGTTTTAGCAACACAAATGGCATTTGTTTGATGTTCTGAACATATCATCTGGAGCATCATAATCTTATTGAAAAAAAAGTCACAGTAATATGCTTTGCTAATGGATAACTTGTTCGAACTATTTGTATCTCACCTTTGACAGAAGCAATTTCACACAGGAAACGTGGCCCTCATAGACTGCTGATAGCAGTGGTGTGATATTGTGTTTGTCTGGAGCCTGTAAATTGAGATACAATTACTTGAAGGACAATTTCACACAGCATTATAAGGTTTCACAGAACTTTTTAATTTTAATCAATAGTAGAGGAAGTAAAAACTTAAGAATGTTAGCCAGAAATGCATTCCAATGGATTTTTTTACCTTTCTTTTTTAAAAAGGAAATGTTATCATTTAAGAAAGAGGTAATAGCAAGGTATTTCTTCCACAAGACTTCTAGGTATCCAAAGCTTGTCCATAATTTTAGGCCAATGATGGAAATCAGGCAGTTTCAGCTGACAAGTTTTGCCCAGTTAAAAACACTACTCCTAATTCTCCCATTTCACAGCCAGCATCACCTCAGAAAACAGTTTTGGCTGAAACATTGTTTTAGCTGTCTTCTCTCTAAACTACAGTCCTGGAAAGAATAAGAAATGGAGTAACTGAAATGCTATTTTTAACTCTTCCTCAGCTAGGAAAATTCCCAAGGAAGAGATAATTTTTCCAGACACCCAGGAGCAAAATCCAAGCATTTTTGTTATGAACTAAAGCTAAGATGGCTTACATGTTAACTTTTGGACAAGCATTCTAAGGCCCAACATTTGGGGTGTATGGTTAAAATATTTAGGAACTTAACTTCCTGGGAGCTGATTTAGCTTAGTCAAGTCTTTTCAAACAAGAAGCCGTGCTAAACAAGAAGTCAAGCTACAGCAAAATTACTTAAACAAGAAAGAATGCCTCCAAAGAAGAAAAAAAGCACACTAGTTTAAACAGCTGATCCTGCCCTGGCTCAAGAGGTCTTCTGAAACCCCTTCCAACAAATGCAAATATGCATTGCAAACCTTATTCTGATGTGATTACTGGAATAATTTTTCCAATCGCAGTCAAATTAAATTTTAACTTTTTATAGCTACAAACAACTTTTTCCAGTGTGTCCAAAGAGAATGAAAACACTTAACAAACATAACTGCAAGCTTCTAACCTCTAGAATCCCACCTCTCACATATTTTTAAATGCATCTAATTGTTTAGTTTGATTTGTACCTTTCAGTGACCATTTAGGCACTTGCACCAATCCCTTTGCTGTCTGTGGGAAGACTTTAAGACCTGTTTGCAAATACATTAATACATACATTAATGTCAGCTCCTTTCAAGAGCAGAAATTCCAGAATCTCAAGCTGTCCACAGTCTGCTGCATAGTGAAGAGGCTTCCTCCCACCTTCAAGTGTCCGGTTGACATCTTCACCCTTCAATAGAAACATAATCTAATCAGCAAAATTTTAGAGCTAACACATGAGGAAGAGCTTGAAAGAAATCCAACACCTTCAAACATGCTGAAGAATATTGCACCCAAATATTTCAGTCACTGCCCAAGAAAAATGAAAATTAAGTCACTCAATTTCTGTTCCCTCACATCTGCATTTATGACTGCAGGACAACCTTGATCCCTTGTACAGTACTGCATCTCAGGTGTAACAAGTACCAATTACACTAGGTAACTCATGATTAAAAAAAAAGCCAAACCAAACCAATAAAAAAAAATCATTAGAGCTTGTACAAAATGCTCCCCTTGGCTCATTTTGCTTCTCTTGCCCCACAACTAGGATTATAATTATTTGGCTAAATTCCTTTATCTGGTTCTATGAATACAGAAGTTTTGCATAATGATAAACCAGCTGCATAGAAGTAAGTCAGCATCATAACTACCAACGAGTCCAGGCCATCCATAATTTACAACCCAATTATGAAACTGTCCACCCTGCTTTATAAATAGCACTTGCCAATTCTACATGCTATAAACAAGTCTGAAGAGTCAACCAAATCAGGACACAGGAAGTTGTACTCTAATGCCTCTCGTATGAGTGGATTGAGACCTCTCTTAAGGCGTAAACAAAATTTAATTTACTGAGTACCTAATCAGCTTTGTTTCCTCACCTTGGGTTGTGCAACTAAGGATAAACTGATTTACTGCCCTTCATTAGTGACAACAAGTTACTGGAAACCAACTAGAGACAAGCTGTGTGGTAAGTGGCTTCTTGCTCCTATGTGCAAGGAATCTTAGTGTTTTAGGAGAGGTTAAATTTAGCATCATACCTCAAACCCTGTGTCTCCACAGAAAAACAAACAGAAGAATTTTGGCTGCAGCACCGATTCACACTTCTCTGTAGAGCCCCTGCAGTTCCCTCACTCCTGTCCCAAATTTCTAGAAAGTGCACATAATAGTAGGATTGACATATATCTTCCAGATATTACTTCCCTTCTAAGAAAGGAAGAGAAGATTGCCAAAAGGAAATCTTATCCTGCTTTTGATGTCCTATGTAATCAGTGTTTTACACTACTAGTGAAATAACAAGATGACCTCATTATTCTCCTCTCTTCTCAATAGGATATTCAATTATTCATCATATACCTTTGTAGCAGATAGCATTGTGATGTAGCTTATCATCTGTTGAATTTCACTGACAATTAAGTTTTAATGAAAAAAAAAGCACCCAGATCAAAGTATGTTAATAGTACATAAATAGTCTGGGAAAGCACATAAAGAAGCAGTATATACTTATGCTGAACAATAAACTCTCTCCATTCTTTTATTTGCACATGGACTCTTCTCATCCATTTTAAAACAACTGGCATTTACATAACCCATTATCTTTGCTGATACATTAGGGACTGGGTGGACAAGTTTGAGAAGTCAGCCACATGAAAGCCACATAATAACAAACCCAAAACAGTCTCAACAACCCTTGTAAAGTCTGACACATGCCAAGACATGGGAGAAGGGCAGGCAAGCTAAGTCCTGGGACAGCACACAGTCAAGCCACAAAGTTCACAGTCCAAAGGAAAGTTAGAGTCATCACTTCTCAAGATTAGGACAGTCCAGCAAAGCTCTCACTTCCTTAAGCTTATTAATATTATTTGGCTCACTAGTTTATACTATAGTAATTTTTCTTCGTTTTTAAAGAACAAAACAAAGGTCCACTGTTCACTCCTAAGCTGGCTGTGGAATAAATTCCTGCTGGACAATGAACTTTGAGAGGGAAAAAAACCCCACACAAACTCCTAGTTTTTTAAGCTCCCTGTAAAGATGATGAAATCTTATTTATAGGGGAATACCTAGCAAAAGGTATGCAAATAAAGACATCCAAAACACTGACTACATGGTATTGAATACTGGCACTGAGAACACACATCATTAACATTCAAAGGTAAACATCAGAACATTTTAGTCTGAATTAGCAGAACTAAGGCATCATGTAAGTTACAAAAATTAAAAAAAAAAAAACCAAAAAACAAGTACTCCTATATTCTGCAATAAACCACGTCAAATATCCAGTTGTTTCATATGTGTGAAAAGCCACTGTAAAACAGACCACTGAATGTTATAAAGCTTTATCTGGCCTTTCCTAACACCAGTCCAAGAAATACAGAACTAGGAAAAGAAGATAAACCAATGTATTTAATATACAGGGATCAAACTCTGGCAAAACACTTGTTTCAAATGCAGTCACTAACACATGCACATTAAACTTGCAGAACTCTTCACAGATACTTTCTCTCTGGGCTTTAGATCTCCTATTTATATTGCCTAGGGCATCTCTCCCTAAGACAAGCAGTGGTTTTCAAAGTGAGGTGTGAAAATCCAGAGAGGTGTGCAAGACAGTTCACTGGGGTGTGAAAAGAAAATATATATTGCACTATTAATAAAATATAAAAATAGCATTTATTTCATCTTTAGTTCCTCTTTAATTTCCATTATGGGAGTATATTTTATAATGTACAGAAATACATATTGAAGTTGCCTTAAATATCAAGTCCCATTACCCCTGCTCAGGGCCAGGCTGGTCTAATGGAAGGTGCCCCTGCCCATGCAGAGGGGTTGGAGCTAAATCTTTAAGCATAAGATAAAGACTTGAGCCCCTGCCTCATAAATGGGACAGCTCTGGTGAAGGTGTGGCTAATTGTACCAAAGCAGTGAGACAAAGTGGTGTCTCGAGCCCTGTCAGAGGTTGGTGCAGGAAACAGCACACAAAGATTCAAAGAAAAACATTATCTCTGCATAAAGTTTTCCAAATTTACCGTGGTTTCGAATAATACTGGCCAATACATGTGATAACAAATGTTATGAGCTTGGGTATCAGTAATCTTATGAGGTGATGATGCTCAATACAGAACTCTGAGACAGCAAAGTAACCAATATATTGGTGGGCTGAAACTAAGCTGCTAAATGTTTGCATTAAAAATCACCATCCCCTGCAGAGGCACATGGTCAGAATGCACAAGAACTGACAAAATGGAGTATAAATTTTGCTTTACACTATAGGAGAAAAATCTTCTGTGCACTAGACCAAAAGTGACAGAATGACTCTTCAAGGAAGTTTATGGGACTTCTGCCACCTTCTAGAGTCTAACAGAGCAGCAAGGAGGTTAATCTGTGTATTTGGAGGAGATACAATTAAGCCAGGATCAAGGAATCGTATCACTCTCAAAATAAAATGTAGCATCAGTAAAAGGTCATGCTTCTCCTGAAGGATTATTTATTTTCACTTTCTAGAGTGAAATTCACAAATTCATTAACAATGGTGCAAATATTTGTGCACAGCTTTAAAAAGTAATTTGCTCCTGCAAAAGAAAAGACATGATCACCTCTTTAATGACCTTCCAGAATACATTGAGTTTACTCAGTCAGCCATTTAAGGCTCAGCCTGGCACAAACCACATGAGTAACATTTTTCTTTTCAGATCAAAGACCCAGGGCACCAGCTATTCAATAACATTAAAAACCCATCCAACCCATGAAACATCAGTTCCCAGGTATCTGCTTGAATCCTCTCTATTAAAATCTGATTATGGGTAAAGAAAAGCCTCTGTGAATCTCCAATTACTAAACAAGGTGACATAAAAGAAGACTTCTAGACCCTATTTCAAAAAGTCACATAAAATGGCTAACAAAAGAACATTTAATTAGAAGGTCTTTAAGAATCAATGTCAATTGAAATGTGGCTATCAACTTTTCACTGAAGAACAGGAAAATAAAAAATGGAAACTCATTTCCAAATACTTTTAAGAACTTTGCTTTTTAAGTAGCTAAGAGTAGGATTCATTATAGAATCCTGTGAATGCAACTATCACCCACTTTCTGTAATGGAACAATTTAATCCATAAAAAGATGTGTTCTAACTAATTTCTTAAGTGAATATTGTCAAAAGTATTTACTCTTGAACGTAATTCTTTCATTACCCTCTCTCTCACACATTTTCCTTGCTTTACCTTCTCTTGCCAATATACCTACATAAAACCCCTTGTTATATCTCATGTCCTTTTCCAGTTCAGCTCTAGTCAAGGCTTTGGCTTTTTTAGTTCCATCCCTGCACACCCTGGGAAAGTGCCTATGCTCTTCTTGGGTACCCATCTCCAATTCCAATTTTTATGCTCCCCCTCTTTCTTCCTGAGCTTAGAGAGGAGATCCTGACAGCCAATCTGCCCTCCTATATACCTGATGGATGTCCCAGAGTAATCTGGAAGGATCTGCACCTTAGCAGCTGCCCTGAATAAGTTGTGCCAAATTTAATTCCTTTTTCTTTTGCAGACTTTGTTAGAAGAATGAACCCAAGTTTGCTGACTTTCTCCCTAATGCGCATTATGACACCAGCTCCATGAATATGTTGGATGAACATGTTTAGTCATAAAGTACTTGTTCTAAAGCTCATTATTTTCCAGGGAGATTATCTAACCACACCAAACTGACTCCATCCTTCAACAGCCCCTGCCTTTCTGTAGCCTTTATTACACAAGGCTGTATTCCATGCCTGCCTCGGTCTCCCTTTATCTGCCAACTCTCTCTTTTCCCAGCTCCTGCCAGTTTCAGGAGCATCAACACTTAAAGCCAAATGAGCTAGACTCAAGTTTAACCTCATCTAGCACCATTCTGACACCCCTACAGCACACTCCAGGTTCTTCAAGCACTGCCTTATTTTGCAGTGGCACAGGAACTGAAACCAAACCTGAGCCAGGTGTTCATGGGAGCACTGTGGTTTGTCAGAAGTGTTGTTCTAGAACATTATTGCCGGGCTACAAATGTCACAGCTCACCCTTCACTTTCACACCAACTCTTTTCCTGTGTGGCAGCAACAGTGTTGCTACTTCCAGCCCGAGTTTGACCCTTCCCACCTCTGCACCAGAATTAGTGGCTGAATGATGACTCCAATGAGGGAACTAATCAGTGTGAGAATTTATCATTTTCTTCATCTGTTCCATGACTTGGCACCTGAACACAGCAGCAATTAGTAGCTGGGATTTGCACTGCAGTTCTACCACAGGAATAGAATTGTGGCCTCATTAAATCCTATTGCATAGGTTAACTGTATTAGTAGAGCAGTGCCTGTAATACTTGTGGCATTAAAATGCTCTTTCAGATTTAGAAACAACTCCATATCCCCATCTGTACCTATCCTGTCATGCAGAAATAACTGCATCTCCCCTTTTCATGCATTGCTTTCATTTCAGTTTTAATGAAGGAAATCAGATTCCATGCAGTCAGATGTCCTTAGAACGCAGGGAAGCGTCTTGGAGGAGCTACTGTGTAATTCCTGCCTTCACTATTCTAGGAAAGAAAGTAACTCACTGTACAGTCTGCTGCATTACTTCCATCTCTTTGCATACAGGGGATAGCCACCCTTACAGTGTATTAGATAACTTTGACATTTTAAACACAGCATCAAATTAATCACTGCTGTCTCACTGTGGAGGAGGAAAAGTAAAAAATCCTCTTTCTAGAAAGAAAAGTTTAAGTCCTATGGATGAGACATTTTGACTATTTTGCTGCATACTGAAAATATTACTTATAAAAACTTTATATTTACTGTTTTCCCCACAGGCTTTGTTTATGCTGGTTGTATTATTCGTTTTTAAAAATTCAAAGAGATTAAGTGAGATGGCAGAAGTAATTTATGGTGTTGGACACAATCTCAAAATATATTTTGCTATAAGAGAAATTATATTGGTATCCACTGAATGAAATCTTTCCCCCCCATGTAACTAAGTTTTAGTTTTTAAATCAAACTAAGAGCCTGAAATGTTAAGTTCTATGTTTTGAAGTGGAACATATATAAAATGAGATTTGAAATCACTTAAGAACAATGTATTTTTTAGTCTTCTGAAGGAAGAGCAAGCTTGGATAAATCACACCTGCAGAAAAAAATTATTAACCATATACTCAAACACTTTAGAAAACAATCTTGCACTTCTACAGTGGGTATGTGAGGGGCATGGGTGAACTGATTATGTCTTAATCTTCCCCAAACACTCTACTTCATTTTCTCAGGGTTTGAGTCTGCTCACACCCCTTCAATTATTCTCTGCTCTAACTTTCTCTGGATTCATTCATCACTGGAAAGACTAAAAAAGCCACAACCACACTCCCCTGCCCCTCAAAAATCCACAAACACCAAGTAAGTACTCTGAAGATGAAAATACATTATTTTGCCATTCTACTTAAATTCTCAAAATGGTTATATTTTAAGTACTTAAGCCAAAGTACTTTACTGCTTAACATGTGATTGTTTCAGCTGTAAGTTCATAGAGTTGTCAAGTGTTTACTGCTGCCACATGTCAGCTCTGGGGCTCGTCTAACCAAAAGTTACCTCCTAGAACTGAAGATGTAAACACCTTGACTGAGAATCCCCAAAAACAGTGCAGCAGAAACAACTGAGAAAACCACCCATTTTCTACAGACAAGATCAATCATTCTACAGTTTCTAAAACAACTGTGAGCTTAAAAATATTGCAAGTCAAGCACAAATTTCAGTCCTTTCTCAAACAGTAAAAACAAGATGATGTTTTTTATATACCTAATCCATGGGTCATAAACACTCATGGTAATGAGGGAAAACTCAAATACCACACTTCCTGAAATCTGACTAATAATCTAAAAATATAAGGAGAGTTTAATTCTACAAACTTGTCAGTCTAGTGACTCATGCCATTACAGACTATTTAAGGCTGAAAGGGAACTCTGGAGGTTATGCAGTCTAACATTTGCTCAAAGTAGGTCCAATCCTCCAAGGACCGAGGATTACAAAAGTTCTCCAGGCATAAAGTTTGATCATCCTCACAGGGAAGTATTTTTTCCCTTATACCTAATCAGAGTTTCTTGCATTTCAATTAGAACTGTCCTCTCTTACACTTTCATGTGCACAACTAAGCAAACCTCTATATATCCTGCCCTTTGTACAGAAAGATAACTATAAAATCTTCCCTTTATCTTCCTAAAAGGAAAAAACCCCAAAAAACTAACGACAAAACCCACAAAAACAACCTACCACAATTCTAACAGCATCAACTTGTACATTTTTCCCCTACCAATAAAAACAGAGGTAAAAAACCTTTTGTAATTTTTTCAGTAGGTCCTTTGCTCCATAAAGCAGTTGGTACAGATCTTCCTATGCCTTCCAGATTCCTAACTAACTTCAACTGAATTTCAACTCTCATACCTCCTCCATCTCTGTACTTTTGTACAATGTTTCTACATTCCTTCCAGTGGACCATTTTGCTTTCCCCATCTCAGTAACTCTGAGTATTTGTTATAGATTCCTCAAAATATGTGACCCAATGCAAGCTGCCGCACTGAAAAACACTCAGCATTTCTTCCTCTCTCATGTAAGAAAATGAGAGTTCCAAGTTCTAAAGAAAGGCCCCTGAAGGATCTTGAGCTTCTTCACTTTAGAAAGGCTGCAGTAACATCTTATTTGTATTCAAAGAGCACAAGTGCAGCTAAGCACAGATATAGTCTGGGCAGAGAACAGATCGAGAGCTGGCCTGGGGAGAAGGACTTGGTGTTGATGGATGAGAAGCTTTGACATGTCTCAGCAAAGGGTGCTTGCTGCCCTGAGTACCAAATGTACCATGGACTGGACCCAAAGCCATGGGTCAATTCTACCCCTCTTCACTCACCTGGTGTGCTGTGTTCAGCTCTGGGAAACATTTAGATAAGGAATGTGGATGAGAGGGTGGTGAGGCAATGGAACAGGTTGCCCAGACAAGCTGTGGATACCCCATCTCTGGAAATTTTCAGGGCCAGGGAAGATGGAGCTCTGCGCAATTTGGTCTAGTGGAAGGTGTCTGTGTCCACGGCAGTGAGGTTGGAGCTAGATGATGTTTTAAGTTCTTTCCAACCCAAACCATTCTATGATTCTATGAAATAACACAAGAAAGGGCAATCTGATCCTTCATCATAGAAACCTAACTTTCTATAGCTTTCCTCCTCTGAATTCTTCTTCCACAAATCAGTTGTTCAAGCACAGAACTGGAACCTCAAATACTCTGTTTTTCAATTAACTTTGAAGACTTGAGAAGAACTGAAATGAATATTATGAGTTCAAACACAAAAAAACAACACAGTAGGCTGAGTTTTACCAATGCAAACTCAACTGCTACTATCCCAGTTTTCTTACTATTGGAATTTTATCACTATTGAAACAATCCTTGGGCTTATGTGCTACAAGTACTAGATTTCCCATATGACCTTGTCGTGGTTGCAAGGGAGGTGAATTTTTTTTCCAGGGAGATGTGGGCAGTCCAATCAGTAATCAGCTTTTCTGCTGGCACCTAGATTGGTCACTCGGAGGTTTGGACACGCCTCTGAGGACACAAAGAGTTAAAAGCAGGAGTCTAGGGGGTTCGGCCTCTTTTCAGATCCCGGTTTCAGCAGAGAGACGTCTCCGGCCTCCTTCCCCTGCCCGGCCACGAGGCTGGGTGGGGGAGGGGAAACACGTGGTCAGGCTCAGGTAAGCCGGAGCCCCTGGGGTGGGGAGAAGAGAGGGGACAGGACTGGAACTGAGCTGCCCCGTCCAGGATGGAGGGGTGGAAAACTGTGGAAGTGCTTTCTGTGTGTGCTCACCCCCCCCCCTCCCCCCCCCCCCAAACTCCGGGAGAAGGTGCCCAGCCACGTGGGAGTTGTGGAGCCTGGGAGTGCCTGAGCCTGCACCCTGCCGAGAAAAAACTGTTAACCCTTGCTTGGCAGAAAGAAACTTTTCTTAGACATTGATTCTCATGACTGGTGGTTTCGGAGAGAGGGAAGCGGCCTGGGACCGAGATGATAAAGCATGATTGGAAGGAACCCGATGGAAGAATGAGAGGAGTAGCTTTCTGAGCTGGACTTCTCTTGCATAATGTCAGCCATGGACTGAACTTAAGTCTCTTTTGAACATAAACTGCATTTCTGGGTGGATGCAGCTGCCCCTGCTTTTGCTACAGTGACTGGCACTTGAAGAGTGGAGCGAGCAGAGAAAAGAGGGGGAGGGTGAGGTGGCGCCCTCTGCCCTCAGGGCAGACCTGCTCCTGGAACCCCGGCCCCTGGGTAAAAAGGGGGAGAGCTCGGCATGCAGCATCCTTAAAAAGCCCTGTATGTAGTTTTGGCCTATGAGACAGCGGTGAGAGCGCTGGACATAGGAAAAAGAGAGAGTCACCCTGGCAGACTTCTCTGGGCGGTGCCACGGGTGACATGGGAACACATAAGGAGTAGACCTGTGTGTTCTGGAGAACAGTCTGTGGTGCGAGAGAGACTCCTCTCTCCCTTGCTGAATTGAAGATTAGTTTGTTTTTGAGTGGTGATTGTTTGATCTAAAACCCAAAGGTTGGTCTGTGAAAAGTGATGGGTGGGGAGGTAGAAACTGGGAGAAGAAATGTTCTAAGAAGTTTTTATTTCTGTCTCTGTGTGTGTTTAAGAGTATTTCTGTCCCTGTTCTTATGTAATTAATAAAGTTTTGATGGGTTTTTTTTTTGTTTTCAAGATTTAAGCCTGCTCTGCTCTGTTCCTGATCACATCCCACAGGAGTTGTTAGAGAAAAAACATATATTCATGGGTGCATTAACATCTGGCCAGTGCCAACCCATGACAGACCTGAACTAGAGTGCTTTGCTGCTCCTCACTGTGCCTCTGGAGTGGTTCTGTGTGGATTCCATTCTGTAAACCTTTAGTTTGTCACCTAAAGCACTGATTCACGCACTGCCAACCCTATCTGCAACCTGCAATGAAAGACACCCACAAACCCCAGAGATGTATTTTTATAAAATATGTTGAAGAAATCTGACAGCATAATTTCCTTTAAATACTTTGTTATGGTAACTGAAATGAGCACCAGCCTGAAGCAGTTTTTGTGGGGTAGAGAGGTTAAACATTTGCATCTATGATATGAACTGGCACAGCTTTACACTGATACAGCAGACAGACCCTCACATCTGCCTTAATACAAATCTGAAGGTACCTGTCCACCAGTCCAGAACTTTAGACAAGGAAATAATTTATGTAAGCTTTTGTGTATTTCATCACAACACTAGTTCAATGTGCTGTTTTAACATTCCCATCTGTTTTAACTAAGAGTAAGAACACTCCAAATGACCAGCTCAAAACAAGTCAGTGCAACATATCATTTAAACTTCTGTACTTTTCCTATAAATGGAAAAATCTCTTGACATATGATGTCTCAGGGATTGCCGACCTAAGAACTGGGCAGAGCAGATGGAAAAGATACATTTCACGTTTCCACTCAAACTGTTTTATTGAAAACACTACTGAAACCATGCAGGAGGCCTAAGAAGAAACAAGTATTTTATCACTTCTGCTCAGCAAGTTTATTGAGTTTCAAGTTTTCTTGTCTCTAGCTTCTCATTCATAAGGAAAATGAACATGTTTCACTGATAGTCACTAATATTCAACTCAAGAGCAAGAGTGGAACCTGGTAAAATAGCTAATACCTCAAAGTTTGGGTTAAGCCCAAAGAGAAAAAAGGGAAGTAAAAAGATTAATGTTGTAAGCTGTGAATTGTTTATGATTTTAAAGCTGATTTCTTCAGTTAAAAACTTGCAATAAGATCCTGCCAGAGCCAAGGAAATCAACTCATTTTAACTGCAAGTAGGCAGTTTCCAGTGGCAGCTGCAAAAACTTTGTGCCAGATCAAAATTTTCATGCAAATCCCCTATATTTTCAAAAATTACTTACTTTCAGTCACCCAAAAAAATCAGTGTCACACGGCCTCACTGAGCCTGCACAGGGACAACTGCTGTTGCTGCTCAGTGGGTCAGCATATTCCAGCCATTCCAGGAGTTTTCCAACTGCAGCCTGAGTGGACTACAGTTGTCTGCAGACAACTGAACTGAAGCAAATGACCTAGATTTATTGTGTGGGATAACCACATTCCACTTGGAGAATTTCAGAAAACCTAGAGGTTTGTTGGTTTTTGTTTAACAGCTGAGAGCAACTGCATTAGCTAAGCCTTCCTACCAATGATTTCTGTGTTTACCCTCAGAGATATTAAATAACATCTTTTCAACTCTTCTGGGTGTTTTATTCCTTGTCCTATAAATTTTCTAACTTGAAGCAAAAAGGAATTTTCTCCCAGATGTCTTCTCTCTACCCTGTATGCTTTGGGAAATATATGAGACAAGCTGATTTTACACCTCCCCCTTATCACATCTCACTGAAACAAACAGAAATAGCAAAAACATCCTCAAGAAATCCTGTAGAGATAATGATCAAAAACTAAATCCAAGTTAACATATGTTGAAAAGGGAACTTGAATACAGACAGTTAAACCCCTGTGGAAGAGGCTGCAGACACGAGTATCAAATTTTCATTATTTTTCTGGATTCACTTCTAGTATTTGCTATTAGTTTAGCCTGCAATATCCAACTGAGCTTCTGTTTTTAAAAATATGAAAAAAAGGCTACTTAAAGAATTTCAGTACAACATTCCCCCTAAAAGATCCTCATCAGTTAATCAAAAAGGGATTTCTGTTCTGAGGACAGCGTGTCTCTCTCCAGGTGGTATTTTGCAGCAAGTTCTACAACCAGAGCAGACAGATGCAGGTGTCCATGTAAACAATAGATATCTACTTTGCAATTTTCTACTTTAGGAGAAGCCTTAATTGCTAATAATAACACCAATACTTGGTCTATAAAAGTTAAGAAAAAGAATTATGAACCTGATGATGAATTTTGCCTATTCTGATATGGTATCTAAAGTACTCTGAAAAAGCTTTTAAAGCACTGCTACACTTATTCCGGCTTAAGCCAAGAAAAAGGTGCTTAACAAGCATAGTTTTCAGGTTTTGTTGGTGGTAAACAAAGCTTATCCACCATAATCAAATGCAATCTGAAGTCCTTTGTCTCAGTCAAACGAATACAATTCCAGAAACAACTGCTAAATAAACTGAACTACTGAGCCATCTGTGCTTCAGTTGTATCAGCATTTTGGGAGACAAACAAACCTGATACAGGAGTTGTTCTGTAGAAGAGTAATGAACCAACTGTTTCCTAGCTACAGCTTCTAGAAGCTCATGATACAATCCCAGCTTCCAAGATGTGCCAAACACATATGTTATTAAAAACAGTTGTTCTCCCCTCCCCAAAATCCTTCATCTGTGCAAGACTTGAGTGAGAAATAATGTAAAACACTCACTACTTCCACTAGCAAGGGACGAAGCAGAAATGAAGGGCCCAGTTGTGCAGCTCCTCTTAGCGCTTATGAATTTCCATTTGAAACTTTGGTCCAAAATTTCCATTTATAAATTTGTTTCTTAGGCAACAGTTCAGAGTAATGGCAGCAACTAGTTCTGACAGAATAAGCTGCCATAAATATAAATAAATATATTTATTTATAAATAAATAAATAAATAAATAAATAAATAAATAAATAAAATAAAGATACCATTACTCTCTGTTCGGATTATCTCTTTAACTGATGAATGTTTGCACAAAATATTCTGGATCATGAACCGAAACAGCCAATGATCAGACACTTTCCAAACTGCCTCTGCTTAGAAAGATTGTTAGAATTCGGAATTAAAGTTAAAATGCTTCAGTTACAGCACCAGGATTCACATGTCAGCCCTGATATGGGGGCACAAACATCAACAAGTCTTTAACTAATAATTCTAAAGAACTGTAGATCAATCTAACGACTTTATACCTTAAGGTGACATAAACTAAATGTTCACTCTAAAGAGATGTGTTAAGCACTGCATCTATTGAACACAGTCCATTGTCCATTTTCACAGGCAACACTGAGCTGGCCTGAAAGGGTTGGATTTTTTATTCCAGAAGTGATTGGCCAGGCTCCATGTTTTCCCACTGTATTTTGGATGATACCTACTCTAAAGGTATACTAAGCAGAAGATATTCCAGCTCACACGGGTGCCAGATGATTGCTAAACAGGAGCCATCAACCATACATAAACCAGGAATCAGAGCAATCATTCTGTCTCAGTAATCCAGTACTATACCATCAGCAAACTGACAACAGATGACATGATGAAAACAAAAAAATCTACCAAACACCACCTGTTCCTGCAAAAAGGAATTTTTTTCTCAAGTTTAACATGTCAGAAATTGCTCCAAAAGTTAAGCAGCTGAGCAAAGGATCCCAGCCACTACCACGCCTTCTGCATTGAGTTGTTAGCTCCCAATTAAAACACTTTCAGTTTCTGGAAGAAGCCCACATCAAGTTCTGTATTAAACAACTCAGTACATGTTTGTCCAAGGAATGAACAGGAAGTGGATGTTTTCCTTTGAGGCAAACACACGGCGCCAGCTACTGGGTTTCAGTTTCAATGGATGCCAGCTTGATATTTTAAATTCTCTGCATGACCTAAAGACACAATAATTAAAAAAACCCTGCAACAATAATAAATGTGAATTCTCAAAGCTCAGTTTGTACTCTATCAGGAAGATATGAGAGAATAAACAGGAAGATGAGTGTGTCTCCCAAAGACTATGGCTATGGTTAAACCCCCCTGAATTTAAGTGCTTTAACTAGAGCTTAGCACCATAACCAGAAATTACTTCTCCAGAAACTGAACAAAAGATATGTTCAAGGCAAAATCAAGTGTTCTATGAAATCCAAAGCAATGAAGCTTAGCTTCTAAAATAGGTTTTCCTGTAAGATTAACAGGTGTTATTTTCATGTGCACACTGAATTTACATTTTCTTCATTCAGCAATGCATAAAAAGATATGAAATGTCAAAAGCAGCATTAATGAGCTCTAGAAGTTTTGTGAATTAACAGTTTTGTTGACACGATGAAGCAGTTGGTGATTGGAATCATGAAAAAACAAAACACAGAAGCAAAAAAAATCCATCAGAAAAGCTATTTTTACATCCATAAAATAAACGCTGCATTCTAAGCAGTATATACTTTAAAATATATGCAGTAACATCTACAGAATGGCTCCCTAAACCAATTATACACATTTGGAATAGTCAGCTTCATGTAATAGTTTCATTCAAACTTAGAAATATTGCTACTGCATTTATAAGTTTGAAATAATCCACCTACAAAAGTTAAGCTATTTTCTCTAGATTTTCAGGAATTACTGTTGAAAATGCTTTAGTAAATACAGTGTACTAACTTGTCACAGAAATGGAACTAAAGACTGTATTTCATGTTATACTCTAATTAGAGGACCCTGTTTTGAACATAATTATATTTACTGTCATTATACCTAAGATAAATTTAAATAACAGACAAGTACTCTTCTTATCACCAGCTAAATTCAGGTTCTTTAAACCATGCTAAATAACCATTACTTTAGCCAAGAAACAGTTAACAGCATTACTGAAGTTATTGAGAAGTCAGCAATCCAAGAAATAAAGATTCTCACAAATGCCTCACTTGAGTACAAAGGATTCTGTGGGGTTTATGGTGGGCTTGTTTGGTTTTTGTTAATACAGGGCACACACAGAAATGCAGATCTCACCTCACAGGAACTCTCCTGACCTCTTTCTTATTTGACTTGAAATCTTCTACTTTCAATTGCATTACCTGAATCAAGCACTGGAAGTATTTTTGAACAAACAGAAAAACACTTTTTAAACATTTATTGCCTATGGTATTTGCTTTCATAGTGTCATTAACAAATCAGTTTAAATGAGAGATGCTGCTCTATGGACAGCTCTCTCTCTCTATAGTCTCAAATGGCCTAACAGCTCATCTTTCCTGCTTGGAGTTAATCACTAATTTATAGGTCACAAGTGTGTTAAAAAGCAAGATCATAAATGACCAGAGTTTGGGAAACAAAAGTATCAGTCATTCAACAATAATTATCACCACTTGATCTTAGCTCATCAGAAACTTTGAGCACACTATTTTGTTTTATAAACTGAGTCAGAACATTCTCTGAACTTTGGCTGAAAAGTGTGACAGGGCAGACTCCAGAACACATATCTAGTGATGTTTTGGTCTGCTCAGCTTATTACCCCCTGCATGCAATTACTCTCTTTGATTTCCAAAGCGTACCTGAATGCTAAGTACAAGCATTTCACCACTTCCCGTCTGGCCTGTAACCACTGAGCAAGGCAGCATTGTCGGTAAGCAAAGACAAAACTGCAGACCATATTCTAATTCCTGGTGCAGCAAGAAAGACAGAAAAATTCTTTCTCTGAAGAAATGCAATGCCCTTGGCAGACAATGTATCTGAACTGAGCTACAGAATTACACTGCATAAGCAATACTAATAAAGTCTGTAAAAATGGGCAAAGTGCTAAAAACACCAAATCCCAAGTCCCCCAAGCTACTTCAAAGCTATATTCGTGTGCATTGTGAATTTTCAAGACCATATTTTTCTTTCCCTTCCTACTCTCCCTCATCATGATTCCAGTTGCTGTTGGGAAAACAAATTATTTGCTACCCTAGTTTTTATTAAAAAGAGAAATTCCCCCCAAAAAACCCAAAAACACAACAAAAAAACCCCACAAAACACACACAAGTACATTCCAATCAAACAGCAAATTAAGAACCGTACCTTGTTCACTAGGGCTTATTAGTGCTGATTGCATTCCAAGTCAAAATGGCAGCACTACAGCTAGCAGTTCCTTAACCATTTAAATGAAAGTATTGTTTCCCTCCCCACCTGTGGCCTGTGATTTTAGAATTTGCCATCACTGGTCACAATCAACATAGGCTTTAACACCAGTATACTATAAAAAGAAGTTAATCTCACATCCAGCATCCAATAAAGGTTTTAAACTCACTTTAATATGAGCTGTGCTGATTTGTACCTACCCCTCCTCATAATGAGCTAAAGCAGAAAAACATCTAATTGTTCAAAACTGCTGAAACTGCAACTTGTAAGAAAAACAACTGTTGTATAACCAACTGGCCAGTTATTGGCACTTACTAATTCCAACTCGTGCTTTTGTCCTAGCAATGTATCTGTCTATGGGAATGACAACTATGTCTTTCAACAGAACTGCACTGGGAAATTCAGCATTCACTTTGATGATCCCCTATGAAGGGTATGAAAAATTAGGAATAATTTAACACAAACCTTCAACTTCAGATCTGGGCAACTTAGGTAGAAAGAAGTAACTTTGCTCACACTTTTGTGCAGACACATTCAGAAGTTCAAACAAGCGTAAACATAAAGCCATAAAAAACATGCTAAACTCAAGTGATGCTTCACATAAAACTATCCACGACTTCAGCAATACAATCGTATACATTCCCTGCTCTCCTGTATCTTTCCCAGATTTTCTCTTCTGACCTTTGATCAAACATAAAAATTCTTGGACATGAGAACCCTGAGTCCACAATGTTCTCCTTGAATTAAAGTAGAATATTTGACCTTCAGGTCCTGATATCTTACCAGCTAAGCCCATGGTCCTTCAGAAAAAGCACACAGAAGTTGTTTGGTCTATTGAGAACTACCCAAAGGAATCCTTATTTATGCATTTTGACACTGCTGCAAGACCCACTCATTCAGTCTTTTTTACTTATATGGCCTGCATGAGTCACCAATGCCACAGCACCCAAGTCAATATTCACTGCACAATCTTCACATCTAACACACTTTCCACATATTATTCCAAATGGATACAGATCCATACCACTGCAGAACTGTTCTCTTGGAGTTTTAGAAAGCTTAGCTCATCTCATGTAAGCCTTCTTGTTGAAGTCAAAATTAACTAACTGAGCTAGACTTGAAAAACAAGGATTTATGAAAGATAAAACTGATACAAGTAGGAAAAGTGTGGTAAGAATAAGGGAGGGCAGAAAGAAGAGCAGTAGAAGTAAATATTTTCCTCACACCACTGAATTCTCTGCTTGTTATTCATAACCTATTCCCAACCTTGACTGTCATACTTAGGAATGCATATGCTGTATACCACAAACTTGGACAAAACAGGATATATTTCAGAGATAAAATTCGCTTTTAATTTAGGGAATGGGATACATTAGCATATAAGCAAAAAAAAAAAAATTGATGTTTTATTAAAATCTGGTCTTAATAACTCTCTCTACTTTTCACAGCAAACACCCATTAGGCACAGAACAAGTCAGCATGGTAAGAACAGCCCAGACAGAATCAAGTAAGGAAGTGCTTAACTTGGGGTTTTTAAGCATAGAAAGGTCAATTATGAATCACTTAGGCAATATATTAAAGCCACCAAGATTTTCAGAGCACAGAAGCAAACTCAGTGAACAAATACACCACAGCCTGCCATCAACAGTTCAAAGAAAATATTACATTTAGCAGTTCCAGATCCATGATCATTCAAATGATCACAGCCGGAATGAGCTGTTTACATTTCAAATTGAAATGACTGAAGAATCAGTTCTATCTGTACCTTCACAAAAAACAAGGAGAGATTTGAGAATCCTGGGATGTTCATTCAGTCAGTGAGTCACATTCCACTGCAATGCCAGGTTTGCAGGCAAGTTTGTTACTCCATGCTGCACCTATAAACTACTTAAGAATTGATACACAAACTATTATTATCTGTGAATAATTCTTTGTCACATGTCCTCAGACTCTCTTGGATCAGACTGGGGAAATTAATTAGCCATCCTGAAGAGTTTGTTTTCAACAATCCCATTCATTTATTGTACACACTACTAAGTGGGAGTCGTGCTGTGTTTTTCTGAAAGTTTTTCTAGTACATTCCTGGAATTTTGGTTAAGAGTAACTCCACCATGAATATGAAGCCTGCTAATGGTAGGTTACAGTAGCAAACAATTCTCTTGTTCCATGAAAGAAGGAGGTCATCATGTTCAAACTTCCAAAATGTAAATTGAACACTAAGTTTAATTAGAACTAGGCAGTAAAACAAAATTATCTTTAGCAATCACACTTCAGCAGACCCAACAGTAATCAAGTGGAAAATAACTGAACTCCTAGAATCTGCAGATAAAGACAAATTCACATAGTAAAAGTGCTGGCATAACACTGGGGAGTTACAATACAGAGATATCCAAGAGGCCTCACAGGGAATAAGCTCAGTCCAGCAGCTCCCAGGTCAGGACTGATATGCTCCTAGAGAAACTAGTGAAGTACAGCTGCCCTGCACTGTAACCCAGACAGGCTTCCAGGCTGTCACTCAAGAGCAGGAAACCTGTTACCTGACCAGAGGCAATTCAGGTATCAACACAGCCACAATAATAATGTGCACTTCAGCATCCAGCATGATGAGACAAGGAGAATTGCAATGTACCCATGGTATGTTTTATCTGTAAATCGAGTAATCCAATCATATATAACAACCATTTAAGCACTCATTTTCATTTAGTTTGTAACTGATGGTGTAGAATTTATTGGAATGGACACTGAAAAGAGCAGAGGTTACCCTCAAGAATTAAAAGTTATTACTCCACGTTAATCTTTCTTCTTACAGATATATTTAATTCTGTTCTCTTTTTCACAACAGTTAACTATACCTCTGACTGCTGTTTCTATTTCAAAAAGGTACTTCTCAACATTTTTTTTTATTTTAGCCTTCATAGTTAAGCAGTAATCAAGTTTTATGCATTTCTCAAGGCATGTATTTAAACTTCATTATATCCCAAGGAACTGCAAGACTGCAGCATCAGTTTTGTCAAGAACACACAGGTGGTCACTGTTGCCTAACTGAGTTACTGGAGGTCCTCCAGGAATTTGCTTTTGTTTGTTTTGTTATTTAAAAAAACAAGACTCCACACCAGAAATACCTACTAGGCCACTTTCTACAAACATCCATTTCACAGCCTGCCATCACTTCAGCCTCCCAGTCCCCAGTAAAAATCTGGTGCTTCCAGTTTGGTTGCCTGTCCTATCTTCTTATGGTATTAGGTTAGTTGATTTATCAAACTTAACTGTAAGCAGTGGTAGGTTTAGGAAACGATGGAAGGGATTAAAGCAGCTCATGAAAGTGGGGAATGCTCAGTTAAGCTATGGGAGAAGAAATTACTTCAGAAAAAACATTTATTGAAACCTCTCATACAAATCTAAGTTTATCTTGCCAAAAACTTTATGCCTAGTGAATAAAAGAAATTGTACTCTGCTTCAGAAATCTACTGCTGATTGGAAACGCTTTGTCCTGATAGAGAAGTCCTTTCTAAGCAAATGCCCAGTTTATCTAATTGCACTGGGGAAGAAGGCTAAAGAAATGGAAAAAAGAGCAAACACCATTCATGTTAAGCAATTCTGTAGGCTTAATATAACTTGCTCTTCTTCTAACTAGTACTTTTTAATCCACTCCCTACCTTGAGGGAGGTAAATTTCTTTCAGCTGCATGAGTCCTCCTCACCCATTATACTGCACATTTGATTCAGCTGTTCCCAGGGAAGTTTCTGCTTTCTTGAGGAATTTTAAAAATTTGAGTGGATGTACGTGGGAAGAGTGCAAAATTCCTTCAATCCCTTAGATTCTTGTAGGCATCTCTGAAGCCAACATATGCTGGCTATATTAACAAGGAAGACATCAAAGAAAGCAAACAGTAAAAACTACTTTTTAATCTAGTCATCATAAAAATAGCTGACACTGTACTTAACTGCTGGCATAACACACTAGATACAGTATTCCAGGAGAAATTTGCATTTACCATAAAGAAAAAGTTGACACTGTTGCAAGTTGAGAAATGTAGATTCTAATATGATGGCTCTTACAAAAACAGAAAGAAGTCTTACAAGACTATTCAATCTATAAAAATAATATTTCATACTTTCATCAAATAGAAGCCACCAGTATCTTCCAAATGCAGACTGGCAACACTGAGATCTCTTTTGCTAAGCAACAAAGCAGCATCATTTGGCACTGCCTGTTTCACTGACACCCCTCAGAACTACTCTTTCTGCATAAAGTCTTTTTTCCTGAAGAAAATACCTTCAGGAGAAGATCCCTATGTAGAAAAACATGTAACACAAATGGAGTCCCTTGCTTCTGTTTCTGTATCCCTTCTTTGCCCGGGAACTGTTCAAGAGGCAGAAACATTTTCTTTCTTCTTGGTACTTACTAGCCAAACCTCAGACTAAAAAAGAGATTCTTATGACTCCAAAGACAGAACCTCCACAGCTTACTACACACAAGTGAAGAAAAGTCCTGTCTGATTAAAAGAGTTCAACTGCTACAGCTCCACTGATAACATCCATTTATATTGTTATTTTTAAAGCACCCAGGGCCACCTAGTTAGCATTTCAAGCATTATCATTCAGTTAGGAAACAAAATCAGAGGTCAAACCCTTCATGTAGTAATTGGTGGCAAAACTGCAAGATCACAGCTAAAGGCTGTATTGTTTCCAAACAAATAATGAGGAAACAAGACTAGAACAAGAAACAAAACAAACGAGAAGTTGGGAAACAAAGGTTTCAGGAAGACAGACAAGGAAGAATTTTATGAAGATGCAGGCTGCAAAGATATATGATTGCCTCCCCCATTACAGGGGAAGTTTATATAAGTAAAATTCCTGAACATTAAATCATACTGAGAGCAGGAAAGCAGCAGGGAGCAGAAGCCATATAACTGATAAGGAAGAAAGTCAGAAAGAACATACAGCACAGAACAGATACTTTCCTGAGAACTCTAACTACCAAAGCATGATTTGCCTTCACATATTTCATTAATCTCAGAATTGAGACTATGAAGTTTCAGCTGAGACTTCTCCTACATGCAGATGATTTAGGGAATTCTCTTGCCCCTTCTCAACGTACATTTCTTGTTGTACAGCAAAACAAACTCATTCTTTTACCCTTTTCTTCCCTGAAGGCACCCCCTCTAATTCATTCACCTTCCCAAAATCCATCTACCTCCACCTCTGTAAAACTTACAAAAAATTACAAACCACTAGGAAGGATGAGGATAAGCCAAAACTTGCTTATATAAGCTTTGTTTCCACAGGAAACCAGCCCAAGAGTTTACTAGCCCACAGCTTGTCAAGGAAACAAAAAGGACTGAAAACTTTGACTTCTTGTAGGTTGTTTAACAACTGAAGATACAAGACATACTTCCAAGAGGGAGAAAAGTATGAATAAGATTAGATCACAAACCAACAGAAAACACCCAGAGTTTACTCAACTTTTACATTAGAAGCAGTTCTACAGTGTACGAGTGCTGAAGGATTGCACGCTCCTTTTACACTAATCATCTAACCCCTCTGACTATCTCTCTTTTAAGGATTTCTGCCTCATTAGTGCAGTTAGATGATAGCCTTCAGCCTCTTTACTACAGCAGCATCCAGGCTGGCTCAAGCCTCATTCAGTAGCAGATGGAACCAAGTATTTGACTCGGCACTGAAGCAGATGAGGAGTGATCAAATAAATCCATTTGCAACAAGAGTTGCAGTGCCACTCAGGAAGAGTGAGAAAACAAAAAAAAACCTTTTTAACTAGTACTGCAGTGAACCTGTAGATATAAACTGAACCAAGACAGTTACCGCCAAAGCTTTAAAGCTTTTGCCTCAGCAAAAGATACACAAGGATCCAATAATTACTAGCGTGTAGTGAATTTTCTAGACATGGAAGTCCTTTAAAAGCTGTAGGAAAATTCCAAATATGCTGCTGACACACTGTAAGACCCCAAATCTGAGAAGATATTAGACATACCAATGTATTACCCAACTTTATTACACAGATACAGGTACACAACCTTTAGCAAACAGCTGAAGTGGGATAATGACATTATTCCCAGATATTTCCTCTTGAACTTTATAGGCAGAGCATGTGAGTGCACAGCCACTTTGATGCAAAGTCCAGAAGCTTAGCTGGAACCGTCAGAGAAGACTATTCAGGCTAAGCTGTTGGACTTTGTACTAAAGCAGCTGGAAGTACTTGCACACTTTTCCTTTTGCCAGGAGCGCTACAAGTTTGAAAGTTGACAACTGGAGTGGAAAGAACTTAAATCATCGCGGCAAGTTGTGTCAGCACGTGTCAAGCTCCCAGAGACAATCATTAACTTGTTCGCAGATCTGAATAATTACAGGTAAATTAGATGTACACCTCTGCTCTGATGTAACAGTTCCCAGAAAAGATTCCTGAACAGCAAGGACTCACTGAAGCAGAACGTTGCCCTTCTGTACTTTTCCCACAAACCTCCGTGACAACAGAAGGCAAATGAGGACAGAAGGCAGCTTTCAAAGACTGCCGTGTACCTGAGGACTGTTCAGCCATCTCACAGGTGTCCGCTGTTCCTGCAGCCCTGCCCTAACCAGGTATCAACACACTTCCCACAGGGTTAATGAATTAAGCCTCAGCACACCCGGTAGCTTAGCATCACCCTATTAAGGATGAGCCCTGAGGCACAGAGTGGAAGGATAACCAAGCCGGAGCCACAAATCCGCACAAGATCAGCGAGGCAGGACCGAGATCCTGGCTGTCGATGCACGAAGTTCCGCGTACGGACACGGAGTAACTCCACCGGCATGCGGGAGGGGCGGCCGGGGGCAGGGGAGCAGGAGGAGGCCGAGGAGCCGAGAGGCCCCGAGGAGGGGGAGGGAGCCCTCAGCTCCGCACGGGGCTCAGCCCGCGCCCGCCCAGGCCGCGGCTCCCGCCGCCCCGGCCCCGTCCCGGGGGCTGCGCGCACATCCCTCCCTCCCTTCCTCCCTCCCTCCTCCGCCCGCGGCGCCGCCTCGCCCACCCCGCGCCGCCGCCTCCTCCTACCTTGGCCACGTAGTCCTTCACCTCATCCAGGTCTCCGTTCTTGAGGGCCCACATGAACTCCTTGTCGGACATCGCGGCCGCCGGGCGGGGGGACGCGGGCGGGCGAGGCGGCGAGGGGCCGGCGGCAGCTGCCGGGAGCGCGGGCGGCGGCGCGGGCGGCGGGAGCCCCTCCCCGGCTGCCGGGCGGGGCGGGGCGGGGCCGGGCTCGGGGCAGCGCGGGAAGGCGCGCGGGCAGCGCGGGGCGGGGCCGGGCCGGGCACGAGGCGGCGCGGGCGGGCCCGCCGGGGCGAGGAGCGGCTTCACTCGCGCGCGGCCGCGCTTCCGCTTCCGGTGCCCGCGTCCGGCCCCCGCTCCTCCGCGACGCCCACGCGGGACGGCGGCACGCGGCGCGCAGGGCGCATGCGCGCGCCGCCAGCGTGCCCGCGTCCCCGCAGATACCGTGGGGGAAAGCGGAGGGGAGGAGGGAGCGCTGCGCATGCGCCCTGAGCCCCGCGGTTGCCATGGAGACGCGGCCTATGGCGGGCTCGCCGCCACCGAGCCGTGCCCACCTCAGCCGGACACGGCCGGGACGCGGATCCGGCCTCAGGGGCTGTTCCCGCTGAGGGAACCGCGTGTCTCAATAGCTGTTCTGCAAACCCCGAGGCTCTGAGCTGCGGATAATTATCATAATGCTTCCAAAGCAGCGGCGGGGAGACATAAAAGGAAGGATGTGGTGGTTAATGAACATGCTGGGACTCAGTTTGCCACTGTTTTCCGAAGCCATATGTTTTGCATATGGAACATGCAGCCTGTTGTGTGACTCAGGCTTGTCTGCCTGAGCAGGCAGCCGCTCTTCCTAATGCCCCCTGGCAAACAGCATCCCAAACACCCTTGGAGCTGGAGCTGCTCTGCAGTGACCGCAGACAGTCTGAATCACAGAATAATTTGGTTGGAAAAGACCTCTGGGATCATCCAATCTGACCTGTAATGCAGCACCACCATATCTGCCAGACCACGGCACCGAGTGCCACATCCAGTCTTTCCTTGAACAACTTTTCCAGGTGACTGGAGACAGTATGAAAATGCACAGATTAGGAAGAATTTCCTTACAGTGGGGGTTGTGAGGCACTGAAACGGGTTGCCCAAGGAAGTTAACAGATGCCCCAACAGTGTCAAGACCAAACTGGATGGAGCTTGGAGCAATGTGGTCTAATGTAAGTTGTCCCTGTTTATTGGCACAGGGCTTGGAGATAGATATATCTTTAAGGTCCTTCCAACCCAAACCATTCTATGATTTTGTGAACCTATCATTCTATCATAACGAGTTAAAGTGTAGGAAGACTGCTAGATGAATGAACTGTGCCTTTTCTAGCCCAGTTATTACGTTTGAGATAAAATGCAACTTTCTGCTTACTGGTTAAGCTCTGTTTTGAAGTCCTACCTTACTGTTAAAGTGTCTCAAAATGTTTCAATAAATAAATTAGAACACATTGTTGCAGTCAGTTATACACTGTTGCTATTCTATAATGTATCTGCTTCTGGAGTACAGTACACAGTCTAGAATAAAAGAGAATCTAATTAATTCAGCTATCCAAGTAAAAAACCAGACTAAACACACAAAACCCAAAGAACAAACACAACATAAAAATCCAAGAAAGAGACCTGAATACATATTGGTCCCATATCAGGTTTTATTTAAAAACACGAGTTTCATCACATACTTACTTTATTCCTTTTGTAATCCTGAACAATTCATACACAGCAGCTGTTAGGTCAGCAACAGCCAAGCAGTGACATAAAATACCATCATATAAAACTCAGTCTACTGAGGAGAAAATAATAAAGGTGACAAATAACAGCCTAGATAAAGTTGTGGAACTGACACAAGAGGTCAGGGAATTACAGATGAGAATTGGAGAGTTGATTTTCTTTCTGTATATTAGTTTGCTGTATTAATACTGAAGGAAGAGGGAGTGGAAAGGAAAAGGAAAGAAGAGTTATTTTGTTCTTTCCCAAGGTCAAGCAAGGCTTGCAGACAGGGAAACCCAACAATCATTGGCTGTATTCATTGCTGGACTTGAAGCAGGAGGGGAAGCAGGCAGAGTCAGACACACACCGCCGCTGTTTGGTGCTTGTTCATGAATCCCAATGAGGCTGGGCCTCGGAACGTCACCTGGGGGCCAGCCTTTGGTGCTGAGGAAGGTGTCATCCTGTGGAAATGCATCGTCCCACGGAGTGGAAATGCCTTGTCCTTGGACACCGTGTAGCAAACACAATTAGCAATTGCTAAACAAGGGGCTGGCTCTGAAAACCAAACCAAGGGATGATTCAGAGTTGACAAATACTCTCAACCAAATCTGAAGGTGAATAATGGTTTGAAAGTTTGACCCATAATATGTAACCAGGATGGACTTATTTATTAACACAGAGTACAAATCTCCTTTTGGCTGTAGGTTTCCTTTCTTTCATTGTAGTTTTCATCTTTATTTCACATTTAAGTACTGTACCTTCTTTTATTTACAAGAGTATGCATATAAGTCACTGATACATTATTCTATTCTCCATGACTAAAGCAAACTAAAGTCTTTGTGCCTTCACACATGACAGGTTACCTTTTATTTCAAATAACCTTATATCTTTTCAGGAGAAGGCCATAGGAAATTGAAGTTTGAGGAATTATCTTTTGATAATCTCTGTAATTTCTTTAAATCAGAGTCATGAAATTCTAGAAACACAGAATAATCCAGATTGGAAGGAAGCTCTGGAGGTTATATCTGATCCAACCCCTGCTCAAAGCAGGCCTAATTTAGATGAGGCTGCTCAGGGAAACCAGTCAAGTTCTGAATATCTCAA
The DNA here is from genome assembly GCF_021018805.1 of Prinia subflava. Classification (NCBI taxonomy): domain Eukaryota; kingdom Metazoa; phylum Chordata; class Aves; order Passeriformes; family Cisticolidae; genus Prinia; species Prinia subflava. The sequence goes on along the minus strand of NC_086250.1, from coordinate 14,937,064 downwards.
AGTGTGATGAAACCACAACTTTTTCTGGCAGTTTATTCTGATATTTGACTGCTTTCACAAAACAAACACAAAGTCCTTCTTTCTAACCAAAATTTCACGGCTGTAACTTTTTGTTTGTTACTTCTTATCCTATACCTACCTCTTCAAGAATGTTTGGCTCTATCTTCTCTCTATATTCTCATGAGATAGGTGAAGATAACAGTAAGATCTCCCTACCTTAACCTTGTCATCTCAGGGCTGAACGAGCCAATTCCTTTGAGCTTTTTGTCACAAGTCAATTGTTTAAGTCAGCTTATCATCTTGGTCATCTTCCAGTGGACTCAATCCAATATGTCCCTGTATTTTTCACCCTGGGAAGTGCAAACCTGGAAGCAGTACACCCTCTGCAGCTTCACAGGGAATGACGAAAAAGAGTCAATCCCTGATTTTCCTTTGGAGACTGGAATTGCCTTCAAGCAAAGCTCTGCAATGAAGGGTTAAGCATCAGGAAATTTAACTGTGCCACGCTGGCAGTGAGTGTCAACACATCTCTGTGCCAAAGCAGGGAGCTGTTCAGGACAGCTGAGCATCACAGTCCAGAGAACTTAGCCCAAAGCTTTGCTGATGGGGCCAGAGGCTGAATAGGTTGCAGTTTGGGGGTTTTTCCACAACAGCTTGGGCTTTGCAGTGCTGACAAAGGTGAAATCTTCTGCTAGTAAGCAAATGTGAGTTGGATGCATTAGGGGCCGATACTAACAAAGAGGAAATGTAACAACATCATTTCCCTCAGAGCACTCATTGCTAAAGCAATAAACAACTGACTACTAAAAGTGATACCAATGTGATTTTTTAAACTAAATAAAAATTAATTATTATTATTACTAATATTAACATTAATATTGCATTTTCTCATCTGCCCAGGGTAATACTGTACGTGACTTTCTGGAATTTTACAAGCACTTAGGAAACTGAAAATTCCCAGCTCTTTAGGGAATAATTGGATAGCAAAATTCTGCCTTTTGTGGAAATGATGGCAATTGAGAAAAAAAAAATTACACCTATGCATGTATTTTTAGTCTAATTCAGAAAAGGTCTTTGTGTGAAAGTTGCATTTGCGAAGTGAGCCTAAATATGTCTAATTTATATGTTGGGTGAAGGAAGGACTGACCAGAAGTTGGACAAACAAACAAGAAAATGTCTAAAAGTTTCAAGGAAGCTGCCTCAGGATCTCCTGCTTGCTAGATCTGCAATTTTCCACTCATGAACTATGTACTTCATCATGTGTTAGGGTTTCCTTACCCTCAGTAGGAATTTCCTGACACCCTTTTTTTCATGGTGGCAAGATTTTTCAAGCAGGAGAGACATTGACTGCTGGCTTCCAAATCTTGCTATTTTTGAAAGACTTTCCTATTTTAAGTGTATTAAGCACTATCTGAAACTCTACAGTGTGTATAGTCTACATGTGTACTGTAACCTGTCATTGTTCTAGATAACACGCGTTTTGATAACAAGATATGGAATAAATCTGCTTCAATCAAAACAACAGTTTTCAAGTTCAGAATAACCAAATTATTCATACAGATTATATACAGGGGATTTAATACCTGAGCATTTGAAAACAGTGATGAAAAATTTCTGCTCATAGTCCACTAGGTGTAATACTCAAATGGGGATTTGAGACACCACTCAGGGTTCCACCCTGAAATGAACATTTTCAGAGTTTCATGGCTTTGTGTAGGCTGGTCACAGCTATGCTGGTTATCCTATAAACATCACAAGATACAAAACCAAACCAAACGAAAATCCAAAAACCCTCCATCCAACCAAACAATCGAAAAAATCTCCAAAACCACAAAAACTCCCTCATTTGATTTGGCATGTTAGAGCTAATTTATATAGTCTAATACTTTGAGGAATATTTTGAATATACCAATGTGTTTGATAAGCCAAATATGTCCTTATAACTATAAGGGCAAGGGCAGTAAATTCCTTCCTTTCTTGGGTTTTGCCTTATTCACTAGTGGTGTTTAACAAACAACAGGCAATAAGAGTCACACTCAGTGCCATGGGGAGATTCCATTGTCCCAGCCATCATTTTCTACGCCTTCATTTTCCCCTCCATAATCCAACGCTTTTCTACAATTGTGGAGAGCCTTGAGAATCTCAGATGGAGCATGTTATATCAGTTAAAAATATTGCAAAGATTGATGTGTTTTTTCCTGGCAATCATATGCTGAGATGTAGAATAGACAAGTGTAAGGAATCAGTTATGGTTGTTATTACTTTCTTTGGAGAAGAACTGGAAAGAAAAACCACCAAAACAACTTAGGATACTCTGTTGACAAATAGATTTCTTCAGAAATTGGAACATAATCTGTTTTTTGAGACTCCCTCCCTTTTTCCTTCCTTCCTCCCTTCCCTCCTCTCTTCCTCTCTTTCTTTCCTCCTCTCTTTCTTTCTTCCTTCCTTTCTCTCTTTCTCTCTCTCTTTCTCTCTCTCTTTCTCTCTTTCTCTCTTTCTCTCTTTCTCTTTCTCTCTCTCTTTCTCTCTTTCCATATTTTTCTCTTTCTCTTGTCCATTTCCTATTTAGTACATGGGCTATCCCTTTATATTAACAGAGGAAGAACTGTGGTAATGCTCTTACCATAATCTATTTATGTAAGAGTTTGTGCCTTCTTTTGCAGAAGGGAATAGCTTCCTTGAGTGGGTGTATATTTCATCTTGCTACATTGATTGTATGGATTATGAAACATTTTGCTCTCAGTTTGGAGCACATCTCCAGTACAGTACAGTCTGGAGCAATGTTGTGTCGCAATGCTGCCCCTTCTATCCTCCCAAGGAATGTTTTTGCTGCATTCTCCACGGTCCTAGCAGGCAGTGGAAGGACTAAATGCTATCCTAAATTGAAATGGCTTAAAATTTTATCTTTCACCTTAATAGCTCAGTTACTGGAGGCACCAGCAAACCTCTAGCATTCATTATTCCCACACTGTATGTGGGAATACTGCAGGAGTATCTCAGGAGAACAGCTAGGTAGTGCTCAGTGAGTTCTGTCAGGTTGCTGCTGTTGTGTGTGTGTCACACTCCAGAAGCACAGGTTTGTAGTGATGGGCACAGTGACAGGGTACAGCCATCACCACTGTTAACAGACTGCAGGTCTCCATCACCACGGGCCCTTTGCACAAAAACATCTGCATTGCTCTTTCTCATCCTGGGAGAGGCCTGGCTGTGGCTGTGGAGCCAGCTCAGGTGCCTCTGCACTGTCCCATGTTGTCCCATGCCTCCCAAAGAGCCTGCAGTACTCTCAGTAATGGAAAAGAATGGCTGTGGTAGCCCCTCCTGATTCTCACAGTTCATTTGTACTTTCAGTTAACCAACCACGTGATAGTAGATACTTCTGTTTATTTCCTTATCAGATTAATGAAGTCAAAGTCTCAACATGGAAAAGGAGAGGGAGAGTCCTATGCCCAGAATATTTCTGCAGCTATAGATAATCTTAGAGCTTTGTGCTTTTAATTCATCCCCCATGAATTGCCAGAGCCACTTTTTAATCCATGCTTTGCTCCATCCATTCAACATGCTCAGGAGCTCTGTCACTATTCTTGTGGAGGTACCTACTCTGTCTCTGCCAGAGGGGTTGGAGTATAGGATCAGTGTGTTAATACAGCCTCTCTGGACAAACCAGCACATGCTGTGTATGCCTCACGCCATATCTGTTCCCTCTTTCTGGCAGGTTCTTCCTTATCTTGCAGAATCACTGATGGCACCTGATTGAGTATTTAGAGGTTTTCGCACAGTTCCTATTTGAAAGGCAATAACTACACTATGTACATGCTAATAGTAAAGCCTGTGCACAGAAATGTGACATTTTTTTTTCTCTGTCCATCTGCCAGGTGTTACTCTTCAATTTCCAGCTGCTCTGCAATGTGAAATTTAGGACCTAGCAGTGGAGGTGAAATACAAACAAGAGAAAAACAGTGACTTTTCCTATGTCTGTGTTTCCTTGTTCCTCTTCTCCATGGAAACTGATGAACAGTTGGCCCTCTGTTTCATTTGTTGGAGTTGTTTGTTTGTTTTTGAGGGATGCTTTTTTTTTTAATCTAAGGAAACTGAGGTATACATGGATTTTGGCTGTGCATATGGTTTGGAAATATTAAAACAGCAATACCCCATGTATATAATGTATGAGGACACAGGAACCAGAGCAGACTTCAGTAGCACTTTTCAGTTTGGCTCTGTTGACCCTGTTCATAGTGGTAAGAGGCAAATAATCAAGTCACTTTAGCCAGTTTCAGAAATAAGTTTACACTCTTACAGGCAGAAATTAGACATTAATTTCTGTGTGTCCATTCAGACATAAACCAGAGCAGAAGGGATCCCAGCTTTTCCTACTTTGTGTAATGCCGGTTCTGACACTGAAGCAGCTAAATAGAAGATTTTAATACTTTTTAATATCTGTTTAAGATGACATGAGCTGTCAGAAATCAGTGAGTGTAAAAAGATTAGCGGATTCTCGTGTAATGAGTAACACGTTTGCATGTTTTCCTTTTTTTTTTTTTATTTCCCATCATATTGTGGCAAGTATGTGTAAATTTTTTGTGTTTCTGTTTTTGCCTAATACCATTAAGGACTTACACACTTCAGACAGCTAGGAGATGGCAAATGCCTACACAGATTTTGGCTAACTTGAATTAAGTGATATTTCTGCTGGATGTGCTGTTTTTGACAGAGCTATCAGAGATAGGTATCACTAAATATAGATTTACAGATCTATACTGAATTAGGAATGTAGGAGATACAGTTAGATGTGAAGCTTAGTAAATGCTACTGAGATTTCAATAATTTCTTCTGTTCTCTGAGGGTATGGTAGCTGATAAAATAAATATGGCTATTTACAAGTGAGTAAACAAACCAAAGCTATTGTAGCCTTCTTTTTGATAACTCAGCCTACGTTATTGTCAGTGTTGGTGGAATTATTTTGAATGCTTCCTGGGAAATAAGCCTCCAGGAAATATAGAAGTGCTGTTAGAGCACTCAGCTGCAAATCTGGCAGGCTGATGAGTACACCAGGTAGTGAAGCAGCACAGGGGAAAAAGAAACACAATTGTTTGAGGAAATTCTCTGAATCATACTCTGAAGTGCAAAATACCACCTAACCTTTGAGCTTACAGCCCTGTAGAGGGTGCAGGGGGATATGGGTATCTCAGAGGGGAGGGATATTTTCATCAGGAGTAGCACTTTTCCTGTGGCCAGGAAACCTGTGAGGCTAAAGGAGGCTGTGGCAGCTGCAGATCAGCTCTACCACTGGCTGGTGCTGCTTTTGTAACAGGGAGTGGTCACCCCTGAGCCCATGGGCTTGACTCATCCATTTCCACTGAAGGAATAGATATCCCCGAGGAGATCACCAGAACAGTGGCAACTGAGTGGGAGATTCAGGGAAGCAGCTGCTGAACAGTCATGATCATTTCAGAATGAGATTCTACATGGATTCTAAGACTGGGACTCCATTTCTGATTCAGAGGAGAAAAAAAAGTGTTATAGTGTTTTTCTACATATTGTCCTGCCCAGACACACTTTTGTATAACAAAATCAATGTGGAAAACCTGTTTCAGGTGGCAGCTGAAGATACAGAAAACAAGTAAACTTTGGGTAGATTTGAGCCCTTTCTGAGTGCTTGTTCAGCAAATATATTTACTGTGAAAAACTTCAATTTATGTAGAATGCCCATATTTATCTGCACACCTGTTTTCTATCTAATAAAACTATTTCCTCTCTGATAATTGATACGTGCACATGTGATTTGTCTTGAATATATCAGTTTTCAAGAGCACAGTTTTGCTTCCTGACATAAAAAGTAGGCTTTTTTTTAATTATTATTTTTTTAATGTCACTCTGGTCCCTCATTTCTCTTGCTAATGGCACTCTGAGCAATCTCCTTTCTCATTGTGGTAATGATTATATCCCGCCTGACCTCTAGTGGTTTCTTCCCGAAGTGATTCTCCTGCGTGCAGAGAATACAACACGAAGAGAAGCTAAATGCGGTTTCGGGAGCATGCCAGCGGTGTCCCGGCGTGTGTCAGCCGAGATGTGGCCAGCAGGAGCAGGGAACTGATTGTCCCCTGTGCTGGGCACTGCTGAGGCCACACCTCGAGTGCTCTGTCCAGTTTGGGACCCTTGACTACGAGAAATATTTGGAGGTGCTGGAGGGTGTCCTGAGAAGGGAGGTGGAGCTGTAATGGGTCTGGAGCACAAGTCCTGTGAGGAGCAGCTGAGGGAGCTGGCGGTGTTCAGGCTGGAGAAGAGGTGGCTCAGGGGACACTTTATTAGTCTCTACATCTCCCTGAAAGAAGGTTGTGGCCAGGTGGGGTTTGGTCTCTTCTCTCAAGGGAACAAGCAATAGGAGAAGAGGAAATGAGCTCAAGTTGTGCCAGCAGGGTTGAGGTTGGATATTAGGAAAAATTTCCTTACTGAAAGGGTTGACAAGCATTGGAACAGGTTGTCCAGGGAAGTGGTGGAATCACCATCCCTGGAGGTATGTAAAAGACCTGTAAATGTGACACTCAAGAACATGGTTAAGTAGTAGGACTTTGCAGTATTAAGTTAATGGTTGGAATAGAGGATTTTAGAGGTATTTTCCAATCAAAATGATTTTAGGATTCTATGATTCTTTCTTTAAGGTTGTTGCATGAAGGGTTGCATGATTAGTTGCATGTGATTAAAGATTTGAAGCTCACTGCATGAGTTTAGGCCTATCCTCTACACATCTTTTGAGTTGAAATAATGCCTATCCAACTTTATAAAGTGCTTTAAGATCTACGGATAAGTTTTTCACGGGTTTAGGTTGACTTGATCTAGCAGAGATAAAGAGGTTGGACACCAAATAGAAGCTATCCTGACCTAATTTTACAAAGCAGGAATGACCTTGTGGAGCTTTGTAAGAGTGTGTGTACTCTCAGTGTGTTACATCCATAGTTATCACACACCAGTGCCTGGATACTCAAAGGTTATCTCTATTGCTTGTAAAATCAAATGAAGCCATTATTGTAATTATAGGTCTTATCTCTGTGCAGGTAAGCCCATCTGTTTGCATGCACATGTAGATTATGTAGAAACCTGTTAGAACATATTTCTGCAGGTTGAATCTACATGCAGATTTCTGCTTGCTTTAATCCTGTTTCAGCGGGTGCACAATCAGTCTGACGTCCTCAAACCTGGTTTTCTTGTGAGGATTAGTCATGTTCCTTTTCTGTGAATTTAAACCTTTCATAACTGTCTGCTTACTTAACAATTGCTATAACAAACAGCGGATGAAGCATAAGTAATTCATATTCACCAGAACAGACATGTCCATAACCAAGTCACCTGAAAAAGGAATGGGCAGGTATTCACACCGCTGTTCCAGTCACTCTTGTCTCAGCAGCTCAGCTCTGCAAATTCCCAGAAGCTGCTGCACTTTTCCATCCAGAATCTTGCTTGTCATGATAATAAAAAACCAGTTTTGTTTTTCAGTATGTACGTAATTCTAAAAACTGATCACTGGTTTTTCTCCCAGAAGAATGAATGTGGCTTTAGAGTGACTAGTGGCAGTGCCTACACCAATTTCCCTTGGTAATGATTTTAGCATAAGCAGTTGAGCTTAGAGATGTTGACATATTTCTTTTAGCCTGGCATTGTTTGCTGTCTGTATTGCAGATACTAAAATTGGTAGGGGAAGCCTTCCTGCATTTGGAAGGGGTTTCTGGTTGATAGCTCCACCAGATTCTGTAATGGTGTAAAATCCCAGTGCATCATAGTCTGAACATCTGAGAGGGAAATAAGGTTTGCAATGCAAGTAGGGAGAGAAAATAGGATAAAATATGGGAATGTACTCTGAGTACCAGTAAACAGATTTTTTTTCTTTTCTCTGGAGCCTATCCCTGTTCTACCCAACTAGTTCTTTAATATATTAAATTTTAAATTTAATTTTCTGTTATTGAACCTCTCATGGTTGATGAACCAGCCACGGTATTTAAAGCATTACCCTAGTAAACTGCAGGTTTGGAGCTGAGCTGAATGTTCTCTGTAATATTCCACACTACCATCAATGGGTAACTGTTCCATTTGCCTACAGTTAGGAGAGTTTTACTCCATAACCATCTGATATCAAAAGGGTAACTAATGCTTGAAGTCAGCATCACAAGAATAGAATCTGAATTAAAGCTCTATTTAATAAAAAAAATTAGTGAATGAATCATGACATTGGAGGCATGAAACTTTTGTATTCTATTGGCAATTCTGATATTAGCTACTTTTGTAGCCTTGGGCTAGTAATATTAAACATATTCTGTCAAGACTTTCTGAATCAGGCAGTTGTGTAATTGAATTAGCTGTGCAGAGTTTTGACCATCATAAGTTGGTTTTGCCTGCTCAAGATCATCATTAATGAGAGTAGATTAAAAATGCAAGGTCAAGCACTCCTAAATTAGGGTGTACCAGACATATTATTGTCCTTTTTATGATTATTAACCAGTGCCTAAAATTTAGCAAAATGAAGAAGAATTTGGATAATGAACAGTTAGCCTTAATTAAAATCACAGCTGCTCTAAGAAAAAAAATATATATATACAGGAAAAGGGTAAACCCAGCTATAGCCTTGCTAGGTAGCAGTGATCCCAACTGTTGGGTTTGATGGAACTGAGGTTCACTTTCTCAGAAGCTAAGAGCTGGATTTGATCTTCACTGATGTCTAGAAATGATTGCTTATTTTACTAGTGAACATCATATAAAACACAGTATTCCCTGTCCATGATTCATTATGTAATTATTCATTATGTAAAATGACACACTGCCCTTTGTTTGGGAGTCATATATATTTTACTGCTGTCTTTAAAAGAGCAATTCCAATTGAAGGAAGCAGAAAGAGTTAATTTATATGTCAGCACAGCACCTGTAATGGGATGCAGATGGAAGCTTTGTTCTGTTATTCTGTCAATAAACTGCCTGTGCCTTCTTCAAAAAGACAGATTCTGCATTGCCTTCCTGTCAAAGTGGATGGAGGTGGCAGTTAGCTCAAGCTCCCATCCTTAAAGCAATGTTAGAGTGTTAATTTTGGAGGAGTCATCACTGTAAGAAATAATTGGAGATATTTTTGGGGAGTGGCATAGTGATTTTATGCCCTTTCAAATGAGATGATACCAGACTGTGTTCATCTGGAAGCTGTTCTGTGTGGGGGTGGAGAGGTGAGAGAAAAAAGGGATGGTGCAGGATCCTATCTGAACCTCAATAGGAAAAACAAATGTCTTCATAAGAGAGCTGCTTTAATAAGACAAAATAACAATAAGAGTATGGATGGCCAGTAAATCCTATGTCCCTTCAGATTCTTGTCACTCTGTGTTTGTGGAGAATCTGATGGAGCCTGGACAGATGTCCCCATAGCGCTGCACGGAGCAGAACAGGAGAGAGAGAAGCTCTCCCTTTTGGTCATTCAAGCTAGTACATAATTTCCTTACAAGAATAAAACCTCTCTGTTCCTACAGGAGGCTCTTATGAGAACATCTTGCTGCACTTTTAGTTAAAGGCAAGGCCAGGAACGCAGGTGATTCCAGGGCTGACTCCACATGGGATCTGCCTGCAGGTTCCAATGAAAGGAGGACATGGAGATGCTCAGAGGGCTGGAGCACCCCTGCTGTGAAGACAGACTGAGAGAGCTGGGGTTGTTCAGCCTGGAGAAGAAAAGGCTTCAGGGAGTCCTTAGTGCACCTTCCCTTAGCTGTAGGGAGCCTACAAGAGAGCTGGAGAGGCCCTTTTTAGAAGGGCATGTACTGGCTTTAAACTGAAAGAGGGCAGATACAGGTTAGATATTAGAAGAGAGGGAAAGATATGTTTAGACTCTCATTGCCGTAGCTTCTCTTCAAACCTGCAAACCTCAGCGGAGACCAAAGACAAATTGTTTTATGCAGTATTTTGCCAGCACAGGGACTGAGTAACTAACCCCAAAGGACTCTCATTTCTTTCCCTGTTTTTCTCATGGCATTACAGAAAGCAAATTGGGATTTTCTTCACCTATACATGCACATTTTCTCCTGTTTCCTGGTTTTGCTTTATTAGTATTTTCTATGTCTAAAACATTTTTTTCCTGGCTAAGCCTTTCAGAGGTGGGAGAATCTGTAGAAATGGTGTTTTTCTATAAAGCATTTTAGATCTGACAAGCTATAGAATTTTCATGCAGTTTTCTATAGAGTTTTAATATTTGTTGTTTCCAGATCAGAAGCTAGGATTTCACTCCATACATTACAAACAAACTCCAACAAAACTTCAGGCATATTCTTTGGAATGGATGGAACATTTAAAATTTTCTCTGTAATAGTTCCAAGGAGTGAATTATTCTGAAAAATTAAGTGAAAAAGTGACACTTGCCATTTAAAAAAATCTATTAAAATAATGATAGTCTTCAAACAAACTGTGTACAAATTTTACTGAACATCCCAAAGATATTAGGGGATGCAACATCTCTCCTTTAGCTTCTGCAATTTCAAGGTAACATTTCAATTCTTACTACAGGAATGGAAGGGATCAAATAGCCACAAATGACAAGGTACATTATAAAATCTGCAATGATTGCCAAATTTTAGACTTCAGCTCTCTAGAAAATCCATATTTGCTGTCAGGTTCAAAAAGCAAACTGATGTGCGTGAGGAAACCAGGTTGGCTAGGACCAGCTGGGGAAGGTGAAAATAACGCTGTGTGTTGTCACTGTCACTTGTGGCAGACCGCAGAGGACTGACAAGCAGGCTGTGTGTGAAGGTCAGCAGCACCACCGATTTCTTTGTCCCAAGAGCAGCAGTGGTGACTGCATCCACACATCTGTCAAGTCTTGGCCACTCAGCGTGAGCTTCGCTGTGTGACTTCTCCTCCACTCCTCCCCACAGCAAGAGCTTTTGTCTCTCTTTGACAGGGCTTGTCTCTGACATTTTCTCCTGATAAACCTACCAAGGGCAGCTGAGAAGGAGACCACCTGTGGAGTCATGGGCTGAGATTATAAAAGGGAGAAGAAACAGGGACATTGTGTTGCTGCCAAGGCATTGGTTACCTGTCAGACCTGGTGTGAAACACTGTCCTGCCTGGTGGCACAGTCTGCATCCAAAGCCCAGGGCTGTGGCTTTTCCCAGCCACACAGTCTGAAGGGTCAGGAATACCTCTTGTCTGACAGGAAGATGCATTGCTCTCTTGCACCTCAGAAAAAGGAAATTAAAATGTCTGTGGGTGCCCAGCAGAATGGCTGAAGGCATTTACTGAATTTGGTTTCTAGCATGAAATTTGTTAACTAAAGCATTTGTTTTTGTTTCCCAACTGAAATCTCATTTTAGATGTCCTTGGCATCTGAAAGTATTTACATCCCACTTATAGACTGTGGTTAGAACCATCTCTAGGCACTACAGATCTTTAATCTGTGAAGATATTTTCCCCAACCATTATATCTATGTGATATGATAGCTGTTAAAGTTCAATGTAGAAAACAAAGCTCAATTTTAAATAGGAGCTTTGAAGAGGCTATAAAATATATAATGCTATTTTGTGAATCAATTTTTTATATAATACAACTTTTTATATACTGACAGGCTTCCTTTGATCTATATTTATTACCTGTCACTTGCCTTGAAATGAGAAATATAACAACTTTGATAAATGGATTTGAAGGGTTGTCTAGTTTCATGGTAGCTTCTCTAAGTTACCATTACATGCTTTGCTGAAGTGCTATTTGGCAACTTTCTGAAGGGATATCTGTGGGCTCTGGGCTAGTAACATTCTCTTTTCCTTCATATGGATATACACAATGTGGGAGGCAGGAACTGTTTCACTTTGCTCTGTGCAGACAATCATTAAAGTGGTCCAGAATTCTTTTCATTGGCAGGTGGAGATCACTCATTGAAACCTCTTCTTCAGACCTTTAGAAATTACCCTGAGTCACTTTTTTTCTTAAATCTGAGGTGATCCATGACATTTAGTTTTATCCTGGGCTGAATTTCTCAAACAGAATATAAACTTACACCCTTGCTGCTTTGCTTATTACATGATAGACCTCAGAGCTTCTGAAAATGTCTGTATGACCTGACCCAAAGATTCATGTACCAGCGGGAGTCCTTCCTCTCTCATGTATCTGGCTCATGGGGATGTACCAATGGTACCATGGTACCATGTACCAATGGGAATGGGGATGAAAGAGCCTGAGAAGATTCCATATGCAGGCTGTGACCCTTCATACTTTGGGATGCATCCAGAGACTTGCACCTAACAGTTTTAGGAGAGAACTAAATGCTATTATTCCTTCAGCCTCCCTGTCAAGGGGTAGAGGGTTGGGAAAAGTAAATAAGGTACTTATCTGGGGAAACAGTCCAAAAAACTAATGCTTTCAGATACTTTCTGTACTTTTGTTTCAGCCAAAGACACTGTTGTCTTCCTCTCTGGTAGGAAAGGACTGTTTTTCACTATGGCAAATTACATTCTCTGCTGTTGACCCACCATTTATCTTATGCAGATAGTTAACATTTATATATATATATATTGCCACTTTTGTCAGGACAATTTATTCTTCACTATGGTTCCTTGGATCTCTTTTTCTTCCTCCTCACCAACATCCCCCATACTATCACTGGCTAAAACACCTATCTCTATTAATCACAGTAAGGTGTGCGGATTTATGGTGCATCAGCTGTACTTTTATGGTACCTGCTTTATGTTTGAGTCATCCATCTCAAGACTACTGACTGAAGCAGGACAAAACAAAAATATAAGTACTATTCTAAGCACTCTGCAACTGAAATAATCCCTTTTCAAAAATACTGAAGGAGATTGGCAAGGATATGGCAATGAAATATAAGGTCATTATTGATCATAATAGAGAGAGCTGGGAGGGGAAAAATACTGCCTTGTCTAGGTGTATTCATATATAACAGGCAGGAGGGGAAGCCAGCCTTCTCAAACTGGAAACAGTAAGCTATTTTTTCCTGGATGGCTCAAGTGGGAAAGAAGATTCAAATTGTAGACATAAGTTTTTTGAGTGAATGTATTGTAGTAATTGCTTTTTTTTTTCCTTTGGTCACTGATTCTCTGCAATTTCTCTTCTACTTTGCAGCAGCAAGGTTATTTTCTGTAGTCTTTTGTTTTGCTTCCCTATGACATTTTTTGAAAGCTCCTTACTTAACCATTTCTTTATGCAATTCCCAGTGGTTATTCTGTGAGGAGGATGGGCTGTGCTCTGGTGGGCTCTTAAGCTGCTGCAGCTTAAAGGGCACCAATAACACAGCCTTTGTCAGACCTCAGCTGTGCTTAGGTTAACTGACAAAAATATTTGCCTTTGGAATGTAAAGTTCAGATCAGCTACAAAACATGTTAATGTGCCAATTCAGCAGGGAAGAGAAGCGTGACCTTCACCATACATTCTTTCTCCTGGTTTTTAAGATCTTTCTTTATCCTTGCTGAACTGCAGGCAAGGAAGTTGAAATCTGCTGCTGAATCAGGGTCTGTATGTGAAAGATAGAGTAATAATGTGACTATGTTGGAAGCTTATGTAAAATCTGGAGGAAAAGGCAAGAAATTCCTTTTGTTACTGTTATGTTGTTGTCACACAAAGCCTGTTTTTAAAAAGAGTGAGTGTGATGCATCTCCCAAAGGGCAAATCCAATGACAAGGTTTTCCTAGGCTTTCATTGTATTTGCTTGGACACATAGCAATTTGAGACCCAAGTGAATAATTCACAGCAAACAATTTATCTGATGAGTTTTTCTTAGATCATGAAATATCTATGAGCAAATTGTAGCTTCCTAGTAATTATTTTTAGATAAGTGCACTTTTTAAATTTTATCTTTCAAGCTTGTGATTAACAGAAGTGCTTTAAATACAGACTGTGTTGTAATTGGTCATTTAAAGTTGGCAATTTGTGTTTTATGACTCTTCAAGATGCTCTTTTGCTTCCATTGTTTCATTCTAAATGTGATGGAGACACTCAGTGGGCCTAGAAGTTTGGGATTTTCCCAAAAAATTCTCCTCCATCACCTGCCTTTTAATGTTGAATAGACTAAATGTGACTGTTGTATTTGTATGAAGAAATAATGAAAAAATCTGAAGGGAAACTATGATAAATCTACCAGAGATATGACTGGCACAATTGTTGAGAGAAGGCTATCAAGCCTTCTTGATGGTACCCTATCCATCTACCCAGTAGGTTATATTTGATTTTCCTGCTTTGAAGATATTTTTTCTGTCTGTCAGTCTCACTCTTTTCCCCCTGCTTTCCACACACACACACACATCCTCCCCTCCATATCAATAATCTGTCTGGCTAAAATCCTCCTGTAACACAAAACCAAGAACAGGCACAAACATCACTGAAGTGAATTTCATTAAAACTATCAATGAACATTGGTGGATATCTTTTTCTTGCACTCTTTTGTTTAGTTCTTGTGGTAATATAAAAGAGCTGCGTGTGTGTCATGGCTGGACAAGGCATGGAAAGATATTGAAGCTTATTGAAAGCTTCTTCTCTTAAAAGATATTCCATCCAAAAGAAGAAATTTCCAGCTAGAGGAACAAGAAGAGGAGCAGAAGGAAGGGAAAGCAAGATTATTTTGCCAGATGCTCCCTTGCAGCTGATTGATTACATGGAGTCATTCTAATGCAATGTATTAACTTTTCCAGCTGTGTATGTCCCTGCCTAATGTGATAGTATAACTGCAAGTGGGAAAGAGGCCCTGGGCTTGCAGGTTCAGGTAAGGATTCAGAAATCTAAGGATCAGCCTTTAGTTATGTCTGAGATACCTTTACTATTTCAGACAAAACCTTTATCATCCCATGTCTGCATTCTACATGTGTAAGACGGATGTCTACCCCTTTTTCTTATCAGCTGACTTACCTGCATTCTCTGCAGTCCCCATGGCTAGGAACTATTTCTAACACAGATCCGTCATTTTAACAGTCAGAGTTGTGGGTTAATTAAGTTGATTAATTAGCAATACACCTTATTTTCAAAGCCTGTCTGTCAGCTGTGCCAGCTTAGCCACCTTCAATTCAGGAAGAGTGCAGCCTTCCCCATTCTACTGCTTTTGGCTTCTCACCATCACCTGCATCTGCATGGGACCTGGTTCATCTCCTACCCTCAAATCTGATCTATCCTTTACTCAACAGGATATCCTGAGAGTTTCTCAGCAAGGGAAGATCCTGCCACTCATTTTCCATGTGGGGCAACAACAGTAACTAATACAGTGATCAAGCTCTCTTCTAAAAGCCATCTAATATTTTCTTAGAATAAAATGTTTTAAAGAAAAATATATCACAAAATCAGTAAACCCAAAATATGTGTGCCCCTTTTCCCCAAATCTTAATGTTTCCTGGATCCAAGAAAGCTGATTATCCTTATGTTACCTCCACAGACTCTGCCTGCCAGCATGGCATCAATTCTGGTAATTGACCTTCCATTCCCTCTTCTGAAGTGCTTTAAAACACATTACAGTTCTTTTGATCTACAGCCTGCTGATTTAGTTAGGAAGTTGATTGCTATCTGCTGGAGCTGGGATGCTTGAAACTAACAGCTTGTCTGCCACATCCTCGGCAGAGTGAATCTCTCCTGTCTTCTCTTGATAGGTTGTGTAGCTTTTCTGCATGCATTCCGAAAACCCTGAATCAGTTTTTAATCAGTCTGTTCCTGTAAGGCTCAGTGATGCTTCACTCTAAGTCTACAGTAACTAACATGTGGACAATATTCCCATGGTAACCTGCAATACTGCTGCTATGACTGCATATAAGGAGTCCTTTTCAGTTCCTTCACTGTAGCTTATCAACCAATGGAAAAGGCTGTGCAGGGAAGTCTTTGAGTCACCAACCTGGGAAGTCTTTTAAATTGATTTCTGGAGAGTTTTGATGGGTAACCTTTAATTCCTGTATTGTGGTACGGTGAATAACAATCCTTCATTCACTTTATTGACTGCTTTAATTATGTTGTAAATCTTTATCTCAGCTTCCATCATCCTGTTGAAGGCTTCTGTCCTCTTTAGCATCTTCTCTCAAAGCAGATTCTTCATCACAATAAACATCTTAGCTACCCTGCTCCGTACCTTCTCTAACTCTACTACATCCCTCTTGAGTTGCAGGGATCAGAACCTATCACAGGACTCAAGATATGGGCAAGCAAAGGTTCTAACAGTAACAAAAGGATATCCTTTGTTTTGTTCTCAGTACTTTTCCAAATGATGTCAAACTTTATTTTTTTACTGATTTGCTGACAGCTGTTTCACAATGAATTGATGGTCTCAACTCTTTCTGGGATCTTTTCAATGAGCTATGTGTCAGTTCAGATTTTGGTATCCTGCAACCGTGGTTCAGGTTATTCTTTCCTTATATTCATTGCCTTGCATTTGTAGTAAAACATACTTGTACTCTTACAAAACACTTTTCTGTCACTCTAATTTTTGAAGTTTGAGTTCTGCACTATTGACTGTTTGATCACTTGCAAATGTTTCAAATCAGGAGACAGCATTCCACCAGAAAGAATCATGTTCCTTGGTGTGTACAAAGCCTGCATTTTTCTGACTGCCTGCAGAAGTGCAGGAGCAGATGGGAAGCCACACCTGCCATACCTTTTCAGGACCATGCTTTTGTGCAGGGCTTGACATTCATGGCCTCAGCAGTTTGACGTAACACAGCTGCTGGAAAATTCAGCACAAAAGCAACTACACTTATCCTCACTTCTTTCCATGGAGCCAGAGAAAATTAGATCATGTCTGTGCAATGTCACATTAGTTCTTCTAACACATTATATCGTGAAAGCTAAGCACAGCACCTTTGAGTTAAAAGTCATGTTCCATACTTTGCTCTCAGCTTTATTATTCTCTGGGGCTTAATTTTTACCCTCAATATTATTATATATAAAACTTCAACTGCTTTGATTTTTAAGACAAGCAAAGTGCAGGCTTGTAAGTGTTGAGATGAACAGGATCCCAGCTGCCATTTTAGCTTTCATCAAGGTTTCCATGAGTACGAATATTCCAGTTCTTACCACAGGTGGGTAAAATTCGTCATGCTGCCGTGTGAGTTTCGCAAAACACAACAGATGATGCAAAGAGAGCACATTTGGGTGTAACATGCTAACCCTCACAGATGGCTTTGCAATGGTTAGCCTAAGTCAGCCCTGCTTTATGGGGAAAAGAGATGAGCTAAGCAAGCTTGTGATCATGGGGAAAATCTCTGCTGTGTCCTAAAATGCAACAGCCTATTGTAGAAACTATTTTAAAAGGTCCAGATGTCTTAGCTAGCAGCTGAAATTATGCCCCTTTATGCCTTAATGCACATGAAGTTACTGTCTAATGTTTTTTCTCTATGGCTTTAGGGGCTAAATTTCTCAATTTTTTAACAATCAGCAGAAACCACAGCTTTTACACCATAAAGGAATTAAATGTATGCACTAACTTAATGAATGCATTTCCAGTGACATTTGTCTTTGATGAGCCTGCAGCAGATTCATAGTCCAAAGATGTCTTTTGTTCAGAATGACATGCTTTCTAGTTTATGACAACATTCTACCACCCTGCGCTTTAAAATTAGCAGGTGGAAATTTTCAGAGCCTCAGATGTCATTTAAATGCCTAATTTTGACAGAAAATAAATGGGAATGAGTTATACAGTTGTCATTCATGCCCTTGAATATTTTTTCTGTTCTTATTGGTCTTCATAAATTGTTTGGCTAAATCTGCTGTATGTTTAGAAAGAGGTCCCAGGAACCTCGTGGAACTTCCCACGCAAACGGGCACCTCGTTATTGGCCTGAACAGAAATTCTTGGCAGGATTTTATGTTTCCACAAGCTGCACTAAACCAACAATCATGGCTTTAAATATGGGTCCGGAGTGCTCTGGAAGATGCTTTCCAGGCTGCAATAGGGAGTTGGGCTGCACATTTACTGTCAGCAAAGACAATGAAGCAGGTCTTAAGAGTGCCTTTGGGTGTTCTGAGAAGACAGCAGTAAGCACACCCCTTGGAGCCATTCCCTGCCTCATTTGTTATTGCTTTGTCAAAAACATTTGTCAATGAAGACTGATTTTCAAAAGAACCACATTTGGGAGTCTGGAAGTAAAGAGCTATAATATGAAACATCTTTATAGGTAAATCAATCTTGTGGCCTAATCAACTGAGCAGCGTCCCTTTAGCTTCAGCATCAGAAATGCTGCTGTATACTAATCTGCAGAATTTTTGTTTTTCTTCTTTCTTAGGGATAACATGTTCTTGAGTAGTACTTCTTTTGGAGGAAAGACAGGCATGTATAAATAACTCTGCACACAGCAGAGTTACTTAAAAATGTAACAAAAAAGGGCAACTAGAACCTCATTTTAACTCTAACATTCAAGTAAAAGCTTTAAACATAGTAATTAATGATGGATGTGTCTGCTTTCTTAAATATACTTAGAAGAAAACAGTAAAAAATGTAAAAATTAATGAGAAACATTCAGCCTTACCAGCTTTGGTTTGCCTGCATGTTATCTTGAAATGCATAACAAATGTTATTGATTTAAGTATGGTTGGGGTACTAATTTTGGAGAATTTAATTTTTGGGTAGATATTACTTAGACTTTAAAGGCCTAGACCAGAGAAATATTACAGGTGCTTAACCTATTCTATTCTATTCTATTCTATTCTATTCTATTCTATTCTATTCTATTCTATTCTATTCTATTCTATGCTATCCTAAATTTCCTGTTTTGGCGCCTAAATGCCTCTCTGGATCTGGTCTCCAGAATCTTCATCTAAGATTTACTGAATGAATAAAGGTCTTTCCATTTTCCTATGAAATTGTAGTCTTTCCTAAACAATACATTTGGACAGAACAAGTATATAGTTTACTTTAAATGCAAGCCTGAATCCCATTGCATATGTGATTAATTGAAAAGATGAGTTTAGCTGGAGCCTAAAACTAAAGATGTTTCTCCTGGATTAAAGCTGTAAGAAATTCTACTGATGACATTTATCAACATTTCTTACTTAGAAGTATAAAATGGGATGAAAAAGATTTTGAGACAGCTGCCTATTCATCCTATTTAGAGCTAGTCTGCTTTACAAATTTGGGGTTTTTTTCCCCAGAACCCACAGTGCAGTCATAACTACATTGTGCTGAAGGAAATGGCTCCTTAAGTTTATTAGTCTTGTCACTTCAACTACATAGCCTAATTTTATGTTCATTTGAATGCACCTCATCAAAGACAGAACAAGATATCTCCTACAAATTAAAAAAAAAACCCTAGTACTTTAATACTCACTGATCCATATAAGATTATAATAGTTTCACTTATAACAATAACCACTTCTCTGATTTATAGGATTTCTTTATGCTGTACTAAGATTAAAATTTGGAATTTACCTTCTTATGGGAAATACTATAAGTCACTACGAGTAATTAGGACAAATTCTGCATTGCATTCCATTGGTAGCCTTCAGAAATTTGGCCCAATTTATTGCTTTTATTGGTCTTTCTCTGCTTTCCTACCTCTGACTTCTGAAAGGACTAAAAACTCTTCACAGAGGTAGAACTGCAATTCGGAGTTAAAAAAGTTCACTCACAGCACTATTGAGAAAAGCTACCTGGAGGAAAGTGAAACCTGTGCATGTTACTTACACCAAAGTCCTGAAAAGTGATCATGAACAAGACTTCAGTGGCACATGGGTTTCTACCTGTTCTATTAGGCAAAGCAGCCATAACTGTCTAAATTTAGATGTCTTCATGTAACCTTCCCAGGCACTTTAATGATTTTATCCCTTTGCTTGCTTGGCTTTTGTTTCAGATGTTTGGAAACTGTATTGTGTCTGACCACTTCAACATGGGAAGAAAAAATCACCATCCAACTAAGCAGAAAAGAATATAGTCCAGGTTAGTAAGCAGTGAAAAATCCTACTTTTCCCAGCTTTCCTATCACCATATTAAATAGCTGCTGTGTATTCTGATAGATGCATGAAACTTCAAGCCCAGATCTGCCCTTTCCTGCTTATGCATCCTGGTCCAATATTCATCAAGGCCTTTTCATCAATCTCATTTAGGACTGATAATTGCATATTCTCCAGAGCAAAGATGGTTTTATTTTTGTAGATGTCTGAGCAGTGCAGCTTGCACCTAAGCTACTTCAATAATGAATGCTCATCCTTATAGTCACCTACTTGCATTTTCTTCACAAGGCTAAAGAAAAAAGCTGTCTGCAGAAGCCTTTTGACTGCAATAAAACACTGCTTCATGTCATGCAGACATCTTTGCTGTATGTAAAGATGAACAATTGTCACTTAAGCTGCTTCTACAAAGAAGAGATATTACTTACTTCCAGAGTGAAATGACAATTATTGAAATCTTAATAGTGAAATCTCCAGTTTGCAGGTAATAGTAATTCTGTTAGAGCAGATGCCAGTAGCAAAAATTAAGTTGATGGTTTTTTTTTGGACTGCATTTTTTCCTGGAGAAATGTTATAGATCATAGCTGGAAATTAATAGGCTTGAATAGCAATTATTCCAGCTGCATAAATAATAATAAAACCAAATATTATCAGCCAGTGGTGTATAACTGAATATCTGTAAATATATAAACTTCATTGCCTTGTATACTTATATAAGTATATACACTTTAAATATGATTATATTTTGTTAAACAACATATGATTATATATATTCTAAATATTCATAGTTAACGAAATGTTAAGGCTGTGAAAGCTTCTAAGATTCAAAAGCCAAAGAAAACCTTGTTTAGTTTTTTTCCTTTTTTCTTTGTACACTTGCATTATTACATCACATCTTTTTATGTAGTCACTATTTTTATGCTAATCTGGGTGGAAACAAAGCTCAGGGAATTACTCAACCAGAGTGTGATATCACCTCCTAAAAGTTTTCCAGAAATAGAGATTTCAAAAGCAATATTGTTCTGCTAGATTTGCTGAAGAATTGTCTGTAGAGGATAAGAAACATTTACTGTTTAACACCTGTAACTTTGTCCTGGATAAATTTCTGTTCCTTTGGCTGTGACTGCTCATATGTATGCAGGTAGTGGGAGATACTGTAGGGGAAATAGATTACTTCAGGCTAATACTTGAGATATTTATGTAGACAAAGAAATTGAGGGTTTTGTTCCTACTTTGCTGGAGGACAGTTGGAGTGGGAAGAGAACGGAAAACAAGTTACCTCAGCCTCATAATCCAGTTATATATGGAGATAAAAGGAAATGTTGCTATAATTCAGTTAAAAAATCTATCAACAAAGAGGCATAAATCCAGTAGAAACAAGACTACCAATTTTTTGTCCTTGCAATAAGATTTTTTTTTCATGGGAAATCCTAAAGAAGAAAAAAATTGCTTATTCAATGACTGGACCTAATACTAATTCAGTTTTCACTCTTCTAGTTAGTTGTTTGGTGGGATACTTTGAGTCCTTCTCTCCCGTCCTCTGATGTAAAAAGAATTATCCATTTTCTTGGGGTATTTTCATGACACGGCCATTCCATTAACTTAGGACTTCACACTCCTTCATGGATGTGGATGTGCAACATCTCAGTGAGTTGAGGAGTGTTTATCACACACATCTAACACAACTGCAATGGAGGTAGAGGGATGAAGCCCCACAGTATTTAGTTTTGGAGAGTCATGCTTACTGTCTGCCCATACATTTCTTGTTGTTTCTTTCTACATCTTTCCAAATTTTTTTGTGGTAACATCAGATTCATACAAATGTCTGATTCTCTGAGGAAATGATATAACGATATGTGGTTTGGTGGGTGAGACAGTGTTGACCAGTACTACAGCATATGGAGTCTATTTTGTCTATTTTTTTGTCACTTTTTCTTTTCCCACAGGAAAAGGATGTGTCACAAGTAATTTTGTGGCACAACTGATTTCCTCTTTGTTTAAAGCTGACTGCCTTCCCCTTGCAAGCTAAGATATTGTGCCAATTATACTCACCCTTCCCTCCAAACCTGACCCCCATGAGTTGCATACAGAGATCAAATGATGAATATGTCTGGAAAGATGTTGGAGCACCTGATCTGAGATCTGTATATTGTTGTACAGCCGTGGTGTGACAACACTTTGGTTGTTTTTGTCTCTGTGCAGCAAATGAGATCAACCCCACTGTTTGCTTTAATTAGCTACACTTAATTAAAAGATGACCTTATCTCTGTGAAGAGATTCTACCAACACCCATATTAATGCATCATCTTTCAGTCCCAAATTCTACAAAAGCCCTTAAACACATGCTCAGCTTGAGCTTTGCTTCATTAAAGTCACAACTCTGGATGTTTCTCATCCTTTCCTAATGCTGGGTTTTCTCACAATACCATCCCTTGCCACAAATCTGGACCTTGCTGAGAACAGGGACTGAAATAATCCCTGTGTTTCCATAATTAAAGAAAATAGATGAATTATTTTCTTGGAGGGCTAGAAGAAGCATCACTGTTCTCCCTATTTGCCTTGTATATACATATTTTCACACTGACAGCTCTTGTGAAGAGGAGCAGTGTGAGTCACACCTGTATCAGTCAGTGGAGACAGTTTCTTGGACATGCTGCAGAGAACACAAGTGTGATCAGAGGACAGCAACAGAGCAGTTAGTGTGTGGTACCTGGGGATGGTCATAGGATGTAGAGAAATGGAATGGGAATAAAAAAAAAGAGGAGCAGGGAAGTCAGAGTATTGTAAGAATATAAGTAAAAAAACCCTCAAAGGCACTTCTATATACTTTTTTTATCAAAGTGTAGAAAAACTTCTGCTGTTTTGAGCTTCTTTGCTCTTGTTCTAAACTCCTTGGTCTTCATAATTATCCTTTAAAGATGAAAACACACTAAACTGTTGATTGGCATGATTTTTTTGTGTTTATCTTCTGTAACTAGTAGGTATACTGGAACTGATTTTCTTTTCTGTTTGTTGCTGAAACATGTTTAAAAGCTGTCAGTTTTGCTGACATTTCAGTTGGAACTTTTTCCCCCAAATTATATATTATTGTAATGTTTCAAATTTTTTTTTGATGGTGTTGGAATATTTGGGGCTTTTCAATCAAAAACAAAGTTTGGAAATTAATGTGTAGACATTCACATAAAAGGCTTGATGCTGGGATAAAAACAACAAAAGCTTCTCCTTTATGAAAATAAAATATTTTGATCCGTGGCCATTATTTTACTACTCTGCTGCTCACCAGCCTGTGTTTATTTCACAGCACAGCTGTTTCATTTGTAGTTCTTCCTGCTGGTTAAAAAATAAAACACAGTGCCACTCAATTAAACCTTTTCTGTCTGCTACCTGCCCTGCTGTTCACTCAGTTCTTAGTCACTTAACCTTTCCCTTGTCAGTTCCCAGAGACTACGCCCTCGAACACAATGAAGGTTTCTCATGAGTTCCACCTACGCTGATGCTGAGGTTAGAACTGTAATGGAACTCATTTGCAGTTTTGCTGAGGAGTAAATTTAGCCCTGGCTGTCACTAATGTTCGTTTATACGAATATATGGAACAACCTTGGCTTTAACTGAGTGTTCAGTTACCTGAAGAGTAAAATTGTTAACCTGTGTGTTTGACAGACTCGTTGGGCAATAGCAGGACCACACCACGTCTCTACAGGCAGGACAATCACAGTCCTTCTGTAAACAAAATTGGTGAGAGTCAGACACATGGGTAACAAAAGCAGGGCTCCAGTCCAATTACTTTGAAATCATGTTCTATAACTGAGTGGAAGGCAATTTACTGTAGTTGAAGAACTTATTTTCCAACTTCTGAGTAGCAAATGTACCCAGTATGGACAAAGGTAATGAGATCCCTTTTGACTTTTTGAACAAGTTTTCCTGTTCTCTCTTTCAACAATTGCAGATGATATTTTTTTATCATTTCAGTTCTGGACTTCTCAACAAAGTAAATCCTTCCCAGTCCTAAATGAAGTCAGTGAGAGGATTTTTTCTGTATCTAGTGATCCGTGACACTATATGTCGAGGCAACATTTTAACTGTGGGATCAAATTCTGTGCTTACTGTGACTGATTTTGCCACAAATTCAGAAAACTCTACAGTAGATTTTCCTCACTTTATTTCTAGCTGTCTGCAATCTGTTGTGTAGCACTCCAGTATACATTGATGATTAAAATAAAGCAGAATACCCTTTCTTCAGCATTTTTTACTAATTCTGATATCTCAACCATGTTGAGAGACACATAGAATATTCATAGGAAACATCTTTTATTTTTCATTTATTTCACAGAATACTTAGAAATTGTATTTTTTTTCAATGAACTTATGAGCCTTTTACTGTGAGGATATGAATAAGAGTACATACACACAGAGGTTTATTAGACTCCATATGCAATTTCAGTTTCAGGTTTGTCTCAAAGAAGAGCTGATCATGAACAAGATTCAAAGTGCCAGCAAAGGTTTTTGAGAGTTTCCTAGACTAACAAATACCACTGAGACCAATTGCTTTCTTTAAGCCTACTTATCAAACATTTAAAAAGCATTCAGAGAAATGTCTGAACTCCTCAGAAAATGAAGCAAAACCAGAAACAGATTTTTCCCTGAACAGATTTTTCCCTGAACAGATTTTTCCCTGGTATGTCAGCAGAACAAGCATTAGCCTGTCAATAACCTGGAGATAAGAAGGTTCACAGGAGGATCTTTTCAGTGCCTATAAATATCTCATGGGAGAGGATGAAGAGGACGTAGCCAAACTCTTCTCTGGAATGCCCATTGAAAGGACAACAGGCAATAAGAAGAAATGAAAATTCAGAAAAGTCAATCTGAATGCAGGAAAATGTATTTTTGCCATGAGGATGGTTAAACACTAGAACCAGCTTCCCAGGGAAGATTTAAAGTCTCATCAGTGAAGCTATTAACAATCTGACTGGACACGACCTCAGGCTGCATGCTGTAGGACACCCTGCTGGAGCAGCAGGGTTTGACTGGGTGATCTCAGGAGGTCACATCCTGTCTTGACTGTTCTATATGCAGTAGCCACTCTTTGAGTAGACACTCAAAGATGCAGCAATGCAGGAAATCTTTTGGTGTTCATAGAAACCCTAAATCTTCTTCAGATTTTGGAAAATGAGACAAGTGTGTGGAAGAGAGTCAAAATTGTCCAGCATTTCTGAAGTGGTAACAATATTCTATTTAATCAGGGACAAAGTAGAAAATTGACTGAAGCCAAGCCTCTGAGTTTCTGCTAAATTCCCCAGACATCCAAACAGTTTCAATGATTTTTGTTTCTTGTCCTAAATTAAATCCAAGTCAATTCAAATTTGTGATGCCTGCCTTTTTGACCATTAGAACATTAAGGTGAGTAATGCCTCAATGCTTTCAAAGGATTGCTTTGCACTGCTTTCTTGTTGTTCCTCTTGAGGATCTCTTAAAAAGCTACAGGGTAACTGGCTTGCTTTCTAATGCCAGCAAATCTCAAGTATTCTGTCTAGAACACTTTCAAAGGTGATAAGAACTGATGCCAGGTCATCTCATCTTTGATAGCCAGGTACATGTCAGGATAGTCACGTATCCCTAGGAGCAGCAGAGGAATCCTTTACATTCCAAGGGAGGTGGAAGGAAGGCTGTTTGCAGGTGTTGAGGGCTAAACCAGTAAATGGGCCCTGGACAGTGCTATGATCTGGTGCACTGGAACACCTCAGAAACAATTGAAGTGCAAGGGAAGAGTATGTTGGATATAAAAAGCTCTTCAGACACCTCAGGTAAAAAGCGTAAAAGTTTAGATAGTTCCTGAGTTAGGTGGCTGCTGAAGGGGTTTTTAAAAATTATTATGTTGGAAAGGAGTATTAACAGAAGCAGTTATGCCAAATTCAGATGCTTACATCTTACTGCATATGAAACTAAATGACTTGTTAGAGTCCATGGAGATATCGGGGAAAAATAATACTGGATCTCCTGAATTCCAACAGGGTCGCCTCATCATTTTGGCTGATGTCACTGGAAGTGAAATCTTGTGTTTACAGCCAGAATGATCAGAAATTGCAGAAGATTAAAGTAGCCAAGGTATCCATACTCTTGGAGTTCTCCTAAAAAATAAACATTTCTTGAATTCATTTGTGGTCCCCATTTTGGCACTGTTGGGAGCTGCACTTTGAGCACTTTCTGAGGAAATGACAAATGGTGGGTTAATATCACTAAAAATGAAGACAAGTATTGTGATTTAATGAAGGCCTTTCTTTCAAAAAGTATTAGAAAAGAGCATTTCAGAGAAGTGTTACAATCCCGCTTTCCAGAGAGTTTTGAAGCTTGAAGATTTCATTACAGTTCAAATCCAGTAAGAAGTTGGTTTACACGAGCTGCTGTGCTTGGCACCTTGTCTGGAAAATCCAGAAGGCTGCTGGGAACGTGGTGTTTGCCACGCATTTCATCTTTGCCCTTGGCAGCAGGCTCCACTGGCAAAGTAACTTTGAAATTCCAGAAACCACACAGAAGATACATACACATCTTGTAGTTTGTGTTAAGAACTCGAGTGCTACAGAAATAGAAAATATTAAAAAGTCACAGCAAAGAAAAGGAGGAAGGGCCTCCTTTGCAGCTCATCTTTTAAGCCATGCAGAGATCATTTCAGTCTGCAGGACTGCAGTCCTTAGTCAGATAGAAGAGCTTGGATGCTTGCAGCTGAAAGGAGGTTGTTGCATGTAAGAGCAGTCTCAATAAAATTATTCTCTAATTTCATAAGAAGTGAGAATAAATTTTAAAAATTGCTCAAAAGTTTCCAGTGATTTGATCATTGTTTGTAAAAAGGAGTTGAGCTGTTGCAAGTTATTTTTGTTCCTTTTTTGTAACTGGTCAGCTGGTATTTGTGACCATTGAAAATTTTTAGCAAGATGAGTGGCATTCAGATGAAAGACCTGTGAGCGGTATTGCTGATTTTTTTCCCAACATCTGGAAAATTCATTCTGCTATCCAGTCTTCCACTCCACCTGCAAAACAAAATAGACTTTCAAACAGAGTTTGGTCTGGTCAAATTTATTCTTTCTGATTGTCTGTGTCTATGGAGACACAGCATTGATATAAACTGGTTATTAAGGGATTTCTGGGCTAGGAATAAGGTGGAGGCTCTTGTTTGTTCCAGAATAATAACCACCACACTCACCCACAATCACTGATAAAGATAATTCTTGATGCAATTAAGGGGCAAAAATGATCTTTACTTTTACAGTTTTGTGTTGTTACAGTTTAAACACAACATGCTGCACTGTGAAATAATTCTCTGTGGTAATATTAAGCAACTACTTCCTCTTTTGGTTTTCACAATTTCAAACTTTCACGGAGTCCTCATTGCTGTTTTCAAAGAAGAGTGACTGCATCTTGAAGACTTTCTAATCATCTAAATCCACTGTACCTAGTGATTTCAGTTAAAATCATTAGATGATTCAGATGGAAAATAGAAATATTTAAGAAGTAGAAAAATGTGAACTAAGATGGCTGAGTGTGGCCCTGACTCTTGTGATATTTGTGACATTTCTGGTCATCATCAGCCTCAGTGACTGATGTAACTGAAGGACTTAAAAAGAACTAAACCAATAAAATATTCTCTACCACAGCTGCAGGAGGTTAAATGTATTAGGTAGCTGCCTCAGACGGGCAAAGATAGTGAGAGGGAGAGATAGAGGAAGGACAGGCTGGGTGCCCTATTATTAATGTCAGGGAGGATTTCTCTTGTTGCTGAGTCACTCGAGACAGAGTCCAGGCTGGATACATTACTCATTCCAGAAGGACTAAGATGAGGCTGCCTGGTACAATCATTGCTGTGGTCCAGAGGTCCCTGGAACTTTGTTTGAAGCAACGTTAAAGAAGGGTTTGTGTTATTTCTAGACCAGTGGCATTATAGCAACATCTGCAGCACAAAAAGAAATCAAGAACTGGGGAACTGCACTGAGCAAACGCAATGTGTTTAAAAGGACTCGGGGAGCCAAACATCTCAGAGTGTCTCATTATGTCCCTCACCATCCTCACTGAACTGCCCTTGGCCTCAGGAAGACTAGAGGAATGTTTGGCTGCTGGCATGCCTCCCTTTTGATCATCATGCTGAGTGATATTTCCTCATACATTGTTATGCCTCTGTATCTGTCAAGAGATATCTGTCTCCTATCTTGCCTTAAATTCATTTCTCTGGAGTCAGGAGCAGGTTGAATAATTAGCTCTGCATGGTGATCTGGATCCATCACTACTGGTTCTTGTTCCTGTAGCATACAAGGGCAGTAGTCCTTCAGTGAGCAAGGCTGAGACTGTGAACAGCCAAATGGAAAGGGAAGGAAGCCTTCCTGTTATGAAACACATCTCTATAGCTTCTGACATGCCCAAATGGTCATGCAAAATCTCTCTGCTTCTCATCAGCCCACTTATGACAGATTTCTGTTATTTCAGTGTCCCTTCACTAGGCTTAAAAATAAAAGAAATATAACCCACATTAGCTCAACTTCTTTCCATGCTTTGTAGATCAGATCAGACAACCCACTCTATGAAAGGCATTTGACTTCAAGGTTGTTTTAGAGAGTAATGCAATTGCTAAAACAAGAATCAACAGTGATAAATTTTCAGTCTTGTTGATGAGTTTTTTTTCTTGGGATCTCATAATTGCTAAAGAACTTCCTGAAATGAAGCCAAATTTAGCTCCAGTTTCTTTTAAACTTTTCTCTTTTATGGGGGGAGGGAGTGGAAGTGGGTATCTTTTATAATTTAAAACCAGAAGTACTTAAGCATGCACTTGCCTTCTTGGAGTTGTTTGATATAATTTGGGTTTTAGGCATGCATTCAGTTCAACAAAGACATGAGTGGAAGATGCTGTCCTAAGTTTCAGAAGGATCCATCTTATCCAGTTGAGTTACCTGGCTGGCCTGCCTAAACTTCATAAAATCGATTTGTGCTATGAAAGAGAATACCATTCCCAATCAGTTGTAGAACAGAGCTTTAAAGAGCAACACTTTTTCTAATACAGCCAAATAATACATCTCCACTTAATCAGTGCAAAGACTTTAGTTTCAGGGCTGCATGAAACACAGTCAAGATGCAATATGGTAAATTACAATTTTTGGCTTTTCATCACTGGCAGGAATTCTTTTTGGTCAAGGGTTATTGTACAGGTAAATATTAATTTGGATGACAAAAGGAAAAATTACATAGGCATTCACTGTAATGTGTTAACTACTTTGAAAGTACATTGTGATTATGTTATATTGAAGTAATCCTGCTTGGAGAATTACTGCATCACCTGAAAATTCCCTGAAAAAAATTAATCCATTAAACTTTATCCTCTCTAGGGCTCCCTATTAACTATGTTCACCGTGTGGAAGAATATGTTAAATCCAAAATATTTTCACTACTGGTATTTTAATCAAGTGAGAGACATCCCTCATGGATGCTTAACTGGAGACTTAAAAATCTGCATTTAAATTGATATTCTAAAATATACAACCCAAGAGATTGTGAGTACCTTTTTCAGTCATATTGTACATGAAGATCACGATGCTCTAACTTATTTGTCATAACTTACTAGCTATCAGGAAGCCAAATTGAAGATTTAGATAAAAAGAGAAAAATGAGATCTGAGAAAATATTTCGCACTTATCTTTCCCAGCATAAATATCTGCACAAAGTGTAGCAAAATGGTGAACTGCTAATTGTACAGAAATTTAACTGATATTCACCTCAAACTGGTGCTGTCCTCCACTAGTATGAACTGGCATCACTGGTATTGAGCCAAACAGCACAAGTTTCTGTCTCACGGGAAATATTTCCCTTAGCATTTTCCTGTGTTATCAAAATGTTTTGAGGCATTAAATGTTATCCCTTGCAATGAGAAAGCAGTTATGTACTTGGATCTGCAAAGCAAATCCCATTCCCCAAGTGCTTCCCAGCATCACCCCTGGTCCTAACGACAGTACACATTTAAGTGGGAAGGAAAACCAATTCTATTCTTCCAGGACTTTCTTTAGTTAGGACAAAACAAATCAAAACCCAACCAAATAAAAAATCAAACCAAACCACAGCAACAGAAAGAAAACCACCATAGCCCCATAGCCTTAATCTTCAAAGGGTTCTGATATCTTCTTCAGCTGGTGGCTTGATCTGTTTTCCATAAAACCCTAGAATGACTCCACAGCAACATCAGAGCTCCAGTAGTTTGATTATTTGCTGTATATTGGTGCTTTCACTCCACAATACAAAAAAGTGCTTGCATATCTGAGGACTGGAATGTCAAAGAACCTTCCATCATCAAACATGCACTTAGGAAAAAAAGGTAGTGTCGCCCAGAGGAAGGAAATTGTGTTATGTCTAGTTAATAAAGTGTATCTATTAAAGATGTTTGAGCAAACAAGTGAGCCACTTGAACAAAACTTGGACACTGAGGACTGATTCCTTTGCCCTGAAACAGTGCTTTGAGAAGAATACAACATTCAACAGCAAGCCCAGGTACCAAAGACTTGCCTGGATGTTTTTTGAGAGAGCCATGAGAGCTCTGCACTGGTGGGGTGCTCAGTGAGGGCTGCAGAATCCATCTTCCCATTCCAGCAGCTTCTGCAGTCCTGCCTGAGCTCCTGCTGCTGCTCTGTTCTTCTTGGGATGTGTGTTAAATGTGGCTGTGCTTTTAAGAATTTTTTTGCCTTTGACTCCAGCACTGATAGATGTGCAATTAATGACTGCCCTCACTACTGCCTGAAAATATCTCTGAAATGTTTTCTGTTAGATTAAATTATACATCAATTTGGATAACCAAAATATTTTAATTCTAAGCCTTTTTCTACCCACTACTTATTTGTCTAGGGGAAGTTTGAATTTTTTGTTTGTTTGGGATATTTTTTTTTAATTTTAAAGTAACAAAGACTTCATCAAAATGAGAATTTTCTTTGGAAACTTAGAATTGAAATACGTTCATAAAAAGTAACTTTTTTCTTTCTTTTTAAATCAAAACTGTCTGCTGAACACCATGCAGGTTGTCATATGATTTTGTTTCCCCTCATGCTTTTTTCCAGCTAAATGTTCTGGATCAAACTATCGTTACACAATTCTAGTATATATAATGTCTGTTTTCAAGAGGTTGGGTTGGAAGAACAAGCCAGATTGGATGTGAGACTGAGTCAGTCGCTGTGCAGTGGTCTGAAAAGAATGTTAACATCAGTTTTACTAGCAATATGTGAACTTGAGTGTCCCATAATGATTAAAAAATATCCTCAGATGGCAGAAAGATTATACCAAAGAGCAGTGGCAGTGACTTTTCTGGGCCATGTTATGAAAATAAAAGAAATTCTTCCCCTGTTCTCCCAAAAAGTAAAACAAAAAAAGGAAAAAATAATTCTTTCCAGTATGTACAGGAAACATAACAAATCCAATGTATGTGCATAATTTTGACATACTGTATGGCAATTTAATATAGTTTACCTAAGCAAAAATACAAATCCTTTTGATGTTTAAATATATGTTATTTGCAAAGGAACAATTTCACACATTTTGCCAGTACTGTCACCTCTTTATAGATTATATTGCAGCAGAAAAGGAAAAAGGGAAAGTCAAAGAGAGGGAGTTTTTGAAATGGGTCTTTTGGTACAGGGATCAAATGCACTGGTGGTTAACATCTGAAGACACCCCTATATTAGAGGAGAGATCAAGGCTGTCATGTGTTTCTTTTAGTTTAAAGGCAATGGAAGTGGAAATTCACTTTAGTAATCTCAGAAATGTATCCAAAACTAAGCAACCAAGATATGGGAGACTTCACAAAGAAAATGCAGTCTGTGTATATCTGACATAATGTTTTTTAAGGAAAATAAATGAATAGTTCAGCAGAGAGAAAGGTTGTAAAACTTTTTAGTGTGGTAAAAACAATTCTCTACAAATGAAACTGCAAATGTAGAATCTTTTATTACATTTATAAATGAGGAAGTTCAATTAGCTTAAGTGCATCTCATCAGCAAGATTTTCCAAGGCATTAATGCCAGTCTGACAGTCCTACTGATGTCATTGCCCTACTGATATTGATTTCAGTACAAAACTTTAAAGCCACTGGTGAAAATTTTTAACAAACTTAATCCCTTTTGATTTGTTATATGGCACAATCTCTGGGAAAGGGAATGTGGCACATTGATGACTTTGGTTTGTCAGGGGGACTAGATAACCTTTAAGCAATGCCCATTTCATGTGTACTCTTGAAATTTTAATTTAGCTCCTTTGGCTGCAGCTAAAGAATAATTATATGATTTTTTTGTATAATTCCTCAAAAGAGAAGCTTTTCCAGTACTTATAGTATGTTCTTCTTTTCCATAACGCAGGTCTGCATGTGCTCATGTATACTGCAATAAAGTGCAATGCAAAAAAGTGCTTAAATATGTTTTCTCTTAATATTAAAAGTCAAAATAAAAATAGATTTCAGGCCACCAGGCTACTCCAGACAGGGGATGAAAAGGTCTCTGCTCCTGAGATCCTCTGCACAGAGAATGATGAGCCTGTAGGCATTAGGCTACAAGCCACAATTTTGAGACCTTCTAAATCTCTTTTTGGTCCCTTAAAAACCAAATATAAAACTTTGAAGGTGGATTCCTTGTGGCTCACAGTTGTACAGCTGTGTCTTACTCGCTCCACTGACCCCTGCCACTGATTCTCTCTTGACTGATGACTTGGAAGTGAAGTTCAGCCACCTCCTCTGATCAATTCTCTGCAGCAACTACATTCCATTCAAATAACTGCATAGCGGAGAAAAAGAAATGTGTAATGATTTTATACCAGAAATCAGAGGCTGGAAAATTGCTTTGTAAGGCTGAGAATGTTTTCCTGGAGTCTCTGTTTGCAGTAAATATCATTCACATTGAGTAACATAGTGACTTTGGGACCTGACCAGGCTGGGAGTGTAACTCACAAACTAGACCCAAGAAATTTTTAGTGGTTTTGAATGGCTCATTTTTGCACCAGTCACTGATTAACACTTTAAAGCCAGAGTCATGACATCTCCAGGCTCCATGAGCCAGTGCAACTTGTAAAACTGTCGGTTTAAACACAGGACTTCTAAAACAAATTCTATTTGACTCCATTTCAGCAGCAGAGACTTTTGTAGCAGCACACTGGAAAAACACAGAAACATAGAAGTTGTTCTGTAAGTTGTCTCACCCAGTGCTGAAAATCCATCAGATCTAACAAGTTAAATAGTCATGGACTGCTTCAGTGCTCAGGTAGGCACCTCCAAGAAGTGTCCATTATCAATTCAGCAGTGATCAATGAATCCAGAGTGTGGGACCTGGCAGTGCAGGGAACCCTGGTTTTGAGTAGCACATCAGCCCATGGTCCTGTTCCTCTGTGGCCAGGAGAGGAATGTATGCTGCCTTCATAAAAGCTAATTTATAAAATTCTCAAAGATATAAACTAAGGAATAAGTTTAGCACTTTAATTCTCAAAGTATACTACTTCTCCTAGCTTTCAAAGCCAGGCTTTTTTTTTTTTTTTTTTAATTTTAGGGGTTTTTTTTTGAACCTCTCTCCTTTCCCTCATCTGTTATTTGACATCACATAATCTATAATCCGGTCCTTGCAGTCTCTCACATTCTTTCAGATCTGTGCACTCCCCCACATCTTGGTACGATTCCCCCACCTCATGTCTATCTATTTAAATAAAGCAAAGGAAAACTGTCTCACAGGAAAATGGTTAACTTGGGCAGACAATTTGGACAAAGAAGAAATATGTATGAATGGGTATGGAAAAGCCCTGCAGTGTCATTGAGAAGGTCAGGCAGAGGAAAAAGGAGTAATCTATGCCCAAGGACTGGCATCAGCAGAACAGATTATCCATTTCCAATTTAGATACTTCTGTACTGAAAGTGCTGAGGGTTGGTCATGTGGATATTCCCAACATCTTCATCTGACTGTCAGTGAAAGATATAATCACTTATGTAAGGAAGGGCGTCCTAAGAGAGGCTCTGAGGCTGTGCATCTCTCCAGCTCCAGTGTTAGGTACCCTTGTGATATCTTTGTATTGCATTACATTAAAAAAAAAAAAAAGTTTCTGTTTAGTAGAGAATTTTAATTTGTGTCTTGCTGGGAATTGTGCTGCCTGCAGAATCCCTTTTCATTCCCTGTCCCAAGACTATTTAGTGATGTTGATGTGCTTTATTGAATAGCAGCTTTGTTCCAAAGGCTTCACTTTGGAGGAGTATGAAATGATCTCTCCTATTCATTTGTAAAACAGTTTGTGATGAGAGTTATTGTATGTGGTTAGTCTTATTGTTGATTTTTAAATCTGAATACCAATTGTCTACAAAGGATGTACATTTTGTTGGTTTCTAGCCTGCTTGCCCACATACCTTTCATTCCTCCCAGTAGCTTTTGAAGCTACTGCATTCTCATTATATTTCAGGAAGCTGAGAGATCTTGAATTCCCAGTATCCTTGTGACAGCAGGTTGAGGGGACAGATAGAAGCAGTAATAATGCTACTGGTAGAAAAGCAAGAACTCTGTCCCTTGCCCATTCAGAAGGGGCAGCCATGGGGCACCTTTGGCTTGCCAAGCCTTAAACACAGAGTTCTCAGGCAGGAGTGAGCTCATAGAGGCTGTAAAAGAAAGCTGTGTTTGGGAACATGGGAGTGCTGTAAAAGATGTGGGGGTTGAGTGCACATATTTGTGTCTTTATCTGTCCCTCTGCTCATGAAATGCTCCATTTATCCACATTTAGTGTTTGGACGTACTTCAGTTGGTGCTCAGTAAGTTTAGAACTTTTTATGTCTGGATGTGTAGAAAATGTGGCATTTGGAGCTCTAGTTAAAGAAGAGAAAACAGGGATAAAAGTAGGGCAAGAGGCCACAGGAAGACTGGTTCTTACTGTTGTGATTTATCTGTGGGGTCAATCTGCTGTCGAAACTTTAAGAACCTCTGCTCTCTTTGACACCATTCTGGTGACAGAAAAGCAAACAATGCAAAGCTGTGAGACAAGGAGAGAAGTGGTAATACTCTTTTGCTCATCATTGCAGAGCAGCTTATAAATCTAACAAGAAAAAGCCCTTCTTTTAATGTAGGGCCCTCCTGATATTCATGAACAATACAGATTTTATCACACAAGAGTAGTTTGTGTTAAATGTGCCCCAATGATTATACTTGGCAGGCTTTGGCACATTGTTTTACCATTTACTGATCTTTTTTGCTCAGCTCCATCTTGGAATGAGTGCCCCATATTAGCAGGCAAATGAAATACTTGCTCTAGTCAAGTGTAAACAAATTATTTCTTCCTGACTGTGAAAGCTGTGAAGAAACCTGGAATGTAGTATGTAATTAAAAATACATATTTCAGATAAACATAGTGGCTCAGTGTTTTTACTGTGTTCCTCATCTCAAATGTGCCATCTGTGGATGATGAGGGAGGGAGCTATATATAGAAGTGGGATCACTGTGTACAGACTTCCTCAATTTTATGGGACTACGAATGCATTGACATTTCCTGGTGGCCTAAAAGAGGCAGTAAATTACAGTCCCTCTTTGCTGGCATGTGCCCTGTTAACCAATGCCTTAGGAAAAGTGTGATTTTCTTTTTTAACTTATTGCAGGTTAAGGGATAAAGAATAAAGGAATAAAATACCCAGATTTCTCAGAGCCTGTGAGCAAAGCCAGAGCAGGAGATTCAGATTGTGAAGAGCTGTTGTCTGTGCATTTATTCTTTTTTATTTTTGCTTTCCAGAAATATTTCTTCATAAAAAGAGTGAATTTTAAGCACGAAAGGTCTTGGCTGTACAGAATGAGAACTCAAGCAGAATTGAGTAAGTATGACTCCATAAACCTGAAACTACAAGTTAAACTCAGGTCTTTGGGACACAGAAAGGAAAAAATACATACTTCTGATCTTTATACAGGTCAACACATTTCAGTGCTGAGGAGTCACAACAAAGTGCAAAGAGAAAAGTGGGGATAAAGACCCTTTGCAGAAATTCTTCAGTCTGGCATTGAAATATTAATTATGTTCAACCAAGTTAAATGAAGTTTGAGAACTAATTACAAACAACAACAAAAAAGTCTGAATTCAAACTGGATGATTCTTCCTATTCAATTGGCAATATTTGTTCATTTGCATATATTGAATGGGTTTATTTGTGATTATGAGATTATGAGGGGAATGTTTGTTAAACGGCCTGAGATTACTGCCTTTCATGCACATCAGGGTGTTTGGCATGTCTTTTTATCATTCAAGATTTTTGTGTAGATGCCTGTATGGCTATCCTTCTCCTGGTCATGTATCCTGTATTGTTGAATCACCAGCTAAATGGTCAAGAATGGAAAATAATCCCCTCTCACACAAACTAAAGCAGGAAATGTGTCGGGTTTTTTGTCATTTGTGGGTTAGTGGGAAGAGCAGGGGAACTGAGCACCTATGGATGTAACAGCAGCTTAGCACTCTGTGTCCTGGCATTGTGAAACAACCAGGAGATTATCTCAGGAACTGTTGGAGAAGACCAGGAATAAACCAGTGGGATGACACTGTGTATTAACGGCGAGGTGCCCCTATGTCTGACTTTTGAGAATATTAGTTCAGTTCTGAACACTAAGTGTAAAAAAAGTCCCTTGTCTAGGGACAATAGACACAGTTGCCTTAAAATTTCTTTAAGCTGCCTCGTATTTCCTATAGTCTTAAGTTTTAGCACGTGTATTTGCTATATCCTATGGCAATGAATTTCTTCCTTTCTGTTTAGTTTCTAAATTTCTGGTGCAAGCAAAATTTCTGCTGGATTCAATGAAGAGCAAAGAAACCAGCTGGCTGACTGAAAGACTCACAGTGAAAAAAAAATGTAGAGACTAATCATGGGAGACACTGCACCATTTATCTACATTTTTTTATACCTTCACTGAAGACAACAGTTAATTTCCAAAATTAGGATCCATTAATATTTGACATCACCCTTGCCTGTGAAGTTAAATATTTTGGATTTGGATACAGTTTTCAGTCATGCATGTTCTTGGTAAAAAACCAAAGTCCTGTCTGCTTTTATAAACTACCTACTCCTCCTTGTGGCTCTTTTACCAGTTCTTTAGTTCACAGTGATATCCCTTTGAAGGAG
The DNA here is from genome assembly GCF_021018805.1 of Prinia subflava. Classification (NCBI taxonomy): domain Eukaryota; kingdom Metazoa; phylum Chordata; class Aves; order Passeriformes; family Cisticolidae; genus Prinia; species Prinia subflava. The sequence continues at coordinate 14,900,073 of NC_086250.1, read as the reverse complement.
ACCTATCAAAATAAATGTCAAACGTTTAAGTCCAGTCTGAGATTTTATTTTTTAATTAATATTAATAATTTTAAATACTGATTTTTTGCTCTCCTGTTTTTTATTGATGATGTTATTTTGATTCTAAATTCAATGCAGTGACTTCATACCTATCTACAAATGACAGGCTATGAAATCAGCTGAACTCAGAAAGGTTAGAGTTAAGTGGGATCACATCCAACCTGATGCTGTATCAAAGATCTCAGATTGCCTTAATACACCTCTAGAGGCAGTTAAAGCTTTGGGGCCTTCTACATGAAAATAAAAGTAAGGCAATAAATAATAACAGTTTATATTCAGCTACAGCTTAGTGCTATTAAAAATTTATACCACTTGCTATTTTTAAAGCCCTGTACTTAATAACTGTTGTAAAAATTACAAAAAAATAGTTGACTGAAAAGTCTATGAAAATATTGGCATGCTAAAGAAATTAAAGTTGTCATTTAAGGGCCAATATGTCTGAATATAAAATTTTGAATTATGGCCAATATGTGTGATTACAAAATTTTGAATTATAGCCAAGAAACACTATTTTTGTTAACACGTCTGTGCCACGCGTCTGACTTTGGTCTTGATCTTCCAATTTCCTCCTGTTTCACAGACACTTTTCAACACCTCTTAATCATTGTAGGGTCATGTTTTAGGAGCAGGCTGTGCTGGATTTTCAAAGAACAGAGCTGTAATTTCCTGCACTGAGCTTTTCACTCTTAGTACCTTTTTTTCAGGTTTCATAATAGGAAAGAGTTAGAACACTTCATTTTGTCTCTCCTGTCTGAAGCCAAAACAGCAGGTCACTGTCCCCGTTGGTTGGATCTCTCTGCCAGGGATGACTGACACCAGGAGTTGCTGGGGTTTCCACATCTCTGCTTGCACAGCCTGTCCCGAGGACTTAGGACAGACTTTTCTGAGGGAATGCAAATTATGCAGGTTGACCAGTGATTTCAGTTTTCTACCCTTCAGACTGCCATCTGTTTTGAGAAAATGACCACATCTTCTTTAGGACTTCTAGGAAATAAATGATACAAATGCAAGAGTTATTTACTTGACCTGCTTACCACTGTGTAGAGACTGGTCAGCAGAAACAAACCCAATGTGCAACCTTCTCTGCCACAGGAGAGGAGGATCCATGCAAGCATGGACAAAAGCCACTTCTGGGCAGCCAGTTGCCTGCTGTGGCATCTTGTGACAGCTTTCTAGTTGACAGCTTTTATGAGGAGATTCTTCTGATGGTTAAAATAGCAGAATTAGACTAATATGGGTGCTTGTAGAGATTTCCTCCCTGTCACCGTCTCTTGTGCAATAAACTTTGTCCCCATTTTATGGATGGAGGGGACAAAAGGATTTCTGATTTTTGCCTTTTCCGGAAAGTTTTGGCAAGTGCAGTTCCTACAGCAGTTGCATTGGCAGCTACTTTGTATTTCTGTGTGATGCAGCAATGCATATACACAAAGGGAGCAGCCTTATGATAATCTCTACTTCAATAACCCGGCTGCAAAACACTGATTTAAATCTAGGGAAGAGTGGGCTGAGATGCTCATTGATAACAGTTCAATTAATTCCTGTGGTCTCATAAGAGACTGATAATTTTCTGCCATGGCCTCAGTGGTGTGTGCAGCAGCAAGCAAGCTTATCTCAGGTATGGAGGAACAAGAAACTTCTACAGGAAGTGAGGGTAGAAAGGATGTAGGATGGAAATTGCTTGGTGTGTAGATGCGAGGGCAAGCACCCACCTGCCTTCCCCTTATTCCGAACCTTCATCTGAAGAATTCCTCCATCATCCTTAGGCTCTCAAGAACCCTTTCTATCCTAGCTTTCCTGGGATCCTCTCTGCTGGAGACTCCTTAATGGATTAGTCTGATTTTCTGCACCGAATATCTGGGTTTCTGGTAAGTGATGTGAGGAAGTCATGCTGTGGGGTCTCCCAACTGCAGATGGTTTGGAACTGGGAGATCACGGTGGCAAAAGAAACAGACCTGTAAATAATAATGCAAGATATACACCTAGGCTTAAATGCTGCAACAATGACAGTGAGTTACAGACACCTGGCTTTCCCTCCTCAGCATAAGTGAATTGGTTTGCTGCACATTTAGAATAAAAGATTTAGTTATAAAAAGTTAGCTATAAGCCTAACTCAGCCCAGGAGCAACACATCTGAGCAATTTATTCAGTACTTCTAAAATGTTGATGTCATGATATGTATAAAGTAGAAGTTTATGCTTTTTATTTTTCAATTTTTTTTCCTGAGTCATCATCTTCCACTGCAGTTGGTGCAGAGACAGCAGCAGGTATCAATCAATGCATTGTGATTCTGGGCTTATTCTAATACTTCTAAAATTAAAGGTCTGTGTTTCATTCATGGCTACATGGCAGCTCTGAGTCATAGGTATGTGGAAGTCCCCCAGGGCACCCCACAGATGTCCCCAACAGGTCACCCACAGCCAGCTCCAGCTGTGTTTCAGCCATATGGAAAGTCAGGAACTCTGGCTTTGAGCCTGTTCTTAATATACAATGTTGTTGTTCTGCTCACCAAATTTAAAGAGTTATGAGGAGAGGGAAAAATAAAGAGCCAAAACCAATAGTCTAGGTTTTAATTTTAGTAATTGGAATTGACTGGAAAACACAGGGTGGGAGTTTCCTTTTCATTTTTGCATAATGTTCACTGTCCTAATCTTGTACAGACACCTTTTTCATAATGTCTCTCTCCTCAACAGCTGAAAAATGTTGAAAAATTTCAGTGGAAAATATTTGCTCTATTTTTTCTAATGTGAACATAAACCAAAATTCTTTGTCATGATATTATGCCATTACATGTACAAATGCCAAGGGGGTACACAGATATTGGGATCAAGGTTGGAGACCCATGGAAAGCTCAGCTCATCAATGATCCTTTTGCCTTCACTGACTCTCACTTGAATGTCCCTTCATTTAAAACTCCCGTGAGATGAAAAAGATAATAAGTTGGCATCCAATAAAGCTGATATCTGGTTTTAATATTTATTTCTAGATAAGCATAAAGTTTGTTTTTCATTTTATGCTTAGTGAAAAGAGATAAATATGTACATTTTTATAGAAAGGAAATAGGCAGTGTAAAATGCATCTGGAGACAGACACTTTTATGACCTGCAATTAGCATATTTCTGTTTCATTACTTGTGCTATTTTAATTGGTTGTGAAACTGCAGCTCTGAGTTTTTGTCATTAGAAAAATCAAGCAGTTATTTTACAGTTTTAATGAAGTTCAAGGTTTTTCATACATAGTTTTTACTAGGAGCACAAATTCAAGTCCAAACCTTTCCATTCCTTCAGGGTGCCCTATGATGAGGTGATATCTACTTATTGATCATCACTCCAAGGTCCTGGCTCCTGTATTTTTCTATTACTGAGCAAAATCCCATCACAGTTCACAGGCTAAAGACAGCAGCACACAGGTGTGTAAATGATGTTTCTCAGCTCAGAAATTTGGGGTCTTTAAGCACAAGAAAGGCCACTGTGGTACAAAGAGGTCAGGTTTTATAGGAGGCTCACAGGGGATTTCCAGGCATGTTGAAGACTTATTTTAAAGGCAAATGCTCTGCATCAGAAATCATCTCACTCTATGAATGTGGATGATGTGAGGATTGGGTTTGCTCTCCCAGTGCAGGATTAAGCAGTGACCTGGTATGTTAGAGACCAAATTATGCCTAAGGAGCCCTTGCTGTAATTAATTCATTTTACACTACCAGATTTAGTACTCTGGGGTTGAACTAGGTGCATTCCTCCTCTCTTCAGGCAAGCAGCTTGAGTCTTCCGTGCCTGAGATTTTATTTACTTATTTATATTCTTTTTACTCTTATTACTGCTGTGTTGGTACAGTTACATACCTGTATGACTAATAAACTCATTAATGAAGATCTTTGCTGCTATTACAACACCAAAAATGTTTTGCCAGGTGTCTGGACCCACTGGAGCTCATACAGAGACAGATGAGACCAAACACACTCATGCTTTCAGAAATTTTGGGAAATGCTATTCTAGCACCTTCCCTCATTGTTATCTTCTTTTCTTTCATCTCCCAATTTCATTCTGACTTCTTATCTTCCCAGCATTTCTGTTCTACTAAGTCTATTGTTTTCTATCTTCTTTTTATTCTTTTTTTTCTTTACTTATGTCCCTCTTTCTCTTATCAATTCTGATTTTATAATAGTCACAGTTGAGAATTGTCACATAAGCAGTATCTTCACCCCATTCATCTGTGTAGCTCCTTCTCTATAGGGACCATTTTTGCATTACCTAGGCACCATGTTTGTTTAGTTATAAAATAAAGGATAGGAAAAAATTTATGTGAACTTCCCTTTTTTTCTCACAGCTATTGGGGTTCAGCTCCAGGCTGTGCAGGGTGGAATTCACCAGTGGCTGCAAATTCTTCAGTCCCTGTGTCTACAGCCTGCCTCCATTCCCGCTGTGCTCTCATCTACCTCTGCTGCTTCCTTGCCCCTCTCTTTCATTTCCTGTCTATGGTTTTCTCCTGCAGTTCCACATCTCCATTGTTCAATTCTTCCTCCTCTTCTGCTGCCTTCTACCTCCTGTTTATAACCCCAATCTCTTCCCAGTTTCTCTGCTTCCTTGCCCTGTTCTGCCCCTGCAAGCTTCCTCACTATTGTGCTCCTGTTGTTGTGCAAGACCTGGGCACCACTGAGGTGATTTCTGCTTTCCAGTCTGTTTTCAGCTCAGCATCAAGTCACACACAGGACCAGACAGGAATTTATCCTGCACTCAGGGGGGCTGGAGCATGGGCACAGAGGTTCAATTTCACATGTCTTTCTGCACCTTTGGCAGGGAAAAAAAAGTAAAGTAAAGAGAATGAGAGCTGAACCACGGTTCAAAACAGCCCTGGGTCCTGCAGAGTCTTTCTGAGGCTCTGCCACTAAACTTCCTCCCTTGTGAAAGAAAGAGAAGATGCTGAAGAGAAAGCCCTGCTCTGTCCCTGCAGACCCAGGTAGGCACATTTCACTGCAGACAGCCTCACTGAGCTTTTAACAAGTTTTGATTGCATCTGTGCTCAGAGAGATTTTTCGAAGCCTCTAACCAAATGTGGAAGAAATTTCCTGAGAGCTGGAAGATGCATATCACTGCCATATGCATAAGAGAGCAAGGAAAAAAAGGGAAGCAGCTCTGTCGAATTTCAAGTGTCATCTTCAAAGGAACTCCCTATGAAACGGTTGTTAGGGCATATTTCAAATGGGCAAACCAAGTATATTTTCTCCTTGTTCTCTGAAATAGCCAGGCTATGTTTTGCACTGATTTCCAAAACTATTCACCTTTTCTCCCTGCTTCCCTGGGGCTAGTGAGGTTTAGAAAAGGGTGCACGTAGGATTGCTGGTATGTCTGACACCTCTATGCACTTTATAAAATAAAGTTTGGTCAGATAGCATTGTTCTTCAAAGACTGTAGATGAAACACCACATGATTAAAGATATAGCAACAACGCCTGAAGGCAAAGTAAGCCATTTTGTCCAAAGTGACTTCAGACAATTTCCTGACTGCTCCTCACTCATCAAAAAGACCTCAGGAACCATCAGGACTCTCAGATTGCTGCAAAACAAGATTGTTTGACCCATAATACAGCAATCTGGGAAAATCATCCTACTCTCATCTATTGTTATGCGATGTTACACATTTCCTTATTGCTGAATGATGAGGTTGCCTTCATGCAATCACCTGTAGGCAAAAAAAAAAAAAAAAAAAAAAAAAAAAAAAAAAAAAAAAAAAAAAAAAAAAAAAAAAAAATTGAATTTTCATCTCTTCATGCACAGTACCAGGAAAAGTTTAAACAAAGAGCTATCAGTCTGGAAAGGGAATAGAGAACAGCACTCCACTACTCTCCCCTACCCTGGAACACACACATCATTCCCTCAGAAGGGTAATTTCTCATCATTGTAGGAATAAAGAAAGTTAAATGTTCTTAAAACAGAGCACAAATACAACAGCTACCATCCCAAAACTGACTATATCCTGCTGCTTGGTAATGCAGAAGCCTCAGTACCAATCGCATTCCTCTGATGCTGCTGGGAGAGGAAAGAGGAGACTGAGCATGGGAATGATGCTCATGTTTGCATTCACTTTCCTCCAAGGAATCTGCCTTTGAAATTGAGCTATTCATGCTCATAGAGACATTTGAAAGGCAGCAAACACGAGAAAAATTGATTTTGGCTCAGTAAATGTTTTTAGTCCGTGGTTAGACCTGTCTGAGATAGTAAATACAGTGATATGGCTTCATGAGAGTTCTGTGATCTGAATTTAACTTTCACCTGAGCAAATGCAGTTTGAATCAGCTATGAAAATATTGGCTGCACAAAACTGCTATAGGTTTTCCACAGAAAATATGACAATTTCAGCATCATGAAAAGCCAGTGTTGCAAAGCTATTACAGAAAAATGCTCACAAACATTTGTATTGGGATGTATTGGGATTGAGAGAAATGTGTTTCTAACTCAGGGGGTTTTACTTTGATTTTAAAATTTCTTTTTTTTTGTCTAAGTAATTTTTAAATGCAGTTTTAAAATGTTTTATTCCAGATATTTAAATATTTCATGTGCATCAATCTGAGTTTTTTTAATAGCATTTCTAATTAGCTTTGTCAGAAGTGCATTTTGGTAAATATTTAATCACTTCCTAATAAAATTAATAAGAAATTTTTATTCTCTCCCACTAAGACTACATTACCTTCAAAACTAATTTAATTTTGAGGTATTTTAAATAAAATATGAAATAAGTATAGATTATTGTTATAATTTTGTGTGCTGCAGGCTCAGGGACACACATGTAGTGAGAAGAACTATGGAGAAGAATCTTTGTGCCCTCAGCAGAAAGCTATCTAAGAAAATTGGCGTGGCCTCAGCAATTGTTGTGTTGACATCAAATAGGACAAAAATATAATCACAAGCCAAATACTTTTCTGTAAATTTGATGAAATTACCTCATTTTCAGCCACAAGCAGTTCAACCCATTTTGATTATTATCGCTGTTTACAGAGCTCTGCTGTATTTTGAAACTTTTGAAGATTTAGGCATTATAAAAGTAGAGATGCTTTGCTTAACAGCATGGAACAACAGGCCTCCACAATCCCTGAGCATTCTCCTCTCTGATCAGAGATAAACACTGAGAAGGCTTTAAAAGGGATTACCTTTGGGTGGTGAAGGAGACACAAAGAAGAGTTTGAGAATTTGTTTTCATGACTGTGGTAGTTATTATAAATAGGTGGAATCCGAGTCACATGGGAGGTGATCCATGCAAAATGATGGAAAAACAGAAAACTGCATGATTCTGGTTTCTTCAATTTTAACAGCGTTTTTCTTTCGTTTGTTCTATACTTTCATGGCTACCAGACCTGCTTGGACCTGAGTCCTTTTAATGAGGTTTACAATGATTGTTTTCTACTCTTCTAATATCTCCACCTATGAGCACATTCTCACAGATATGAATTGAAGACGAAAAAGATACTGGGCAGTGTCTCATTCCTCAAAAGAAGGCACAGCCCCTCCCTTTCCATGGTGAGCACTGTGCAAAGCCTGCTACTGTAGGGAAACAAAAATTACTTTACAACCCATCTTGCATCCAGCTTGTGCCCCATGTCTGAAACTGGACTAAGAGTACTACTCTTAGAAGTAGATATATTTTTTATGATCTAAAAAGCATGCTTCCACTTTGATTTTTCTGGTCTATGAAGTGAAATTTCCTAAAATCCAGATGTGATATGTTGTCTGGTCATAACAGTGTAGAAAATACTTAAATGGCTATTTAGAAAATGTGAATGATAGCTTGATGGCTCTTTACTATAAAGAGTCATTTTACTTCCACTCAGATGATTCTCTTAATGTTATACAAAGCCAGATTTGTCTAATACAAATTAGCCATTTAAATGAACTGGCTCTTGAAACCTTGTAATTATTGTGCAAACAAAATTTCCATGGACACCAGGGCTTGTTTCCTTGTTTTGAACTAAATATTTTCTGATTCAGTCCATATAAATAAATCATAGGTATGATCTGTGTCTGAAAACTAATGCTTGCTGAAAATACCTCCGGAAGCCCAGGCTGATGGCAGTGTAAAGAACAGATTAAATGGTTCCGATTCCATTTAAATTGGAGACTGGAAATGTGCTTCTCAACCACAAATACAGTGGATCTGTCTGCCTTGGTGTCTTTTTGATAAATATATTTTGTTTTGATCCAGAACAACAATGCCCTTTAGTTGGCATTTAGATTTATGATCGAGGAGTATTATAGCCCAGTGCATTAATTCTATGCCACATCTACTTTCTTATAAAGAGTCTCTGATTTTGTTTTGTTTGGTTGGTTTTGTTGCTTTGCCAGCTTATATGTAGTGTCCAGAAAACAGAGCAGGAGTGAGTAATTGCTGGGCTCTCCCATCCAGGGCCAAGACCTACTGCTGTGCACATTTCTCAGTCTGAAGCACTAATCCTCTTGGGTTTTTGTGATTCTCAGGCAGGAGCTCCGCCACATAAATCCCTCCATGTGCATTTGCCATCAGCTGGCAAGAGCTGTGCTCAGCTCTTCACACAAGGACCTCTATTTTTCCTTGAGTACAGTGAAGGGTAAATTGAAATAAAAATGTGAAATCCCATCTTTCCAGGCCCTCTGCCTCGGGTGCTTTTAGTGGTTATGCAGCAGTGTGTTGTGGTTTGGATTTAGCAGTCCTCCAGATAAGTTTACTAACCCCTAATATAACTGTATTTTCATTGCCTGTTGAAGAATATTGGTTTGGTTACGTGTTGAATTCTCATGCCTCTCACAGGACTTCAGTATAAGACTATTTGTTGCTATGGTTTTCGGACGGCACAGAAATAACAACATGACTCTCCATGATGGTAAAGATGAGAGCAAACTTTATTCTTCTAAATTCTACTTTTATAGAGTAGTTCGGTACAAAGAACATGATTGGTTATTCAGCGTCTACACCCTTTAGTAAACATTTCTTTCCAGTAAACACGTTGGAAAAACACCACCTGCAGATAGTTTCTCACTTCCCAAGGTTTGTTTGAATTCCTCCTTTAGATTTCTCAGGCTAACATGAGAAAGTTGCTCACTTGCCTGTCACACAGACACTAGCAGAGCCTGAAGCCTAAGTTCAGACCAATGTCAGGCCCACATCTCCCCCTTTTAGTTTTTGCTGAGGGTGGCGTCTGTGTCTGTGTCCTCTCCTGCAGGGCCCTTGCAAGAGAAAAAAGACAAACATGACACCAGAAGTCCCATTAGTAATCAACCAATTACTAAATAGAACTTTCATTGGGCACCAACTTAAATGGTCAGGGAAGTTCTGTGGCATTTGGTGTTGACCGTTCATAACCATGTCCATGCACCAGCGTCAAGCTTAGCTATTTACTAATTCTAATACAGAAAAAAACAAAACATCATTAGCCTGCTCAAAAAATGGCAGTCTAATTTGTCAACATTCATCACTCTAGGAATCATCCTTTCAGATAACAAGGGCTTTTGCTGCCTTTTAGCAAAGGACAGTGGTCCTTGCATCATACCTGCAACAGCAAACTGATTTAATTTTCCAATTATTTGGACAACCTGAGTTGACCCTTTTTTTTTTTTTTTTTTTTTTTTTTTTTTTTTTTTTTGATGGTAAAATGCATGTGATGTTTGAAAGGGCAAAGACCCATTGCAAGATGTGCAGGACTGGACCACTGGTCACTCAATTGGCCCATGATACCTGTAGGATGTCACCTAGAAAGAAAGAATAAGAATAATAAAATTAATAAAAATATCAATAAAAAGATATCTGACTCCAAAAAAAATCTACATGATCCCAAAGACCAGAAAGGCAAAAACCACAAAGTGAAATAACAGCCCTTAATAACTACAAAACATACACCGAAGGCACGTGAAATATTACCTAAAATACAACTACATCTATGTAGGAAACTTAAATGAAACAACATCTACTATAAAATTAACACATGAAAAGAAAAAGTCCATTGAGACAAGATGTTGATCCTTAGCATCACTGGATGTCTTCTTGAAGTCTGAAGCAGGGAGTGACTCGAGGAAGATCGATGAAAACAGGACCATGCTGCTGACACAGGACTTCTGTTGTCTCCATAACTTCCAACCACATGGTCATCTTTGCAGTCTATGTGACAGCCACTAAGGCTATGCAATGTCCCTTTTCACTCCTCAGAGGTGATGGGTAACACGACTGCTGAACCTGCTAATGATAAAACACAGGCACATCTTCTCCTTAAGTTAACAAACTTGTCAGGCTCCATTGTCTAAATTCAACATCCAGGTTTCATATTTACTCTTTCTTCAGGTTCATAACATAAATGTTACATTGTTACTTGTTATCTTTTTGATAATAATTTTGATCAGCCCAGGAACTGCAAAAGCTGAAGTGCTTCTTTTCCAGTGACAACCTGTTCATCCTTCCCGGGCAGGAATTCCAGGTTCACCTCAAAGATCAATTCAGCTATTATATTTAAAGGTCAAATTGTTGAGTCAAATAACTCATATGTAATTTTTGCTAAAACATCTGGGCAAACAGGCAATTCCCATCCAGAGAGAGCCAAGGCATGGCCAGTGCCCAGCTCTAACTGCAGAGGAATCCCTTACACCAATTTTAAAAACAAACCTCTTAAAAATCTTATAATAAGAAACTAATATGGTAATTGACACCTCCTAAATTTGTCAGGGTAGAGATGCTCTGAGCTCAGCAGGCTCTTGAGATGGTCTGTGACCAGGATTGGAACTGCATCCCAAACCGTCAGGACAGAGGAGGCATTCTTACAAACTCAGATAACCTTGTCTGGAAATCTGAAAATATTTAGAAAATCATGAATGCAAAGCTAGCATAGACAGCTAGAAAACAAGGAAAAATTCTTGGCTGACACGTGTCTTACAGGCAATTATAGACAAATAGCAAAGTACATGAGAAGAAGAAGCAGAAGCAGCAGCAGTAGCAGCAGCCGGCTGTAGAACTGTGATAACTTTATCATATCTGTGAATTCACATCAAATATCTTAAAAACTGAGATAACATTTAAAACATAACTGATGGTTATACTGTAGAATTATTAATAATACTTGTGTTATCTGCGAAAGGCAACAGAGGTTGCTTATTTGTTTTTTGTATTTCTTGTCATTTTTCTTCTATTATGAACAGGCATCTGTTCACAGAGACGCCTTGAGAAGAAATGTTTTGAGGGAGGGGGGGAGGGAAAAATCCAAACAAAATTCAACTGTCCCTCTAAAGGGAAAAGCTTCTGCTCACCTCAAAAGCGGCGAAGCTATTTGGCCCTCCCTCAGTGGGGCTTTGGGGGCTCAAGGGCCCCAGGGCCGCCCCGCGGAGCTGGGGGAAATCCAAACAAACGTGGCCCCCATTTTTCTGTAAAGGAAAAAGCTTCTGCCTGCCTTAAAGGCGGTGAAGCTATTTGGCCCTGCCCTAAGTGGGGCTTTGGGGGCTCAATGGCCCCAGGGCCGCTCCGCAGAGATGGGGGAAATCCAGACAAACGTGGCCCCCATTTCTATGTAAAAAAAAAAAAAAATTCAAGCGAAGCAACTCCCACAGCATTATCCGCTGTCTAGAGGAACGGCAAGTTCCTCGTGCCCTATTCGCAGTCAGCCGCTTGGCCCGCAGGGAAGGAGTGGGGGAGCGAACCCCGCCGCTCATGGCGGGGGGAAGGGGGAAAAGGAGCGAGGAGACCGCTCCTCGGTTCCTATGACGACTTGCTGTGCAAATTCATGCGGGAAGGAAATAGAGGGGAAACGGAGAGGGGACAACGGAGCGGTGCTCGGCGGAGCTCAGCCCGCCGCCGCCCTGCCGCCGCCTGTCTCAAGCGGAGAGCCGGTGGCCCCCCTCACCGCCCGGGGGGGAAGGGGGGGGACGAAGAGGCAAAGCTGCTCCAAGCCGCCCGTCTCAGCGGCACCGCGCGGGGAAGGGACCTGCGCGCCTGCCCGACCCGCGCGCCTGTGGGGAGGGGGGAAAACCGAGTACGGAAAAACGAGAGAGAGAGAGATTTTGCAGCTGCTGCAGCGCCCTGGAGCAGGGCGGGAGAAAAACCGAGCGAGAGAGAGAGAAGGCAGGGAGATCGCATCCGTGCTGCCATGCCTCTGTCTCACCGCACCCCCCATCCCCGCGCAAGGGAAAGAACAAAGTTAAAACACAGAGACACAGAGAAAGACAAGCCCTAAACTCACACAGGCAATCATAAAAACAAGCACAGGTAACGTTAAAAGCATAAAACACTCATAAAGTGAACTTTTCGCCCTGAACACACAGAAGGATACAGAGGGATCAAAGGTTTTCGATCCCGGTCCCGTCCGCAGGCCAGATGCTGGGCCACGCCGAGGAGGAAAGGATCGTTGTGTCACACTCTGGGTCGGAATCTGACCAGCTGTATCTTGGACGGGCTAGCATCTTTTAAAGTCACGGTACAGACTAGTCGCAGTGGATGATAGCGCAGGAACCACTGCCAGCCATCCGTGGTATGAAGAAAGGAGAAGGAAAAGCCAAGGAAGCGCCGTCTCTGCCGGCCGGGAGAGGCTTACAGACGCTCGCTTTGATCTCGGCCAGACAGAACCGAAAGAGGTCGGGGGAGCGCTGGGCAAGCTGTCGGCAGCGAAGAATTCCAGCTGCTCTTGTCAGGAAAGGCACAAGCTGTCCTCTCTCAGGAGAGGGGTTCCCCAGGTTTTTCTGGAACCTCTGCCCGGCTGTCTTTTCTAGAAATTAAAGTCCAGCTGTGCTGGGTGCCGTCCGACCTGCTGTCTTTTGGCAGGATCGATCTTTTTCCATGGTCAGCAGGACCAGCATTCTTTAGAAAAAACGTGGAGATATTTCGCTTACCTCTCTGAGGAGGCAGGTAGAATTTTCAAGCTTTGCTGCATGAATCAGTCCCGGCTGCGCTGAACTTCTTCGAAACGTCAGGTCACCAGATGTTGCTATGGTTTTCGGACGGCACAGAAATAACAACATGACTCTCCATGATGGTAAAGATGAGAGCAAACTTTATTCTTCTAAATTCTACTTTTATAGAGTAGTTCGGTACAAAGAACATGATTGGTTATTCAGCGTCTACACCCTTTAGTAAACATTTCTTTCCAGTAAACACGTTGGAAAAACACCACCTGCAGATAGTTTCTCACTTCCCAAGGTTTGTTTGAATTCCTCCTTTAGATTTCTCAGGCTAACATGAGAAAGTTGCTCACTTGCCTGTCACACAGACACTAGCAGAGCCTGAAGCCTAAGTTCAGACCAATGTCAGGCCCACAACTATTCCCAGACTTCAGTCTCTGACTCTTCTGGGGCGAGGAAGAGAGACTTGCCAAGTATCATCACATTATCTGTGATACACACTCTGGTGGGACTCCCACAGTTCCTATGTTCAGCTGTAGAGAGGTATTATTAAGTGACAAATGTTTCATAAAATTTCATATAAAAATTTCGGGTGAGGAATTTTGGTACAATATAAGTGACAGCCATCACATAGAGCTGCTATAAGCTGCAAAAATATTTGCCTTACATGACACTTCCCTCTGTGGGAGTTATCTATAACAAAATGTTATGCTGCAATGCCCACATCTACAAAGCTTGAAGCTGCCTCCTGCTGAGGCTACAAGTTTTACTTTATCCTTGTTGGAGTGTGATAGGTTGGAGCATGGCTGGTCAGCTCAAACCATGTAAAACATCCCTGTGGTCCTGTGGTGGCCTCAGATCCCAGCAGGTTTGCAGAGAAACTCAATATTTTCTTCTGCTAAAAAAAATAAATAAATAAATAAATAAATAATAATAATAATAATAAAATCACTTCTAAACTGACTATTTTTCTAGTTTGCAAGAGAACAAAGGAGCAAGGGTTTCCTAATTTGTATTGCAGCAGGAGGAATCTGCCCTCCATGCCTTGCTCAAAATCCTTTCTGTCATTGCTTTGTGGAAGTGTTTGCCTTCCTTCCCCATAGATATGTATAACAAAGAGGTAAGGCACTGAAAGATTACTTGCGCTGTAAGTGGCAGAATGTGTCTTTTTATTATTATTATTATTATTATTTTTATACACACACATACATAAGTACCAAAATCAAGAGTCATGCTATTACGGTTCCTATTTCTGGAGCAGACAATTTACAACACCAGCTCTACCCCCTGTATATATATATGTGTGTGTGTGAGTGTATATACATATATTTCAGTGTGTATATACACACACACACAGTGAGTGATGGTCTGTGCCCTGATGATGGAAAGCAGGCAATGAGACTCTGGGAGGCATGTGTCAGGAAGAGGATAAACATCATCCCTCTGCTTTACAGTCTCTGTGACCCCAGCCCTGGAGCAGATGTATGTGGCTTCTAAATCTATCTCAATACACAAAGACACACACATATATCCCTAACTTTTAAGGAGCTGATTAAGCCTCACCTGCAAATTTGTGCATACTTAGATGATTAAATGCTTGTAATTACAAATTAGAAGGCTTTTATAAATTATGCTTATAATTATGTTTATGGCCAAAGCCAGCTGTGAATTTGGGTTCAAACAAGGTCCAGATTAGATACAAGATTTGCTTGTAATGCTACAACCACCCTTCCTTTCCATCTTGGTATTTGCCATGACATGAAATGTGTGAATGGTCAGTAGGTGCCCAATGCTTGTTTAGCTGGCTGTGTGCATGACTGCCTCCTTTGATGTGAGTATTGAATTTACATCTTTCACCACAGATAGAGGCTGACTGCCGTGCCACTTCAGAGATCTGCTACAATGCCTTTGTGTTACCTTCCCAGCTGACAATTAGCACCTTTTGCGTGATTAGATGGCAACAATACAGCTGGGTGCTATTACAGAATTTCTTCAAGGTGGACAAAATAATTTGATAACAAGCGTTTCTTTCATCAGTCTTGTGTTTCCTCTGGGCTGTTGGAGGTCTGAGGGTACAATAAGCCTGCATGGCCCTGATCAGTCTCACATGGGATCTCTTCCACACCTGCTCATGGGCCCAGGGATGGTCCTTTAGCCTCTGTCCAAGCCATGCTGGGGACAGTCCTGCTCTCCAGCTCAGCCATGCCTGTTGCTGCCCACTGATTCCCTTGACCCAAGCCCCAGCTTGCAAAGTGACTTCCTGGGCTGCCTCATATCCAAGCACTTCTCTGGTGGTCTGTGAAGTTGTTTGGACCCAAAACCCCTCTGGGTGTGCCCAGAGCACACAGCATTGAGGATTGATTTGCATATGTCACCTGCCACAAGCAAAAATGGGGCTCATTTACCCAGTGTGGACAAGATGTGGGAGAGAGGGGGTTTGAGGGAGCAGGACCAGGTGACTTGGCAGAAAAAATCACCAGTGCCAGCTCTCCCAGCATGTCCCCATGCTCCCACTCTCTGTGACGCTGTCAGGGACAATCTGCTCTAATTTCTGTGCAAAAAGGTAATACCTTTTTGTTTCTCACTTTCTATGTCTATCCCTGGTATCAAGATTACTGATACCGGGGATAGACATAGAAAGTGTATTTCTATGCTTTCCACACAGCTTTAGCACAAATGTACTGTGCCTTTACTGGGGACCATTTTAAGGAGGTGTTTTTTTAGGCTACTTAAATTTCAAAGTTGTCCCATATCTTCAGATCTGGATGCAAACACATGCTGCATTCACTGCAGTGTGGTGCTATACCTTTCATTTTACTCCCTCTGTTGTTAATGAGGAAAGACATTAGCAGTCAGCATTGGCTTTTATAATCCTCTAGCTCAGAGCTCATCCTGTGAAATGCTGAGAATCCCTGGAAGACAGATAACACCCCTGGCTGACCATGGCTCCAGAGAGAATCAACTACTTGTACTGCTTGAGGAGTACTAGACCCTGCTAAGATCAGGCTCCTGGAGAGTACCCAGTTCTTCAGCAGATAGAAAAGACCAAGGAGGATATTACAGGTGATGAAAGGAGAATCTGGAAAAGACATCATAAATGTTCTTTGAAAATGAGTTTTTCTAGTTAATGATACACATGCAGTGTTCCAGCTGTATGTTTCTATTTTTCCCTTGGCTATCCACAAAAT
Organism: Prinia subflava; assembly: GCF_021018805.1. Taxonomy (NCBI): domain Eukaryota; kingdom Metazoa; phylum Chordata; class Aves; order Passeriformes; family Cisticolidae; genus Prinia; species Prinia subflava. The sequence goes on along the minus strand of NC_086250.1, from coordinate 14,883,993 downwards.
CTAAAAATAACAGTTGAGTATTCTGCAGCTATTTGGGGGAAATTAGGCATATAAGTTCTGAGCAGATGCACGTTATTTTGATAGGTGGGACCTTCATCTGCCAAATAGCTCTGTTTTCCTAATTAATTTTATCCTCTGTGGGTTTTTAAAAAAGTTATGAAAGGGAGGCTTCATGGTAGTAACTAAGTCTGAGCTGAGCATAGGCAGGCACCAAACAAGGTTTCTACCTATCACCCTGATGTCATTACAAATGTTTTTCACTCTCACCTGTGTTATTCTGTGCTAGTTTCTAAAACTACTCATATAATGAAAGTCCCCCAAGAGATGCATATTGAACCGGGCACATTTAAATCAACAAGCAGATGGAATCAGCAAGGCTGAATAGTCCCTACATGGATTTAAACATGCTTCTATCTTCAATTTTCTTTGTACAAAGGCTGGAAATGGTGTCTTTCCCCTATTCTTTAGGCAGTACCAAGATCATCCCCTCTGTGGAAGAGTTTATGCTGGGAGGATCTCACCTTTCACAAAAGCTCCTGGACTTGTATACAGAGCTGGACTCTGCAGATTCCATACAGCTCACTCCACATGGTTTCTAACTGGCAATGACTAGAGTAAATGTCTTCTGTCAGATTTAAATTAAAGAAATTCTTAAAGTACTTACACTGGAAGTAAATTTAGACCAGTTTGTTCAAGCATGACTTTAGTGACCTCCAAAAGTGCAAGAGAATGAAAAAGATCTTGGTTATTACAAAAAGTACACAGAAAAACAAACAATGAAATGCTTTGCTATCCTAGAAACATTCTAAATGGCACTGCAGCCTTACCCTTTCACCCTGCTAAGTGCTTTATATAGTCCCCAAGCAGTATTATAAGGTATAAAAATGTTTTCTAGAGTTATGTAAACAAGCAATATAGATTTTGGAGGATAATACACAGCCCAAGAGGGGGAAAGAAATTACAGTACCTTGTTTGAAATTAAAAGTAATCAGATCAACAGATAGGAAACCTATCTGCTTGCAGCTTTTATTATATTGTTAGCACTTAAAGAAAAAGGAAGAAAGAGATAAGATAAATGCAGAGTATATTAGTTAGGGAAAATGGCGTGTGTAGTAGAGGAATAAAATTACTCAGTAGAAAAGTATAAAACACTATTTGATATTCACATGAAAATGTGATGCATTTCAAAGCAGTGCAGAAGCAGGACCATTTGTTAGGAAAACTAGGGTCTCAGGAACCAAAGACATTTCACTTAAAATCCAATACAGAGAACAAGCCAGTACATGGAGTATGGTAGGGGTGTCAGTCCAGCCCATGGCAGTATGGAATAAGGTTAGTGGCAGATGTTCTGGCTTTGGTGGACCTATTAAACGCTTTGTTGGATCTGCTATTAAGCACTAACATTTACAAACTTTTTCCTCCCTAACAAGCTAATGTTTGAACTCATCTAATAAACAGTGGGCAATACTATTTCCATCAGGTTTAGGGTATTGTAATTTTCTAATAATCAAGGTTGTCTTAATCCCTTCTTTACTATACCATGAGTTACCACTGAAGCAGTTCACAAGTGATTCCACAGGATTATTGCCAAAAGCAAACTCTGGCTGTGTCATATTTGGCATTATGAGCACAAACTGTACCCAGACAGGACAGACCTGTGCTGCTGGGAGTGCAGTAGCTCCATGGGATGGAACTGCCGCTGTTGATAAATTGCCTGTCTGGAATTTTTTTTCCTTTGGCCTCAGTATCATGGAATGAATACATAGCAAATTGGATGAATGGAGAGGATATGTAGAACAAACAAAGAAACCACCTATCCAACAAAGTCACCACATGCTGAAGTAATCACACTTGGTGTTTGGAGATGACTAAAACCACAGGACAGAAAGAAATGCAGCTTTTCAAGGCCTGTCTGGTATTTAGCATGCTATGAGTTGTTTTCTTGAAAACTCTGCCAAGGAGATGTGAGCACAGAAGTGAGCAGTGTGTTGTTCTTTCAAGAACAAATCCAGTGTCTGGTTTTGCAGCTCAAGTAGAAAGGCAGAAGGAACCCACTCATGAACTGTTTAGCTTGGCATTTTTCAACTGTTCAGGGGTGACAGCATCAAGGAAAACTGAATGCATAAATACCAAAATGAGGATGGGTGGAGTACAGAAATACAATAGCAAGTGTTTCCCAGAAAGGCAGTGAAAGTATGCTACAGGGAATGAGCTCTTCTTTCTATCAAGGCAGATAAATACTCATCAAACACCTTTACATTAACCCATGTGAGCACTCCTGAAACACTGCAATGAAGCTACAGAGTGATTTTCCCACCAGCAAAAGAAGAAGCAGAACTACACTAATACTTTGAAGTTTGGAGGAAACTGAGTGCCCAACTCACTTTGCCACTGGTGGAGTTTCATACCTGATTTGAGGAAAAATGGAAAGGGTGACTCTATGACACAATAGCTGATAGAGTTAAGATATGTGGCATGGCACTGACAGTGGGGACAACTTTCAGATGAGCTTTACAGAATAGATTTTTACCATGGTGAATAAAATATGGAAGCTACAAGCTCAAGTACTACTCTGAAAAGGTTGTGGACTTTTCTTCAAGCCAGGTAATTAGAATCATTGAATCATGGAATGGTTTGGGTTGGAAGGGACCTTAAAGAATATCTTTTTCCAACTCCCCTGCCTTGGGCAGGGACACCTTTCACTAGATCAAGTTGCTCAAAGCTGCATTCAACCAAGCCTGGAACTTCCAGGAATGGAACATCCAAAGATCCTCTGGGCAACCTGTTCCAGTGCCTCACCACTATCAAATTAAGGACTTTTTTCTCCTATCTAATCTAAACCTCCCTTGTTTCAGTTTGAAGCCATTTCCTCTTGTCCTGTCACCACATGCTCTTGTAAAAAGTCTCTCTCCATCTTTCCTGTTTGTTCCCTTCAGGTACTACTTTGAAGTACAGGTGATCTGAAAAAATAAACCATAAATGGGCAGTGACAATTTCACAAGGTATCAGGAACTCTAACAGCTGGGAATGGTCAGGGAGGGGAGGGGCAGAGAAACTTAAAATCCATCCCTGGAGAGTAGTTGAAGCCACAAGGAGTGTTTGTAAATAGACTCCCCAATAATATAGTGGCGTGGCACAGAGCTACCAGGAAACAAGGCATGTGTTCTCCCAGAACAACATATAATCTTATCTGTATTAGTAAATTACAGGGGTATGGTCAGAAAGGAAAAAAAAAAAAAAAAAAAAAAAAGAAGATACTTTATTAAACTGCCAAGTATGACTTGTAAATGGAAAGTGATGACTCAATGTCTGCTCTGGTGAAAAAGGTAAAACACCTTGTATGTACTTCCAACAGGAAATGTTAAATGATTCCAGGTGTCTCCCACGTCAAATCCACCCTTCCTCATCACTTTTGCACACTATCTGTTCTTTCAGGGTTGCTGGCTTTGTCATTATGCTGCACTGAGCTCTTTTTACACCTTCATGTGCTAACTTTTGAACTTGTTTTGAGAAGCAAGCCCTTCCCGAGAGAACAGGCTCCTGTTGCCAGGAGCTCTGCTCCATACCAACATCTTGTTCTTTTTTCATGTATCTACTCCATGTCCTTTTTCCTTCAGAGGCATTGGAGGAAGGTTGTTTGATGGAGCTGGAAAAGGATTGCACAGTTGCATTTTCCCTGCCAGCTGCTCTTCATTTTGAGTTGCTTCTTTTCCACTAGGTGCCACTGAAGGCTAGGGGAGCAAATAAACCTTCTGAAGAGAATCTGCCTTGCCTGAAAATCCAGAGCTCCTGGGTTTCCTGGTAATTTGGGCGTGGAGTTTTAAAGTGACCTAAAACTTGTGGAAGTTGATGTCCTAATTATAGCCTACAATGTTGCAGGTTGTACATTTCTGTGCAATTCCCTGGAAGATGCAGTCTTTGAAGGCACTTAATAAACACATCAAAAATCCATATGGGAACTGGACATTGGGAACTTTGTGACCATCCCTTTTTATGATTGAGGGACTGCTGCTCGGGCCCTGCCCAGCTGGGCATTGCTCACAATTGCCTGGAGATGGCTTACAATACCCTAGGATCATGGAGCACTAGCAGGGATAAGGGTACTTCTGGCTCTTCCTTATCCTGATCCAACACTGGCTGTAAGAGCCACACCTGCCACTTTTTAAATTATCAGCAGGTTTGTCTTGCACTGTGGAACAGAGAGTGACCATGAGCATTTGCTAGAAATTTTAATACCTATGCATCATCTTTAAAGACATCACTGATGACAAACAGAAAATTTATGACATTTTACATGATGAGTAAAATTCAAGTGTTAAAATAGAAATATTTTTAAATGATGACGGTATAAAAACACTGACATTGATTCGGATTTCATTTCTCAAGTCTGACAGCCACAGAAAGGCCCAGCAAATCTTTGTTTCAAATTCCCTCACTCCTCCTAAAGAAAAATCTACTTCATTCAGAGTACTCAAACCCAAGATTTATAGCAATCTATATCTAGTTCTAATCTAATCTAGTTCTAATCTAATCTAGTTCTGCAGCAAGGGGGGTACAGAGGTGTATGTTAAACCGGTACATAATCGAAAGTTTGATATTCACAAATATCTTCCAAAAAGAAGACTACTTCCCTTGTGATGTGAGGAGAGTAAATGAAGTTATCTTGGGAGAAAATGAAGTATTTCCTCACTTGCCTGGTGTATGCTGTTTGTGGTCCTCTTTGGGTCAGTAGATGCACTTGCAAGGTAACAAGCAGAATGAGCCTAAGGAATAAGAGAATTTAGCTGCAGAATTCCCCAATTTCCCATCTTCCTCTAGTTACAAATTGACCAGCCAAGCTCAATACCCTGTTTTAAATCCTTTTTGGAAGTGGAGTCTGGGTATGGAGGCATCCACAGCAGTCTGTCCAAAATGGCTCAGTCCACTCTGAGATCAGACTGCCAGAGGACAGCCTGGAAATGGAAGTGCAATTACTCCTCTGAGAACCTGACCTCCCTGTGTGTTTGACTCCTGTAGCTGTGTTATTGTCCTCTAAGGAGAAGTCATGCAACATTCTTGTAGGTGGTGCCACAAGTACAGCTTCACTGGCAAGTCTAAAATTTTAAGGAAGGGTTAAAAGGGGAAAAGAAAGCCCCATAGTCCCAGGATGGATCAGTGGATATAATGCTGGAGAAGGTATTATAGCACTTGATTTTCATTTACCTTGGAGAAATCACTGTGCCTCACCATTCCTCAGATTCTCTCTGTATGAGGTACTGCTCATAATTTTTTCCTACTTTTATTCATTGTTTTATGACCCACAAGTGAAAAGTGCTCTCTGACAAGTATGTCAACATTGTCACAGTCATTCTAATCTAAGGAGAAAACCTAAGGTTTGCTAACAAGTTTGTGAAACTAAAAACTTGCTTATTTTATTCACATTTAATCCCACAGCTACCTGAACATGTTGACTTTTGCATGATTTTAAAAGCCCAAAACCACCAAGAAAAAAATAAATGAAGAGCAACACTTCCAGTGTCAGATTTTTTGTATATTCACTGTGCAGCACTACAAATTAGTTTCCTCTCACCAGATTTCTCCATAGATCCTATGCATGGACTGTTCCTTACAACTGTTTCCATTTGCCATGTCCCTTAACATATTAACATCACCTCCAAAGAAGAGGGTGTCAAATGCTATATCCTGTTGGCTTGCTGAATATGATTTCTGTTGATACATGGGTTCTCAGTGGTGTAGAAATCATCTTGGGACAAATAGGAATCAAAGTTTCTCAGATATGGTACCTCACCTCCTGCAGTGGTTCCTGCAGGAAACAGTGCTTCCAACACACCTTTTTAATATGCTGTTAGCTCACATTCAAAGTTGAAACAAGGCACAGTGATGGACTGTACCATTTGTGATAGAGCTGTGTTTGGGTGAAGCAAGGATGTATAGATTTATTGAGTCTGACACTGTACCCAACAGCTTGCCCTCACAGTCTCTGTGAGCTGTCAGCTCTTCCCATCCATCAACCCTAACAGCATTCTGTTCCAGCAGTTATTATCTGTTTTATCTTCCTTTCTGTTGCACCTGAAGAGGAATGATACTTTTTGATGGATTTTCACTTACATCTATTGTTTTCCTTCCTGCTCCTTTTAAATAAATATCCTATTGAGTGCAAACCTGGAAGGATTTCAGAGCAAATTTCACTAGCAGGGATAAACAGAACTTTTTAGCATTTATTCTCTACAAGCATAAATGGGTTTGTGCTTTGTGTCAGTGTCTTTGTGTTAATGCAGTGTATCTATGACAAATATACAGCATGGAGCAAATTCAGAATATCTTGTTTAGTCCACACTGAGCTTTGCAGACAGTATCCTGCTGGAATTAAAAGAAGCTGTGCAGAACAAAGTTTAGGAACTGTACAGCCATAAAGAACTCTTGGAGACCTACAAGGGTGTAGAGGAGAAGTCCTCAGCTGTGTTGTCAGTCCCAAAATGGGCTTGTTTTCTTCTCTAGCAGCAGTGGGATCGTCTCCCCGTGTCTGTCCTCAGAACAGGTCAGCAAGACCAGAGCACTGGTCCCTGGATGTATGGCAAGAGACGTTCCATGCAGGGAACTGAGGATAACAAAGCCAGGCTCTTTCAAACCCCTCCTGGTAGCCAGGGAACAGGCTGGGGCAGGCTGCTCAGAGGCACACGTCTGCAGAGCTGCTGTTGTGGGGCTGTACAAAGCCCAGAGCTGCCCTGGTGCACACACCGCAGAGGCGCTGCTCTGGGCAGCCAGGGAGGTCACCCAGTGCCTGCTGCTCTGACATCCCTGTGCTGGCTTTGCTCTAACCCTACCCACAGCCCAAACACGAGGTTTGTAGCCCTTGGGTGCTGCAGCCCCTTGGCAGGGCTGGGGATGTCTGCAAGCCCTGGCTGCAGCCCAGGGCAGCTCTCACTGTCAGGCCCTTTGAACCATTATTGGCTCAGTTTGGTGTCAGGACCCAAAAGGGGGTTTACTCACTGTGGGATAGGATGTAAGAAGCAAGATTCCCCCAAGAGATCTCTCCTTTTCTAACTTCAGCCTCCCCCTTGGCAAGAAAGAAGTTGGTATCATTTATATTTTCTCTGTAAACACAAAATGAAACACTTCTACAGCAGAGCAGGTTTCTGTGCATTTCTGAATCAGTTTTTTCCCTTTTCATGGTTGTCCAAAGAGACTGAAAGTACAGAGAAAAGAATGCAGCAGATATCCAGTATTTAGTGAGTTTGCATTGCTTAGGCTTTTGCTTCCAGAGGGCTACAATGGCCCCCCTGAAACAATTTTGTGGTTTCCAATTTAAAAAAGTGAACATAAGCCCTTTTATCTATTCAGATCACTAGGAGCTACCACACATCCCTTTAATGTTTAATCAATGATCTCTATTGCTTTGTTATATATAAAGCAAAAAGCAAATATTGAAATTGATTAGGTGAAGCACTTAGCTAAGGAGACTTGCCAAGTAATAAAGCTGATTTTTCAGAAGACCAAACAAATACTTTTTTTCCTGATAATTTCAAATTAATGTTTTTATCAGTATGAACAATTTCTAATCCTATGAGTGTGTGAGAAGATGAGTAGAATAAATAAATGCAGAGATAAAATTAAATATTGATTGCTGACATGACTGCAGAAGTTGCCTAAAGCAGATTCTTCATAGATCACTCTTGATTACCCACTGGTCCTCCTTAAATTTCCAACTGAATTTGCTATAATAAAAGCACAAGGTGCTAGTGGATATGTGGCATATTTATGCTCACAAGAGCAGAGTCTTGGTGTCTGTATGAGAAACTGAGAGGGGAAAAGTTTCTTTTATTCCCTTTATGTGAGATTCATGCTAATCACAGGTAATGGGGCAGATTCCTCTTTCTTGCAGAGCTCCATCACTCTTCTTCTCCAGCCCTGTGAGTGCTGCATCTCAGAAGCAGCTCAAACATTCAGCACCTGGATGGATGCAGAGAGCACCAGGCTCTAGACACACGTGCCTCATCATGTTCAGAGCCTGTGGGAAGCCAGAAACTGGATTGTGGCACCAAATTTTATTATAGTCCTCCATCTGACAAATAGCAGCACAGTCATGTTCTATTTCTTATTTAAATCCCGTATGAATGTCGCATTCTGGCCCTAAAGTGGGAATTTTGGGACCAAGTTTTATTTTTTACAGGTGGACAGATAGTAGAACCTGGAAAATTGGATCAGTAAAGACATGTAAGCAAGAGTTAATAGCATTAATCAGAAAGACAACAGACTCGATATTAATTCCTGCAAAAGCCTGTGGTTAAGTCCCTGCAGCTAATTGTATGTTGTTAGTATAAACTGCTTGCCAACTTCTAGTTATGACTAATTTCAAGAGGCTCATTTTTATTGCAACCATGTTGAAATTTATTTATTTATTCAACAGTTGAAATGTTTTGGTTAAAGAATCTTAATTTCAGCTGAAAGTATTTCAATATACTGCCTTCCCTTCTCTGTCATAATTAGAAGAACCAGCACCTAACAACTGCAAGGTAGTAAGTTATGTCAAAACTTTCCTGTGGTACAGTAATGCCTTCAAAGTGGATGATGATAAAAATGTACAATGCATTTGGAAGGGTTTGTGGTGACAATTATGTACTTGAAGTATTTAATCCACTATGGATTGCTGTAGCCAACCTTGGCTGTATATGTACTCCAGAAAGGACAGCAAATGAAAACCACTGGCGTGCAAAAAGTTAATAATAGACTATATCTGCAAAACTGGAGCTGTTTTAATCTGCTGGCTGCACATCAAACACTGTCAACAAAAAGATGTTTGTTAAATAAAAAAGGAAATGGGCAGTCAGGTAAGAGGTTTCAGTTGGTTTGTGGAACATTTTTGTCACCTGAGGCAAGGGAAAGTAGGTCATCTGTAGGCAAGTCAGTGGACTATAACAAAATAAATTTGATATTGATAATCCCAAATCAAAAGGAAGGTGGGCAGTTCTTCAGTGGATAGATACCTTCCATTTTTGAGTGACGTAACAACCCTACTGACATTAAAAGTTTGTTCATTCTGCTTCTGAACACAAAGTTTTAAAAACTCACAGGTGATTTGGGGCCCTTATTTTTCCAGTTGTTGGACAAAAAGAGGACAGAGCTTTGAAGGAGACAATTAAAGTGGGGTGCCTCTGAGGCATTTCCATTTGGGCTGCTAGGAATTCAATAACCCCACACTTGAGCCAGTTTTGCTCAGTTGATGTGATGAGCACTAACACACTCAAAGACTGTTGTTTCAAGTTGCCTTCTATGTCTGGAGAACATTGTCCTGCCAGCTGCATGCAGCATTTACTGGAACGTTTATCTTCAACACAGCAAATAATGAAATTTATCTATCTTCATGCTTATTTTTCTTCCAAAGGAATGTGAAATCTGCATCTTAGAACAAGCAACCAAACAAACAAACACATAAATAAATAAATATATAAATATAAGAGATATTTTCAGCTTGTTTTGGCACCAAGAGGCAGTTCTTTTTAGCACAGTGGCCATAAATATGTAAATTATGATTATTAGCTAAATGCATGCTTTCCTACAGACTTAATATAAGATTTGCAAACCCAAAATCATCTGTATTTTTTTACAATTTTGTAAACATTCCCTAACAAATGTCATAAATGCTAGTTTATGTCATTAATGATTTCTCTGTTTTGGGCTCACATGCGTGTTACAAAACAGCTGCAGTATGAAGGATGTGAAAATGTCCTTCCAGAGAAAGAGGTGGACACACAACTGCTGTAGTTTCTCTATTAGTCTCCCTGACAAAGAAATGTTACAGCAAAATATATGTTGCTTCTTTCAGTGACATGTCACAGTTAAGACAATTCTTAAGAAATGTTGTGATTTGACATTACTGGAATGTGAGCTTTTGTTTTTACAAAGGTCCCTTTTGTTTCAGTAATGATTCTCTTGATTAATTTTTCCTCATGTTGATTATTTATGGAGTATGAAAAAGCAGTATAAAGACTGTTTTTCCCTCTTTGTTAAAGTTTATTTGCTAACTGCCCACTGATAAGTCGTAAAACTGGCACTAAAAAGTATGGGGCAATAGTTTATTTTTATTTGCTTGGTCTCCTTTTATGATTCTTATTTTTATCTGAGTTTTCTTATTTTGAATTTTCTAAACTTGGTGACATGGATTTACAAGTGAAGATTATTTTTCAGCCTGTATCTAACATCAAAAGATGTTCTGAGAAATCATATTACATTTTTTGACTTACGATTTGTTTATCACATACTTGTATATAAACACGGTTCTGAACCCAAATCAGGGGCAGCCTAACATCTATTTGTGATTAATCTAATAATCCTTCACTCTCCAATGAAAATTGCTTTTGGATCTTTCAGCATGGTTTGACTTGTCACTAGTGTTGTTGTCTCTTCCTTGATCTCCAGAATGTAGAATATTGCAGCTTCAGTTCTAAAAGAGTTCTTTCTGCCTTTATCTCCTGTCAACCTGTCTGCCAGAGGGGCACCTTGTGGATTCTCCTTAGAGGCACAGGGCACGAATGCTGTGGAGAAGAAACACAAGAGCCCTTTGTGGCTTCCCAGGCCAGGAACCTCACTCAGTTCCATGCTGTGTACTGCCTGGCTGCGTTCCTAAATAGCAAGGGAAAGTTTCTGGTGGGATGGTGGCCTGATCTTTCCTCACAGTGCTGGCTCCAGTAGGCTGCAATGGCAGTAAAAAGCAAGGAAGTTGATTGCATGCAGTATAAAATAGTATATTGCTATAATATTACTAGCAGTATTTATCTTCACTGCTCCTGCAGAGCCTACACAAATGATAAAGAAAAGGATTTGCAAATGGCTCTTTATCCTGAGACCATCAGTAGTAGCCGAGTTTGTGACATCATAATTGAAAATATTGTTTATGTGGCTGAAGTGATTAAAGCCATGAAACTGCAAGGTACAGAAGTCACCAGCTTAAAAATGGTGTGAGGGGAATGAAATATGTGACCTGCCTGTGAACCTCATTTGCTTCAATAATTTGGAAATCCCATGGAGGCTGATATGATTTGATTAATTATGTTTGAAGAACTCTTGGGACCAGAAGGCTGAAGTTAAGCTTGTTATGTCTCAACAATCTAGCACAAACTTGGAATGTACTTGGAATGTACTTTTTTTGCTCAGCTGCAGTTTTCCTTTAAATTGGAAAAGAAATTAGGATCTCTGAGGTCAGGACACCTCACCTCAGACCCTGAAGGAAACACGGAACACATTCAATTGGAGTTTATTTCCAAATATGTGAATGGCAAGAAAGTAATCAGGAGCGCTCAATACTTATTTTTGTTGCAAGCAAATGCTTTTCCAAGGGCAAATGCTCCTTGACAGAGCTGGTGAAATGACCCAGCTCAGAGGGTGAAGAGTGTGGTGGGTGTAGTGATTGATTGGGTGCTCATTGTCATGGATCTAGCTGGCACATCACACTCCCCAGAGTGACATTACCAGGAAATTGGAACTCTAATGCTGAGAGATGAGTAGGTAATCACTTCACTCATCCTCTTCAAAACCTCCACAGCCTTCCCCTGTGTCCATCTGAGATCACCAAAACCCAAGAGTACCTGTGCCAGTCATGCCAGAAAGGCACTCATTGAAAAGCACAAGTGCGTGTGTTCCTGCCGTGTTGAAATATAACCATGGAAAGTTCTAGTGAGACCACAAAAGCACATACAGCATCACTGGAAAATCCAGATTCTTCCACTTTCCAAAGCAAATCATCTGAGACTGCAGATTGTGTTGCTGGTTAAGCCTTGCTGGAATTTTTTTTTCTGGCTATTTTCCACTGTAGTTCTCCTGTTTTTGAACATAGATTTGCTACTTCCTCCCTGGCTACTTTAAATGGACATTACCTAAAGCTGACTAAACCAGATTTGGCTGGTAAATCTCTTCTAAGCAGCTTGCATTGAAAGCTAATGCACCATTCACAGCATTCTTTACTCCTGGAATTAAGTTACTATATTTGTCATTACTCTGAAATTCCACCAGGAATCCTGGAGCCTGCCTTAGTTTTGACGAGATTAGGGAAAGAGGGGCCCAGTTTCTGACCATACATCTGCATGCAGACTCTCTAGCCCTACTTTCTGCCTTTTTTTCAGTAAAGTTTGGGCACCTTGCATCTCTTTAGAGATTAAACAGCAAAATGGCTATTCCAGGAGATAAGGATTTGAAAGTGGGATCAGTTCAGTTCTTCTGTTGTTTGGTTGGAAACACGTTGTGGGGAAATAGTTTTTCCCGTTGTACAGTGGGCTCAGGACCTTCCCTACCTTACCACAGCCTGGGGTGGTCTGAAAAGGAGCCCTGCAGGTCTGTGGGCCATCCTGCTGTGTCACAGAGGGATGTGGTTCAGTGTCACCAGGACCTTTGGGTTCCTGCAATGCACCAGCCCGAGCCGTTGCCATGTCCTGCTGGACTGAAGAAGGTGAAGTGCATATTTCACCAGGTTATTCCTCAAAACACTGAGCAAGAGAACTGGCAGCATCCCTCAGGCCTTTCATCCTTTGTGTCTTATACTTGCCTGAAGAACTCTGCTGTAATTATAATGTGTTGAGGGCATGGCCAGATGCTTGGTCCCCTAAGCCAGTGAAGTTGATGGCATGTGAAAAAGATCATGTGTGCTTGGATAAAAGGTAGCACAGGTGACCAGAGAATTTTTATGTTCAAGTAAGAGGAAAACATCAATATAGAGACTACAGCTACTACTGCTGCTGCTACTGCTGCTGCTACTGGTTTGTCTTAACAGCTGGAAAAAATACTGGGAATTGTCTTCCCCTAGGCAATAAATGCATTCTTCTTGTTAACAACTGTCTGCACAGTTAACAATTATTCTACTCTTCAATGGCCCATGTTTTTAAGTCTTTTTTGTCTTCATGCCTCTCATTTCTTTGGTGGCAACCCTTAACCACAGTCTTCTCTGAAGTAAGATCAGTATTTCAGATTGAAAGTGGAAGTTATAATAGGACCTTTCTACCTTGTAATTAATTAAAGTTGTAGCAAAGGCCCAGTTATTCTTTGTCTCAAGGTTACTGTCTCGTGGGTGGTTCAGGTTTCATATAGTTGCTATCCCCACTGCTGTCAGTTTAGCTGCACTACTGGTGTGCAAACACTTTTAACAAGCCAGGTTGGAAGGGAGAGGTCTATTGCACAGTTCTCCATCTGGACTACGTCTGCTACTACAGGTTCCTGCCTCAGCCATTGAAGCCTGGGTTAGATGTCATTTACTAAACGGTTCCTCCACAGGCTACAAGATGAGGGGGAAGCATTCCTGCCTGACAGAGCTTTTTTTCCAAGATGCCTTATATAGCAGAGTTTTGGGAAAGAAGGAAGGAGGGTATGCAACTCCAGTTCTTATTTAAAAGGCAACACTAGTCTCTGTAGCTGAAGACTAAAAAGGTTAGGACAAGGTACTGAGCACTTGGTAGGCAGATTTATTCAGCAGTCAGGTTCTCTCATTTGGAGAGGGAGGTGTCTACCTTATTTCTCTTTAGATAGTCAAAAGCTTTAAAACTCAGTATTATCACTGAGTTCTGGGAGCAGTCCAGCCATCCTCTGTGCTTCAGAGATAATTTTAGAAACCTCAGAAGTTCTTGGTTTGAAAGGCATCAATAGTAACCTGAGCTAGGGTTAGGAAAAGAAGAAAGTTTTATGGTTCTTTTTCCCCTGGGAGCAAAGGACAAGAAAATGTCTTAAACAAAGGATACACAGGTATTTCATTAGAAGAACAGAAACTCTTCCTGTCTGAAGAATAACTATGTCATGGGAAGGTGCTCTGTTCTTGGAACTCTTTTATATAAAGTGGGGTCAGAGCTTGTATCTCCATATCTACTCCTGGCAGGCATTTTAATCTTTGCATTCATTTGCCCTGCTAAATTAATTTATTTCATATGTATTTTAGGGAAAAAGCCATAGTAGGGGAATTCTGCCTTTTGTAAGAAATTTGGTGCAAGAGCTGATGAGTATCACTGCCTACATTCCTGTAGAAATCCCTTGAGGGAAAAGAAAAAGGAAAATGTTTGTGTCTGACACAGGATTGAAATGTTTGCAACAGTGTGCTTTCAAATAGCTCTTTCTCTCAAGCCCCTGGCTTCTGGGAGATTGTTATTGCCTTTATCTAATGACCTCAGATTCCTGATTGATAATTCATTTCCACATTTTCTTTTGAACCTGCAGTTCTTCAATTTTAGTGCTTTCATTTATTACAAGAGGAGAATTCCAAATATGGAAATTTTCTTTCTTTGCCCAAGGTACAGCAGAGAGGCATCAGATGTTTCTATTGAGTTTTAAGTCTGATTGCTCCATCATGCATGTTAAAAGCCCCAGCAAAAGCAAGAATGCAAACAAATCTAAAGTTATTTGAGTAGAGCTCGCTTCCATGATGCTGTTGGGCCAGGTTTAAAAACCCAGGAGGAAAAACATTCCTGTAGTGTTTTCAACCTTTGTCCTATTTCAGGGAAGACTTTTTTCATTTGGGGGTGTGTGTGGGAATATCTTCTATTAAATTAAAATTGAAGACAGTACAGCTTAATGTCAGGGTCACCTGGTGGCACTTGACATTTGATCCTACTGTTAGAGCAGATCCTCAGTAGCTCACCAAGAATCAACACCTCAAAAAAAAAAAAAAAAAAAAAAAAAAAAAAAAAAAAAAAAAAAAAGAAAAAAAAAAAAGAAAAACCACAACAGCTTTGAAAGAAGCAAAAGCAATTAAATGCTCCTAGCATATGAATAAGTTTTATCTTCTTTACAGTTAAAAATTTGCTTGGTTTCATGTCACAAGTTTGGGGGTCAGAAGGGGAATCTGGAGTGTCTGAGAGGCTGAAAAGATGCTGCCAATTTAATGAAGTGATCAATGGCTTAGATGAAAGCACTCCCTTGCTCATCGCAGCTTGTTCTCTTTGATTAAAATGATAAAGTGAACTGTCTTGCACTGCTAAAAATAAAAATATGTAACTGGAAGGATGTTTCAGGCAGCAGTCCCCCAAGCCACATCTGCCTCAAGGATGAGCAGCTGTCAAACAGTGTAATGTGCTGTTTCCTTTGCTCATCTATACCTCAAGTGAGCCTCGGGGTTGCAACTCATTGTGCTGTATGTGGCAGCAGCAAATCTTGTCCTATGGGTTCGTATACCAGGAAGAGGCTTTATTATTCCTCGCTGGGATAAGGACTCTCTTCTTCTTCTTGTATTTTTAAATTGTTTTCCTCTTACATATTCTATTTTCTTCCCCCACTCCCTCCCATAATGTGAACCAGTAGAAATTAAAACCTATGTCCTTTATGCATCTTCCTCCTCAACAGCCTGAGTTCTGAGTATGTAGTGTGTCCCTAAATGGATGTTTTTTGATAACCATCTTTGTCCTGATTGCTATCCACAGTGATAAATTTCCCTTGCTGTACCCTGGAGGGGTGAGCTATTGGTAAATGTGAGTCTGAAGATCTGTATCTTATTGTTTTATCTCTCTGCCAGTGTTTCCTCTTTAAATGGCAGTGTCTGCCCAAGGGTTTTGCCTCTGTGCATCAATATTTGATCTCTCCCAAGAACACGTATTTTCTGTACAGCTGTGTCTACAAGACTTGCCTATCAAATCAGATGTTTTTCTTCCAAAGGTCTCTGTATCAGTTTTCCAAAATGAGCAGGCCCCTCCTCTGCCACTGTTGCATGTCCTCTGCCTGAGTCTTTCCACCTGTGGAGAGCTGACTCTTTAAATGTTAGTGGGTCACATCTTTTGTACCCTTTGTGCAGTTCTTAGAGGCAGCATTCAATGACAAAATGAAATCCAGCGAGAATCAGCACAGAAAGGTGTGCTGCCTATGACACCAAAGGGAAGTACTAATGAACAAGATTTCCTAAGCTGAGTGAGATCACATTCTGCTTAGTAGAAAAGTATAAATTCAGTACATGCAAGGGATTAGGAAGATACTATTTCATTTTTCAGTCAGAATCAGCAGTCTTTGAGCACTAGGAAAAATGTTTTCTCTATGAAGATGTGAATATATGCACTCATAGAAGAATGTTCTTCATCCTAACCTTGACTGTGACAGTGCCCCCAGAATAAATACAGCAACCTGCATTATAAATTTTGTGTCCATATTGTCACTAAAGAAGAAAGCAGAGAAGAGCCTCCATCCATCTTCTCCTCGACTGTATGAGTGTTTAGTCCACTTTTAGCATAGTGAGCACAGCCTGTATATTCCATGGTGGAGCTTCATCTTATTTAAGTATGGATAATAACATGAAAAGCTCCAGATTTTTGTGCCTAATCTGCACGTACTGGTTGTATCTGGAACTCCTGGCACTGTAACGAGTATTTGAGGTACTGGAGACAAGGTTGCAACAACAGGGATGAGATTCATGAAAAATCACTGCTTCCAAAATGCTTATCAACATATGAATTTCACGCTAAGCAGAAAATATTGATGCATGCATCAGAATAAACTTTGAACAAAGAATTATCAAACTGAAAAAAGAAGTGTCTAAGAGTTCTGCTGTAGCTCAGGCAGGAAAAGTAGTATTAGAATGGGTTTGGTGAAAATGGCTCAATACTAATAATAATGAAAAAAAGAACAGGGATTTCTCATACTTATAACAGAGACAGATGTGATAATACCTTTAAATTAAGCTTGCTGTGACACTGTAGCACTCCAAATCAATATTTCTAGCAAATTACAATCACATAAAAGATAAAAAGTGCAACAAAATTTGTCAGTTTTACAGATAACTATTCCATCTGACACATTTGATAAGAGTTTACAGGAAATAGGAGAGACACAGGTAAGTCAGGATGGAAAAAACTGGGCAGCACACTACCTTCAAATTTTGACCAAAGAATAAAGCAGCAAAATCAGAGAACCAATTGCACTTTAAATCATTAAAACCTGTCTGTCCTGGACTTCAAAATGGAAAGCTTAATAAATCACATTACCTAGAAGAAGGAACACTAAATTTATTGCCATCAGAAAAATTATCTTTTCTGGTTCATCCATTCTTCCAAGATAATTTAACCTAACCTTTCCTTTTGTACATCACTTGGGCTAAGGGATCATTTATTCAAATGGGAAATTCTGGAGTTACAGGTGTACTATGCTGTAAAATTCATGACCAAGTGCACTTTTCCCAACCCCTGGAAAACAATTTTAAACACAGCAGCATCATGAGTGTCATACTCAAGCGGGAAAACTGTCTGATTTTCTCTCTGAAAAGTGAGCTTTGTTGATCACCCTAAAAACTGCTACAAGAAGAATACTGGGAATGCTATGACCTTGTATAATCCTTCTTATAAATGGAAGAATTAAAAAAAAAACCCAAAAAAACCCAAAAAATAAAGAACAATATGATGCAAACAAATGACTTAGAAAATAAAAAGGGAATGAAAACAGTTTGTGTCTCCATCCTGACTCTCATTAGTCTTTATGTGAGTGGTCTTCTAGTCAGACAAAACCAAAAGAATGGAGAATGTATTCTAAGACACAAATCTGTGCCATGAACTGAAGACCTTATCCTTCCACAATCTGAACTAGGCTGTTCTCAAGGAAATTTATACTCACTGAACACAACCTGCTCTAATAAGCAATTTTACTTTGCAGTCCTAAAGCAGACAATCAAGATCAAAATCTAATGCTATCTAGAATTGAGCACAGCTTCTATTCCATAAGCTTCAGCCTCACAGTATATGTGTCTAACTTAGAAGTAACTATCAAAACATAGCAAGAAGAAAAATATACCAACTTATTGGTGGGCTCCACCCCCAGGGAAATAACTCTCTGATATCCAATTCTCCAGAAGAACTGCTTTTGTGACCTTTCTCAAGGTTTTTAAAGCTCCTCTGACAACATGATGGAGTTTGGGCAAATTATTTATGGAATTCTAGAACCATTTAGGCTGGAAAGGACCTCGTGAGATTTCTAGTCTAACTGCCTGCTCAAAGTAGAGCCAATGCTGAATTTAGACTATTTTGCTTATGGGATCATATGGGCAGGTCTTGTAAACCTCCAAGCAGAGAGATCTCACCATCACATAGCCTTGTTCCAATGCCTAATTTTGCCCATGGTAATTTTTTTTTTCATTTTATCTAAACTAAACATTTATGTAATTAACTTTGTGTCAATTCATCACTGTTTTCTCTCAGTCTTCTGTGCATCTCAATAAAGAGTTTGGTTCTCTCTTTCTTTATAGTGTTCAGTTTACTGGCAGACTGCTATTACTTCTACCTAAAAATTTCCTTTCTCCACCCTAATGATCTCAGTTTCCTCAGCCTTGCCCACAGGACGTGTGCTTCAGTGGCACTGGACACTCACTGGAACCACGTGAGTACACACACTGCAGTAGCAGCTCCCAGTCACAGACCAGCTCGTGCTGCTCTCTGTGGGATGCTCACCTCAGCCAAAGTGCAAACATTTCCATTTCCCCACTTCCCAAAACTGTTTAATTTTAAAAAAAAACCCCTTAATTCACACAGCCTCACACACTTTACCTTCAAGACTGGCATGTCCTCTGTTATCACTACCAGCAGTAAATAATCCTAAGCAGGGTAGACCGGGGTTCAAGGATTGTGATTGTCTGCAGAACTCAAATCATATTTTTCCTTTGGTTGGTCATTCTAACAAAACAGAGACAGTTGCCATTGCTGGTTTTGTAACATGTCTGGCCATCTCCAGTGGATCCAGAACTGAGGATAACAGTTGAGTGATGCCTAATGGACAGCAGATGCAATTATCACTGCTCTATTGGCTCCCTCTGTAATATCAAGTATCAGGTTGGGGTTTTTTTATTTCTATAAGTTTTTCATTTCATAAAATAAATTTTCTTCAATATTCTCTGTTGTGGGCAAGAGATACTTCCTTATGTTGAAAGAACTCCTATTCCTTTCAACATATGGGTGTTGTAGAATTTTCTTAATGATGAGTGCTAAAACCATGTCTGAGGAACTTGATTTCAAACTGCATCATTCCCTGGAGTAGTAGCCTAAGTCCATTTTAGTAGTTGCAGGGTTCACAGAGTTAACCTTGGACTCCAGGTTTATCTGTTTATAAGAGATAAAGGAAGATAAAAGATAATTTAACAACAATTTACGGCTGTCCTTTAAACCCATAATAACAAAAATCAGACACCACCTTTTGTCAAGATGCTCGATCCTCTTGTTAAAACACTTTTTGTCACTGTTTTGTTTTTTCTTAACAGAGATGGATTGGGAGGGAATCCTCTAGACCTTTTCTCACAGGAGCTGTGTTATCACATTTGTCTGCTTGGTAACATACAAGATGTTTTCTCGAGGTTGATTTACCTTTACTGATCTGTTCATATGGATTTGGCCTCTCAGACTGGCCCAACTCAATCAGATCTGATGACAGTGCCAAGTATAATTCCCATTTCTCAAGTGAGCACACTTCCTCAGCAGTGCCAGAGAACCATGATGGAAATGGCAGTGCAGGTACTGTAAATTGCATGATAAATTTAGTCTGGGATCAAGTGCTTGGGAAGTCACATCTGAAGCAGAAGCAGAGACCAAGTACAAGAAAGACAACATAACCCAAGGGAAAATATGGGAGATCCTGGAGCAGCAATATTTGGATGGTTTCATGCCTCCAAGCTCATTCAAGAATAAGGCTGATCTACTTTTGGATCACCTGGATCGAATAAGAAGAAAATAACCCCATCATTTTTCTCAGTAAGATGCTTCTTTTTATTGTATCTATTAGGGGTAGCATTTGAATAACAATGGAAGGAATTCTCTGTTTCCTAATTCTGGTTTGCAATTGCTTGTCTGCAGGGTTGTATTGTATAGAAAAGTAAAAAATGGATAATTTTTTTTTCCTCATTTTAAGACTTATATTACCTTTATATTATCTTTTAAAAGTTCTTAAAATTATATTTTCATACTGCATGCCAGTTTTGCCATTTTATTGTTTCAGTATGAGCAGGAAAATGTAATGGGTTACTTTGTACTAGTAATGCCAAGGTACCTGGAAGGTTTCAATGGTCAAAAGGGTAAAAATTAGATTCTACTTGTATTGATTTTGGTCTTATTTTTATTCAGTTCTAATCCATCACAGACTTACTTTATTTTATTTTGTGATGGCTGGGTACTATGAAGGAGAATTCACAAATCCTTTAGGGTTATGGTAAGGGCCCAGGTAAACAAGGCAGGACTCTTCAGCAGATCAATGGCTCTGGGGAAGCTCAGCCATCACCCTCCTAATACCTGGGATGAGGTTTGCTGCCCTCTTGTCCCTCGGAGACAGACTGTCTGATTAGGAGCTCTGAGCCCAGCCCTGCAACTTTAGGAAATCAAAGTTTCTTTGAACAAATGAAAGCGCTGGTCTGTTTATTCCCCGGAGAGGGTGAGTGATGTTATTTTAATAAAAAGAAGCAGGAGCTAATGCTCTGAAGTGGTTGTGCACCAAAATGCAGTAAGTCTCTTAAAACACAGCTGAGCTGGAGCACATAATGTTCACAGATCTGGGTGATTACAGGAGCCTTACTGTTGAAAGCACTCTAACATCGAATACAGCAAAGAATGTTAAGCTGAAAAAAAGGGGTTTTCTTTTTTTTCCCTTTTCTGCTTGATTTTTTAGTGAAATTTCTGTACCTCTCTTGCAACCCTTCTGTGTTTTGTGTGGCCCCAGCTGAATACAGCATGCATCAAAAAGCACAAAATGTCTTATGTGGGATTACTTCATCCTTCTTTGATGCATATGTTGCAAATATAGCAGTACATTTATTTCAAGGTATTCTCTCCTTCCATAAGCACTATAAGAACTTACTTAGTGAGCTACCCTTTTTCATTGAATTATAGGACTGATGAGAGTTATTTATGACAGAAATCAACATATTCAAACAATCCCCTGATATGGGTCTCTGCTAATTAGATCTGGATATAGCCAAGATGTGATAAGCATAGTCTGTTAATTCAACAGTGATGCCTATTTCCTAGAAGTCTTCACTTCTTCATTCAGGACAGTAGGTTTTGTTGGTGAGAGGGAGAGCACAAGGCACTCTGTTTATTTTAGTTTTACAGCTGTATGTACAGATCATTCTGGATGGCTCTGGATATTTCACCATATTCTTTGAGAATAAAATCTGATTTGTGTGCTTCATTGTGTTGTCTGATTTTGTGCTTACTACCTCGTCATTAAGAACCCAAAATTAGATGTGAAAAGTGAATGGAGTTTGGCTAATGAAGTTTTGATACAGTAAAAAAAAAAGTGGTGGGAAGACCATTACATATTTTCTTGTGAGGGAAAGCAGATTTCCTTACAGCATTATTTAAGGAAAATGTGATTTTCTGAAACAGAATCATTTTCTGTAATGGGGCTTTTGTTTGGTTTGGTTATAAACCAAATATCTCGGGTTTACTTACAGCTTGTTGGACTCAATCACAGCCTCAGCCTGAGCCTAGATGGCTTTTCAGAAAATGTGCTTCAAGCAAACGCAATTTGTTGGGTGAGTCCATTCACAAGCAGATTTTGTTAATCATCAGGAGTTTGAATCACAGCTGAGCTAGAATTGTTGTATTTTTCAATGTAACATTAAATCTAACACTAAATCTGAGCTTGGTTTATTTTTGTTTACATTGTACATTTGTGCTGCTTTTGGCTGGGATAGAGTTTATTTTCTCCACAGTAGCTGGTATGGGGCTGTGTTTTGGATTTGTGCTGGGAATGATGTCAATAATTCAGGGATATTTTCATTACTGCTGAGCAGAGCTTGCTCTGAGTCAAAGCCTTTTCTGCCACCCGTGGTGGGCTGGGGGTGCTCAGGGAGTTGGGATGGGACACAGCTGGGACAGCTGACCCCAGTGACCAAAGGGACACTCCAGACCATGTAATGCCATGCTCAGCATACAAAGCTGGGGAAGAAGGAGAAAGTGAGGGGATGTTTGGAGTGGTGGAGTTTGTCTTCCCCAGTCTCTAGGGAATGATGGAGTCCTGCTTTCTGGGCATGGCTGAACTCCTGCTTGCCCATGGGAAGTGATGAATGAATTCATTGTTTTGCTTTGCTTGTGTATGTGGCTTTTGCTTTCCCTGTTAAAATCTTTATCTCAGCCCATAAATTATCTTCCTTTTGCTCTTCCAATTCTCTCCTCCAACCAGCAATGAGCCAGTGGCTGTGTGGGGCTTTGCTGCTGGCTGGGGTAAAACCCCAATAGTCCTTTGCATAAACATGCAAAACATATAAGAAAAAAAAAATAATTGTTACATAAAATGTCTCCAAAGTCACATATGTATTACTAATATTATAAAATAGTCATTACCTTATAGTTTATAGACAGTGTAATGAAATTAAAACAGTATAAAATTAGTATGCTCCTGTCATCAGTAGTGAAAAAGAAACAACAAAATCAGCATATTTTTTGCTTTGTAAGAATGTGCATCAAATTTCCAGTGTTAAGGACATTTCTGCCAGCAAAGATTGTGATCTCAGATTCTCTCTTCCTTTAGCAGGTCAGTGATAAATGCCTCTCCTACTCCTGAGTTAAGCCTCTGTCACAAGCCTTTCTTGTATATTCTATTCCTTCATGATTATGCTCCATACCTTTGTGGCATTATCTCAAACAGTTGCTTCAGAACTAGATTGTATTTCCTTAACACTGCAACAGGTTCAGTATTGAGAGACAAGAGAGTCTACTGCAGCTCAAATCCAGAAAACTGGTCACTGGAATTCACTTCTGACACAAAAGAGTTTCACAGCAGAAGAATAATGGACGAGCCAAGAGGATTGAGCTTCTTCCCTTGCAAAATCTAATTTTAAAAGGGAGACAGTGGTTGTGGAATACTGGTGCATCTAACACTGCTTTTCAAAGCATACCAAGGTACCAAATCACAACTTGGGAGGTTCCCACCATCAAGGAGATATGTCGAACAGGCTCCAACTGAAGACACTACCTTTTTGTGGAATTTTGTCATTTTTCCAGTAACTGGTGCAACACATTGACTTCCTTTAGTGTAATTAACCTCCTTAAAAAGATCACTTACTACATAAAGATCTAACAAGGATATCAGAGTTCAGAGAACACCAGCTGGATTCCAAGGCCTTTGAATCCCTTTGGAAAAGCAAGAAAGCAAGCTAATATTCTCAAGGCCATATCCATAGTATGATCGTGTCCTGTGAAGTCACTCCAGACCAAATTCACAATGCAATTAATTTGCACAATGGAGAAACAGTCAGATTGGATTTAGCTGAGTCAAGTGTTAATGTCTTAAGCAACAAACCCAACTGTACTAACAAGCTGATGATGAAAAGTCATCATCAGTTTTCCTGCTTAAATAAGCCCTGTGAAGCAAAGCAAATTACAACATTTTACTGGTCTGAAGCCAAATTTTCCTACTGTCTGCTTCTGATCTCAAAAATAAAAGAATTCAGAGGAAAAAAACTACCATTTTTTTGGTGCTGGAAAGCTGCTGAGAAATCCCTTTGGGCTTGGCAGGGGCCATCTGTCACCCACACATGCGAGTGGCAGTCAGTCAGTCACACAGAGGGACACAGAGCACCCAGTCAAGGACTGGGCCACAGCCAGCCCCAGCCCCTGGCAGGTGGTGACAAACTGCAGAGGAAGAATTTGAAGCTGAGGAGCTCAGCTATTGCCCAGGCAGGTCTGGCTCCAGGCAGCTGTGGCTCCTGAGAGAGCAGCATGGCAAGGGTATGACAGTCACATCAGCACTAGCCTGGCGCTTGGGATGACCTCCCACACTCTCATTTGTGCCCTGCAACAGCTCAGTCTTTGGAGCTGGCCCAAATGCTTCTTTATTTTCAGTCCTCTGACTATCTAAGCTTTGGTGCTTGAGCTCATATGCAGTTACTTCTCCTTAGTAAGGATCTTGCACAACAGCAGCTGCAGCAGGTAGATATAAAAACACCAACTAACGGGTTTGGAGCCCACCCCCTTTCAAAGGGAATTTCAAACCTCATATCTGTATCTATAAGCTCTTCTATCTTCATAAAATATCTCTGGCACTTTTGCTAAAGTGTTTCATTATGGTTTGTGAAGTGCACTTAAGAAAAATTAACTTCTGACCCAAAAACTTGGTAACTGTGGTGTTTCCTGAAAAGGCGTGACAAAGCAAATGAAAATCAGGAGATGTGAGTGAAGAGTGCTGTTAATGTAAACTCAGATTGATAATTAAAGCTCCATGATACATAAAATTCCCTCTTCTAGGGGAGGGAGTGAGGAGGTCTCTGTGAGGCTGGTGGCTGCAGAGCCCTGCAGTCAGCACTCTGGATGAGGAGGTGTTTGGAACAGAGTTGGTGCATCCTTTCAGGTCATGGGTTTTTTTCAGACATGGTTATTAGTTAAAAGCTTGAAAGGAAACCACACAGATGCCAGGGAGGTGCTTCATAGCAGGGCTACAATGTGTTTCAGAAGAGACACCAAGCATTTTAGATTCCCTCCTTTTGCCAGCTGGTTGAAATTGTGCTGAATTGGGTTTTGAGTCTTCAGGAAAATATTATCAGACAAACTTGCTTTTCTACCTCTTTTAAATTATTCATCAGGGAAAACAATGAGTCATACTGGGGCCATCAGCATCAACAAACAAAATAAAAATACAAAATTAATATAGCACTCCTCAGTCTGTCAGGATTCATCTGTGGAACTTATTGACATGCAGTAATACTAATTCCAAGAGAGTCGCAGTGCACCACAAAGGCTGAATAAGTCCATGAAGCTAAGAGCCTCCAATACAGCTATAATAAATATTGTTAAAACTCAATGTTTTTAGAGATACGTAAAACATCAAGCTTCTGAATGTAAACCATGCACTTGGAATTCGAAACTGGGAAGATACCCAGGGGATAATAAGTCTTATTGTACTTTTTACGACAGTAATCAAAACATAGAGGCATTGAAAAATGGAGACTCCACCAGCTCATGGAAGAAGTATGATCATTTAAATTGACAATCACCCTATTTATAAGTGTTCTTATCTCTAAAATGAGCTAAATACATGCCTGTGGAATTTCATTGTTTGCATTGTTGCTCACCAACCTGAAGGGAATGAGAAATCAAAAAAATGCAAGACTTTTTCTCTAAAACGACATTTGATATTCTAACAGTGCTCTCTGTTTTCATTCCTTCTCTTTTGTTTTATTTTCAAGTTTTAACTAAGCAGCATTCTTTTTCTTGAGTTTATTATTTAAATAAAGAGCCTTAGAGCTGAGATCAAGTAACAAGAATGTCATAGCTCAGATTTATAAAGTTACTGGTAATATGTTATATTAACTGTACAAAGGCCTGAGACAACAACAGAAAATTGGAAAAGCGTTTCATTTTTACATATTATTGATTATAAGTAATTGATAACAGAGCTCAAAATAAAATCAGATAGAAGTTCAGTCTGCTATTGAGATCTAAGTATGCCTAAATGTGTACTACGAATTGGTTCTATAAACCAAAGTCCCGATTTAAGAACATTCTTTAATTTTTTTCCTCTCTGTCCTTTCAATTTAATCAATTATATATTTACTGAGACTAAATTAATAAAAATATGTAACAGTATTGGAGTGTTTTCTCCAGCACTCTGTAATCTGAGAATTTTCTCCTTTTTTCAGAAGAAATACCAAAAAACATTGAAAGAAAATGAGCAATTACAAACAAATAATTTAACATTACTTCAAGCCACACGTTTCTGAGAAAATTTTAAAAATATTAGTGACATAACCTGTTAGATATTGCAAAAGATCGTATTAGGAGTTGTTTCTTTTGCCTCTGCTTCCCAGTTCACCAGTAAAGAGACTAGACAGAACTCCCATTTATGGATAAAGAAAAGCAGAAAGGAGTGCAATACTTCCCTTTATTCATAAAAGGAATATGAGGAAAAGAAAACAAAATAACTCTGTTTGCATGAGCATCACATATTTTGAATTATGGAGAAGCATTTTCTAAATTCCTGTGATTTACATTTTGACCAGTATACTTAGTTTGAGAAATAAATATGCCATCATCATGCAAATCAACCAATGTAAGGAATTCATAAACAAGGACAAAAAAAGAAAAGCAAAAAGCAACGAGGAACTGCAGCATCTTTGCATTGCAAGTCACAGAGATGCCTTTCTTGCACAGAATGAGCAACAATATATCAGATAGAAATGGGCACCAGGAGTGACAATATTTGGAATTGCCTAGAAGCCAAAGAAAACAAAGGCATGCCTCTTGACTTGCATACAAGTTCTAACAAGATCCCAGATTTTCTGGCAACCAAAGCTGTTATTGGTTTGGTTTCAGGTCATAGTGGAAAGATGGCTAGGAAGGTTATTTTTGTTCTTTCCTCTAGAGAAAATTCTTCTATATTTGTTTAAAAATGGCCTGGATTTCCACACGTGCTTACAAACTTTTTCTAGGACTTAGAAGTAGCACAAAATACTTTGCAAGGGTTCTTGCACAGATACTGTAGCATTGGGTTTGACTTAGCTTAACATTTTAGCTTAATGCTTTAGACTGTAAAATTATTCCTCCTTTATAGTCAGTTTGACTCCCAGCAGGGTTTAAGTGGGAGAAAAAAGCTTCAGGGAGGAAATAGAGAAATCAAGTGGATAAGATTTTGCAGTAAAATGCTATTAAATAATGGATACCAGGGAAAATGTTAAGATTTATTTTCTGCATAGGTATGGAAGGCAATGGATGAAAAAGCACTTGCAGGAAAGATAGATAAGCATGCAATTTCAGTTCTGGCAAACCTACACTGTGACAAAAACAAATTGTTTCAAGTTTGCAGTACTTCAGTCTCTAGAGCAGCTAGCCAGAGCCTCCTGCCTCCAGAGAAATCTCAGTTCTCCTGAAGGGGTTTCCATGGTTATGTGAAAACTCACATCTGATTCCTTCTATCAGGTAAAATACCTGTGAAGGCACCTGGTGATTATGTATGTGAAGAGGCTGTTGATTAAATGTTTATCTCTAAGAAAATATCTGTATGGCCATGCACAATTTCTGCTCACTCCAGTCTTTTGTTTGGGGTAAAACCAGCACAAAACCATTGGGGTGCCTGACTTCCTGCAAGAACTTCTTCCAGGACTAGCTGGATTTTTTTTTTTTTTTTTTTTTTTTTTTGCCACTTCTAGCCTTAGCTTTACACAAATTCTTGTCATCATCCACAGGTGTCAGGGCAGAGAATAAAAATGGAATACAGTTGAGAGTCAGATAAATGAAATTACTTGTCTAAGCATCTTCACAATGATGCAGCCAGAAACAGAATCCAAATCTTTGAAGTTATCTGCTCTCCAAAAGGGATTATGTGACCACCTGATATTTCTCATTGACATTCTTATGCGTGGGTTTAAGAGAACTGTTCTCTCCTCTGTAATCATTGCAATTTTCCTGAAACATCCTCTCAAAATCTGTAGTTGAAGTCCCAACCTGACTTTTTTTTTCACCTGTCTAGTGAGTGATTCAGCCCAGTAGGATCTGGTTGCATGGCAGTCTTCAAAAGAAGCTACTAATTGCATTGGCTGAGTAAATAGATGCACTGTCAAATGCTTAAACTAAGATTACACACACAGCCCTATGTTTAGAGCCTCACTGTGCTCTGCAACCTCATTTAAAAAATACCCCAAACTCCTCCCTGCAGACCAGTGAGATCTCTGTGGATCCTGGACTGTCTGTCAGGCAGACATTAACTGAAAACAAGGCCAATGTGTGAGAGACTGGACATCCCATGGAATATTCTTCCTCTGGTAGAAATGAGGCTATAGGATAGAAATTACACTGTCTGCCTTGATGGCAGGCCCCTTGGTCAGAGGCTTAAAGGAAACCTACAAGGTTAAGTCCTTTCAAATGGTGATTTCCAAAGCAAAGCTGTCACCAGCTGTCACAACTTTGTCACTGAAGACTGTGACAAAGTACCTCTAGCTGAACTGAATTTTTGTGATGTTCAGGTGAAGCAAACAAGTAGTATCTAAACCTGGCATGTGTTTTTCACCATTCTCTAAAAGGGGGCTTTCCTGGTGAGAGGAAATCTTTTGCTGAATATTCCCTTCATCCCCCTGTCTCTCTAGCATCCTCTAGGAGGGATGTTGCCCTGTTGGCTTTGGGGTTGAATAGAAGGAAGGCAAAAGGCTGGGATAACTAAATGTCCTTGTCCACACAATTAGAAGTAGGTTCATACAACATTTTGTTTCCAGAGTAAATTCTCCTACTAATATCCTACTGGCAAATTTTCTCGTGATGAGGATTTATTCTGTCCCCTGGAAATGCAATGTTTGTGATGTTTCCCTGAGGGGAATGCAGAAATGCTGCATCAGAAGGGGCTCCTTAAACAAAGATGTGCCAGCTCAGAATGAACTATATAATACAGGCACCAGCCAACTGCTCAAAAGCAGATTCTATTTTCTCTTTTCTGCCTATCTCTTCTCAGAAAACAGCAGCCTACAGCTCTAAGCATCCTTTTGTGGAGACCAGTTTTGTCATTTCTCTTGTTAGTACAATTCTTCCAACTAAGATAAAAAACCCTTAAGATTAAGGACCTTCAATGGCTATGAAGCAGAATCTTGTCCTCTAAATCTGCTGCTCAGAATATTCTTTTCCAGAGAAAAACAAAACAGAACCCCTTTCCCCTTACCCAACTAAATCCCTCACAAGCGACATAATTTTAGAGTGAGTTCATTTGCAGAATCTCTGCTTTTTTTTTTTGCCTGGTTCCAGTCACTGAGTCAAGCTAGCAGCTGAGTAGAAGGCATATCTGTTAAAATAGAGAGTAAAAGTTTTGCTTTTCTTTGGGGAGACAATGAAATATGGCACCACATTTATTCATGCTGTGCTTCTCAGGTTGGCTGGTTCAGATCTCTACTCAGGTAGCTCTGGGTGGTTTCTTCCACCAAAGATTTTTCTAATCCAACTGTATCAAAAAAACCCAAAAATGTTTTACAAATGTGTAAAGTTTAAGACCCACAAAGATTAATTACTTTAAGGCTATATTGACTGCAGCTGGCCCAAGATCTTGAGAGCTGTAGGAAGGTCAGGAGAGTATTTCCAAATATTGATTTCATAAACCTTGGACAACATTATTTTTACACTAAAAATTCATGCTGAAAGATGTTTATTTTGTTATTTTCTGTTTATCATTAGTGCTCTGCTTTAAAGAATCAAGTCAGGGACACAAACATCAGCAGGCAACTCAAGTGGCCGAACTTGTAACATAGGTACAGAAAAAATTAAAATAAACAATGAACTTCTCACAAAACAGCCAGACATTGAATGCCTATTTTTCATGCATAAAGTAAATTTAGAAAGGAAACCAAGAGGAAAAGCTTGTGAAATAATATTATGCTAACTCCAGGAAGAATATTATTTATAAAGTTCCTGAATAGGTTTGCTTGATGATCCAGTCTACCCATTAGTGTGGTTAGGGTACTGCTAATAGACTCATGGTAATTAATTTGTTCTTAAAGCATGAATAGTGCTCTAGGTGCTTAGCAAACAATCCAGGTGGCTATAAAGCCAGGAGACTTGCTGTGAGGAGACTTATGGTATAATTATCTAACAGTAATACGTTCCAGGATCACAGTGCCAAAAAAGAGCAATCTTTCTCTGGACCATCTTTCTGTTTAGTGGCTCAGAGATGGTAAGGAGCTAATCACTCTTCATCAGATAGGTATAGAAAAAAATATAAAATTCTTTCTGCTTTCTTCAGGGCACCAGTTTGGGAGTGACTGAGAGCATTGCCAGTCACTCCTCATGGCAATATTTGGTATACTGGAACAGAGGAGGGAGAGAAAACTTCCCTGCTGTTAATGGGACATGGTGGTTTGGATGGGATATGCATGGATGTGAGAAATGTCTCTGTGCTGAGTGAGGTGGTGTGAGTGAGCTGAAAATGATGTCATCCTCTCAAAATAACTTGGGGATGTGGAAGGGTTTTCTGTAAACCAAACATCTACAAAGCCTACATTTGAGAAACCAAAACAAATTTAAAAACCCCATGCATAGGTGTGATCCTGTTTGGACCTCTGCAGTTTTAAATTCCAGCTGGATGTTGTTGCCCTGACTTTAGGTCACACCTCCTTCTGGTCACTGCAGAGTTCCCAAGCATGTGGCCCATATTATAGCCATATATTAAAAATGCTAGGGGACAAATGTGCCATCTGCATAACTTAATCAGGAAGGATATCGTTTATTCATCTGGAAAGGGCTGGTGAAGCACAGGGGAGAGTTTATCCCTGACAATCTGAGACACAGTGAGTACACATGTGACATGTATATTTAGAAATTCATCCTTCTGAATTTCCAGCCAAGCCAAAAGAACCTTCTTTTAGCAGCACTCTGTACCTTGCAGCCCTGGGTAATCTTACATGGCCATTTTTTCCAGATGCTGAACTGCAGCCTGGTAGCAAAGTCATGTGTGGTTGGCCACAGCTTTTAAAAGGCTTACTCTGAGTCACCCTCAGTGCCTTTGCCAGTACTGTAGAACCCTGATTTGCCAGCCACAATCTTTGGGAAGAGCAGAGGGGTGTCTAAGTTCTCTCCATGAATGTCAGTGGAGTAGAATGGCTCTCCTGAGGAAAGCAAGATGCCTTCCAAGATTTGGATTTCCATGTCTTTGCACTTTTGACGATTATACCCTCCCTTAAATCCATCACCTCTTCCCCTGCTAAATAAAACTTCCCTGTCTCCCATTCTTGGTAATTTCTTCTAGGAAATTTTCATTTCTGAGCAGATTAAAAATATCTTATACTATATTAAAAACATAAATCTGAGCATGAGAAACCCTGCTAAGGTGAACCAATTTACTACTCCCTCCTGAATCAACACAGTAGAAGTTCTCAGTGCTGTGTCTCTGTGCAATGTAAATGTCCCTCATCTAGCTGACCTAAAGCTGGCTTTTTTCAGGTATTCTCGTTTTGGGCTGTTAACTCACCTTCCGCTTCATAACTTGTCAGACAACTGCTCAAGAAGAGAAAGATCTACTTATATGGGGATAAGTGGGTGGAACATTATTTATTGTTGATGGAAATTGCCAATCAATGCAGTTCATTCCCAGAAACCCAAACCCTCATGGCAGCATGCACACACGCCCCTTGAAGAGCTCAGTTTGCACAGGAATCCTTCTCTCTGCAGCTGGCTGTGCCCACTGCTCATCTGCAGGTACACACATAGGCTGCTGTGTTTCTGTTGTCCTTCCTGAGTGAAGAAAATCACCTGCAGCAGAAAAACTTGAAAACTCTTGATTATTGTTCTTACAGACAATGTGGGTGCAATTGCACCTGGCCTGCCCTGATGTACCAGAGTCAGCTCTGCACGACCCTCAACGCTTTCCAGAATGTCCTGCTCTCAGATACCAACACTCAGGTGCTGGATAAACCATCTTCATCTTCCCTTTCCTTACAAACAGAGCATGACATAACGATTTTTACTATATATCTGGGTATGTAGAGATACATATCTGTTAATAGGTAACTTTATGCTGAAGAACTGCTCTCCTGGACTTAGTGAAACCCCTTTTCAATTATAGACATTGCTGAGGGTGTAGTGAGGTCTGACAGGCACATTGTTTCCTTAGTTCTCAAACACTTTTACCTTGATAAGGATTTTCCAATCAATGCCTTCCATTATCTTCCAGAAATGTTAATTGAAGACGTATTCACATCAAATACTTCTATCTTATCTGAAGGAGGTGTGTGGAACAGAGTTCCAGTACAATAGAAATAGTAATATTCTGAGACTGTAATTATATTCACACTTCATGCACTGCTAGAATGACTTGCAAGTTAAAGTTATCAAAGGCTGCAGTTGTGTCTCTGGATTAGCAAAGAAGAAACATTTAATATCAGCTAGTAGATGGGAATGTCCCAAACTCTGACATGAGGTTTATACTATTTAGCACTGTTTACAAAATAATAAAGTCTTACACTTTTCTCAGGAAATTAATATTCACCTAATATGGAGGAAGAAACGGTTTCCTCAGGAGTAAGACTCCTTTTCTTAAAGATCAGGAGAAAACCACTTTTTGGACATCCTTTCTACTTCAGAGGGATAAGAAAGGCATGGATAAATTTTTACTCCAGTATCGAAGGCCATCTGAACAAAGTCCTTCAGAGAGTTTTCTTGGTTGGTTCTGTCAGGTTCGTGCTTAGATGGCCACATGTTCTCAGCCTGTCCAGTCCCCACCCAGCCTTGCTCACCCTCCTGACCCTCCAGCAGGGCAGAAGGGACACACAGCCCAACCCAGCTGCCACTGCTGGGAGATCTCCTGACTTCTCAGCTGTGGGGTTTAGCCAGCACATGGCAGAGCTGCAGAGCACCTGTAAGTGTCAGCCTGAATGACACCATCTTCTGCACTAATAAATGATGGCCTGAGTCCCTTTCTTTTTTTCATTGGGATCAGACTACATTGAAGCTATTTCGTTTTCCCTATCATGATCACTATTTGCTGTCTCACTGGGACAATGAAAATTGCCTGAGCTTCCCTCGTCAGAAAGGGAAGTAGAAAGGGTGTTGGGTATGCTCATCCCCATTCTGCTACACTCTTGTTTCTTCAGATACAGCCAAAATCTGACCATGTCCAGGAGCCAGAAAGAGATGCAGTGCAAAATTATTTGGAAGATAGGACTGAAAATGCCATTGGTGTTGCAGCTGTGATGAATACTCCATTTTAGAAATTTTTATTCCAGTTTCTCTTCTCTACAGAGATCTGAGATTCTTCCAAGGTGCATTCCTTTGGGATGCAGGACACTGAAAAAGGGACTACAGGGGACTACAGGAGACTACACAAGACAAAGCCTCTTGTTTCCAGGGGAGAACTGGAGCAACACTGAAATCTGAAAAATAAACTGTCAGTGGACCATTTTAAAAGCTGTTGCCACAAAAGCCATGAAACACGTATGAACAGAATGTGCGTCCTGAACACGTAGGGAAGAGTCACAAAACTTCCTTGTTTCCTTGCCCCGAGCAGACTTTGTTGTCTGTGGGCTGTAGATCTGCATTTCATGAATTTCTTATGAAGTATGAGTTGTTATCCTATCTAGGAGTGTAGGAATTCCTTTATGACTTTAGTTTTATGAGTGTGACTGTGGAAAGAGAAAAATTAAAATAGATACAGATCTCTGATTTTTATCCTCATGATTAAATAAGTCAGAACTGGGAGAAAGTCAGGACTTTCAGAACTCAAAGTACATTGCTGTTTTGGACACCAGTCAGGAAAAGTAAGAAACCACTGAAACGAAGCAACTGAGGGAGCTGTACTCATTAGCACTAATAAAGAGTAAGATTATACTTAAAGGTAATATCGGACTCACAGAGGTCAGCAACAGACCTCAGATTAACCTAAACGGAACAGAATCAAACACATTAGTGATTCCTGCAGTTCTGTGAAATATTTCAAGCTGCAGCAGCAGTATGTCTTGATTACTTATCACAAATTATGGACATACAAAACTCTAATTTAAATTGAAGTTGCTCAGAGTGAAGTAGGTCTGCATTGAATGATTAATTCAGAACTACTGCTGGGCAGGTACAACACAACTAGAAGCAAGGCAAACTCCAAGAAAAAATATATAAAATAAGGTTTTCTTGTTTACTTACCTTTCTGTAAAAAGCTTCTTCTGCAGCTAAAGAACATGATGTTTTAAGATGATAATCTTACACTTCTGGAGGATGCCCCAGGTTTGTTTGCTGTTGAAGTCAGAACTTATTGATACACCTGTGTTTGTTATGCTGCTCTTTTTGTCTGAGGAGATGAGTTCAATAATGTGTGGGTAACTGCCTCGAGACCATTCAGTTCCCATCCTCTTTCCTGAGGATGCCAAAAAGCTGAAGGATTATGTGATGTGTCTGTATTTTTGTTGAGGATAAACCAGCAACAAGCTTGTCCTAACAGTCAAAGGGAACTCAGACACTTCTGGCTTCTGGCAGTTGTTGACTTGAATTAGATTCAACTCACTGGAATGCCCTAAAAACTCTGTCTCTTGGACAGTTATTTCATAATTATTTTTAATCTCTTCAAACAAGCATTATTGGGCAGGAAAAAGCATGTGCTTTTGGATTGCATAACTCTGAATTGAAACTGTTTAGGATTTTGAAATGAAAAAATCATGGATATAGACTTTTGATGGGTCGATAAACACTCAGGGAAGAGAGATTTTTTTAAAAAGAAATTCCAAGAAAAAGAAAAGAAATTCCAGTTTCCAAGTCTCTGACTGGGAGAAGTTGAGAATTAGTCTGATTTATTTCTAAGGTCTAAGGTCCAAAGCAGGAAGCATAACTGCTACTTTGATAACTGGGATTGCTTTCAAATCCCTACTCCCTGCTACAAGAATAGCAGGAGGATGCAGTGCAGAGCCAAGAGGTCACTCCTTAGAGATCATGCCCTAAAGCCAGCTGAGGAACAGAGAATGAGATGAAGGGGCAGCCCTGCACCCCTGATCTGCAGCTCACTTTGACACAGCTTTGCTCTGAGGGTGCTCACAGCAAAGTCACACAGTTGTGAAGATAATGAAGTACTGAAACATGCCTTTGCCTTGATCCACAGCACTTCCTCTTCAGCACAGAGGAGAACTTAGGAGAAAAAAATATATTCTTTTCTTATCAAACTTTGCCAGTGTTTTTTATCTTCCTCTCAGGCAAAGATGATGTGGAGTAAAACAGGAGTGCAGCCTTTGCTGCTCTCTACTAATAGAAATTACTGTGCATCACCATCATACTGCTGCTTAGTGTGTTGAATTACACAACAAGATGTGCTGAATTACAGAAGTAAAATTATGAAATGGAGGGTCTAAACCAAGATGAAATACTCAGTAAAGCTCTTTCCCAGCTGTTTGTCTAATCTTGTAATTTATAGACAGCTGGCAAACATTTCCATAGTTTTTGCAGTCGGCCAGTTCTGATGCTCCAGAAGTCATAAAGCTCTTAATAACACACATTCTCTTACAAATGGGATTCAATTCCTCTAAGTTCATCCTCCAAGAACCTTCTTGGCTCCTGTGATCACTGTTTGTTGTAATGTCTTATGTAATTAATTATCCTATTGACTGTACCAACCCACCTTCTTTTTTCCCCCCACTATAGTCTCACCCTATAATCTCATTCCTCCTTTTTTTTTTTTTTTTTTTTTTCCTGAAGTGAGCTTTGCTTTTCTTAAAGTTCTGTTTTAGAGACAATTTATTTTTACAATTCTTCTCCAAAATCTTAATTTTTCCCCCAGGTATTGACATCCCAGTTTTTCCTTTGAAATCCCAGGACCTTAAATTTAGATTTTCTTTTCTAAAAAGAAGCAAAACTGAGACTGTCAGGAAACCAAACAATTCTGAGGGATTCAACTTCAAGAAAAATGCCAGATATCATGAAGCTGGTGATTAAAATTGCAAAAGCTGGCAGCATGACAATTGCAGGTGATGAATATGTATGCCAAGGCTTTCCAGACACAGTAATTAACAGATTGAGGTGCCTGAATGCTGCATGTAACCAATTTAGAAATGAGGGTAACGCTTCAGCTTTGGGTTTTGTTCTGCACTGCACATCCTGCTGTAGCAAACACAGGAGTCACAGCTGAAACCCACAGAAAATGAATGACAGGGCAGGCTCGTTGGGGCAGCTCCCCCCTCTCAGCAGGTGAGTGCAATAGCTGCCCATTGCTCACAGGGGTTTCTAACCAAAGGGAGGCATTTTAAGGTGTCCTTGTGCTCGCTTGTGGCTCTTCTCAGCAGGGTCTCCCCATGCTGGGGCAGGCTTGTGGTGCCCACAGACAGCTGCACCTCTGCTTGCCCTTTGGAGCGTGTTCCACGGACACAGCCCCACGTGTGCAAAGCCACAGCCTGGGCCTGTGAGCAGAAGCAGCTCCCCTCCCACCACTGGATCTCTGCCCATCTTTCAATACCAGATGGCCACTGGAGGTATGGTTACACCGTAGGTATTTTTTTTATAATAAGAACACAAGAAATGGTGCAAAAGTGCAATTTTGCTCACTCCTTTTCCCTTTGTTCTTCTGTTGTACCAGGAATATTAAAGATGCTTTCCTTTCATTTACGAATTTCAATACTATTTTTTTTTCTTCCTGATAATATTCCAAACAATCATTTGGCTCATCACTTTGTGTGTAGAGCCATGGTCTATGACTTTTTCTAGACCTTTTTTGTAGACCTTGTTTGTATCTGCTTTGACAAGTTCCACTGGCAAAAAATTCTATTGCCAGTCTGCAAAGCAGTGATTTGTTAGGCTGCCTAAACAAAGCTGGCAGATTCAGTTTGTCCCCCTCCTTGTAGTGACTGGTGAATAAGAGATCTGCAGGCATTACTCTTCTCTGAAGAAAGAAAAATCTGATACTCTGGTGTAAATCACACATTTAGCTTGACACTGTGTCAGGGAACAGAAATGGAAGAAATAATAAAGGTGGATTTTGAGGGAGATTCTAGATTAATTAGTGTGAAGCAGGAACAGTTTAAATTCAGTCAGGTATTGATTTATGAGTGATAGCAGGAAACTAGTCATGGAGTTGCTAAGAGCAAATCATATCAAACCAATCTAACTTTCTTCCACAACGTGGTTGCAAGACTTGTAGGTGGGAGAGAGGCAGCAGATGACATGTGTCTTAAAGCTTTGAATTAAGAGACAGAAATATGGTTTTGATGAAACTTTTACTAGGTAGAGTAAAACAGATGGAAAACCAAAGCTATAACAGAACAATGATCAGTGCTGAGCAATAACATGAGAGGCAAGGGGCAGACACTGATTGCCAAGATGCTCCCCTGGAACATGAGGAAAACTTTACTGTGTGGGTGGCCCTTCACTGGAACATGTTTCCCAGGGAGGTTGTGGAGTCTCCCTCATTGGAGATGCTCAAGAATCATCTGGACACAATCCTGTGCAATGTGCTCTGGGATAACCCTGCTTGAACAGGGAGGTTGAACCAGATGATCCACTGTGGTCACTTCTAACCTGACCCAGTCTGTGGCTCTCTGAACAATGTGGAAAATTCTTGAGGCTGCAGAGGGAAGTGCAGAGGGTAGTGATTGTATGAATGGCCAGGCAGGGGACCTGTGGATGTTAGTTTCAACTAAAACCAGTTTTCCACTAATGCCCTGCCACCTGCTTTTCACTGGCTGCTTCCAGGATCCAGTGTCAATGGATGACTCTGGGTGGCCACACTAAAATATGCATCAGAGAGAGCTTCTGCTTCCTCAGAGACACTCTGCACCCTGCATAAACTGTCCCTTGAGCACAAAGTGAGAAAGGAACAAACAAGTTACTGGTCCTTTCTGTCTGGGTTTGCATTACAGCACTTTAACTGGAGCGTGCTGCAGGTGACATTGTGTATCCTCAACCCCAATCTGATTCAGTTGTGGGTTTGTTTGCTTGTTTTGTGTTTTTTCTTTTTATTATTATTATTTATTGAGGAAAGAGGCAGAGTGGTGTTCTTAATTTCAAAAATCCTAAAAGTTTGGATTCTGGTTCTTTTTGGTAAGGAAGATTGATGGTGTTGTTGTTTGTCAACTGTCAAATTAGCAGTCTCACAGATATTATTTCTTTTGAAGGCATATTAATATAAAGGCAAGAGGAAAGCAGAAAAAAACCCCTAAACCCTACAGAGTCATATACTAGTCCGGCAAAGTCACAGAGAAGATTCAAACAGCTTGGTGTGTTTGATTGAAGAAATGAGATATGGAGATGAAAGAAGATCCAGAAGCTTTTGATCCCTTTTCTATGCTTTTGCTTGGGGGTTGAGAATTCAGATATAAGATTATTTCACTGTACCTCTGTTTTAAGCAGAAATGAATTTCTACTAGGAGCAATCAGGGGAAAATGTCACCTGATTTTTAACATCAGTATGGAGGAACATGGGATGTGTAAATATGTCAGATAAATGCATGTTAGATTTTTCATCTGCTCTTCCACTTGAAACTGAGCACCAGAAGTTGCCTGCAAGGATGGTCTGATGCTGTGGACAAATCAGGAAACTCATATTTTTGCCATATGACCATTTGATGGTAAACTGAGGTTTGAATGAAAGGTGTCTCCTTTTTAAATCAAGAATGAAAAAAAATTTCCCTGTGTCCAAACTGGAAAAAGGGAAATCAAACTAACCGGAAAGGTCATATGAAATTCCTCAGGGCCTTAGATTCATCTTGACACAGATGCTTTCCTGTATTGGCTGGTAATTTGATAATATTTGCTCAATACATGTATCACACTTCATTGCATCTTTTCAGCAAATGCAATAAATTGTGTCCATGTTGTGTTTTAAATTGTTCATATTTTTAATAACTGACATTTTTTAGCTAACAACTTGCAGATGTTGCAAAAAGAATGGGGTTGCACAGGAGAAGGATAATTGGTCTTGTCTTATCAATTCCAGCACTCTTGAAAGAAGGAAAAAATACTTCAGCTCTTTCTTATATGCTCTCATAAGAAATCATCTCAAAATTTCTGAGAATGGAAAAGGTACTCTTGAGTGCTGTGTCTGAACTGGGTGAGGAAAGGTCTCTAGGGAGATGACTTGAACATACCTTATTTGAAATATATAAGAATGACCTGTTTTAGTTTAGAGAAGGGTTGAGTTCTCTAATTGTCATGCCCTTTTAAGCAGATCTGTAAAGTGCAAACCTGGCCCTGTCCCCAGAACTTTTTCTTTTGGTATATTGCAGTGTATCCTAAACAAACATTCATTGAATGCTGCTGTGTTTTTTAAGCAGAAAGCAGCTGTCTTTTTTTCTTGCTTCTCTTTTGCACAGCAGTGGCATAAATCTGAACATACCTAGCTTTTCAGATTAACTAACAGCATCTTGGCAAAAACTGTTAAGACATTACCCTGTTTTGGTATTAGTGCTATTATCTATTAATCTGCCCAAGCCCAGAGAAAGTGAACAGCACAATCTTGAAGATTTATATATTAGGTTCCCTAGGTTGTTCCAATGAAAATTATCATAAATCACAGCCCTTGAGCATTTTCTTAACAATTGTTTAGCGGGTGCACGCTAATGAACTCTCCTCATTTATTTACCCAAAATACCTTACCAAGGGAAAAAGGAAGTGGCAGAGACAAAGCATCATGTTTTCAGGCCATCCTTAGAGATTTTCCAAAGCACCAGCAGCTGCAGGGGTTCTTTGCATTAAATTGCATTCAGTTTATCCAAGGGGAACATCATTCTGTATCAATTGAAAAGAGCAAACAAGCCCCAGCCTAAGAAACTCACCTCTGAGCTAACAATAATTCTTTCTCAGAAGCCCACTAAAAATTCCAGGTTTTCCCATGATTTGTGCACCTTTTTTCTGGAAACTCACGCTTTCAATCCAGAAAAATTCAAAAAAACCCACATCCCTGGTGCATCCAGAGAACCCTCCCTGGCTCCCAGCTGCTGTGGGGGGTGGGCATGCTGAGTGCCCAAGCGTTCCAAAGGATCCACCTGAGCAGCCTTTGTGCTCCTTTGCCACCTGCCTGCTGGCACAGCACGTGTGTCACGCTGGCCCTGGCACGGGGGGCTCCCCAGCAGCTGTTCCACAGGGATGGGGCAGGTTCCTGCTGCCAGTGCCACTCCTGCTGTGCCTCTGGCCACTGGCTGCGCTATTTCTGCCCGAGGTGCCCCAAAATTTGCACCATGCTGGAATGTCTTGGAAGTTCTCTTCCGTGATCCCCTAGTTAGGGTTTATTTCCTGTGAAAGTCCTGTACCAGGGTTTGAAATGAACAGATCTTGCAGCTTCAGTTTTTAGAGGTGTTCATTCAGTTTATCTCAAGGTCTGCGCGCCGCTTGCCGCAAGCTTAACACGCTGAAGAAACACCACTGGCAAGACCCCCAGACAGAAAATTCAAGGTGTTTTAAAAGTCTCTAGTCCAACTAGCTCTTAAAATGTACTGTATTTACAATTTTGTGCCAATAATCGCTACCTATTCTAGACACATAATTTCTGCCTCAGACCTTTTGTGCCAGTGTCACTGTGCCACCACAGCAGAACATGGAGTCAAAGAAGAAGAAGAAACATGAGACACCACCCAAAATTCTCCATCTTGCTCTCATCAACTTCCATTCTAAAAACGCCAAACTACACATTTTCACCCTGTGACAAACTAAGCTACTGTTCATTTCACATCTTTGTTGTTCATAGTTCATCTCTGAGTGTTGGAAGTTTTTCCCATGGACTGAGGTCAAAGGCAGTGCCTTCCCGGGGTCCCAGCTAAGGTTTTTGACCCCCCAGGGCAGCCCGAAGGGTTTTCCACATACCCTGGACTCCAACAGAACTGGCTTGGGTAAACCTTTGGGGTAATGCCACCAAAAGTGTAAGCAACACAGTGGGCTTACCCCAAAGTAACAAAACAAGAGTGAGCCGTAATGGATGCTAACAGAAGGAGGAGTGAGGTACATGGTTTTGCTGTCCCCTAACAGTTTGGATCGTTTAAGAGCTTGCATTTTCCTGAAATGACTGGTTTGTGGTTTTCCTCCAGTTGTCTGTTTACTGTAGTGTTTTGGTTTGTTGATCATCCATCAAAATAACCCCACGTCGACTCCCGTGTGAGAGCCCACATGTGAAATTACATTTTCTGAAGTGGGTGGAAATACTCCCCTGTTGCTAAATGGCAGACTACACTTGCCTGTTGACACTGGCATTGAAGAAATAAATAGAAACAGGCCAGTAAGAATTATAGGTAAGATAAGTTTTTCACAATGCATTACTAAAAAAGAAGATTAGATTGGTTGCTACACAGGACATTAATTCTGTAGCTATAGCCTGAGCAGTGTACAAAGTTTAAATTGATTTATCCTGGGAGTATCTGAGAACAGTCACTTCAAAGAAGTTTTTTTCTTCCTCAGTTATTAAATGATGCACCTCATAGCACTCATTTGTTGATCTATTATTCTACTTCTTTCCACTGCATGGGGAATAGTGTTATCTAGATTTCTGTAGGTTAGCACCTGTCTGCCCTCCTTGGTTCCTGTCAGATCCTGGTAGTGAGAATCCTTGGGAAATGTTCTAAATCATGACTGTAGTTTGGGCTCAATATTGGAAATGGATTGAGTCAGTGCCATTTGCAAAATACTCTAATATTTTCAGAGTGTCTCTGAAGACACATGAAGTGGTGACAATTGTGTTCAGTATCTCCAGAGTGTTTCTGTTGTGCTGACAAAGTGTGTCCTTGCTTTTTAATTCTCCTGCCTCAGCTCCCAACTCAGGGCTACAGCTGCCCAGCAGGAGAGCAGCTTGCCATGACAGTGTCATGTGCTGTTCTGTCTGCCATACTAACTCCAGATCAGCAGGATTTGTGTCGAGTTCTTACATCATGCTTCAGCTCTTGGAGTCTTTTCACGCTTTTCCTCTGCTGCCTCTCACTAATCTCTGTAAGCCTTCTCCCTCGTGCCTCCTCAAACACCAGGCATGGCACATCCTCACAGTACTGGACTCCTGCTCTTGAGGAGTTTCTGAGCTCTGCTTCTTACAGCTTGATGCAATACAACTGAGCCAGCATCTCTAATCCACTTCCATACAGAATATTTCCTAATCTCCTTATTAGGATGCCCCAGTGCTGGCCTGGATGGAGTTCAGAGATAGAAGTACAATTTTGCTGGTGAAGAATAAGAATACTCACTTTAGAGACTGTTAAAGCCTCTGCTTTTTGTATAAATCTGAAGTTTGTATTTCTTGTGTGGCTGGTCAAAAATGGACCAGGAAAGGAAGGTCTTGCTTAGAAGAACATGGTGTGACTTCCCATTCTTTCATGTGCTTCTGAAGGAAAGCATCAGCTCTGAGAGTGGAGACAGTGTTCAGGTTGTGATCCAGCAATGTGAGTAGCTGACATGAGCTGCCTGTAACTTTCCTGGATTGTCTAAAGCAAGATGTTCGGGTTTGTGGCCTGGGCTGCCCTTTGTTTATGGCTGCCCTGTGTGATACCATAAAACCATTGCTTGATCTTTGTGCTCAGCATCGCAGCACAAAGAGGCAGCCAAGATATTTTGGCTTGAAACTTGTATTTGAATTTTTAAAGAACATTGATCATCAGGATTTCAGAGGTGCCAGTGGGTGAAATAATGATCTCAGTGCTGGATGAGTCTGATCAGGCAGGGAGAGCTGAGGTGAGGGGGACCCAGCAGGGGGAGAGCTCCTCTGTGCTGGGAGAGAAACACCCATGCACCACTGTGTGTGATTTCCTGCAAGGACAGGGACTGATCTGCATGCTGCCTGAGGTTCAACTGAAAAATTGAATGTGCTGCTTTGTGCATTTATATGAGTTTTATAATCTAGAACAATATATAATTATAGATATTTGCACACTCTTAATAGTTACATATCTTTTTCCGAAATATCTGTATATGCCTTTCCACAGTGATAGTGGACTAACTTTGGCAAAGATATTGCCTAAGCAGAGACAGGCTCCATTCCACTTTGGGTGGAGCCAGAGGGTTAGGGAGATGTGATCATCACAAATATTTTCTTCTAATCATTAGGTAAAGGGTTGTCCCCTGTCAGTCTAATGAGAATATCTGGAGTGATGCCAAAGAGAAGGTCTTAGCTTTTTGTGTCTCCTCTGTCCTGCAGGCAGGAAACAAAGCTCCCTTTGAAAACATTTTGTAGGAACAAAATAGAAAAAAGTTTGGAAAGATTTTCAATAATTTATTGAAGTTAGGAGCTCTGAAATAAGCAAAAGCATCAGTTATAAATATATCTAGGTTCCTTGACAATGTTTATTTAATGGTTTTCAGTATTTAATAAAAATGAATATTGATTAAATAATTAGTAGAATTTATTAAGCACAAATAGGTAAATTACATTGTATTATTTGAGTAAGGAATTAGATATTAAAAATTCAAGTCTTCTGCCAATAACTGACCTCACAGAGTATCACAGGGAAAGGGTTTCCCCTATCTAAGCAACTCTATTGTTTCGAGAACATCTTCAGTCCTAACATGTACAGCATGAGGGATGGCAGAGAACACAAATGTTTCATCTCC
Organism: Prinia subflava; assembly: GCF_021018805.1. Lineage (NCBI taxonomy): Eukaryota > Metazoa > Chordata > Aves > Passeriformes > Cisticolidae > Prinia > Prinia subflava. The sequence continues at coordinate 14,841,130 of NC_086250.1, read as the reverse complement.
TCTGAAGATCATGGACAAATTGCAATAGATGCTGCCGTGGAGTGGAGTTAGGTGATAAATAAACCATACAAACTGAATAATAAAAAGCTTGATTTTCCCTATCCACACAGAAATACTGTTTAATTCCTAGGAAAGGCAAAAGGGTAATAATTGGACATTTTTTCTGCTAATGAATAAATCTTGCAAAGGAATATTATAATGAAACATAACCATATAAATAAATTGGACTACATAATAGTCATTTAGGGCATTTTCTAGCAGTTTACTGGTACTCTTCCCTAAAATGGCCTTTTCTCTTTCCTGTAGACCCCTAGCTCAGCTCTTAGCTGTGTACGTGCTCAGATGTATTGCAGCATGATGAAACAAGTGCCAGTTGCTTCTTCTGCAATGTCTGGTGTGAATCTGTCCCCACAGGAAGAGAAACCAGTTCTGTTTTATGCAGTGGAACAAGGAAAACCAGCAGGATTTTCCCCTGTACCCCAGGGCTTTCCTCGATGGATGGTGTGTGGACACTGGCATTATGCCCCATCAGTGCAAAGAGCTTAAAAGACAGCACTTCCCAGGGGAAGCTCCTATTACCCTGGTAACAGCCAGAATCCCCACTTTGAGCCTCCTCTACTGTTCCCACAGCCTCCCTCTGGTTCGTATCTATCCTATGATTTTAGGTGAAGAAAAGTGTTTTCTACAGGATGCTCATTCCCTGGCGTGTCAAGAATAAAGGTGGGACCACACCCTCATGCAGAGTGTGGTGCCCCTTTGGAATCCCTGTGTCTGGGGAACAGCTGAAACCACAAGGATTTGTGAGCTACAGCCATGCAGAGAAAAGTTTACAGGAAACAGAAGGGAAATTGGTTGGGCTATGGTAAGGAAGAGTAGATCATACTTCAGCCTCAAGAAGCTTTCCCCAGAGCCCTTTCCAAGTTTTCTGTACTTACATAGATGATTAAAAAATAAATAATACCTCTTTCCTCCTGCAAGTTGTGCTTGACAGCTTTGGGGACTGGGGATTGGGTTTGAACTGATGCAGATGTGTGCATCTGGCATATCACTCCTTCTATTTTCTTTGTTCTTAATGTCTCTGACACCTTCAAAGACACACCCTTGAGGCGGATAAAATTTTTGATGCTTTGTTTTGGCATTTAAATGCTGCCTGTTATTATTCTGCAATAGTGACACCATAAAGTATATGAAAGTCTGTTTCCAAAATTTGTTTAAATGTAAATATGTAGGGAAAATATATTCAATAGAACATGTAAGTCCTGACACTCATGCAGATGGTCTAATGCAGCTCCCAAGGCCATCTATATGAATGTTTTTAAATTAAATTAGACCCATGGCATACAATTCAGAATGTCAACAATTGAACCTACGCATGCTTGAAGTGAATATTTTTTATACATCCCAGCATTTTAAGTGTCCCTCCCTTAGCCTGGACAGCCTGTGGATATTCATAAAGAGAAAAAAGACAGATTTGGCTGTGCTGTTGCTGCAAGCAGCTCACACTGTTCATTCTGTAGTCCTGCTGAATATGCTGCCTCAGCACCTTGAATTACACAATTACTCCTATCAAAATGATTATATCATCCTCTCTCAGCACAAGCATCTCCCCTCTCATTCTCATGAAAATCTGGAATCTCATGACCTGGAGAGCTTTACATCATATAAACTGCAAAAACCACATCCAAATGAACTATCCCACACTGGTGTCTGAGTGCATCTGGCATTATGCAGCCATGCCAACAGAGCTTTCTTTTGGGATCTCAGCAGAAACAGACTTAGTAGAGAACAGGAACAGTGGTTTTAGGTCTGCAGGAGTCATGGCCATGGCAGAGGTACAGACATTGGGACCATTCTAGATAAAACAAATCCACATTAACAAACACATCAGGGTCAGGCAGACCTCTGCCCAGCACAGAGCCTTCCCAAGCTGAGCCAAGGATGTTGGTGGGATTTTTGCCTTCCTACTTTGCTCTTTTTGGAGTTTCCACCTCTCCATCTCTGCTAATTTTTCTTTCTGTCATTATTAACCACCAGCTTTTTAGGGCTAGGTTAAGAGGGTTGTTTTTCTGACCAGGATCTATATCTATATCTATTCTTACTCTTTTTTGATTGGTTTTTATTATTTCACACATAATTGAGTAAAGCAGACTTTGATTAGTTCAAATTGTTTTGCAAATTTTATTTGTTTCAAGTATTTTGGACTGAGTCCCTCTAAAAAAAAAACAAGGGTGATTTTTTTAAATAGACTGCTGAAAGTCATTTACACATTTCACTGTGATGGTTCCACAATCATAATCTCACACTTGATTTATGTCACCTAGGTTTGATTAAAAAAATAAATGTAATATGGTTTGTTTTTCATATCCTGACTGAATCAGTGAGTCCTGGAAATAAACCTCCCCTGTGACTGTGAAAAACATTTTTATCAGACATACTTATTATCAGTGTTGCTGCTTCTGCACTTATCGAATTAGAATCATCCTGAAACTGAATCTAAAAGAGATGGGATGCAGCTACTGTGTAAAAATCTTGAATATTTGTAATCTGCTGCTTATCTGTTTCAGTAGAATTCATAAATCAGCTCAAAAGCAGTTTATTTCCAAAGATACACTTGCTTCAATGCAGTTTAAAGATAATTTTTCTCTTCGTTTCTACTATGTCCTTGCCTTGAACATACAGAATACTCTGGGACTTAGAGACAGTCTCCCATTGAGCAAATCAGCTGCTCGTCATTCATTCCAACTCTTGCTGCTTCATCCTGTCTGGTAAATATATATGTGAAACACAGATACTTATACATGTGTCTGTAATAACAGAAGAGTGCCACCTTGAATTAATTGCAAAGATGCTGAGCGGTTTTTTACTTTCATTCTATGTGCTTTGTATGCTGATGAGAACATTGACATTTATATGTATTTTATTTCATATAGAATAGAATTCTGATATCAGATACAATTCAGTAAAGAAAATTCTGAACCTGATCTCTCCTAGGTGGAGATAATCCCAGGGTCTAGAGAAACTCTGTTAATCCTTCATCTTTTTTCTCTTCTGTCATCTGTGGTTTTGGGTTAGTTTGTGGTTTTGTTGGGGACTTTTTATAGGGGGGGAGACAAAGGATGGGAGGGTTGAAAAGGATTCTCTGACTTCTAATACATGAAATTCCAGTAGGTGATTCTGTTCCTTGAGCCTCATGAAAGTTCCCTGTGTGCATGTTAAGCCTATTTGCAGGATTCTTCTGCTGTGCATTTCCTTAACAATAGTGTGAATAATTTAAATCATAATTTATGATTAACTTCATCATAAATTACAGCACAGAGTTAGCAAAGAAAAACATTTATACAAATAAGGGGGGCTAGATTTTCAGTAATGCTGATGATGATACATCTTATGCTTGGGGATTATCAAATATTTGTTAGCTATTAAGACTTAGGCAGCATTAATTAGCAGATCCTATGAATCTCAGCTGGAAGCACGATGCAGTCAGTAAAAGGTGGCTGCTGGAGTTCAGTGGGAAAGAGGGAGGAAAAAGGGAAAGCAGCAGGACACCTGGTTGTTAACCACTTTGTGTGCTGTCTTCACTCTTCTAGAAATGAGTGCATTGGTTAAAAAGTTATCACTTATCAGAAGAAGTAAAAATAAAGACAAGCAAAAGCCTAGGCTGACCTGTGGTAATAGTGCCCACTGTGGTAAATATGGTGTGGGGAAAGGGAAGGTGCTGCTGGCTCCCGTGTTCTGCTCTACAGAAATCCTCCACCTGGAGCAGGAGGAACTCTCAGAGATTGTGCTCATTCACATTTGAGCATTTCTTTCTGATTCTGCCTCTGTGCACAGGGATTGAAGCCAGCACTTCCAGCCACTGCACCACTATCTATTATTCACACTCAAGTATCAGGGAGCTCAGCTGAATCAGAAGTCCTGCGGATTTAGCAAAGCACAAACACAACCTGTGCTGTAGTCCATGAAACAGAGCAGCTGCCTTGAGCTGAACAAAATGGGCAAAAGCAGAGAGGTAGAGAAAGGGCCTGGAGCCTTTGGTGTGATGTCTAGCAAAGGCTGCATTGAGGAGTGAAAGGAGAGAAGGAGGGAATTGGAAAGAAGGAAAAAAGTACAGCAGAGGAATGGGGAAAGCAGTCTATATTGAGAAGAGATTGGACATAGGGAACTGAGAGCAAATTTTAGAACACCAAATTTATTATTACTACTTTGTAATCTGGAAAGGAAAAATAAATGTATTTGATTTTAGTGACACAGAATTTGAAAGGGAAATTTGACTCAAACATGGATGCTCTCAATTTGTAAACACAGAGCCTTTATTTTGAAGAGATTTCCTGCATTTGGTACATTGAAGTGAAACTGTTGTCTTATGGCAACTTTCAGAAACATTCCCATTCTGTGGCTTGTGCCATTGTTACTTCACAGCTTGAATGTCCTTTTTCTAGGATTTCTGTGTAACTGTGTCTTGCATTTTCCAACAGTTCCAGCATTTCCTCCTACTCCTTTCTGGAGGCCATTCCTCCCTCTTAAAAACCTTCCACTTCTTCCACAACCGTGTCTCCTTTCCCCACAGCTGACTAAAGAAGTGGCTGTTTTGTGTTTGCTGGTGAATGCAGCACGGCTGAGTCCACACAGAATTTTAGCTGACATCTCAGATGTGTCTTCTGTTTGTCATCACATGAAGGTTCTCTGTGTGTTATTCATGTGCATGTTTATGGATAAACTTCCATAGATTTGCACCACAGTTGTCTCAGCATATGGAAGTGATGAGTTTTGTTCTCTGTGTTGAGACTCAAATGATAGAAGAAATTTTACTTAATTTTTTTTGTTAACACTTTTTTTGAAAAAACACTATGAAATGTTTGCAGGTCCTTCCCAAGGTACTTTTGATTTAGAATCTCAAACAGAATTCAGAAATGAAAGATTGCCCCTCCACTAAGGGACCTTAGTGAGGCACTTTGCCTTTTATATCCTCAAGTTATGTGTCTCTTCCTTGGTCTATCTCTGCTGTTTTATTCCCTTTTAAGTTGGTGGCCAGTATGGAAAATACTGAGATTCATTGCTACTTTTTAAGGAGAAAGTTTACTAGTTGGCTGGCAGTTGAGACCTGATTACTACTACAAAGTTCTGACGTGTCTGTAAAAAGAGAATTAATTTGGTTACTTTGTTTCACATTTTTTGCATTTTCATTAGACATTGTAAAGTCTTTTAGACAACTGAAAATTATGATTGAAAAACAAAAAAACTATACGAATTAATCAAATATTCCACATCATAAAATGTCATTCTTTACTTAGTTTATCTAATCTGCAGCAGATTATTTATTCTAATACTCTGGGCTCTGTAGACTTAAGACAGAATTCCAGACATCACATTAAACCTACCTCATCATTTTCTTGTAACTGCTTTTAATTTTCCATGACTATTCTAAGGAGATAAAATATTTTGTTCTTCAGAAATTTTGAATTGAATAGCTTAAATTTGTTAGGGAGAAGAAAAAATGAATCCTCCTTTTATATATTTTATGTTCCAAAGAACATATACTCTCTTGGTAGCATGAAAAAAATTTTTGACTGCTTAAACCACTATATCTTTCTTTTGCCATCAGAAGTACAACCTGGTTATTTTAAGAGGTAAGAAATATTTTCTGAGGGAATGGTTTCTAACCTCTGAAAAGAACATTTATTTTTCATTGAGAAATCTAAATTAAAAAAGCCCTCAAACCCTCTTTTGTGCTGCTCTCACCACATAGTTTAGATCCATGACTGAAGCAATCTCAGTGCCAAATTCTTCTTTCTCTTTGATGTTTTTCCTAGAGATTTTAAATATTTTATTCCACATTTCTTTTTCCTCTTCTCCTCATCTCACAAAAACAGTTCTATAGAATAAAATGTCAAAGCTGTGCTTCTGGAAGCTGATACTGTTATCAGCTGATGGTCAGCCTCAGATCCCATCTGAACACTTATAAAAACCCTTGAATATTTGTTGACTTTGTTATTGAAGAGAGGGAACCACTTGACATCCTTTTCATGTCTTTCCACTTTGGAAATTGTTGTATACTAAAGTTGCATATAGATGTGATAAAAGCTGTGGAGGGGTAATCTCCCCTTCTCTTTAAAGCAGTTCCACAGAGCAGTTGTGTCCTTCAAATTTTTATGCCTTGCTGACTAAATGGGATGAATGCAGATAGTAATAGTTCCCATGAGATGATCCCATTTCCATTCACTGCCTTCCTTGGAAAATCCAGGTTTCCACAGTTCCCAGTGCTGCAAGAAACTTTGAATAAAGTACTTGCACAAAAGGACCCAGATTTCAAGGACTAAGCAATCAGCAAGCTGAAGACAGCAGCAAATTACCTTTGCAGTTGTATTGTCTTTAAATTTGTTTTGAAAAGATTAACTGAAGTCATAAAAACAAATCTTGAAATATTTTCATTTTTCTGTCTATGAGAGAGCTAAGATCAATTGAGAGCAATATTATCTTTTTAATGATGTTCATCCTGGGATGGATTGAATTCAGAAACAAAGTTAGGAAAGTTTTCTGGGCTGCCTTTAGCCTAAGCCATACCTAAGCCAGTGATGCAGAGCTAAAGATTTTGAGCACTACCCTCTTCTAACCTAAGCCTTCTACAACCAGGGTTTTTTTTTTTCAGTAGTTTCTTGTCCCTGGGGAAAAAAAAAAAAAAAACCAAAAAAAACCAGGCTTCCTGTAAGTTTAATATTTTGGGCAGTTGTCCACAGCTCTGTTAGTATTTACAGAATTCATTCATATGTGTGAAAAAATCTCTAACTTGCAACTAGGCCACTGTTGTTTTGGGGTTGTTTTTAAAGAAAAATGGGATTATAGCTTTTTTCATGTAAAGCTGATATGATGATAAACAACCATTGTCAGTATTGGATTTTGTTTTAAAAAAGAAAGGTATTCAGCATGAGAAGAAAATGCAATTACACTGACCAAGAAAAACATGCAGGGGCTTCTAGTCCAAGCATAAACTGATCAGAAGCTGTATCAGCTGTGCTCTTGTCCTCAGCAAGGAGTAATTAGCAGCTTCCTGGAATTTTGAGCTTCCTTTGAAACACTGGTCATTAGGTATCATTGGAGACAGCAAACTACCCCAGGTGGCCTCAGCCAGCTCCACTGGAGAAGCACACAGGGTCTTTGTGCCTTGCTCACTTCACATTATTCAAGGCTAATTGGCTATTCTGACACTTAAAGCTATTTTTAAGCTTGCTGTTTCACTGGACACTGCACAGATTTTGGATTTTGTGATTTAAATGTCAGTGACAGATTAAAAATGCTGGGTTTTTAATATTAGTTTCAGACTGTGCTTTAGCTCCTGCATGCAGTAGTCCCAATTATTGGTCCCCCTCTGAGACATTCTTCCTTTTTCATAAGATATTACCTCTTTGATAGATTAATTTGTTCAGTTATCCAGTTAGAGGAATATGTTTGGTGCTGCCAGACAGGTCCAGGTGGGAGGGCTGCACATGCTCAGCTGTAACAGAGCTGCCCATGGAGATGTGTCTGAGCTTCTGTTACAAGAGAATGCTGACCAAAAATGTGAGGTGAAGCTATGAGTCAATTTTAATCCAGCAGGGGATCGAGGTGACTTCTACTCCTCTCTGCCCAGAATTGCTGCAAATCCAGGCGCAATGAACCTTGAAGCAAAAGACAAACCAAGCTTTTTCATGTTATAAATATTTCTTTTGGATTCTGGTTTCTACAAGGACCTTCTGAGACATTAAAGGCAGCTCATTCTCATTTATTCCATCTCCCTTGCTTTCCTGTTTCTCCCAGTTCTGCTGTTATGAGACAAGAGGCAACAAAACATCTGTTTTCCTTGCCAGAAGTGGTTTTGTTTAAATGGAAGAGTAGTTGGTAATTTGTGCCTAGAAAACACCACACCTAGTTTTTATTTGTGTGCAGGGAACAGAATCTCCTGGTACAAAGTGGACTAGAGTTTGCTCTTGCTCATGTAGGGGAATGTACTGGATGGCCAGCTTGCTCAGTCTTTTCTCACTTGGAGTACAAATGCTCCTTGTTCTTGATACTTGTGTGTAAACCCAGGTAGGAGGTCTCTGCAGATAATCAGGATATATTCTGGTGAAACTAAGAGCAAGCAATAGCTTAGTCTTGTTTTATTTATCTAGAGTTCAGTAAATCTGCTAGCCAGAATATTAGGTTATGAACGGCAGAATAAAAAAGCATCTTTGCTCACAGAAACAAATGCAATATTGGCTGGGTTGTCTGGCTAACAAAGAAATCATACCAAGTGATGGGGGCAGCCTCAGCCAAGGCAGTTCCTGCAGGGAGGGTTGTCCCTTTGCAGGGAGTTTAACAGAATCAATACATGGTAACCCCTGAGCACACATCCAGGGGCCAGTCCTTCCTCACCTGTCCTTCCCCAGTAAAGCAGAATACCACTGAGGAACAGCACCATTAATGAAAATATTGATTTCCATTTGGGGCCATTTTTATAGCATGTAGGGATGTAAAAAAAAAAAAAAAATCTTCCTTATGCAAATTTCTATCAATATGATCTAAGTGGTGGTTATAAGGTTTGCCCCAGCTTTGGTGGCCAGGAATACATAATTATGTGTCTTTGGAGCCAATATTCTTGAGCTGTGAACATAATTATAGAATTAATCCTATAGACTCAATTAACCTCTTCATCTCAAGCTACATGTCAGATTTTATTTTATCCAAGAGATGTTATGAGAAGGTAGAATGTAACCAAAGTCCTGGAAATGACATCTGCAGACAGCTGTGGAGGCCTGAGGAGCTGCTGTACATTGATGTCTCTGACAAAGTGTGCTCAGGCAGGGAGCTTGTCAACCAGAAGTAAAATCCAAATGCTTAGAGGTGGAAATAGTGAGTGAGCTGCTTGAATGAGTATGAGAGCATCCTGAGATCTGAACATTGCTCCCTAAAAGGAAAAATTATGATCATTTAAGGGAACCCAGCAAAGAAGGTAACTACACATCTCAAAATCAAATCAGAGGATGTTAAAAGATGGACAACATAAGAGACTGAGAATAGAGGAGGGGGATTTATTCCCTTTTTAATGTCATAATCCTTGTGAAGAATACTCGAGGAAGGAAACAATGTTTGAACCTTGGTGACATTGATCTCAGGAATTTGGCAGCTTAGAAGGAGTTGTAGCATCAGAAACTAAGATTTAAAATAAGTAAAATATTGGAAGAGAGATAGTATCTTTATTCTACTGAAAGACTGTGCTCTCTCCCTGCATTAAAAAGCCCAGAATTTGGTGATTTTCAGGAGCCAAAACCTGGATGAATAATGGGTTTCTAGAGAAGACTGGGGATGTATTATGCTTATATTTGCATCAGGGGAAAACAAAAAGCAACACGTTGTTTATTTTTCTCAGCTTTATGAACTTCAGCAGAAGTTAGATTATTAAGAGCTGTTTTCTCAGTTCAATACCAGATCTGAGCATTCTATTAATTTATGTGATGAAGAAATTCCTGTACAACAGTATCTGATCTTCAACTTAGAGTTTATGGAACATCCTTCAGTGCAGCTCTCTTTTTTCACACCAGCAGACCTGGAATGAATACAATTAGGACTCTAATTAAAATTTTGTAAAGGTTGCACAATTTGCTGCTAACAAGATCATTTGTTGAGTATTTTTCCCACATCTAATGCAGTGTTCTCCAACTTTTTTCCCCTACTTTTCCTCAGGGAAAGTACAGCAATCTATCAGGAACAAACAGCTTGTGTTTAAAGAATACTGAAATGTTTATCGGTCATTTTATAAAGGGCATAATCAATGTTTATTCCAGTCACAGTTAATATTCTGCAAACACAGGACACATCATGTCCTTCTAAATCCAAGTAGACTTTCTTTGTGCTGATCCAATTCTATAAACTGTTAGTTTAGCTGGCTAATTATAAAAGTAACAAATCAAGCTATGGATATGAACTGGTTTCCTGGTAAAACAAACTTAGATGTTGGCTAAGAGACAGCAACAACAGTGAATATATTCAGTAATAATTAACCAGCTAAGTAAAGAAACTGTCTTTCTAGAGTCAAAAACCCCAAACAAACCAAATCCAACACCTTCAGTGAAAGAATAATCTAAGAGTCAATGTTTGAGTTTCAGGAAGAATAGGTTTTTTTTATAAAAGGAAATATTTCACAAAAAACATGGCACCTTTGATAATAGAATGATTTTTTTAATTTGTATTTCTCTGACCTCAGAGAATGAAATTCTATTCATAAAGCAGTTTACAGAACACATTTGGACCCCATCACTAATATTAAATTAATCACAAAATGAAATTATTTAGCCACGAAGCAGTTTTGTCTTGGGTGAGGCAGATTGTGATTCTGATCTCATTTACAATGGTTTTACATCAGTGTAATTTGATTTCACTGGAGCTTATGCTGTATAAAAGAGGAGAGAACATGGCTCATATTTTCTGAGTGGTCATAAATTGCACACAATTGAAAAAAGAGGAATTTCTACTCTGGGAAGAAATCCATGCAAATGTATTTTGCTAAAAATTTGGCAGCCTTTTTGGAGTGTGCTATTTATATATTTTTTTATAAGCTTAGCTCCAACCAGAGAAGATGCTATATTTCCAGGGCAAATGACCACAACTCAGTCAGGAGATTTAGTTTTGCTAAGGAGGCTTAGGAGAAAATAGAAAAATTAATCTAGAGAATTTCTGAAAGAGCAATACTTTAATTAGATAATGTTACTTTGGATAATTTGTGTTTGTTCAGTCCAGAACTGCTGAGATATTTATCAATAGTCAGGATAGAAAAGCAGGATGGAAGAGGATTCCCAGGCTGTTGGAGACCATTTTAATGTTTGGGACCAGTTAAAATTGTTATTTTCACGAGATAGAAAAGAATGGCTATGCCCTCTGTGTTGAATTTCCCCTCAAAGGTGTTGCCACATTGCTCTAGCCATGTTTTAGCCTTTGTTGTTGTTGTTGTTGTTGTTGTAGGGGTTATTTTCTATTTTATTTTCTAAGCAGAAGACATAAACTACTTCTGAGAAATCTCTATCGTGCCTCTCCTAGAAAAGCCTCCCAGCTACAGAACACAAGTGGCTGCTTGGCTCCCTTGCAGTGAAGGCTGGAAGCTGCAGTGTGCTGCAAAGACATCCAAAAGAGCACAGCCTTTTCTCCTCTCTTGGAAAACAGGAATTTCCTCTTGAGGGCTTGTCAGCTAAGAAATATGCTTCTGCACACACCTCTGAATGGTGCAGCAGGGTGCCAGGGGCTACATTCAGTGGGTCTGGGTTAAATTTTAGGGGGGAAAAAAAAAAGAGGAATGAAAAGAAGAAAAAAGAATATTTTGAGCAGAAGGAAAGGAATTCAATATTTCCTGGGAATTGTTTTCCTGCGTAAGGGAGCAAGAGCTGCTAAACCTGAATGTAGCTCGGCTGTGGTTCTTCCTTTGGAACACTGCATAGGAAATTTGTACCTCCCCTCTATCCCCACACCCCCTGTCAGCTCCACTGCTCAGTGCCCCTCCATCCAGCCACCACGGGTGACTGACAGAAGAAAAGGCTTTGAGATCACCAGAGATGTTATGAGAAGGTAGAAGGTAACTGCAGCTACATTACATCTGCAGTTACATGCACCTAGCCATGATCAGCCCCTTTTCAATGTCTCCAGCTGATTGCATGAGGTAATCTTGCTTTTCACTCCCTTACCTGCCCAAACACACTTTCACCCCAGCACCTGAAGCACCAGCTGGATAGGACTGGCACATGGATGTCCCCTTTCCCTGCCAGCACCTTATTCACCACTCTGAGTTTCTCCCCGGAGCCAAATTCTCTCCTGGTTCTGACCTGCAACCTCCCATGAGCAGGTTCATGTCCCTAACAGAGAACAGAGGTTAAATCCACCCGCGTGTCCAACACGCTCTGCTACAGGGGATGTAAAGAATTTTGGCTTGGTTCTGAGTCTGAGTGCACTTCTAAAGGATTGTGAAATGATGTAGCTCCTGCTGTTTGGCACACACAAATAGTTCTGTGATCAATGGATTGCTTATCCATGTGGCAAATATTTCCTGAATTGGCAGTTTCATTACAAATGTAATGTTGGACCACAGTACAAAGGGTGGGGTTTGATATAAGAGTTTTCTATTGAAATTTGAATGGATCTAGGCTTAGAACACTGCCTATTCAGTGAAAAACTTCAGATGTGACTCAGATCAACAGTGGACATTGCAGGAGAGAGCTTCCTTTGTACCAAGGAAGCAGAAAGTTAAAAAAAAGCACAAAGATAACTGTTCTGATGAAATATGAAAGCAATCCTTCAGTTTATAAGTCACCTTCTTTTTTGATAGACTTTTTGAGAGAATTGGGAAAAAAAGGACTGTATTAAGGGATTTAGGGCTCCAGCCTGGCAACATTTTAATGTCTTCATTACCTTAATTTGTAAAAAATCACTGATAGTTTCTGGGGCGTTGTGCTTACCTTTAATTTTTGTTGTATTATCTGCATTTTTTAAGAAGTGGATGTAATGCTTAAAAACTCTAAGAATATTTGAGAGAAACTAAGAGGGTATTATTTTTAAAACATAGGTGAAACCAAAAAAAGTATCCTTAGTGAAGTACAACAACTTATAAGATTCTACTCTACATAAAGAAAGGTGATGAAGTGAGAGGATTTTTTTAAAAAGGGAATTTGTCCGAAGAGGAAAATGATTTCTAACAGCTCTTCAGCTGAAGGAATAACCTACAAATGTGAAGTGTAGAAAGGAGTTTGAGGAATATTAGATACCAAATTATAGCGGAGCCTGTTCTGGTGCTACAAATTAGTCCTGGCTTGTGGGTTTACAAATGCAAGGATGAGTGGCCGAAAACCAAAAGGGTAAGGCCTAGGGGTGAGCTAATGGCAACCCTCCCAGACCCAAAGGGGGCCTACAAGAAAGGTGGGGTGGGACTTTTTACAAGGGCCTGGAGTGACAGGACAAGGGGGAACAGCTTCACACTGAAGATAATTGGTTTAGATTAGACACTGGAAAGAAATTTTTGACTGTGGGGGTGGTGAGGCCCTGGCACAGGGTGCCCAGGAAAGCTGTGGCTGCCCCATCCCTGGCGGAGGCCAGGCTGGATGGGCTCTGAGCAAGCTGGGAGGGTGGAAGGTGGCCCTGCCCTGCCATGGGGTTGGAGGGTTGGAGCTGGGTGATTTTTGAGGTCCCTTCCAACCCAAGCCATTCCATGTACTTCTGTTGTGGCTCTGCCTCAGGCGTGTGGAAACCTGACCCTGCTCCTTGGTCCTGTGTTCCCAGAAATGTGGTGATTAATGGGAGGGAGAGAGTTCAGGAATAGATACAGAAACACTCGAAGCAAAAAAATTACCATAAAAAAAAGTGAAAATAAACTGAGAAAGAAAATCATTTGGCAGTGAGATGCCTTGAGAGCAGGTGGTGGACATAAAAGATGGTGGCCTACAAATATTTGCTGATTAAATTGAAGGGTAAATACTCCCATTGTGCTGCATAAGTATTTCTGGGAAAGGGCAAACAACTCCATGGAGTGACAAATATTCCAACTTATGTTACTTAAAGTAACATTTACCTTACAGATATCATAGGGTAAATATTTTTTGATTGTAGATATTCCATGGAAATATAGAAATATCTGTGCTCTGCATAGACCAGTAGCTAGGACAAAATTCATCAAATAAAAGCCAACTGTTTGTCAGGTAGAACAGCACCATGACATTGCAGAAATCCCATTGTAAAATCTAACATATTATGGGGAATTTCCTACACAGTCTTCTGAAGGATATGTCAGCTGACCTGAATGTCGTTTTGATAGAAAACCTAAACAAAAAAATCCCAGCAACACATAATAATTAGGCATAATAATAACAATTACATAATAACATTATTTAGTTTTTATTGAATCTATTACATTTAAATGTAATTTATAAATACATTATATAATAAATACAAAAATATATTATGTATAACTATATGTGTATATATAAAAATTTGTGTATAATTGTATATAAACTGCATTATGGACAAATTTAATTATTATTAAATGTAACAGCAACAAAATAACAGCTACATAAGTAATAACACATAATAATGATAGAAAGAAATAAATTTGCACTGTTAATTAACAAAGAACCCCTTTGTTTTCTGAAACAAATTTGTTGGCTGACAAAACTCAACCAGCAACTTAATTCATGAGATCCTAATTTTCCTCCAAGAGATTACCCTCCCCACCCTGCTCCTGCCGGAGTTAAATGCATAACTTTTACCTCTTGCCAAGCATTCTCAATTCTGTATCTAACACCCACAAATATTATAAATCCCCATCACTAATTTGTTCCAATATCTCCCCAAAAACACATCCTCAACTGAAAGAAAATGCTGTTCTTCATCACCTAATGGCTGAGGTGGGGTAGCACTCAGGACATCTCTTGCCTAAGACACTTGCCCAGACTCTCATTAACCAGAGCGGTAGCTCTGGCCTGTGTCCACCAATTTTTGAATATATCCAAGAAAGGAGACAACTTTACAGACCTCCTTTTAGTCATCACTAAAGTCTCTAACTTATGTTAATAATGGAAATTAATCACTGTGCCCCAACCAGTAAATTGATCTGGTAATTCCACTGTTGCGTCTCTCTTGGACACCAAGACCAGTCTCAGTTTAATCTCAAACAATGGGATTTCAGAATTAAGCCACAAGGTGGGACATTACCATTTGCAATTTAGCAGTTTTATTGTCTGAAAACTAATTTTCTGGCACACTTGGATCAGATAGTGGAGTTTCTGGTGTGGTTTGTATTGTGAAGATGTGTTTGCTTTGCATGCAGTGCTCTCAGAAATGAAAATCCACCTGAGCACAAAACATTCACAGGAATGACTGAAGAATGTGACACATCATCTTTACTACAGACTTCTTCCAGCTCTCATCCCTCTTTCTACTTGCCTTACTGTCAACATTACTCCAGCACATGGCAGTGTGTTATTTAAGAATGCACATGACGTTTTTCCAGATTTAAAAAAAAACGTCTTATTGGAGCCTTTAGAAAGGAAAATAATGTATGGCTTATAATAATAATAATCAGTTATTATCTCTTTTTCTCCTTAGCTAGATGCAGGACAAGGCTTATCATATTCTAACAAGCCTCTTTCTTGGTTTTCTCCTGTAGGTAAATTACAGGCAGGGAGTTATATGCTGTTTAATCTGTACTGCTTCTTTTGCTTTCTAGCCTACCTCTCCATTTCCAGCTAGTTCTTTCAGTTTACCCAGAGGCAAAACTTTCAGATTCCTTCCTGAGATTCTACTGTTTCAGCATCTCTCATATTCTCAAAAGTATTCCTACCTCATTAAGCATGGCTAAAGCTAATTGAGTCCTGAGCATGCAGGCACGCTCACCTCTGCTGGCGTGTCCCTGTTAGTGGAGGCTGCAGCCTGTTCCAGACCTCCAGCAGCTGGTGCAGCTCCTTCTGCTGGCTCCAGTCTGCACTTTGCAGGCTGGGATGCAGGGGTCTCTGCTGGGGCTCTCTCCTCAGTGCCACTCTGTGTGGTTCCCTTTCACCCTCTCCATCTCCCTGCTCAGCACTCCTCTTCCAGGAGCCCATCACTCTGATGAAGGCGTGCAGTGTGAGTTTTTCTGTTCGAGGAGGTGCAGCTGTCTCACTCCATGCTTAGTTCACCTAAAGCAACAAGCAGAGGAGGTCTCCCCAGAGGTAAAGAGCAATCCCTGACAACTGGGAGGTGAATACCTACCAGCATCCCCTAAAATTAGACTCAACAAAGAATTTGAGACTGTATTTTTGGTGCAAAGCAACCTAAGTTTGGCAAGGTAGAGGGGCTTGGGGAGCAATGTAGGTGTTTTCCACCTCTCTGATTCTGCCATACTGTGATTAATCTCACCTTGCTCTAACATTCTCCCCTGTAACCTGTTCCATGTGCTTACTGTCCTTTCAGTAATGCAATTGTCTAAGAATTGATGGCCATCTCATTCATACTAAATGTTGCAGTAGGATAAACTGTGTTATTCTGAATCATCTGAAATAATGAATTGTAAAGTCTAAACCTGAATATCTTCAATCTACATAAGTTCTGCCTCTTAATTCCATTTGCCTTATTTCCAGCTAAATCACCAGTGTGTGAAAAGGGGTGCTAGAGGATAGAAAGGAAGGAAAATGGAGTAGAAGACAGATAAGGAAATATTTGAACATTTTTGAATCAGGTGAACACAGAATTAAAAGTGAAACTAGTAAGGGAGGGAAAATTAAATCAGGGTGAAGGAAAAAAGTCCACAACACTGAAGATATACTTGATCGATATTAACAGTTGGGGAAGCAAAGCTTTCATTTAAGTGTCTTTAAATCAAGTCCATGATATGGATTTATTGACTGAAACCTATTGAGATTTCATTGTTGTAGACAAATTTGCTAGTGACTTTCTATTTTTAGCTGGACAGTTGTTACATACACATCCCAAACCCCACCATCACCCTAACTGATGGCCCTGTTGACAAGCTTTAAAGAGATGCCAGATCATGAGCAGTGGTGGAGATTCAGCTGCCCCAAATCCTTAATGCACCTCATGATGTATAATTATGCTAAAGAGGTGCCAGGGAACTGTTGTGCATTTCAAGTTAGATGCCAGCCAAAGCCATAGACCTCTGAAAAAGGGTCAGATCAGACAGCCTTACAAATGCTGCACAGGAGGTGGATGGAGCCAAAAATACAGTGGGATGAAGCAAGAGAGAGTTCTTTGAAGGAAAATTCTCAGCCAGAAACATGTTTCTACACTATTTTACCTTTCTCTGCTGGTAAAATGTCTCACTGTATTCCCCTGATGTTTCACAGGATGAAAAAGCCACCCACAGAGTATGATTCAGATAAGTTTGGGTAGGTCAATGAGAAAAAATTCAGGATTAAAGTCCCAGAAGGAGAAAGGAACAATATCTTCCCAACACAAGTGGTGGCAAATGGCTGTACAATAGACAAGAACAATGTAGAAAAATGCTGATCAATGCAGTAAACACACCAAAAAGATTAAAAGAAGTTAAGGGCAGGAGAAGTGGTGGCAGAAAGAGGACAAGGCCAGAGATAGGGGAAAATACGGATCAGTATCATGGCAAAGATAAGTGGTGAGGAGGAAAAAATTAATGAAGTGAAACTCAGATATTATTTAGACACAGCAGTTTAGTTTTTTCAAACTGTTGCCATGTAGCTCTCCTGGCCAGACTATACAAATGAAGTGCTTGCTGCTGCACCTCTTGTTGCTATGCTGCTTCTACTCCCATGTGAAAATATTATGGAAATCTGTCTCCCACTACTTCTCAGGGATTGCACACGCTCTCACCTGTTTTACTTAATTGCTAATTGCTCTCAGAATGTTAATGGATAAGTAATGTGTGTAGGAGAGCCTGTTTTGTAGATTAGATTTCTTAATGGACTTTCTGGAAGCATGAGGAGTAATTAATCTCCCCAGTAACACACTGTCACCTGCTGCTGTGGGGTTCCAAATGTCCTTTACCAACACAGCACTTTTTTGTTTGTGTGGTGGTGTGTCCATTTGCTCTCTGAAAAGCGTGGGGGTGGTGGGGTTGGGAGATGTGAAACTCCTCTTGTTGTTTTTGCAGGAAGAGATCCACAGTCCCACACAAAGTATGCCTCATTTCCTCTATAGCCTGCACCAATATTCAGGAACTCTTATCTCACTCCTCACTATTTTTTCTGGTGACTTCAGGGCTGAAATTAAAATTTTTTTCCTCTCCACTGTGTGATAGTTCTGTCGGTACCACCACATAAAACCTGAAATGCTCCCCAAAGAGAATCCAGAGACCTTTCTTTTAGCCCCCAAATAAACACAATTTTGTGTGATCACCTGCTGAATTTGGTATAAGTGTACAAAAACCCAGCGTGATAGATCAGGCTTAGTGCAAGGCCTAAGTTGGAAAACTTCTGTGCTGCATAGATGCTTGAAATTCCTTCAAGAAGTTAAAAAGTAATGCCATGGTTCTTTCTGATGTTTGTCTGATCCTTGGCTGGTGACACCAAAGAGTACCTTCAGTGCTACTCCAGGTGTACTTGTGGAGTTGGAAGCAATCCTCAAGAATTGACTGCATGCCACCTAAGTGTATTCAACTTCTATTTTTCCCTTTAAGTAGGAATATGTTGGCAAATCTGTGATTTTAGGTGGGAGAGAATACATGTGGAGTGATATAAGTTAGGAATGCTGCGCCAATGCTATGGGCTGGTTTGAAAAGCAAGGTGAACTTCTTAATTGTATTTTTACATTCATATTCAGCAGCAGAAGAATTTTGGTTTTTACTACTCAAAAAAAATTTTCAACAGTTAGGAAAACAGGGAATAGAATTTCCAAAATAGAATTTAATCCTACATATTGCACACATTCTAGTGTGTACTTCAATGATAGTTAATACTGAGAAATAAGCTGAATCAAGAGTCCAAAATGAATGCGTTGATTTAGGATAACATTTAAATTAAAAAAAACAAATTTGCTTGGGTAGTTGTCCTGTTTTTCTGCAGAGACTGAGGCTCTTGTAATGATGCTGATGGATCATAGGGGAAAAGCATCCTTTTGTCTCTGCTGTTGTTTAGACTGGTGAGCAAGGTCTTGACTACTGCCATTTCAATGTTACTTGATACATAATGAGTTAATTAATAAATGAGAGACATTTGTAAAATTAGATTTCCTTTCTTAACAGCTCTGCAGAGAAAAACTTTTAAAATGGATTTATTTTTAGTTTTCGACTTGATTTTGTCTATTTAGAAAAATATGTGGTGACAGCTATTGACAAGGGTAGACCTGTTGGGCTGCTTACCCTTTTTGACATGAAACCACCTAATGGCCTGCCTGTTTTCTTAAAGGAGAGGACAAGAAAGTTTTCTTGCCTTCCCTGTAAAAAGTTTTGTCTTGGGCAGTCTAAGACAAGCAAACTTTAAGCAGAGACACATTTGGAGATATTTTCTTGGTCACGAAAAGGGAGAGGGAGCCTGAATGTGTGTGGTTTTGGTGGAAAAAAAGTGTTCACATCTGATTTATGGTAAATTATAGGGAGGGAACTTCCTGCCTGGGGGGCTGAGTATAATTCAGACTTGTTTTCTCTTAAGAGAAAATTGCATAGACATCATGGTAACTGATGGGTCAGTCACTGACTTTGTGAGAGTCCTGCACAGCTGATTGATTCTTAACAGTGCTCCATCCCCTGGGAATGCACAGCTTGTGTGATGGATAGAATAACACCTCTAATGGTACTCCTGGCACTTGAATTTGGCTGTGGGGAACAAGCAAGCTCTTTTGCTCTTTACCCTTGAAGTGATCTCATGAAAACACCAACACTATTCACAAAGATCGCCATTTTCACTTAATTACCATTGTGTGCTCTTGGTTTTCAGCAGGCCAACACACACAAATCCCACACATGTCATCCCAAAATGCTGTCAATGCACCACAACAGAAATTTGTTCCTGTTCTAACAGCAGTGCTGCTCATGTGCACAACTATTCCCTTTCTGGGAGCATGCCACTACGTATTGGTGAATATTGCTGAACCTTTTTGGGGCCTATGACACAATCAGCTCTGTCTAGTATTTTGTAAACCTTGGTAGTGGTTTTCTTCTTGTGACTGAGCCTAATGTCCTGGTTGGGCTCAATAATCTTAGATGTCTTTTCCAACACTAATGATTCTATGACAAGCGTTTCTTTGCCAGAGAAATTGGCACCTTACACATTCTCCCGCACTGTATCTATTTATTCAGTCCAGATCTTTCTCAGAGTGCAAATATGTTTCTTTAGCAGAGTTGTGAAACAAAGAAACTAGGAAAAAATGGTTTATAACCATTCCCCAGTCTACTTCCTACAGACTCCAAACTGGCATAACTGCGCAGTACAAACTTTGGGATGAGCATCCAGGGATTATTTAGCCTAGCAAAAACAAATACATATATCACTGTGGACGTGGGGTAATTTCACTGCTCTGAGGGTAAAAACTAACTTGAGCATCATAAGTTAATGGTGATATCATAAGTGATAGTTAATGCTGAGGACAAAGTAGTTTCTCCTTTCTGTCAGCTTGTACAAAGCTAAGTGGGATCCCAGGTAAGGCACAGCCTATCTCTATGGGTTTTTAAACCTGTCTACAACAGGGATGATGTATACACGTCTCCAGCCACTTTTTGTAAATGATTTTGCAGACCAAATGCATTGTGTTAAATAAGGACATTTCCCCTGAAATCCTGAAATTATCAAAAAGATGTGTAGCAGAATATTAACTCATCCTCTATTGGAGGATTGCACTGTTCAAGGGACCTGGCATGAGGCTTTTCAAAGCAGCTGGTTCACAACAGAATCTGGTGCTGATGAATTAGCCCTCAGACAATGGATGTGGGATGACTTGGCTCTGAGTGGATGATGGGGGGAGCTAAGTATTGAATGAAGCTGTTGAAATTCCCACCAGAGCTGAAATTTTCTTGTACTGTAGAAAAGAAATGGAAAAGGTTAAGCCAGTATTTGTCTCAGACCATAAGTAGTAACAGTCAAGAAAAAGAGACAAAAAAGCAACCTTTAATTTTGATGAGAATTTGTTCTTAAGCAGCCTTCTGTTACCTTGAGCAGAAGTTGTCAAATGTGTAATTGTAGTATTGGCATTGAAGTACTCTGTTCTTCGTAGAGATAAAATAAGAGAGTTCTGTGACCACATGAAAACAAGCTGAAAGCAGCAGATCTCTCACAAGGTTTGTGTATTTGACAGTTTTAACTGACCTGCTAAAAGTCTTGATTTTGAGGGGAGAGAACATATCTAGGATTTTTTTTTTTTGTCTTCTAAGAGTTAATTTCTCATGAGAAATCAGCATGTGCTTAACCAAAAATAGTCACGAGGCCAAAACAATTTTATTTGATGTAGGATAATGAATTCACTTGATGGCATTCTGTATGTCTCACTGTTGTAGCTCAGCAGAGAAAAGATGCCAGATTTGGATCTATGGTTGATAGTTAATCACTATGGAAGAAAACACAAAACTTACACTTTGAGTGAATAAAAACCACATAACTTCCAAAAGTTTTTTGTGCTAGCACTGTAAATAACAAAGTAGACATGAAAAACAACACTTTTCAGAGTTAAAATAGGTTTTCATAGAAAACAAGTATTATCTTAAAATCAAAACACTGGAACAATTGAAGGAAAGGGACTCAAAGATCCCAATGCAGCCACAGCTCAGAGCTTAGGACAGTTTCTGTTCTTGTAAAGTTCAGACAAAAGCAGTTCAGAAAATAATTGTTTTGGGCACAGTGAAGAAGATCCAGCAAAGCCAGAAAGCTCTGACTTCACTGGAGGGAAAAATATTATATTCCTTTGTCTTTGTAAGGAAACAAACCAATGAAATATATGCATAAAATGGAATAAATTTCCATTTCTTGTGAGGCAGAGTCATTCTTAAAAAGGTACCCAACATATTCAAAGCAGTACAGCAGGTCATGGCAGCAAGGCTACCTCCTTGTTTTGCAACACGAATGCTGTTTCACATTTCAAATACATTATGGGAAAATATCAAACCTCTGTGGTGGCACACAAGGATACTGAACCCTTTGCAGGTAGCTCTTCATCTGCAGAAAAGCATGCCCAAGAGAGGAGTGGATAAAGAGAAATGTACAACTATTTGATTAAAAGAATCCTTGTCCAGATGCCTTTGAAATGTAGGCTGTGATCAGCAAAGCTGCAAAATAAAATCCTGTAAAAAGCAATTAAGAGATAGGACAGGGTAACAGGCAGAGCCTATCCTTCATCCTTAAAAGCAAAGTCCTGCTAGATGGGCTGTTATTTAAAGGCTACAGGATTATGAGTACTGAGATGTTGTAGAAAGCTTTATTAAAAGGACATCTGGAGGTCAGGGAAGTCCTGAAAGGTCTCAGAACAGTGAAGGATGTCGTCTTAGGAAGCATCATTAAGAAAAGTCTAGGGATCCTTTGCATATGCCAGGAGTAAAAATCAAATAGAAAATCGAGATTAGTAGCTGTGGGTGAGAGAAAGCTGACTGAAGTGGAGTAGGCCTAGAGCTGTGGCAAGATACAGAAATCCCACAGGGCTGAGCTGTATGTTGTGCTTCTGTATATTGAGTTATTGATAAATTATTGTGATTTCATAAATGCTATACATTGTTACAAGTACTTAAAACTGAGGTCCCATCTTAAGCTCCAAAATGTCAACTCAATTGTCTCCTGAGCAGGAGTTAAACTTTCTTTACCTCTTGTAAGACAACTGTTGGAAACATCTGAGAATGTTTTCAGGTGCCAGGTAATAAAAGCTAAATTGTGCAAAGATATATATTTTAATTTTTTTTATAAGAACTAATGAAAATAATTATTTTAAAGTACCTGCTCATGAGAATAAATCTTCATTAGCCTAATTGCAAGCAGACACTGTCTTTCCATCACAGTAAATTCAAAATGGTCATTAGCTTCTATAAGAGGATGAAAAGGATCATTTTGTTAAGCCTGATGATGGTTTCAATAGCTGATTTCTCTGTGTGTGTGTGTTGGAACTTGAAGCATACCTGGGCAATAAGAAATAGTTAATCAATTAAGGAATTGTTTGGAAGACAATGAAAGAGAGGGAAAATATTTCCTGCAAATCTGCATCTTGACTGAAAACTCAGATGGGGTTTAAACCAATGTGGCTGTGATTGTGAACATGTTGAAATGTCAGTACTCACTTGGAGGGTAGAACCTTTCTAAGTTGCAATAAATCTGATTTTTCAGGCACAGAAAGGGGTGATTTGATTTTTCCCAGTATATGAAGAAAATGAGAGGGAGGAGAAAGGAAAAAAGAAAAAGGAAATTCTTCTTTTGGTATTTTCATTATGATCTGAAAAACAGCCTTGAAGATACAGCACTACCATGGCATTTATATTCTAGAAGGAAGTGTTTCATCCCTAATGGTAACTGTTGTTATCTAACAGGAAGGATGTGGTCATTATTTTGTTCTATCAGCTCTTTTTTTCCTCCCTTTTGAAGGGATTTAAGTACACTGTGGGCCTGCTGAATCCTTCAATCCATTTCCCTGGCTGAGGCTGGCTATAGTCAGTGGATGTGATGGAGGAATTTAATCATGGACCTGGTTCTGCATGTAAAATAGGGATTCTAACTATGGAAGGACAAGGAGAGAGGAAAAACTAGTGCAGTATCTTAAAAAGAAAAAAGAAGCATCTCTGCTCAAATTCTCTTCTTTCTTACTTTATCTTTCCTAAGAGAACTTTATTGACTTTACTGACTTTTTAAATTTTTATTTTTTTTTTTTTTTGGTCTGAACCTCTGAGAAGAAGAGTCAAGGTCATTGTTTCCAATTTATACCTTCAGACTCTAACTTTTGCCATAGATATGGGATGCTGTTTTATTATTTATTTTGGAGGATAACCCCTGATCATTGTAAACTCAAAATACAATATAGCTCACTTACAAGAAAGTAAGGTTACTTTGGGGATTTAGTTTCCCCTATTACACTGCTAAAGCTCACACACTTGATTCTGCTCCTTAGTTCTATCACCCAGACTGCCTGATATTTCCAAATCAAGCAGGCGAAACTGCCACTCAGGTTTACAATAAAGAAATAAAGATATTTCTCTTTCTGGTCTTATCTCCCTGCAGCTTCTTCCTGCCTTCTGGTCTGTTTTAGATCCTATCTACTCCAAGGCAGCTCAACTGAAATGCACTTAGAAATACTCCAATTTACCTTCAGAATGTAATCCTCGTGCCTATAGGGAAGGCCGTGTGCTCTGCCATTGAAACCCAGCTTCCCTCAATGTCAGGGTGTCCTGGGCTGCTGTGGCCCCCGTGGAGCTGGAGAAGCCTCCTGGGCTCTCTGGTGGGACTTTATCAGCTTTTCACTCCTTACAGCCCTCTGGTGGGGCATCAGCAACTCACACACTCAAGCAGTGATGCACCAGAGCCTCTCCCACCCTGACATGTCAAATGCAAGACGCAGCTGGCTGTGAATGCTCTTGGAGTATTTGTAGCCAAGTTCTGCCAGTTTTGCCTCTGGGCAGCAGCTCTTTACTCAAGTGAGGAAACTAAAGATGTTCTCTGTCACTCTGTGTGGCACAAGTGAAGGCAAAGGGCTTCAGTTTTATGTGGACAGCCCTCTGCAATATTTTCTATGACAAAAATGCCTGCTTGAAAGAATCCTAAAAGCCTTCCTTACCTGCACCTCTCCCCAGAGCCTGCTCTAAGCATCCTACGGATGGTGTTGCTCTCCCCCAAAGCTCTGAAGTTGCCTGTGCTGTTAACACATAACTGCTGGTGGATGATCAGTCTCTCCTATCTCACCTGGCATGCCAGAATACAGAAAGCCTCTGGGGAGTGCATTCTGTGGAAGTTAAGAGGAAGAGAGAAAGCCCAAATACCATATATCCTGGACAGCTGGTCAATACCACTCTGACAATACAAGGTCGAGTTGCAGGATCATACAAGCCAGAAGAGTCCATGCTTTCCCACAAAGCTGGTGGATTCATACCTACTTGTATTGCAGCTTGTGCTCCATCTCATGAAACACCCAGCCCTGAGGGTATTTGCTTTTAGGAAAGATCTCACCTCTGTCTAACCTTCACAGGGCACACAGGACTTCAGCCTGGTTTTGGCTTTGTCTCCTAGGGGACAGCACAGCTGCAATACCAAACCCCTGCCTGATATGCTTTATGGTATGTTCATTTTCTTTTTATATGATGCATTGCTCCCAGCCAAAAAGAAAAAAAAAAGAAAAAAAAGAAAAAAGAGGTATCAAAGTGACTGAGAGAAAGCTTTTGTGGCCCTCTAAAGCCTCATCCTTTTTATTTCAAACCACAGGTTCTGTAATGACACCGCCGTTTAATTCTGTGGAATTAATTAGTATTGGTGCTCCCAACTTCTGTTACCTAAAGCCTTTTCTCCCTTTAATAAAACTAATTGCAGTTCCTGTCCCTGCTACCACTATCACAAGCTATTAACTGCAGCCATTAACTGCAGCTTACAGAAACCACCCTGATTTGTTCACTTCACCTGCAATCCAGGAAGGATGGACCCAGGCGAATCACAACACTCTCAATCTGAACACTTTTCTAAAAAGTTTGCAAGCAATTTGTCAAAATGTCTGTTGATTTCAGTGCAATTGTCTCTCCTGCCTCCCTTCAGGCACAAAGCCGCTCTGCAGCCACCCACTTCAGCTGCCAGGACCTTTGTGTGCCATAGGATGGGGAAGAGGCTCATTTTTTGTTGTGTATTTGTGTGGCCGGGGAAGAGGACAACTGGATCTTTTATCATGTGAACTTCAATGGCATATAGCAGGAAGTACAAGATCTTACAATGAAAAAACCCTCAGGCTCAGGACAGTCTGTAGAGCATTAATTTACATGCTAGCAGAGGTTTGGAGCTGTGGAGGGCGATTCCCAGTTATTACCCTGATGTCAGGTTCCCTCCAAAGACTGCCCCTGGTCTCAGCTGCCTCTAGACATAGAAGGAAAATGAGGCCCAAGGCACCAGCAGTGACTGTCAGTGGGGAAAGGGAGCTTGGACAGGTTAAGAATTGTTCACCTTGGGCCTCCAGAGGGAATGGACAGCCAAGGTGTCCTTCACAACTGGGTTATTGCAGCAAGGACCCTGCACAGGAGAAAGGAAAAGTGCAGCCATCATGTGCTCCACAGGGATCTGAGAGCCAGCCTCAGGGGAAAAATATTGATGATGGATGATACTGAAAAAAAATGAGAATTATTAGTTTCACCCAGGGCATGAGTTCTTAATCGCTAGATCAGCTGTTGCAACATCTTTCGGAATACTTGATATGAAATCCAACTCATTTTGTACATCACCAATCTGAGCAATGTCAAATACCAAATCTTTAATGAGGTTGTTCTTGTGTTTTATGGGATGCAGAGCAGTAACCTACTTTCTCCTCTAAGGAAAGTGACTAATTTTCACTGTTGCATCATTTATTAAAAATAATAAAAAGTATGAAAAATCCCTTAGAAGCCTAATGTGGAAAATTAAAGAAATCTGGATGAATAAACTTGTCTCCAATTAACTTAAGCTGTGCAAATCCTTTAGATGAAACATTGAAATGTTTTTGAGACACTATTTGGTGAAGTCTAGTCACAGAATCAGACTTTTCAGAATAACCTGATTTTCATGTTACAGATGTGTCAGCATAAGTATGGATGCACTAATCATTCTGGTATAATTAACTGCCTTGTGAACTGTCTCATTAGCGTGGGGAGATACTGATGAATAATTTGTCATATTCTAATTATTCCTTTCTCACCCCCCCTTTTTTTTAAAAAAATACATAATTATAAGCATTTGGGAAATAACTTGCATAGTGTTAAAAATCCACCTCATCATTTTGATCCTTCCAACTTTTCTGAAGTGCTGACTTTGTGCAAAGTGCTGAGAATTCAGCTGGCTGTGGCCGTGTCTGCTCTGTGACGTTGCAGCAGTGCTCAGGGTGCATCTCCCACATGGCCCTGCTCCATGGGGATGGTATTGAGTGCAAGAAATTGCACTCCTGCCTTGAATTCCTCTTCTACTTTTGCACTTATTTGGTCTGAAAAATGTTTTGAAGTGGGGGCAGGGAGTAAGCAAAAACGTGCAAGTGTGTTCTTGAGCTTGCTTACACGGAACACCTCCCCCAGGGAGGTACTTTCACCCTTGTGCAAATATGAACACTAGAATAACACTACTAACTACACACTCCCATCTTTCAGGGCTCTTACACACTCTGTGCAGTGCTAGGCACAGGGAATTTACAGCACTATGCAGAAAAATCTGATCCAGAAGAAGAGAGAGAATTGCAGCACTCACTCTGGCTACTTGGGCAGGGACCGAAGGAGGGACAGCTCACTGTCCATGGAAGGTGGAGTGTTTGCAGGTTGTCTGACTCTCAAGACATCTGGCACTGGTCAGCTCTGTGGGTAAAAATGTGAATCTCAGCGTCTCAGAGCAGGAAATTTTCCCTAAGGGTAAATTCTCTTTAGCTCCATCTCCCAGACAAGTGGATGAGCTGAGGATTTGCTCTTTGTAGTTACATTGCAAATGAAGATTCTACTACTTTCATTCTCTTTACTCTCTTTTTTGAAACAGAAGAAGAATGGCTAGCCCTTATGATTCAAAACAAAACTCATAACCCTCATATTCACTGTCCAAGAGGCAAAAGAACTTTTATCTAAAGAAAAAATAATGGAATTAGGAATCTTTCACAGTCTTGCTTTAGGAACAGTGAGAGTGACTTGAGAATATTCATCAGATCTAGTTCTTTGTTTCCCTAAACTGACATTCATTTCTGTCGCAATTTTCTTTCTTAAAGCTGTTTAAAATTCTCCACCAGTATAAAATGCTTCTCCTGGAGTCTCAGAAGTCCAGTTCTCATTATTATCACCACAGCCCTATCCTTTAATTAGCCCAAAGAGCATTTTATTTCTGAAAATCTCTTTCGTAAATCTGCTGAGCACAAAGTTCAAAGAAATATATGAAGACTTGGTTTCTAGCTGCAGTTGTTTTTTGGGTTTTTTTTGGTTTTGGTTTTTTTTTTTAATCAGCCATAGTCCAAATTCTGTATTCTGACATTGTCTGAGGGTTCTGAGGTGATAATAATTCAAATCAAACTTACAAAGCAGAGAGAGTGCTTCTGTGAACTCTGCCAGTCTCTCAATTGTTTCCTGTTTTTTCATCCTTCCATACTTCTGTATGTTTTTGTGAGGTTTTTGGTATGTCCCGCATTTCCATAGTCAATATGAAAATGCAGAAAATGAAAATTCAGTGGAATGGAAGAACAGCTGGTGAAGAACAAAAAAGTTAAAAGCCTCACTCACCTGTGTTTATGCACATATTTAATCTTTGTGAGGGAATTCAGTATTGTGAGGCAAAAGCAGAGACCACGTGGGGGAAATGCCTTTGAGCACATATTCATCCATCTCTCCTCTCCCTGAGCCCTGAAGGGAATGGTTATGAAATCAGTTCTCTGGAATCATCCCTGTTTGCATTCAGCCTGTTGTGGCAGCCCATGCAGTGACAGAAGAAAGGCAATTTCTGTAATATATTCATGGCTCTTTAGAAAGCCAGCACGGTCATGCTATTAAAAGAAAGAAGCAGGACCTAGGTGGGCTTCATTGTGAAGCTGAGCCACACAGGTTTAGTGTGACTTCAGTCTCTGCTTTTAAATTTAACCCACTGTGACTCATTTTCCCTTAATGAAATTGGAATAACAGTGCTGCCCTTCTTCACAGGGAGCTTTTGAGGCTTATTTTTTTTTTAGTGAGGTTTGCTGAGCTGGGAAATGTCACAATGATACACCATTATCCTCCACATCCCTCTTCAAATCTGCTATATCTCTCAAATCACCCATGTTAATGGCTGGAGTGCTAAATGGCGTTCTTGGTTCATTTTTTTTTTTACAGTTCTCAGTGCTTTTTATTGAAGGTATATAGAATTAAGTAAAATACCCAAAATAAATAAGCAGGGGTTAATGCAAGGACTTTTATCCACCTGGCTCTCCTGTACTATTGTTTATTCTATATCAAAGCACTCTTGTTTCTGGCAGGGACTATGACTGTGCACAGCATCTAACTGCACGGGGAGTTCGCAATGTGATCAATGGACTTCTGGAAAAGTTTACATTGAATATTATCATCCCGTGGAATATTCAAGGTTCCCAGACAAGGAAATATCCCACTTTAATTTAAATGAATGCTGTCCCTAAAAAGGATAAATTTAAAGGTAGACTTGAGTATTTTCTTAAAAAGGAAGCTTAGTTGCTCTTTGGACCTTTTCTTTTTTTCCTTCTCCAAGAAGGAAAAGCTTTGATGGCACAGACCTCTTTGTGTCAGGCGTGGTGGCTGGCAGAGCAGGGGGCTGCTCCCTCTGTGGCACCTCCAGCTCTGTTTGGGGCAGTGCAGCACTGTCAAACAGCAGCTATGTTCCTAGCAGTGAAATTTGGCTTCAAGTGCAAGCTGCCACACTTCCATGAATGATTGGCTGATGTAATACAATTGTGTTATGTGGAAGGCAGTTAAGATGATCTTCTCATGTAACTTCTGCCCTTAAAAAATCAAATAATTGAATTATTTTCTAATCTTTGAGGGCTCTTAGGTTGTTACTGTTGTAAATAAATAGGCAATAAGTACTTTCTTGAAGTATTCTTATCACTGAAGTGTGAGACTTTGCCAATATACTTGATAATGAATGGCATCCTGGTTATCATCACTGCAATAATTTGTTTGCTCTGAGAATTTCATGTTGGCCTTATTTATAACTTCAACATAAAAGTACATCCTCAGGTGATAAGACAAGTTTAAATAGAATAATAGCTGGGAAATATGCTGCTAAAGCCTACTGGAAACTTTGAATCCTGCCCTGTATCTGATTATTCAGTGCATGTCTATACATGGATGGAACAAAATTTATTTTTCGTTCCCTTTTGTGTTTTGTTTTGCAGGCTGGAATTGTTTGTCATAACAATCCTGCCTATGCAGTTTATATCACCTATAGTTATTTCCCAGTTGGTTGCTGTGGAAACAAACATCTTATCAGAACCAAAGGACTGCTCCAGGTACAGCAGATGCAACACGTGATCCCCTGAGAAAGGCAATGCGCTGCCAGAGGGATTTATCTGGAAGATGATTGATATCTGGACTCTCTAGTTTGGCCCATTTGTGCCCAACACAGCACTAATGACAGAGAACAAAGACAAATTTAAACCACTTTTATATGCCCCTTTTTTTTTTTTCTTCTGTGGACAGGTATTGTTAGGACATCTTTAAGTGTCCTTCAGCTCTCTCCCGTTGTTTTATGACCCTTGGGAGCTGATCTGACAAAGAGAGAGCTGTCTTTAGCATTACCTCAGCCCGGTTCCCCAGAGAGTTTATCTGCATAGAAGGGATGATCAAGGAGTCAGTTTGACTCCCTCGTGCTGCAGGAGGGCTTCAAAGAAAACACAGGCACAACTCTGCCTTTTGCCTCTCTGTGGGTCTGCTGGGTACTGCTCAGCTGCTGAGACTGTGATGGAGCAATTGCTTAGCCCATACAAATGGGTCAGAAATTATTATTAATTCGGAAATTATTATTAATTCAAATAGCATAACAAATTTATCAAGTAGCTCTGGGTAAAAGGAAAGAAATATTTGAAGAAAGGCTACTCTTTTCCTCTCTCACAAACTGAGAATTAAATGTACTGAATTGTCATTTCAAACTAATGATTCTTTCAAATTACAGTTAAAAAAGAAAAAAGGGAATTCAGCCAGAAAAAAAAAACCCTGAACTAAAAAAACCCCTAATACCCACCCCCACCCAAAAAAAGACAAGAAATATTTTGCTTGGGATTGGTAAATACATTTGAGATTGCCTCAAATGATGTAATTTGACAGGTTTATTTCTGCCAATAAACTGAAAAAAAAAATCCTAAAAGAAACCTCTAGTTCTGTTTCTTCCTGGGTTTTACTTAGTCCTGTGGCACTGTGATATTTTAAACATCTTTGACAGTGTTTTGTGATAAAATCCTCCAAGCAACAATACTTTTTATTGCCTCTGTAGATTGCACTGAAGCCCTTTCCCTGCTTTTTCAGTCCTCCATTCTATAACTATCAGACACTATTCCTTAAAAAAATATATCCTACCCCTTGTTGACTTCACCTTTTTTTTTTGTGTGTGTGTGTGTTGGTTTGTTTTTTTTTTCTTTGTGTTTTTTTTATGTTCGTTTGCTTGTTTGTTTCTTGGTTTGGTTTTTGTTGCAGGGTTTCCCTGGAGTGTAAAATGCTCCCTGACAGATGCCAGTCAGTCCTGATCCACCTAAGTACTGTGCAGCACCTTGATCTTTTTTCTTGCACAGCCTTAGCAATTAAGCTTGATTAATTTTTTTCAAAGACACCAGGAATTAAATGGTTACAGATAATTATGCAAATTTATAACTCCATTTTGCATATAGCATAAGTTCATTGAAATAAATATATCCTTGTCTGTACAATGGAGTTCATACTATGAGGTGGTAATCAGTCATTAGGGCTTTAAATGTAACATTTAAAAGTATGATGACATAGAAGAAATATTTGTTTTCTGCAGAATGAGTAGACATCAATTACAAACTGCTCATATAATGGTCTTTCAGAATTTTCCATTTCAGTTCTTTTTGTTTTAACTAAAAAATAGAAGGAAAAAAAAAGGTTTTTTTTTAATTACTAATGAAAAGTGCATAACCACTGCTGGCCTCACCAAAGGCTGTGGATTGATGTCAGGAGTGACAATGGCTCTAATACAAACTTTTTGCCCACCAACTCTCATAGACTGTGTTTGCAGCAGGATTTAACATGCAACAGAGTGGCTGCAAATTTCAAACTCTGGAATGGGACACTTAGAGGAGCTTGTCTGGCTTTGCTGTGTGCAGTTCCCTTACCTGAAATGCATTTGACTCTCAAATTCCATCCTTATGGATGAGTTCAGACAAAGTATGAACAGTGTCTTTTTATGTACTGCACATCAAAATTCTTAAATGCGAACTTGAGCTTTAAATTTGCCTTAGTGTGTGGGTTTTTTCAGAACATGCTTCTGAAGCCCAGAGGAAGATTAATAACTGAAGGGAATCATGCTAGCTCTCCCAGAGAATGACATAGCTCTGGGGTTTGCTTGACTTCCCCTTCTCCCCAGTCACCTGTGTTTGCTAATCCCAACAGTTGTGCCGTTCCTAATGACTTTGTTTGGTGTTCCAGACTGATGTTGCATCAAATTATGAGTTTGTTTGTTTGTTTTCTGCAGGAGTTCTCTTGTAAATTAGCAACAGTTAATGGGGAGTTAAACCATTCTCAAACTTGACTGTCAAATTCACCCAATAGGAAAAAAAAAATAATAAAAAGACCTTTAGAGCCAATTGAGTGTTACATAAACATACCCCAGGGATAACCCAGAGTGACACATGAGGAGTGGTGGCCATCAGGGAAGGAAGTCATTAAAAGTATTTCATAACTGGCAAAGTACAAATCAGATCCTTTCTTCACCCTTTCAAAAGTAATTGTCTCCCTTCACTGCTCTGGGTCATGCTGTCTGATTTGTTACTGGCATTTAGAAATAAATATATCAACTTTTTGGTCCATAATCTCACTGCGGTGCTCCCAGTAGAATACTGAAGCTGGAAGTTAGGAGGAAAGGTGAAGTTATACACAGCCCTCCAGCAATTTGTGTCTTAAATTTTCTCTCTGGAGTTACTGTGAACTGGATCAGGTACAGAACCAGCTGTAAATGAGTGAGCTAAAGCCTTTTCTGAACCACTGTCCAAAGCTGATGATAATCTTCATTCTCAAATGACACAGAAGTTTCCTGTCTTTTAATACCTCATTTTAGCTTGTATTTTTTTTCAGAGAGCCCAAAATATGATGAACAGTGCTCAGTCAGTGCTTCCAGGCCTATCCAGAATAGAGAAGCAGTAGAAACATAACCCCAAATATTCTCTAATCAAGAAACCCAGATATGCCATAAGTTCAACATATAAAATATACATTGGCTGTCATGGCTGATAGAGTCATTTAACATCTGAGCCTCATTTTGCAAATGGCAGAATTTTAGAGTTTGCATACTCATGTAAACTCCTTAGCCTGGAAGCAAACTGAAAATCCAGATCTATCTGAAGATTTATCTATTGCTGAATTAAAATCCTACCTCATATTCAGAAAAAAGAAAGCCCAAGGGTTTTTATTATGAGCTAATGGTTTTTAGCATGTGTGCCAGCTTCACTCAAATATCTTTCTCAGCTACTGTCAGCATCCTCAGACTGTGAAGAGAAAACTGTCCTTCTACTCTCCAATTATGAGTAAGCTGTGACATACAGATTTCCTGCAGCACTGCTCCGGCAACACTGCTCCAGCTTCCTCACCCAAGTTTACAACTGGTTGGGATACTTGCTGT
Source organism: Prinia subflava (assembly GCF_021018805.1). NCBI lineage: Eukaryota > Metazoa > Chordata > Aves > Passeriformes > Cisticolidae > Prinia > Prinia subflava. The sequence goes on along the minus strand of NC_086250.1, from coordinate 14,808,242 downwards.
ATAAAGTGAACATCTAACAAGTCTGTAAGGTTTAATGTTTGAAAGCAGTGTCTTGAGTCCTGGTTTTAAATTTCTCGAGGAGAGTTTGGTATGAGCCTCTTCCCTATCTTGAGTTAAAAAAAATACTGACTAGAATCACAAAATGTAGGATAGGTTACATCTGTCAGCTTATGTATCACTGAGAAGATTATCTTTAAATTAATGAATCATAGACTTCATAAACTTAATGTGTTTTCTACTCTATTTCTACTGCTCAGCTGAAAAAGGTTAAGTAGTTATGTTTAATTCAAGCCCAGATCATTGGCATGGGTTTTATAGTTGTACTTTTATTAAAGTAGTAGTTTACAAAGAATGACATAACAACATGAACAACCTCAAGATCATTGACTAAGCAGTCCAGCAATTTAGTCTGGGGGGGAAAAAACACATATAATTGATCAAAATAAGGAAAACTCCATATTAATCAAAATTAAGAGGTCTATAATTGTGATAAGGCTTCAAAATATTAGAAAAATGGACTGTGAACCAAATAAAGAAGGAAAACCGAAGTTAAATCATTCAATTTAATATATTTTTTATTTTAGTGGGAAACACACATCTATGATTCAGACTGCTGGCAAATTAAGTGGTTTTAATTCTTTCCCTCTCTCTCTCTCCTTTTCCCTTTTCTTTTCTTTCACAGAGGCAAAAAAATCATAGCATTTAGAGGGGATATCTGGTGGTCATCCTCTCTATTACCCCTTCTAATGCAGCCTGGGACAGGGTTAGCTTTCTTTGCTGCAAGGGAATGTTGTTGGCTCATGTAAATGATGCCTTTTCCCCTTTTTTTTTTTTTTTTCAGACAGCAAAACAAACAAACAAGAAAGCCAAATGCCAGCTTTTGCAGAGATGTCAATTACTTCCCTAAAAAGGCATCGACCTGATAATTACTATTTGAGTAGATTGTTTTAGCTATAAGGATACTCATAAATTTCAAATACTCTATTAGCACTCTTCTGACAGGCAAGTGCTTCATTCAGCTGTGTCACTTACTAGCTCATAACATTCTTTGAATAAAATGTGTGCTCTAGACTGTGACTGGTGACAAGGATAAATCAAAGGGTCTTAAATCAGGTACCTGATGGATCTCATGAGTCTTCTCTAGGTCACCAGATTCAGCCTCAGATAGCAGAGACAACTTCAGGAATACAAGTTGCAAATATTAGTTGACTATTCAATGGCCTCTGGAAAATAATTGAGTTTATTTCAGGCTAGTTTTAAGTGGTTTTATCTCATAAATATTTACACTGGAGAAAGTTGCAGTTGTATTATCTTCACCCTAGATGACTGGAGAACAATTAAATCTAGCTTCAATCAATTAAAAAAGAAAAAAAATAAGATAAAGAAAATCAGCCAAAAGTCTCACAGCATTACAATTTTTATGAAGGCCTTTATCCAAATTCTTGTCAAGGGACCTTTTTGCTCTTGTTTCTACGATTAGTTGGAAGATAAATGATTTAACTTTTGTGTACATCTAAGGTGACATGTTATAATTTATAGAAATGACAGTGCAGAGAAATAACCCAAACACAAATTAATGTGCTGACAATTCCTATGTAATTACTTCAGAGCTGTCACTTTTCTTATATGTGCTCAGTGCATTAGTGCAAAACAAATGTGAAACAGCCCACTAATCAATATCCCTTGTCAAGTACAACTGTATTACCAGGGACTTATTAGCATGGCATTCCTTCTGATTTTTCTTTTCTATAATTAATTTAAGTGTATTTAATTTCCATTCTTAAAATATAACACTGCATTTTCAGTTGGATCCTTGACAAGTTCTGGGCACACCGACTCCTTTCTTTGCAACCTGGTTTTAGAGAGCTTGGTAACAAACCATGTAATTCACAGCACACAATGAGACACAGAATTCTTGCTGAGATTCTTCTTGTTAACCCAACATGGACACAGCCTGTGCTGGGTTGCTCAGTTTCTTGTGTGGTCAGTGTATCTCAGAGGAAAAGAACAATAGTGCTGCACTATGTCACTGAAAGGACAGTCTTGTGATGAACACTTTCATCAAAGTTAGGCAGTGTCTACCAGCCTGTCTAAATTTCTCTGTGTGATAGCTGGCTGTTTTGTACAGTGCATTTTTACTGTCTGTGAATCTGGAGAATGTGATCTTGTCTCATCAGACTTTTCAATCCATCCCATTCTGGAATAGATGTAGATTAGAGATCTACCACATGACTGGAATACATTCAATCCCCTCAAAATTTATCTCTTATAGGCTGCTCAGTCTGTTTATATCAGGACAGTGTCCACAGTGTTTGAGAACTTAGAATTTAATATTACTGAGAGATACAGAGTCATATTGCAGCTATCCTTTGACTTCACATCTTAATTTTTGAAATTAGTTGGTTTTTTTCTGGTGCTTGAAGATGAGTTAGCACAGTTACCCATCAGGTATTATGTTACTGTCGTAGAGAAGTTGAAACAAATGTTTAGACAAAAAATAAAGTGTGTGGATTGTTGCGTGGAATGGCTGAAATTCTGTAAATATGTGCTCTGCTTTACTGTACAAAGCAAACAAACACTGCACCTGAGGCTTTCAACAGTCCACATTTTCAAAGGTGTTTTGTCTGGAACAAAACATACAAAAAAAAGCAACAATCCAGCAAGAAAATTCTGGCTATGAGCTCCCTTTGGAACTCATCCTTTTGGCCTCTGGACCTGGGTCTCATTTCTCTGGGTTTTTTTTTGTTTTCTTTCTTGTAACCCTCGCGGCACCATACAGTGAGCACAGACATACCCAGCAGAAGGGTCTAGGGAACCCATTCCTCATCAAAATAAAATAGGCTAGGAGGAGGGTGGCAAACAGCTCCAAGATCTTGAGGACTGAGGCAGGCAAAGAGGAAAGGACCCAGCTCGATGCAGGAGGAGCACCACAGGTTCTTGAAGTGCCACCAGGGAAACAAGTGAGCATTGATCTCTGGAGAAGCCAGCTCCCACAGATGAGCTCTGGCACTAGCACAGGCAATTTTCACACAGAAGAGAACTCAGTAGCCACAGAAAATACCGACATAAGTTGTAAATTTCTCAATCTTTGCATTATACTTGGAGTTTTTTTTCTTGAGATTTTATATTCTGTGTATCTTTAAAAGCTTGAGAATCATGTTTTAGACTTGTAACTGATTTTTTAACTTCCTGAAATTTTCTAAGCATAAAGTCAAGGACTATTTTTTATACAACTAATTGATGATTTCTATTTTTGTTACATTCTTGTAGAAGGCTGCTCTTTGTATATGTGAACTCTTATTTCACTTTAACTTATTCAGTTAAAAGTTTCAAGCTCAGGTAAACAGGAAAAAAATATTTTACCTGAAAACTGCTGTCTGCCTCTATAGGCAAGTTGTTTTGCTTCTCAGACACAAAGGATGGTGAAAAAAATAGTAACAAAGTGGGAAAGAAGCATATTATGACAACTGAAGCAAGGTGTTTAATCTGCAAAGGGAAAATCCACCCACTTCAAAGTGTTCCTGTTGTGAATTTCACAAAGCCTTCCCAGTAGAGAGAAAAGATGAAATATGGTTTCATTATATGGGAAAGTGATGATCACTGCACACATGTCAAGATACGTTTTGAAACTCCATTTTAACCACATTTCTGGCTTTTACTTTACCACTAAATTTTATGCTTTACTTCAAAAGAAAATTTATAAAAGGGCCAGCACTAAGGGTACAGGGTAATTTATTTATGTACCATATATACCTAAATGGAAACCCTCCGCTGCAAGTGACTTTTGTCAAAGAACAAGCTGAATGCATGATTTGATCCAGAGTGGAAAGCTGTGTGTGTAAAGGGTGCATATGTGTGTCCTGTGAGCCATGGGATCCTTGGGGAATGCCCAGGTGTGTGAAAACATGGCTGAGGGGCTGAAGGTGAATTCACAGCTATGACTGGTGCTAGGAGATGGAGGATTCTTCTAGGAGGGTGGGGAAGGGGTGAAAAGGATCACACGAGCTGTTTGCCCTGTTGAGTAACTTCAGCATGAGCTTGTGCTGATGAGGTAGGGAAACAATCTTTTCCAGACTCCAAATACATCACTGGTGTAATACCCAAAGAACTATGTAGAATTAGAGCCTAGAAAAGAAAAGAAACCTAAGAAAGAGGTGGATTTACACTAACCCTGAATCCTTCAGTAAAGGGAAGAGCTTTCTCAGCAAGTCTCTGCAAAACCTAGTCATACTTGTGTTGAGATGCTTGCACTGATCCATTCTGTCCTTCAGCCTGAAGCTGCAGCTCACAGGGTCACCCAGCAGCTGCCAAGGCTGACATTCCTGTCTGCAGGAGCTGCAAACACAAGCAGTCCTATCACAGGGGTGGTGGGAGAGGCTGTAAGACACAAAATTGTACTAGGTGTCTTAAGACAAAGCTAACACCAAGGCCCTTTAAATTCTAGGGCTTTCAAAGGGTTGAGATCCTCCCAAGTGGTTTGTGGTCAGCAGAAAGCTCTGGGTCAGACCCTGCCACAGGAGGAGCTGGGGCCAGCGCCCTTCACTGCCTGGTGTGGGGGGACATCTCTCATCCCATGAAAACTTCACTACCACAATCCCCTGTCTGGCATCTGAAAGATTATACCTCTACTTTTCCATAACTTATGTTGGCACTCAAGCCTTAAGCCACGAAAATTATAGAGTACTTAATTATACTGAGACCGTTTTGCAGTGCTGCTATGCCATCATACAAAAATAATGAGTTAACTTGCTACCTTGGTAAAGCTTGAAGACAGTTTCTTATTCTCCTTTGCACTGATTATGTAAATGTTTGTTGTCATTATGTTAAAAAAGGATTTTTCCAATCCTCTTCTTAATGGTTTTGTTAATCCCCACCATTACTGGCAAACAAAACTTGCATTTCATATATTCAGGGACTTAATGATAGAGTCTGGAGGGATTTCAGGTGTCTATTTTTGAGGTAAATAATTTGAATTCACTTTAAAAACAGTTTGCAATTTTTCAGAAGGGCCTGAAAATCTTCCTTCTTTTAAGTTCCTCATGCTAAGCATTCAGAATTACGTTCCAAAACATTACCCTTTTAAATGTGGAGCACAAAATCACCCTTCCTTTTGCACGAGTTCCAGGTTAATTAACCTGTGGTTCTGCATAACCAGGGTAGTATGCATTAGGGAGACCAGAATTTTTGCAACAGGTCAAAGTGAGCATAAATCCTGTAGCCCCTGAAAGAGGAAGGCAAGTACCACAGCAGAGGTGAGTCTCAATCTTACTGACTCTCACCTCCTGCAGCCATTTCAGCCTCAGTGCTGTGGGAAGCAACACCAACACCACTTTCAGCCAAGCTGCCAGACACGGCTGTAGTGAAACCCATTGCTGTAACAGGCAGGAGGTGTCCATGTGGGATTGGTTATTGGTATCTGCAGTCTCCATCCCCATCTCACCCTAGGCTGCTTGAGGCAGTGAATCAGTGTGATTTCCGAGTGGTTAAAGCCATTTGGATTTCAGCCCTGTGACCTGTAACTTGCTCAGGGTGTCCATAACTAGCTGGCGGTGCCTGGCCTGTCAGACCTTATTATTTAAAAGGGATTACAGGCAAAATACCTCACATGGCTGCAGAGGCACTGATGAGGGGTGAGTGGCCGTGATCATGTCATGGGCTGCAGTAACAGAGCTCGGGGTGCCACCACTCAGGGCACAACACTGCTGAGCAGCAGGAACCACAGGCTGTTAATGACGTTGTCTGGTGGAAGTGACTGATGCCTCCAGACAGAAGGATGCAGTAAAGCTGTAATCAGTGCTGCTCTGAATGCCATGTGCCTGTCTCACTCTGTCAAGTCTTTTAGCAGGAACTGAGTTAAGTCTATGCTAAGCTGTAAGACTTTGCAGTTCTGTGGTACCTTGCCCTCACAAGAGGTCCGAGACGATCATAATCCCATATCCTCCAACGTGCCCCTGAATGCCCCTGTGGAATGAACTGCTGGAGCCACAGGGTGTCAGAGAAAGGGGAATTGAGCAGCTTGGCTTTGATCTGTGCTTCTCAGGAACAGGCCATGGGCTGTGCAGATGAGTTGATTTTCCATGCAGCAAGGGAACACCCACATTATGCCTGTGTAATGGCCCATTATTTCTTTAGGAGATGATTTCACTTTCCCACCCATCAGCTGGCTCAGCAATTAAGGAAGTCTCTACAGGTAAAGGAAGTTTGTCTGCCAGGTTAGGATTAAGCTGCAGGGGACTGCAGTGGGATGGGACCTAGAACTAGCAGACTTGAAACACAGTCTGAAACGCAGACATGGAGAATATTCTGCCTTCCTAATTCCAAGAAGAAGCTGCAATGAAAAACAGCCATAATTAGTAAAGCAAAGACATAGCTGAACACACGAAACAAGCAACGAAGTTAGAACTGGGATAGCATTAGTAAGTGTTTATAAATGGCTCTTTAATATTGCTGAGGGACAAGGAGTCAATACAGTGTGCTTTTAAATTTTCTGTATGTACTGGTTTGAAAGCAAAACCAGTGAGACTTCAAGTCAGAAATACAATTTAATAGAGAGAGAAGAAGCAAACAACAAAAAAAGGTAAAAATAAAATAAAATAGGATAAATGCAACAGTACAAAGGACCACTGACAGAGTCAGAATGCAAACCTGGCACCCTGTTGGTCAGGGTGTTGGAAGCAGTCCAAAATAAGCTCTGGAGTGACAGATATGGCTCATTGGAGTAGAGATGATCAAGAAAGGGTCCAGTCATACTCTGGGAATCCAGTGGAAACAGGCTCCTCTGCTGTTTGGGATTGCGGGTTCTATTTCAGTGGAAAGGCTTTGGCTCCTCCCACTGGGTGGAGCATCTCCCAATGGAATGAGGTGATGTTATCAGTCATGTGAGAGGCCTTAAATGGCCCATTCACAGGGGATGTCTCTCGGAGGAGGATGGGTGCAGGAAGAGATAAGGAGGCCCTGCCTTATCTGGTGTTATCAGGTGTCCCATTAAGAGAAGGCATCTGCCCTCTTCCCCCCCTAGGGTTACAAGAGATAAGGAACAATATCTCCCAACCAGTTACAAGAGATGAAAGTAAAATACACATTTTTGGTTACATTTTTCAACCCAAGACACTGTAATATAAAGGACAGGTGGCAGCCAGGAACAAGTGAGGGCACAAGTTTTGTGGATAGGAAGAAACTGTGGCTGCAGCAAAGCCAACAATGCAGGAGTTTTTAGGAGCAGGAGCCATATACTCTTTTATCTTACTGTATCTTTTTCCCCACTCTCTTGGAGATGCTTTTTGCTGTGGTAGCAGAAGAGTCCTTGGGCTGGCAAGTGTCATGTGTGGTAGCTGACAGGGTCTTCTGTGAACCAAAGCCAGTGCTGAGCTCTTTGCTGCACAGAAAATCCCAGTATTCAGGAGCTTAAAATAGAAAGCAAGTAAATAAACATTTTAAACTAAACTGTGAGAGATCCTCTATTCCAAAGTTATATAATTGCAACAGAATCTTGTTTTATTAATGGTATCAGAAGGAAACAGCTGGAAATTGCACCCCCCCCCCCCCCCTTGCTGTTCTTCCTTTCCCTCCTCTGTGTCCCATAATACATGGAAGACATTCAGACAGGCAAGGAAAGAGAAGCAATTAAAAGGGCCTTCATCCATATGAGCAATCTCAATGAACTGAAGCACTGAACCTAGAAATACACAGAGCTTTTTATTTTTGGTGATGATCAATCAGAGAAAAAGCAAATTGTGCACAAGTTTTAGTCTTTTCCTCTGATGGAAAGGATTTTGACATGAGGAGTCCCAAGGCATCCAAAACACCCCACTGTTAAAGGGGTAAGCAATAACTGCATTTAATTCTGCTACAAATATTCTGCATGGCTTTGAAAAGTCTGGGAACAGGCCTGAGACCTAGCAACAGAATTACTAGGTTTTTCAGGTCTTTCCCCGACTGATATCTCATCTTCTGTGAGAGGTGGCTCCTGTGCTGGCTTGTCTTGACACCTTTTTCACAGACAAATTTCTCACTGTCTATGAGATAGTAAAACTCTCTGTGGTACCTGGATGGGTGACAAAGGCACTTTGAGAAGCCCTGTTAGAATATTTCTCAGACCTGACCAAACTTAAGAGGAGAATCATCATAGACTTTACTTTTCACAACACCAGAGGTCTGCCTGGAAGACATTTGACAATCTACTTAATAATGTAAGTTTGTGAAAGATATATCAGGGCTATGGGGAAATTAGCCTGTGGTCTTACAGCACATCTGGCAAAAAAATACCGAGTGATCTTTGGAGAGAGCTAAAAGAATGGGCTAAAATAAAAAATATATAATAACCTATGCTTTGTACTTGGCATAAGGAAACTTTGTTTAGTAGACCAAAAAAGGACCACATTGGACACATGTAATGTAAAGAATTAATATCCCAAAGAGCAGAAGGAAGTGTGTTTTAATCAGGTGAAATTCTTCAGATTTAGTTCATCCATTAGGACTACTTCTTTGTTTTGTTTTGTTTTGTTTTTTGTCACAGTTCTTGGTTTCATTATGATGTTTACCCTCCCACAAAACTTTAATATCTCTCTGGAATCAGCTGTAGTGTGAAAAGCTTCCAATAAAGGCAGTACCATCCAGAGAAGCATCTTTAAACTTTGGCTGCATTTAGAGGTCATCAAGCAGCCTCACAACATCACAAATAAACTAAGATCTAAAATTCTAATCCATAGTGTATTACAAGGATGATATATTCCCATGGCATACACCACGGAGACACATTTAATACCTGCTTGTATTTATTTGCACTTTTTTGGTACCAGGCCACGGGAATATGCAGCAAATGCCATGGTTACAGTTGTGATAATGCCAAAATGAAGTGCATCACTTGAAATTTGCCAATTTCCAAGCTCCTTGGGTAACCTGGTGGTGGGATTGATTTCTTTCACCAGAGCAGATTGACAGCCACAGCTCTAGGAAATGGATTGCAGGGGAGAAAGGGATGTTTTATTTTGAAACACAGTGTGTCTGTTTTGTTTTGAAATATGTCAGTCCCATACTTTCAGAGGGGGTCTGGGCCTTTGACAAGCTCTCTGCTGGTGGGAGTGCATCAGACACTGACAATGCCCTTAAGCTCTTTGCTCTGTTCCCTCAGCAGTTTTTGATCAGGAGGTGCCACTACAGCACTCGGTTTGTTCCCCTGTGCTAATAAGCAAGCTGTGGCTTATGGAACATGGGGAAAAGTGGAACTGATGCTCAACCTGCTCAGTTTGTCTTATGATTGTGAGGGAAATGATTTTATGGTACAGTTTCCCCCCACCCCCAATGCCATGTCCCTATGAATACCATTTAAGTACTTTGATCATTCTTTAATATCCTTTAAAATAAAGGAACTGAATATGTCCAAGTTGCTGTCTCCCTAAAATTTTGTTCTCTTCTCTCAGAGAATTCCTTTGCAAAATGAGCATACTTGGAGCTCTGCTGTGCAGGAGCAGGAATTCTGGTGAGGAAAGGCACAAAGCAGAACATTGGTTATGACCCTCCCTCCCTCTTCCTCCTCAACACCTACAGGCTTCAAACTCTGCTTCTTTCTCTTTCATCCCACAGTTGGATTTCAGGGGAGATTTCAAGGCAAAATGCACAGAATTTCTAGTCCCTTACCCTGTAGTATCTCAGACTGAAAATAACAGCAACCTCAAAATATTATTTATTAAGAATCACTCAATGTTAGAGGGAAATTAATTTCCAGAACACCATTTGCAATAAAAATAAAGGTCTCTGGACTACAGAGAATAACAAATGTAACCAGTATGCTATATTGGAAGCTCTAGCCATGTGATTTTGTGTTATTTTTGTCAGATATGAAGCAATGACTGTGTTCAAATTGTGCAGATTTTACAATAGTCAGAACTTCTGAACATAGTATTGATAACTGAAGGAATTATTTTAAATGAGGAGGAAGAAATCCTAAGACATTTGATCACTATGAATCATTTATTTTCTGCCATCATGTTTACTTAGCTCATGAAAGATTTGCTCCAGGTATGCAACAAGGCTGGTTAATATAATTGTTGGCTGTTCTATAAATGAGCAAATAATTTCTTTCCTTAAGGAAGATGAAGCAAAGAATAAAATATGCACGTCCAAAAGATAATGAGCATTTAGACAACAGCTAATGAAACTTGAGTGAGGAGTGATGAATCACAGACCTCTAGGTCATGGAGGAGAGCTGTGTAAATCATGGGTTTTTCAGTTTACTGTCAAATCTGAAAAATGAGGAGGAAAGAAGAATTGCTTCAAGTTAACCTCAAATGTGTTGTTTATCTGTAGTCAAAAAAAAAAGAAAGACAAAAAAAAGAAAAGAATGGTTTTGCACTTAGAAATATGAACACAAAAGCCTTTCCTCATCCTGAACCTAGAAATTTTATTTTGAATTTGAATACTAGTGCTGTGTATCTTTTCATTTTTAAAAAAGAGAAGAAATCTTAGAAATAAACCTTTATTTAGAAGCTGAATTTGCATTTTGTGTGCCAATGTATATGTACCTGTTTTCTCTGGTCTGTCAGATGTAGCTTGAAATAAATGTTTGAGGCTCAGTTCTCCCTTTTTTTTTTTGGTTTATTTGAAAAAATGCAACAGACCAGTGAACAGAGAGACCTTTCATAGATGTGTAGGCCAGCAGTTAGAGTAGGCAGCATGAGCCTCCACAATTTTCAGGTATTTTGAGAGGACCATGAACACTGCATTTTGAAAAACTGCCTTATCAATTTACAGTACTGCTGTTTTAACATGAGAATTTAACCTTGTTGAAGAAAAGACCAAATGGGTTCAGCTCCCTCTGAAGCAGTCACAGAGTTAAGAGGGTCTAAAATTTCCCTATAAGAGGGTGAGCTAAAATTTGGACTCTGACACCTCTCAGTCTTTGAAGCATTATTTCTTCAGCCACCAGGACCATGACCCAGTCAGGGCTTGCTGCATGAAATGTAAATGTTTATATAGTCATCAGTGGTCTTGGGTCAAGTTCAGAAGAGGTACCCTGTGTGTCCATGCAAAGAAATGCTACCACCTTCTTCAGATAATATATTTTTTCTAAAAATTAGATATATATTAAATGAAATCAAAATATATGCATATTAGTTTGATATTACATGTAATAATCTGTTAGATGTCTATGAATTAGAGCTAAACCATCACCTGGAGATTATACAACTGGTAATAGATGTTTTCATGTTAGAAGCAATTCTGGAATAAAGACAAGTAACCGTAAGGGAGGAAAAAAGGAAGAAATGAAAGTGGTTGTCTTTCAAAGTCAAATCAAAATTTTCTTCCTGTCAAAGAAATGGATGTAGTTGAAAGATTGCCAGAGTGCTAATATAAAAAGAACTAGATAATTTGGAAAATATATGCAAAATAAATAAGATGGAAAAACTGTCAGCATTAGGCATCCCACCCATGCCTTTTCAAGGAGAATGCATCAAGTCAGAGGTCACTTAATAAAGACAAGTATCCTATCCCTTAGATAAAAAGCTGTGCTGCTAAAGACAAACTAATCTTGTCCTGCTCTTTTGTTCTGTAATTGTGCATAACAGAGATGACTGAAAATGTCAGACACTATTTGCTAGATTCCAATTATATAATATGGACTTTTGTCATAGACATACTATGGTTTTCTTTTTGGTAAAAGAAATCTGGTTTTCCCAGGGCCTGTATATCAGTGTGTATAGCTTGCCATCAGATTGGAGGAGACTGACTGGAATTAACCTCCTCCTGAGCCCTTGCCTCCCTTCTTGCATGCAGTAATCCACATGATTTGGTTCTGGATTGTCTCCCCAGAGCTAGGGAGACAGAGCAAGAGTGGAAGTCGAATCCTTTTCCATTCTAGGGGAACACAGAAGAGATAAAGTCATGTAGAATGAATCATTTATCCATTTGAGTAATGTCTTACTATTACTTCTCAACTGGTACTTCATATATATGCTGAGGGATGAGGATTATATGTCTCCTATATTTCTCTAGCGCATACATCAACATAAGGTCAATTACTTTTTATAAACACTGCAAAGTTTATTCTTGCTATTATTTTGTGTCAGTGGGCTCTGTACCTCAGCCATAGCTATATAAACAGTGTTTTATTGATCAGCTTCAGCTTGTATATTGTTTTATTGAACTCTCTGTCTTTCCTCTTGATATATGAGGACAGTAGGTGCTGGATATCTGTTTTACATTTTCTCTATGCTCACTAGCAATTTCTGCTAGTTTTCTGAAATACCCACTTTCAGTCATGTCTTCACTAAACAGAACAGACCCAGTCTTTCAGATCTCTCCTTGTTTAGAGTTCACTGTGTTTTCTTCATGTATTAGGCATAATATTTTGTCAATCCCCTTTCCTTCACCTTCAGCAATTTTTTTTCTGAGATATGATGAAACTGAATGAAAAATGTCAAATGATGTCTCACAAACAATTTACACAGTGATGTTATGAACTTCCCAGTATTCATTTCCTATTCACTCTTTATGCATCCTAAAAATTTCATTTACATTTGATTTATCTTAACAATTTTATTTACTACCTATGCTGTACACTGAATAGCAAGTTTACCAGGATATCAGCTGTGGCATTACATTCATTTTCTGATTTTTAGGTTTTTTCCAAAGAATCCAAGAATGTGGGAGTAGTTCAGATTATTTCCATGGGCATTATAAGGCATTAGTCAACAATAAATTTCACTGCTGAATTATTTTCTAGGAATAATTTATTTGATGCAGTTAGTTCTTTCTATGAATTACTGTTTCCTATTTTGATAAAGAATTTGTCACTGGTAATAATTCAGCCAATTCAGTTTATGTAAACCAAATTCAACCTTCAATTCTTCATCTGTTGTTTACTTTGACTAGTGATTATTCGTTGCCTATTATTTGCACTTCCTGATTGGCTATTCAAGTCAAAATTGTAGCTGTTTCCAATCACATTAATAACAGTTTAGTCAGGAACTTTAAAGAAAGTCTAGAATTGTATTTACGTGAATAGAAGAGTCAATATGGTTTGGGTTTTTTTTGTGATTGGAAACATTTATATAACAAGAGAAGACATACAAGTTGTTGAAGAGTATTGTCAGGTGCATCAGAAACTGTCAGATGCAATGCTGGAGAAATCTGATATTGGAGAAGGACAAGGTGGCACCAGTAAATTAGCAGTGAATCTCTGAATGTGTATGGGAATATTTTAGATTGACAAAGCTGGAGAGCTGACAGCAGATAAAGAATTGTATAACCAATAACAGCCTTTAGTGAAAAAATGCTAATATTGCTCTGAAGAACTGAGTTAAGTGGAAGATTTTTTGCACCAGGATTTAAACAGAGGACATAAAACGATGGAAGGATTGCTAATCAGTCAGAATAAGGCATTGAGAAAGGAAAGGAATTATCTGGAAACTTTAGAAGTGATTAAACCATTAGAGGCAAGAATGCTTTGGTAAGTTTACATTTTAGTGACAGTTTTAAAATTAGTTGCCATGCAGTCAAACAACTTGCAAATGAAATAACTTATTTTTTGTTTAATGAAAAAGTAGGTAAAGAAACTGATGGCAGCAAACACAGTCAAATGAATTCCTTAGAAACTTATGTCAATTGTCTGGCTACAAGCTTAAAAATTTTAACTGTAGACAGAAGAAAACGTGGTGGAAAAAACTGGCATGAATAAATTCTTGACAATTTCTTGCAGAAAAGAGGTTTCTTTTTCTACAGGCCCATATAATACAGCACTTCCCTATTACAAATTTAAATTACTTTTTCAGGTTACCTATTTCTACAGCTATTATTGACAAAGTTTTCCAGCAGGATGAGGTCATATGGGGCTACTTGTGTGAATTCCACTTGGTAGATAGTTAAACTTCCTGACAAAGGACATTAAAGTTATGACAAATTTCAGATCTGCAGCAGACGGTTGTATCCTACTCAATTTTAGATACTCATAGCCACAGATATTTTCCATTTAGAGAATCTCAAAGAACTCTTCTTAAATTTCAGACGAGTAGTCATAACCACAAATTCCTCTGACAAGAAAGCCCAGCTCTAGAGTAAGTAAAAAAACCCCCTGAATTATATTTGGGTTCTTTCCATTATCAGCAACAGCAATATTAAAAGATACTGTGGTAATATTTGAATTACTTCAATAAAATATTTTAATCTTATGCTCCAATACTGACAAATCTTCCAATTCTCATTTATGGAATACCCATTAGCAAATGATAAGTGGGGCTTCAAAAGTGATTTTTTTTCATTATCAGGAAAGCACAGCAACAGTAGGAAGAGCAATATGAATTGCTAGTTGTTTATCACAGTACTCAGATTTACACAACAGCAGTAGTTCCACCAGAACTGTAAAACAAAGACTCAGAATACAGATCCTTAACTAACTGATCAAAAACAGGGCAAAGAGGGAGGGAAAACAAGCTTGAGAAATCAGAAAGAGAAAATCAAATTTATAACTTAAAGGAGTAGTGGGAGAGAGAAATAAAAAAGAGAAACCAGAAGTAGCTTAAAAGTGGGAGATAAAATGATTTTGTGATAAAATGAAGCATGAGATGATTATGTGAAATGTTCATGTGATTTGATAAAAACACCTAGACTTTGAATAGGCAAAGAAATACCTGTTTCACCTTTAGTCCATGCACCATTCTCTCTCAGTGTCTCCAGAAACCTGTGTGTTAGAAGTGCACTTCCCCAGAGTTCTGAAGTGACAACAATTTTGGTAAATCTCTATTTGATGTAGGTGTGACAAGGCAGTGAATAAATGTAAGAAATTATTTAAACATTTATTCTAAAAGGATTGAATGCTTTATTTTTTTAAATGAGGACACAAGGTGACTTTTTAACACTAAACATTTACTCTTGGAACTCTTATTTCTGATAATACAGAGATACACATTCACTTGCAGTGCAGTTATCAAAATGTATGGCAGGTTGGGCTGGATCAAAAGAGAATAAATGTGTAGCAAATCATGAGGAGGTCTGTGGAAACAGTAATGGCAATAATCAGACATGAAAGAAGGCTTTACACTTTAATTGCAGAAACACTGGAAGTAATGCCTTCACAGGCTTTTAAAACCATTTTCTCCTTGTTTGCACATTTACTCTTGGACGCTGATGAAATTTTGAAAGGCAGCATTGCAGATGTCCTTTCAGGGAGATATGGCTTTGCCAAGCAATATGAGCATTATGAAACTTCCTATAATCTGTTTCAATGACCCAGCCTGAAAATACAAGTGAAATTAAAATTACATGGTAACAAAATAACTCCAGCTTGTAAGGATGCAAGTTTTTTTTTAAGCCAGACAATTCAGTGGCTCTTGAAATGTTTTAACCTTTTTCCAGAAACTAACCTTGCTTTTTAAATAGTAATTTACATGTTATTACCCACAATTCTTTGCAGTAAGTTCTTGCTTGCACTAAATTTGAAGAACTTTTAATTCTGATTCTAACTGAGGTGATGCTCAAACCCATCATTCCTATGTATCTTGAAAAATATTCAGTGAGAAAAGTAAATGATGAAATGTCCATCTTAGTTTTGAGTGATAGTTCCTACAATTACTAACTATAATTTAGAATTTGCCAAAATTAGAATGAGTAATGTTGGATCAATTTTCTTCTCATCTTTTAAAATGACACAACCCACACAGAAAATGTCCACAGAAAGATTATAGAAATACACCCCTTTCCTCTGCCATCTTTGCTGACTTTTGAGACACATCTATTGAAAATGAAGATTACTTATTTCTCTGGAAAGATGTCTTTAAAAACAAGCTTGAAGAAGTAACTGTGTCATTGTGAAATCAAACATCTGAGGGAATACAAAGTGGAAATAACATTGTGACAAACTTTTGGTTTAAATTTATTTGCTCTTTTGAATTTAAATTCTGTTTAAATAAATATGGTAATTCAAAACTATTCAATTGTTCTGTAAGGTAGATTTCTTCCTATCAGCAGCTCATAAGTTGTATTCACTGAAGTGTCACAGACCACATATATCTGAGGAGAGAGTGAGTCTGCATTGAGTGATGCAAAACTTTTGGTTTAGGCACAGCAGCCTGATAGCAGGGAGTGAGACAAAGCAGGTCTCCTGCAATTATATTGAATGCTGGAATCAGATTTCTCCTCTCTGGAGTCAAGTTATACAAGAGACACCTGAATTTAGAGCTGCAGCACAGGAATAGTGGGAAATTGTGTGGAGGGCTGCTCATTTCCTCTTTACAACTGAGGAATCCACTGTGCAAAGGAGAATATGGGGCAACTGGTCCCTCACAGTCCAACACTCCCCCTTCAGAATACTGCCCTGAAACACAATTGGTACAAGAGTCGATAATTATAGATTTAGCAGCAAATTGCCCAGAAAGAAAAAACATCAAAAAGCCAATAACCTATTCAAATAATGGAATAACACTGCTGCTAACAATTTACAATTGTGTTGTTTTGCACATTATTATAGATAATTATGGAACTTTTATTTATCACTCTTAAATATCTTTAATAGCGCACAGCTGCTGTTGCAATACAGTTCTACCACCTGTTGCTTCTCACTTTCCTTAGTGTTAGAATGCAATTCTGCAAATTTTAGTCCACTCTCCAACACCAAACCTTCCAGTCACAGAACCTGATGGGGAGTCCAGGGGACTGTCCCTTGGGGTTGTCTTTGTCATCCCACTGGGCTTGGGTCTGCAGGAGCAGCTGGCTGTAGATGTTTGCACCTATTCCATCCGAAAGTCCAACCTCCTCTGTGGTCTGTTTGATTTTACTCCTTACCATCCATCTTCTACCATATCTACACACAGCTTTTAACTGTGTTTTCAGTCATCTTCTCTTTTTTCTGCCTGATCTCCTCAGAAATTCACTATATGCTTCTAGTAATTTTTTTCCCGATTCTAATTTTTTTGCATATGTAACTGAATTTGGAATATTTGCTACCCTTAGCTGTACAATCTACATCTTATGTGGTTAATTGACTCCGCAGCTGCCCTTCAGCTACACATTTTGTACTGTTACATGTGGTTTATTGTAAGTATTTGACTGTAGCCTTAATCTCTCAACCTAATTCCTATTAATTCTGAACATTTTCTCATCTTATATGCACACAGTCCATACATCTGAACAACATATTTCTCTAGCTGAGTTTGTACACAGTCTCGTGCTCTTGTCTAGCTGCTTAATTAGAGATAATTAGTCTTGAAATATTCACTGAACAATCTTCCAGTTTTTTACAGAATGAATTTTTTAATAGAGTTCAATATTCCAGTGGGATTTCTTGCTCACTACAATAAAGTAAAACAAAAAAATAAATGCTCTCAGCTTAGCGATCCACAACTCTTATACATGTTTTGTTTAATTTCAAAATACATTATGCATACACTTTATTTCTAAGAGCTCCTCTCCCTTTCTTTAGTTAAACTCTTTTTATTTCTTTGACTTTACAAATATAGGCTTCAGGATCTTCTCACTCAGTCAGTGACATGAATCAGATATTAATAGTTGAAACATCTTCCTGATACCTCTGACATCCCCACTGAGACTTCTCCACTGTTGACAGCTCAGAAGAATCAAGCACATGAGAATGTGAGAGCTTCTCACTGATGCAAATGCAGCTTTAGCACCTGTCATTAAGTTTAAATGAAAAACAACCCTTAGAAGTAGCCACAGTTCTGAGGAGGAATCTTGGCAGAGTGCAGCCATTTTGAGACAGAAAGGTGTGGATTCCCTAAAGGATGAGGATCAGTCCTACTCAGCAGACCTGAAAGGGTTTGGTACAGAGAAGTTGAAAGTATAGGACAATATGGGCAATATGAATGGATGGATCTGAGTGTTTGGCTCTTGTAGATCTCAGAGATGCAGTCCCTGGGATGCTTATCTGAATTGTTGCAGCTTTATCTGCCCTTTAACAAGTTCCAGTGCAGGCATGTCACTGTCCATGCTGAGGGGAACTGTGAAATAGTGTGCAACCCCTACTGGCTGCAGCCAGTCCCAGAGAGTGTTGGGAGAAAGCAGTACAGCAGAAAGAGAGCCATATCTCCCCCTCTAACTTCTGAAGTCACATTTCAGTGTTTTATGCCTCTGTTATTAGGTAAGGCACTGAACTAGAGAATAATTTTATCTTCTACCGATGTCTCTCACTACTGACTTTACACCTTTAAAAGGCTGTAAACATTTAATAGGTAGAAAAGGGAAACACCTCATTAAAAGAAATCTCACTGCAGATAATTGAGCACACAGTTCCTCTGGTGTGGTTAATAGGGTTATGTATTGCTATATCTGATTGTTTTACTGCAGTGGACAAGAACGAAGAGCAGGAGCCATTAAATTTCTGTGTAATTTGGCATTTAACACTGATTTTCTTTAACATTTCCTGGATTATTGGCACTCACATATAGCTAACCCAGCGTGAAAACTCTGTCTTTCTTGGATTTCATTTGCTTTTTCATTATTCATCAGTGTGGCTCAGGCTGGAGTATTACTGTATTCTTTTATAATTGAGTACCATGTTGCTGTAAGGAGCTGATTCCTTCCCCTTTGTACTGATAAACATAGACATGTTTCATGTAAAATCTGAATCAAAGCAGTTGAATTCTTTGTCTCTTGAGAGCTTCTGAATGTTACTGAATGTAAATAGTCTCCACAGAAAGCATGAAGGAAGTTTAGAAGAGGAAAAGATTGTACAGTGCTTCCTCAACAATCTTCCTTTTCTCTCTTTCTTTTTCTTTCTCTCTTTCTCTTTCTCTTTCTCTTTCTCTTTCTCTTTCTCTTTCTCTTTCTCTTTCTCTTTCTCTTTCTCTTTCTCTTTCTCTTTCTCTTTCTCTTTCTCTCTCTTTCTCTTTCTCTTTCTCTTTCTCTTTCTCTTTCTCTTTCTCTTTCTCTTTCTCTTTCTCTTTCTCTTTCTCTTTCTCTTTCTCTTTCTCTTTCTCTTTCTCTTTCTCTTTCTCTTTCTCTTCTCTTTCTCTTTCCTCTTTCTCTTTCTCTTTCTCTTTCTCTTCTCTCTCTCTCTCTCTCTCCTCTTTCTCTTTCTCTTTCTCTTTCTCTTTCT